>NC_081412.1:339008869-339608869 GCF_030272615.1 Cryptomeria japonica | reverse complement strand
TAACTGGTGACAATGTCCCATTGCCCGTCAATGGACAGTTCCTCAAGCATTATTTCCGACACTAAGTTTCTTTCGAAGCCTACCCCTTGTATCATAGTTAGAGTTGGTTTGCATTCTATTTGCTTTAGTTTAGGTCTGCTTCCAGTTTTGCTTTAGGTAGGCATGCTTACTGTAGGTTTTGAGAGATATCGGCTTGCGATACGGGAGGTGTCGTCATTAGGACACACTTTGCATTTCATTAGTTTTGTTCGGTCCATTTCTTGAATAATACCTCATGAAGTTCTTTTGAAATGGAAATTGTTTTTATATAGTGTATCATTGGTCTAAACTCGTATTTGACGGGATTGGAAAACATTTATTGCAACTTCACGCGGACATCATACGATTATTATATTTTTCACATATTAATTTTGTCTAAGATTGTAATTTTTTCAGGTGAAGTTGTGGCTAGTGAGAAACCTTATATCTTGCTTTAGTGCCAACAGTAATTCTCAAACCCATGTAAGCTTCATTGCTTACGAGCCAAACGAATTGAAGGAATATGAAAAATGCATGAAAAGGAAGTATCATTAAGAAAAGAGGAAAAAGGAAAAGAAAACAAAAGAAGTGCAAAGAAATGAAATATCTAAAATTGGCCATGGGAACATGCAAATAACTCCACCGGGACTTAGATGTCTAGATGACAGTGGAGCAATATTCGTGACATTACAGTGATAACCTCGCAAGGGCTATAGACGTCTGACTGGCAGCAAAGCTCTATCCAGGTTGCCTTTGGAGTATGGACAACTCATGTAGCTAATCCCTCCAGATCCTCTGTCTTTACAATAATTTTGTGAAGGTAATGAACGCAATTACACACACCTGGATAATCAATGGCTAAGTATCTTGATACAATATTTGTTTCTACCTTTCAAATGTGTTTTCTCACTTTTTTGCTATGTTATACAAGGATTAATTAAGGTTCTAAGAGTCGGATTGAGCTTTGTTCTTGAAATGTTCAAGAACATTTCCTCCATGGATTCCCCAGATGTTGTGACCTTTTCACACATCGCCCCATTGCAAACAAGGAACCCCTCTTTCCTACTTTCCAATTTTTTTTAGTTTAGGGTTTCGGCGGCAGATGGCGATTTTGAGCTTCCAATACCTGAGTCTCGAATTTTGAAGTGTGATCATGCCAGGTGCTAATAGGGTTTTTTTGAGTTTTGAATAGGATCAAGTGCCTGTAAAATGTCAAGCGATCCTAATTTTGTCCAAGTGTACACTTTTGAGCGTGATTGAGTTTAATGTGTCCGAGTTAGAGATATTTTTGTGCCTAAGTGTTAAAAGGTCCTTTAGGGGTTATTTTCTTTCTCCTAGCAGGTAATTCAAGTCAAATTTGCACTTTATCCCAATGGAATCCCTATTTTCTTGCTCAAGTTTTGATTAATTTGGCTATGTCATGATGTATAATAGTGAAATTTGACATGTCTAGATGTTTTTAGTGGGGAAATCATTACATTCCCGATGAAAATCCATGTTTTAGAGGCCTAAAGGTCAAAACTCCTGATGAGGGGTGCTTTCCCCCCCAAATTTCCGATGACCCATGATTTTCCCTAACTCAAAATCCGGATGGAGGGTGAGTTTCCATCAAAAGGCAAAAATGTTGACTAAGAGTAGGAAATATTCCTAATGAGCCACGTTTTTCACTGGAACGCAAATGAATTTTATCCGGATGAAATTTAATATCCAGATGAAGATCCATTTTTGTCATGTCCCCTCCTAGATCATTATACATATACGGAGAGAAAAAGAGAGAGACCCTAAATGAAGAAATTATTATTATTAATTTATATAATAATTACCAACGAGTGAATATTTGAAATTTATTTATTTATTAAATATTATTATTTATTAATAGTTATAACTAATAATATTCCTTAAATGATAAGGATGGGTAAAAAGAATACATACAAAGTAATAATATGCTTTTTCTCCAGCAAACAAGAATAGCATTTAGACTAATTGACATTAACATTTAATTGGACATTACATCACTAGTAGTCGTCAATTTTATGAAGTCTCTAAAAGAGACAAAATTGCGAATATAATTGTAAGACCATTATTATAGAGGGTTCAAGTGTGGTACTTATTATTAGCATGGACCACCATTTAAGAACACTAATCGTATAGTCAATGATCATGATTAAGGACATATCGGGCACTCTAAGAAATAGTTGCCCACACAAGTAGTCATAGGCTCGGGACAGAAAATCATCGACACAGATTTATTATATTGGTGCGATACTACCCAAGCCCAATCAATTATTCATCGATGGGAAGCAAATTAAGTTTGAAATCAGCGAGCATACCTAAAGAAGATATATACAAAATGATCGACATTATTACGTTGATTTCTCATCAAACATTATCAAGGCCAGGAGTAATAAACTGATAATGATGATTACTAAGGATGAATAATACTACAGTCAGCATTTGTTATGAGAAGAATATCAACAGTAATAATAGTCAATGACGGTGATCAATTCATGAGAACAGCAATTAGGGAGAAGACTGATTGATGGTTACGTTAGCAATATGGAAAGGTGCGATTAGTTAAGTTTGACCAAATGTAAGAAGAGATGCGATTTGTTTATGTTGTGAAGAGATGTAACTAGGAAGGGATATGGCCTTTCATAATTCAAGAGGTGCATCCCTTCTATGTAGCAGGGTATAAGAGGAAGATCAAAATCATATATTTGGGGGGAGGCAGTGCAAGGTGTAAGGACTGTGAAACAGCAACAAGGAACTGCAGACCGGAATCTACTACTACGGGTGCAGACAGGTAAGGATGTCACAAGGTTTATGTAAATGATTATAGTTAATAAATATTTTAATATATATATTAGTGAATATTAATAATGAATATTTTAATATATATATTAAACAATATTAATCATGAATATGTTAATACATATATTAATGAATGTTAATAATGAATATTTAATACATATGTTAATGAAAGTAATTAATGTATATTTAATCTATATGATAATGAATATCTTAATATAGACATTAATGAATGGGTTTTAGATATTAAGGAATAAGTGTAAACCATATGTTAATGAATATGTACAAACATGCGTTAATGAATACATATCAATGAATAGATAGGAATATACGTTAATAAACGTGATGTTTTATAATGGACACCTTCTGAACATATGTTATGGAATATATGTTAAGTTAGGAATATGTAAATGTGGATTATGGAATAGGAAGTAGTAATAAATTATAAAATGTAAATGTGATTAAAATATGGAGGTTATAGAGAGGAAACCCCCTTAGCCTACTGGAGGGATTATGATAATCCCTGGTAGGTAGTATATATTGAATATCTATATGCATATATATGGCTTGGTTCACTAAGTTCATCCAAGAAGAGACGGATCTGGCTGGTCCCCTCTGATGGACTTGGATGATGAGATGCATCATCCAAGGCAAGGAATTGACATATGGTCTTCCTTGGATGGCTTGGGTGTAAGAAGTTACATCCAAGACAGGAATCGAATTAACCTTCAATTTCCTAGATGGCTTGGGTGTAAGAAGTTACATCCAAGACAGGAATAGAAATTAACCTTTGATTTCCTGGATGGCTTGGAACCAAGATGGGTTCCAAGAAGGCGAGCTTCACGGCCGCCTAAGGACATACCTCCGTATGGCATTCGTATCCTTTTTTATTAGATAAGAAATGTGATTAGTGTTAATTAAGTATTTTAAAGTTAAATTGCAAGTTGGATTAGTTATATATATATATATATATTTGTTGTATTCTAACAATCTGTTTTGCTGGACAGTGATCCCTAACTAGAAGGGACATTACAATTTTCCCCAGGTGAGTTTATCATCAAATTTGATGGATTTTTATGCAGACGATTGTCTTGATGAATGGCGAATTTCCCCAAAGTATGATTTTTCATGAATTTTTGATCTAGATGAGAATCGATTTTCCCCCAACGTAAATTTTCGGACATAACTCTGAAGTCCAGATGGGAATCAATTTTCGCCCAATCATGTTTTAGACAAGTTATGATGATTCTTTGATACGGAATTTTATCCCAAAGGAGATCGTCTTTCCCCCAGAGAGCTATTGAGATGTTTTTAAATGATTTCCATCTCTGTATTTTTATCCAGATATGGGGCGATTTTCCCCAAGTGGCTAAATTTGGTGAAGTTTGAATTAAATTGGATACAAGTGGGCCCAAATTTAATTGTTTTTGTATTTGACAATAATTATTTAATTATCAAAAACAATTATTTAATGATTTGCAATGATAATTTAATCATTAATATTTTTCTAGATGCAAATCAATTTTCCTAGGCAGGCTATAAAGGCAGTGTTTTATCCCACATTACTTGTGTGGTGAAGATTCAAGGTAAAAACATGTTTATAAAAGTTTGCCCAGTATTAAAATATTATTATATTTGCTGATGTCATTGATTGAAGGCAGCTAAGTGGCTGATTGAAGAGTTTTTTCTAGCTAGGCGAGTTTGGTTAAGTGTCCATTGGAGACCATTTGAGCTGGAGTTAAAAGTTAAAGGCCGATTTTTGCCCAGCTATACCCAGTTGTTGCCATTGAAGATGAGGTTGCAGCAAGTTTGGTGGTCATTTTGACCACATTTGGCGATTTTTGCTGAAGTGGCGTCACCTTGGGAATTTGGCTGCTTTGTTTGGGAGGTGGATTCCTCCATATTTTGGGGTAATTTTCTTGAATTTGTTGGGCGCCATTGATCTGAGAAGGCTGTGAGTACACTTAAACCTGCACATTCCACCATTGCTGGGAGCTATCTTAATTCCATTGTTGGCTGGAAAATTAGATTTCAAACTTAATATTTCATTCCCAGCCAAGTCCCACTTGGGCGATTTTTTCTAAACATCATTTTGGGAGCGTTTTGGAGGCATTTTCAGAGTTCACCATTGTTGCAGATCTGAAGCTTCATTTTCACTTTGTCTTCAGACTTGGATCTTCATTTCAGGACCTCCACACTTGGGCAATCTTGTTAGGGGATCATTTTCCGAGTGTTTTGGGGTCAATTTCTGAGTGTGCCATCGCTGGTATAAGTCTGAAACTCCATATTCAGACTTGTTTACACACTTATTTGTTCATTACGAGCCCTTTGTTTGTGCCCAGATTTGACCATTTTGACATTCGGAAGGTAAATTTCATCGAATGTGAGTTTTTTTACAGAACTGCAATCTTTCAAGTGACTGATTCATTAATGTTGCAGGTTGTCCTCAGACAATGCGAAGCCAATGTTGATCTTGGAGAGGTGTTTTTAGAATTTGAAAACTAAAAATCAGAACTTTGTTCACCTTTGCCAAGTGAAATTTGATCTTCAGTCCTTCGACCCTAATTTTGAGAATTTTCTGAGTATACTGACGTGTCTTCAGACTTAATATAAGTCTCAAAATGAAGGGTTTTAAGAGGGTTTTAGCCCCCATTCTTGTCACTTTCATTCTATTTTCAGAATTTGTGATGAATATGGATAAAATTTATGGTTTTCTTCCTTAAATTTGTCTACATTTTAAAATATAAGAACTTATTCAATTCTGAAAATAGGTATCAAGATAATTTTTCAAGATATTGACTTCGAGTTTCAGACAGATACTTTGTCCAAAACCAGGATTGAAGCTCGAAAGGAGCAATTGAAGATAAATAAGAAGAATTCTATCCGGATTCCCAATTGTCCTCCCAATGGAAAGGAATCACAGACACAAACATGGAGTACCTAAATATGGAGCGAATGCAGCAGACGATGTTCGGAACAAAGAACCAGATTCCTTCACACCTTTCACCCAATATCATGAAAACTGGCATATATCATGTCATTGAGTTTCCTCAATCCATACAATGCAGTGAGCTTATTCTGTAATGCACAATGCATTATGAATCAATTTCCTAAATGATCTGGACTCCCAAAGGGATAACCATTGCCTACCTCGTTGAAAATGCAATTACGGAAGTGTTTGGAATTCCTCGTAGTGCAGATATGAAAGAAAGAACAAACGATGAATATGAAGCAAAATTCAAATTGAAGGTAGATGCATGCAAGACTGTGTGAACAATAAATGGATGATTGAGCCAAGGCCTCATTATTACAAGGCACCAAAGACACTATATATTGAGCTTATATTTTGTATTTATGCTTACCAGCTCCGGAGACTGTGAGCTTATATATTGAGCTAGCATATCATGTAATTCTGCTGCACCTTTACTTGGTCCTCCATATGCAGCAGACCACCTACACCATCAAAGAAGAGATTATTCCATAGCGATGTTATTTAACCAATTCATAGCAATCCTAGAATCCATGGCATTCATTTCCAGCCTAATGTACCAAATTCTCTACTGTTATATGTCGGTCAGCAGAAAAGATTATAAAAGTTCTAAGATATCACAATCACATATAGATGAACAATAAAGTGGTTTCAGTAAAATATCTACATTAAACCTACAAAATTCCCATGCTTCTAGTATGCATGCCATACAAGAATGTACAGTTTCGGTAGTTCGGAATGATTCTGAGAAAGATTCATTTTCTACCACAATTATTTTGCAGATAAGAACAGTATTTTGCAAGAATGAAATGCCCTACCCAGAAAGTTACACCATTTTTTTGCACTTTTGCTCAAGTTAAGATCTCAGACATTATAATAAACAGTCTGCATCCCTTCTAAATGCAGTGTTTCTGAATTGTTGTGAGTTATACAATGCTGAATTTGATACAAGACTTCACACAACATTCATAACTACAATTTTGCAAACGTATAAACAGGGAATACTTGCAGATAATATCAATAAACTCAAGTAACAGTTTCCTGTCATTTTATATGTAACAAATAAGGCATATACCCAAAGGTCCCCTCAATGGTTTGTAAGTAAATCAAAATACAATAAACAGACTATACTCAGCCAGCATCATGAATCATTTACAACTAATTTTCTGACCTCATACTGGGAGTCAATGAGTGATACCAATAATTAACTCAACAATAGATGGGAGATTATACAAGGACTATCGACTGGGTTTCAAGACTGAAAATACCCACACCAAGGATTGAAAACTGGCTGCCAATAATCTACAAGCTTCTGCAGCAGCCACTTGCCATCTCCAAACCCATGTCCACCATCAGAATGAGTGATATATCCCTGAAATATTCCTTAAAAAAGCCTCATGTCCCACTTGACGTTTAGCTGCCGCTGTAATAAGCCTCATGCCTCAATTCCAAGGCCCCTAGGAACTTTCATATGCTGCTGGAGTGCTCTACCACTGAGCTACTGGTCCCTGTTGGACCAGTCCATCGTCAGCCCGGGTGTGGCTTATTTCCAACACCAACACCAACACCCCCCCTTAAGCCACACCTCTCGTGTGCTTGGGGCTCCTAGCCTGGACTTGGCTCTACTACCATGTTGAGACATGAACCAGCTAGGACTCGAACCTAGGACCTTCCATACGCTGCTGGAGTGCTCTACCACTGAGCTACTAGCCCCTCTTAGCTTGACAAGCTTTCTCTGAAGGTAACAATGTCAGGATCCCTCTAACATTTCCTCCGTTTAGAAAAGGAAGTCTTCATTTGACCTTTGCTCCTCTTGAGATGTCCCTATGCCAACTTCTGCAAAGGAAGCAAGAGGAATGGACCTGAATTTGCAATCCCAAGCAAAATGACCATACTTGTCACACTTAAAGCACTGGATGTGAGATAAGTCCTTCTTCCTTTTCTTAACGGCAACATCTGAATCTCTGTCTCTATCCCACTTCCTTCCTTTGCCTTTAACCATATGCGAAGCAAGGACTTGATTGTCTACATCATAGTGATCACGCTCAATTCCTCTTGCTATCAACCGTGACTCTTCTTGTATGCAATCTGCTCTCAAACGATCGAACTTGGGAAGATCTGGTCTTGCACTAATTCCTTGAATGTAAGACTCCCAAGATGCCGGAAGACCATTGAGGGCAAGCATGGTCAAGTCACTGTCATCAACAACCTTCCCAATGGATGACAGCTGATCTCTCAAATCAGAAATCCTCATGAAGTATGCTATGACAGATTCACCTTTCATCATCTTGATGTGATGAAGTTGCTGCTTCGAAGCTAGGGCACGACTGGTGTTGTTGATTTCGTACATCTCTTCTAATGTCTTGAACATTTCGTTGGCAGTCGTCAGCTTGCAGATGATAGGTACAATATGATCCTTCACCGAGTCAACCAGCATTCTCCGAGCTTGAAAATCTTTCTTCCTCCATGAAGTCTTTTCCTCTTCTACCTCAAGTTCAAAAGAAGATCTCTCCACAAAGTCTGCAAGATCACTTCCATTTAATGCAAGCATGATTAGGAATCTCCATGACATGAAGTTGGATGCACCATCCAATCTATCTTCAACACAGAGACAGTTCAACATTTCGAATGAAGCAATAAGAGCAAAAATGGAAGGAGGACGAACAACTACAACCAATTTGATTACCCCTAATTCGAACTTGGCTCTATACCATGTTGAGACACGGACCAGCTAGGACTCGAACCTAGGACCTTCCATATGCTGCTAGAGTGCTCTACCACTGAGCTACTGGCCCCTCTTGGACCAGTCCATCATCGGCCCGGGTGTGGCTTATTTCCAACCCCAACACCCTCGACCCTCCAAACGCTGCCATTTGTGCTGCTTTTTTTAGATTTATTGGAACAACAATGAATCTGCAATACGACCAGCACTTGTGCACACCAAAATGCCCTGCGATGCAAGAAAAGACCCACAACTTGAGACAGCACCAATGCCCACTTAACTCAGTTTCCTACGCCAAAGCATGAAGCTTACGCACCCAGCAAAGGAAGAGAAAAACATTCACGCCTGTCACGAATTCCTTCTCAAATAGTGCCAATGAACTCACATACCCAGCATCAAATCACCTTCCACACATGTAACAAAAAAACGCCTAATATTGTTGTGTTACACGACCAGCGGTGAACAATAGAACTCCCTTCAAAAATAAAGTATAAGGCTTATAAAACTCATGATTCTGTATTAATCCTCATGCTAAGGACAAGGTTCAAAAATGGAAAGCACATCAAATCACAGATACTCCAAGAAAACAGGCTTCACAATGCCCAACAACGGAATGATGAATCGCTGAGCATCATAATCTTATCCAAGCCTTCATAAAACTTTGATTTTTGCCCAGCTGATTCTTAACATTGTAAATCTAGCAAATTCAAAATAGGAAGCAAGCTGGAAATATATTCCTTTTAGTAACAAAATCCCAATATTTTGAATCTTTAGCACAAAACCTGCATGGATCGGCCTCTAAAGCCGTCCCCGTTTCAAACATTCAGCAGAGTGTCGATCCCTAGAAGGAACGGCTCTTGAAGATAGAGAATTTTTGTCCTCCGCTCTAACCTTTCGGTTTTCATCTGTCAGGCATTTATTGAAATAAATTTGGCCACAGGCACAAATCTCCAAATCTTCTAAGAGAAATAAACAATCTGCCAAAAACCCCCAACCTTCTTTTATTACCCTCCCGATAACTTTTCAGGATTCGCAATTGAAAATCACTTAATCATTTAATTGCTCCGAAAAACTATTTATTTCATTACCTGAATATTCCCAATACTCAAGTCACCTTTCAACTGTCCATGATTTAAGACTTTTAATTCCCTTTCCAACAAGCTATTACACTAAGGTTCTTTAATTATTTTATAAAATAAAGGAGCCTTAGCAACAAAAATTAAATCTTAACAATGCACTTGAGTTCCAGAAATCATAAAATAGCATCGAAATTGAAATCTCACTGTATGGGAATAAAACTAAGGATGAATAATGATAATTGGGGTCAATTGGGTGACTTACTATAAATAAACACTCAGCAATAATCTTGGACAACACACCAAAAACCAGAATTCACCACAGAAACAGCCATAAGAGTCCTCAAATCCAAATGAGCACACCAACAACAACAAACATCCCTTCTGACAAGGCTGGTGCTCACCCAAAAACCTGAAGCAACTATAATGCTGAAGTTGCCGAAAAAGAAGACATTACAAAGAAATTAAATGACTCCACCTATTCTACTTTCAAACCTTGAAAATAATACATCATACACATCAGGGGTTGTCCTTCAGTAAATGCAATATAATAAACCCACTTAGATGCCGATACTGATAAAATCAATCTATTTAATGGAGCATGCAATATAAAAAGCATACATCACCCTCAATTCTTAAAGTAACTTTGCGTCAAAAGTGTGGCTCAACTTGCATTGGCTGCATCCAACTCTATATGATTAATTCAAAGCACTGATTATATATTTGTTAAAGATCAACACACGGTTTAGCAGAAATACATTAGAAATCAGATGACAAATGTACAGCAACAAAATCTCACAAGCTCATGCTCTGAATTCCACTATAGCTTACAACAAATTTAGTCATAATCATCACAATTATCCATAGATTGTGTTCTAATTAATCATATTATTCTGTAAGTTGAAAACCCTTTCAGAACTATACTCTAGAGTGCAATTCAATTGTTGAGGAGACCAGTACCGTAGATAGGTAGAATTTACCATTGGAATCAATGATCTGAAATTGAAGAGAAAAATCCAAATTCCAATATTTATGGTATACACTCACTCTCGCAATTTATATGCAAACACTCACTCTCGCAATTTATATGCAAACACTCACTCTCGCAATTTATATGCAATTAGGATGGATTTAGATATAAAAAAACATAACTTATATTTCCTTTTTCTATTTTTTGGGAATTTTATAAAAAAAATTGTGTTCCAAATAATTTCTTGGTTTTTTCCTGATACTATCCTAAGATAATGAAAATATATTTATCATTTGATATCCTGCAAAATTCTCAAAAAAACATATTTGCTTCTATGATATATAGTTGTAATCTCATAAATTGTGTCCTCATATAATTCTATGCTCATTTCGGCATCACTACAGTGTTTCTACCTTTTGTACCTTGATCATGCCTTATTCTGCTCCCACCAGTGTCAAATTTATTATCTTTATTCTCTATTTTGACTTCCTAATCTTTGGCCAGTCCAAAAGGACTGGACTAACACACCTAGCACCCTAGTTCTCTTGCACTAAAGTAGGTGCCATTATCCAAGCTAATTGGGCCGAAATTTGAATCCTCCGACAGTCGGAAAAAGTTGAGTGAAAAATGATTTCCAATGTCAACCTTCTTCAAAACTTTCAATACGTTTCATGACGATTAGTATAAAAGCAAGTTTTATTCCCCCATTTAAAACATCTCTCATTAAGGAATTCGCTTCACATTAAGCATTCAAGCGAGCAACCAATCACGCATAACAATGATGTAGTTGTCATGATACAATCAATGGGCGGAACCTCTCTACCGGATGCATATGACATAGCCATCAGGGCTAAAAATTGTTTGATACAGGCTGGGAAGATAGCCCTGAGGCCGCCAATGCCTCTATTCCTAGAAGTACCAACTCAAGAGCCCACCTTGTCTCCTATCCCCGTGGTGCCCACGAGTCAACCATCCACCTCTACATCCTCAAATGAGCTCCATGAAGTCAAGACTCTATTGCAAAACTTTGGCAATGAGTTCAACAAGCTCAGCATAGCAGGCCTTACCAAGCACAAGGTCAGAACTATCAAAAGAATAGGCCACCCTTTCAAGGGCAAAACCAATGGAGCAATGCTAGACCCCTGAATAGTGTGAACCCCACAGCTACAAGTAACTCAAAAGCAATTCCAATGCAAAACAATCTCGCCCAAGAGCAAGATTGGTGTCAACCATGCAATCAGCCACACAACCAAGGTGCATGCCAAAATGGAGAGTTTGCTCAAGCTTTAGTGGTGCAGAATGAGTCAACCGCCTCTAGCCAGCAATACAACCCAAATCAGCCTAGTGTTCGCAATCAGGCCCACTTACAAAAAGATTCTACATTTGTCAATTGGCAAGAGGCAGGATTTTGTGCTATCAACTAGACAAGTGTTGAGAATATGCTACAATATACTAGGTCAAAGAGAACAGCAATGGAAGCTACCTCACCTTCAACATCAGCGCAAGCTCCAACACCCAATGTACCTGTCCAGGATACAAGCCAAAATGCAATAGAAGGGAGAAAGAGGCAAGAGCAGGCCAAAGTCGTCCAAAGAGCAAATGTAGACCTTGTAGCCTCAAAGGGGCCTCTAAAATCAGTTGGTGTTCCTTTCAATCTAGTAAGATCAGATGGAGAAGGCCAACCTCAATGTCACTACATGGGAGGCCCTTTCCATACCATCTCAAAGGGATTTTCTCAAGGAGGCATTGAAGGACATCAACCAATCAGGTGATGAGGCAGTTGTTAGTAGGAAGGAAGTCTCCACCAGTTTGGTACAACCCAAAGAGGAAGAAGATTCAAGCAACATCAACAAGCCTCCCCCCTTCTATCTCTCCTTAATTGTAGGAGATAACTCAATTCAAAACTGCATAATAGTAGATTCAGGAGCTAGTAGCTCAATCATGCCTAAGAAGGTAGCTGATCTTCTTGGCATAGAATATGAACCTGTCACTAAAGGGGTGGTCCAATTGGATGGCACTTTTATTAAGATAGTAGGGGTTGTTAAAAATTTGAAGTTATCTTTGCATGAATGCCCTGGTTGCACTGTCTTGCAAGACGTATCAATCATCGACCTCCCTGCCTTCTTTGCCATCTGTCTGTCTAGAGACTTCACCGCCAAGATAGGTGGATACCTATCTTTTGATTGGTCCCACATGCTATTTCGAACAAGGTATGGTACCAAGGTTACCATATGGGCAGAGCCCATTGCGCAAAACCACATTGAGCCCTACACCCTCATCCCTATAAACATGAGTTGCACTTTGCACGAAGAGGGGGAAGAGTGTATTGTTTGTGAGCCTACTGTTATTTTACAAGAGGTCCCCAATTGTTCGCTAGACAAATGGGCCAATGCTTTTAAGTTTGACGCATTAGCTGAGACGAGACTGGGCTTGGTACCTATTGTTTTTTGATAGTGCAAGAAACAAAAACGGTGCAGGTGCTCGTGTGATGCTTGTTTCTCCTAAGCAGGAGAAATGATTCTTCTCTTTTAGGCTTCAATTTGGTTGCACCAACAATGTGGCTGAGTATGAAGCCTTGATCCAACGCCTCCAACTTGCACAAAATAGAAAGATCAAATCTTTGCAAGTATTTGGAGATAGCAAATTGGTTGTTAATCATATCAGAGCTCAAAGCATAACAAAGAAAAATCTACTTGAATCATACAAACATAGGGTTTGGGATTTGATTGAAGGATTCGAAACATTCAACATCCAGAGCATTCCTAGAAGTCAGAACAAGCATGTTGATAGGCTTGTAACGGTTGCTGCTCAGTTTGACATATCGGCGCATGTTGCAAGCAAAAAAGAACAACACATCAAGCTTGTTGTGAGGCCTCTTATCCCAAACAATCAGGCAAATTGGCAAGTATTCGAAAGTGATCAGCAGCTTGTTAATTTCTTGCAAAATGAAGCAGAGTATGGAGATCAAATCATGCAGCTCAGCTCCAACAAGTAAAGGTACCTTGGAACGCATTTTGAACTCAGATGATCAATTAAAGAAGAAGATGAACCTGGCTGCAAAGAAGGGTGATTACAAACCAGTTGTTGTTGCCGAGGGTAGGTCTCTAACCTTGGGCAATGTATGTTCCTCAACCGAACACGAGGCCTTTGTTAAGCTTTGTCAAAGATATGATGACTTAGTTGCTTGAACCTATGAAGATTTGAAGGGTTTTGACCCTAGCTTAGCCCAGCATACTATAGAGCTAAGCCCGAATGCAAAGCCAATTAGACAAAAGCAAAGGCCAATAAACCCCAAAATTGAGCCACTAATGAGGAAGGAGTTAACCAAGCTCATAGAAGCCAATATCATCTTCCCTATCAAGCACTCCTCCTGGGTGGCCAACCTTGTCCTTGTAAGGAAGAAGAATGGGGAAATCAAACTATATGTTGACTTTACGGACCTCAACAGATCCTCCCTTAAGGATCATTATCCCCTACCCTCCATGGTGCAAATGCTCCAAAAGGTCAGTGGCTCGGAAAGATTTTCATTCTTGGATGGGTATTCAGGCTACAATCAAATTTTAGTCCAAGAATCAGACCAATACAAGACTGCATTTACTACTAAATGGAATACCTATGCTTATTCCAAGATGCCTTTTCGGCTAACCAATGCAGGTGCCACGTTTCAAAGAGCAATGGACATGGCTTTCAGGGGTGTATTACCAAAGTTTGTGCTTATATACCTTGATGATATAACTATTTATTCAAAGCATACAGTTGACCATCTTGGTCATCTTGAGTAGGTGTTCATGAAATGCAAAGATTATGGTGTGTCCTTGAATCCTAGCAAGTGTCTATTTGCTACTATTCAAGGAAGATTGCTAAGACACATTGTATCCAAAGATGGCTTGACCATTGATCCAAAGCGACCGGAGGCTATTCTTTCTCTCCCACTCCCCAGTCACTAGAAGGGATTGCAAAATTTCCTTGGTAGGATCAACTTTATGAGGAGGTTCATTCCCAACCTTGCCACCATGGTAAAACCCCTCACCTCCATGTTGAAGACAAATTTGGTTTTCAGTTGGACCAAAGAGGGGAGGGCCGGTTTTGAAGAGATTAAACAAGTGATTGCTCAAGCCCCTACCCTGGTCAATCCTAACTATGAAAGGGATTTTATCCTCTATACCTTCTAAGGAGAATCTAGCATCTCAACTGTCCTAACACAGTTGAACAATGATAATTTGGAGCAACCTATTGCCTTCTTTAGTGAAGGGTTAAAAGACTATGAGCTTAAGTATAGCTATGTAGAGAAGCAAGTCCTAACTGTTGTAAGAGCATTAAAAAAGTTAAGACACATGTTGTCTAACAACAGGATCCAACTCTTAGTTCCACATGCGAGTGTCAAACATTTCCGCCTAAACAAGGACATCAACAAGATGAGGGCTGGGTGGGTAACCAAGCTCATGGAATACGACATCAACATCAAGATCACCAGACCTGTAAGAGGCAGGGGCCTATGTGAACAACTTGTCTCATCTTCTGAGACTACTTCAGATGTTGCCTTCGTTTTACAAGAGGATCAACCAACTAGCAATGACACTCAATTCAATTGGTTAAGCGACATGACCACCTTCTTAATGGAAGGAAGATACCCCCAAGGTCTAGACAAGGCACAAAGAAGGCATTTCAGTTTGCAGTCCATCCCCTATGTCTTAGTGGATGGCACCCTTTATCAAAGAGACTGTAATGGAGTCTTGTTAAGATGTATCGAGCAAAATTAAGTTAGCAGATTGTTAGAAGAATTTCATGATGGCTCTTAAGGGGGCCACTTCTTTGTAAGGACTATAGCTATCCAAATAATAAGGGTTGGTTATTACTAGCCATCCTTATTCAATGACTCACATAGATGGGTGAAGAATTGCAAGAAATGTGCTTTCTTCTCTGGAAAGCAAAGACTAGCCGCCCTACCTTTTCACCCTATCAGAGTAGATCAACCATTCACAATATGGAGTTTAGACTTCAGTGGCAGGATAAATCCACCTTCTAGTGCTGGCCACAAGTGGATCTTGGCGGCCACGGACTCCTTTACTAGGCGGACAAAGGCAGTTCCATTAAGGGATCCACGGAAGCCTCAGTGTTGAAATTACTTGATGGAATTGTGACAAGATTCGGTGTCCCCTCCACCATCATATCAAATAACGCCAAGGCATTCATTGGAACCCAAATCAGTTCTTGGGCAGTTAAGCATAGTGTATACTTGAAGACGTCATCCAATTATAACCCTCAGGGTAATGGCTTAGCTGAATCTTCCAACAAGAACCTCATCGAGATAATCAAAAGGATGATTGAAGACAACCAGAGGTCGTGGCATACTAAGTTGACGACAACCTCATGGGCTGACAAGATCACACCCAAGAGGGTGATCGGTAACTCCCCTTTCATGTTGGTATATGGGAAGGAAGCAAGACTCCCAGCTTCCCTAGCGTTACCCTCTCTTGAACTAGCACATCATCTGGAATTGACAAAGAATGATGCCACGACAGTAAGGCTAGCTGACCTAATGGACCTGGAAGAGGTTAGAGGTCAAGCTATGCATACACTCGAGACTCATCAAAGGCAGGTCAAGAGAGGTTTTGACAAAAAGGCTACTAATAGGGTCTTTAAAGAAGGAGATCTAGTTCTAAAGTCGGATGCAGACAGAGCCAAAGTCGGGCGACACTCCAAATTCAATGCTATCTGGAGTGGTCCATACGTCATCACTAGTTGCCAAGAGGCAAATGCATTTCATCTCTCCAGGCTTCATGGCTAGTTCTTCCAATCCTAATGAATGGGATTCATCTCAAGCCCTGTTTCTAAAGAGGGTGTTGATGACTATGTAAATATTAGATTAGAAGTTGCTTTGCTTTCATAAGTGCTTTTGCACCTGCCGCATTCTCCTTAAGAGGGTGTGTGCTCTAGTTTCCAGTTTCCCTCCAAGTGATGGCGCACACATGTTTTGGGTCATTTCAGTGACTCAATGCCCAATGGATGCTCAAGGCTTCTAGATTCCATGCTTAGCAGGTAAGCATCCCGCAGAGGTCGCTGAAAATGTTGTCATTTTATGACACCTGTGGTCCATCAATGAGAATGGATCAAAGATATGTTCTATGGACCAGCGCTGCCCCAGTTGAACAAAGAGAAAACAATGGAGTCGTGAAGTGTGAAGTGTTCTCTTGTCAGAAGGAAAGTCCTTGCCTTTCCCTCCTTCGGAATTTCGAAATCTCGAAATCGCCAAGTCCTTGTCCTTCCCTTCTTCGGAATCCCAATATCCCCAAGTCCTTGCCTTTCCCTCCTTCGGAATCCAGAAATCTCAAAAATCGCCAAGTCCTTGCCTTTCCCTGCTTCGGAATCCCGAAATCACCAAGTCCTTGCCTCTTCCAAACATCGAGAACCTATGTTTCCGAAGTCTTTCGACTTCCTTCCGGCTTGCAACACTTCTTGATGGTGTGATCAACACTCAAAGCTCTTAATGCTCCAACTCTTGCAACTTGTACACCTTTCGTGGAGCTACACGGGCGCATTTAATGATTTTTGCAAGATTTCGATCAAGTGAAGTACAAGGCCATGCTTATTTATGGTTACTTATGTCATGCCTGCATGCTCTGACTTTGGAATGTCAGGCAATCCACCTTCTAGAAGTACCTTTCTTCTTGGGATTGCGTTGTCAAGGTATGGCCGAGATGCTTGCATGTACACAATGTTAGGTGCATGCACTTCCCTGCATTCCCTGACTGAAATTTCCCTGGACACACAAGGGTCAAGGCTTCTCTTCCCTGACCAATGCTCTCTCCTCTGCGACCAATTTTTTATATAAAGGTTGTTAAGCCTCATTGTAAAGGGTTCTCTCCCTGTTGGCTTGAGCTATTCTATGGCCTTTCACTTCTCTTAAAGACTCGTATTTATCTTGCATTTCTGCAAATGTAAGTTTAGCCATTGGCCTTATAATGAGTTGAAATCATCATTCTTGCCTTACTTCAACTTATCTATGTTGTGTATGTGTTCTTACCTTCATTGTTAGTGTATGTTTGTGGATTTCTTTCACATATATGCTGTGTTAACCTGTTTCTGGGCGTGACTTGTGGGAAACCTTCTCCCCTCTTGACATTCAACAAGTTCTAACCACCATACATGCCTTGAAGTCATTCAAGCAATTGAAGTTTGTACATCTCATGGGTATTTCAGTTGATTCTTTGTGCTATTTCGGGTGGGGAGAGAAACATCTCTTATCTTGGTGCATCACCTTTCATTTTAAGCATTTCTCTCTTTCCGTTTCCTCTACAAGCTCTTAAGATAAGTTTAGAAGTAAGATTTGGAGTGTTGAGTTGGTTCAACACCTACAAACTTGGATTGAGAAGAAAGTCGTCCTTCTCCGGAGATTCAACCCCCTCGCGCAAGGTCCCACAATTTGGGGTTGTTTCCATGTTTCACAAGGTTGTTGAGTTGATAGCTCAGCAAGACTGCAAGCTTTTGTTATAACCGTACGATTTGGCTGGAGAGAGAATGGTAGACCACAATTTGCCACAAACTATGAAAAATCTTCCCACAATAGCTAAATATGAACATTCCAAGCTAAAATGATGGCACAAAGGTGAGGGGGATTTCGTCCTCTCACACAAAGTCTGAAGATTTTCATCCTCAAACCCAATTTCAGACCCTGCAATAAACATTGCAGACCTGCAAATGCAAACAATTCTCAAAATTCCAATCTCCAATCTCTACCAAATGATACGTACAAGCTCTTTAATCTCTCCAAACCTAAATTGAACTCCCTTGAGGCATCTTTTGAAGATTCCTTGGAATCTTTCTCTCCCTTAAAGTGGCGCCAGATTGAACGGGAGGGTCTGATGAATTATTAACCACTTTTTAAGTTATTAAAGCCTCCTACAGAAGTGTGCAATGTAACTTTTAATATAAAGTTACTTATTCCAAGACAAAGTAACTTATAAGTTACTTTTTATTAACTTTTTAGAAAAAGTAACTTTATAATATAATATTATAAATGGCTCACCAAAGCAAAATTTGATTAAGTATTGGTCGGTGGTTATCTGCCGGCCACCATTCTTATCTTGTCATATGGATCAAAACCTTTGCCTCTTTATCAATTTCTTTTCTTCTTGTGGCAGCCTAGTGTGCCTACCTCCCTATAAGGACCAGATAATATGCATAGTGAAGGTGTCGTTGGCTCTATTGAAATTGAAGGTTCTATAAAAATGCAACCAAGGATAGCACTCATGCAGTTTGAATTGTCCTGGACCACATCCCATGGGTTCTTTGCTCAATAATCCGCAGATTTGGGCATCCTTGCTAGCATACAAACAATGTATGAGCCCATGTAAAAGGACCGGGAATGCATCAAATTCTTCAGTTGTTCATCTAGGTTGTCACTAATTATCCTTGCCCAAACTATCGTCTTTATTATCCATCATTTCCTCAATGAAGTAGAACATACATGGCTCGAAGATGAATGCTTGTGGGCATCCCATGACTCGAGTCATCATCAACATGAGGTCATTGTACTATTGCTTGAAGTCCATCCTGGTAAGCTCCTTATGCATTTTGGAATGATGAGGCTTTGGCTTTAGCATCCATTTGCGGTTGATGATACCCGCACATCCTTCCACTCCGGAATTGTAGACCTTTGCCGCCCTTTCCTTTGTCTTGTACACCATGGAATGATACATGGGAATTCCAAATTCTTCAGTAATTGCCTCAACTGTTAGATTCGCCAAGAGTCTGCCATCAGTGGCTACAATTGCTCTTCGCTTGGAGTTGTAATAGTTTGCACATTAAATGATCAACTTCGGGCACAGGATGGCAAGAGGGAAACCAACTACGACCACTATTCCACTTCTAGCTATCTTCTTGGCTACAGCTGGCGGAGGATGTAAATCATGACCAAACATTCTCTTCCTGAAATCCTCCAAATTGAACGTTCCTAAGTTGGTGTCATTGACTTCCTTCCACTTTGAAATGATCTTCGATTCCGGGAGAAGTCCCTTTTGTTCATTTTTTACCTTAGTCTGCCTGGATGTGCTTGCCACCTTACTTGATTCCGTCATCTAACTTCCTGCAACACAAAATGAGTCACATTAAATTCATGCTAAGGAAATTTAAAATCCGTCATGGGAAGAATTCTACGTTGCATATTCTAGACTTGGAATAAATTAAAACCTCGGAGAACAAGAATTCCTGGATGAAAAGAGAGCACCCTTCAGCCACTTAGCACACCTTGCTTCTGGCTAGTGCTCTCCAAAATGTGATGTGAAAATGAGACTCTCGTGTCTTCTTTAAATAACAAATTTGCCCACTATGCTACCAAGTTGGCATTGGGATAATTTTAGTAACTTCATTAATTCCTTCCAAAACACATTTCGTGATTCCATTGTTGAGGGGGAGATGACTGCTCGTTTCGGTGGACCCTACTCATCATACTTGGTTTCAAAATTGAAATTTCCATTACGCCTTGAGTCAAGCCTTATTAATGAGCAATTTTCAATTTTGGGCGTTCAAAGTTGTCTTCCACATCGCTTCCTATCATAGGCGCACATGAGATAAGGAGAAGGATTTTTTGAATGTTTGGGCTGAAGAGACACGGTTATACTGAAGGGGGGGGGAGGGGAACGGGGTGAATTAGTAAAACAAAAAAAATTACCAAATTAAACTTTTTCAACTTCAACCACAAGTATATAACTTATCTCATTAACATATTCATTGCATACCAAGATTCATATGTGATCTAACTAATATGAACACAAGTAGAACACAAGATATATACGTGGAAACCCTTACGAGAGAAAACCAAGGCAAATCAATGCTTTTATATGAATATCTTGTTTTACAATATTCGTAGGCACCAACATACTTGAGGCACCAACCCCTAAGTTTGTTTGTGACCACCAAACCATTGGAAGCACCAACTCCCAAATCTGAATTTTGTGAGCACCAACCACTTCACATAAATCTGAAATTCCACCTTGACAATGTTGCTATAACAACGGATGATGGACAACTTTTTCTTCCGCGAACTTTCTTCTTCAATATGTTATAATCTTCCTCTCAAATCCTCTATAACATGATCATAAATCTGCATATACATCTACATATAAATCTTTCTTAAATGCACTTATTCTTTTCTATAATTCTGCCATAAAACTATCATAAGTCTGCTAAACTCTGCCGCTTAATGTCTTCACAAATATGCTCATAGAATCTTCACAAATCTGTTCATGAAGTCTTCATAGATCTGCTAGATTACTCTTTGTAATCTGTCCACATGAATCATCACCAATCTGCAATAATCTTTCTATGTTTCCTTTCATTTATTTACACATACACACACCACGCATACATACTCTGCACACTTCCTTATCTTAATTCATATAAACACACACTATTTGAGTTTCAAATATTTTCATATCTCACCAAGTTAAGAGATACCTCCTTTCATAGAAGTTACCACCTAAACAGATTATAACTCTTCATAGGAAATCGTACCTGCTGCTTTATAAACTCACACCTTTTATTTTATAAAGTTTCTTTTACCATACGATTTAATTTAATGTCACCTTGAATCATGGCTCTTGAGAGTCATAACAAAATTACTTCTTCAATAGACTCACACCCATTTATTTATGAAATAAATCGTGGAACTCTTAAATAATACTTTTTCTAACTCACATCTTCTCATAAAACTAATCATTATCATTTCAGTATCTTAATTACTGCCTTTAATATTAATCATGATCAAAACATTTAATGCTTATTTGTTTGACATTGTCTTTAAATAATCTTCTCCTTACTAAATTGCTATCCATGAATTAATTTTGATAAACTTCCTTTCAAAAGTATAGATGCTGTCCCAATATAAGTCTTCTAAAAATTGCTGTCTATAATCACTGCATTCAGATCATCACAATAATAAATCACTCTATTAGTTTACTCTGATTCATAGTCTTCCATATTGAATCGCTGTAGACTTCTTACACTTCAATTGCTCCTTTGAAATATAAACGCTGTGTAATAGAACTGCTTGACTTCACTTTCATGATGATCACTGCGATTGAAATATATTTCAATAGTCACCATCTTAGTTACTCTATTCACTATGCATCAATCTGAATTGAACCTTCAGTTGCTAAATTGTCTTAACACCCCAATCATATCATTGCTTAATCATAACTAAAGTCTGACTTGTCTCATAACTGAGTCGGCTGTATGTGAAATATTACACTTTGAATTAATGTTATAGTTGTTGCATATATTTCCTTAATAATATTTGATTTTAATGGAGTGCTGCCATAAGAAGTCAACCTCATAAACAATTGTTTTTGTTTAATCAGTAAACTCAAATTTATTATAATTTATGCCTGATACTGCCGCTGTCACAGAGGAAATCGACTCAACCCATAGTGCAAAATCTTTTCTAACTTGATTGTTGCTGTATGCACTCCCTTACCATATTCGATGACAAAATAATTCCTTGAATCGTATCTCTTAAACATCGCTGTCTTTACTTAATCATGATTCTTTATTATTTTCTTTGACCACCAATTTCATGTAAATATTTCTTAATACAAGTCGCTGTATTTAACTTGTCTAATAATATCACACAGCACATAAGCGTTGACTTTATTAGCCACTGCAAACATGCTGGAATATAATCGTTGATCATATAAATATTGCCTTTGTATGCTAAGCAAATCCTTTGGTAATGAAGTTGCTGAGTTCATATTCATTTTAGATCGATGGTACTGTATTAACTTACACCTTCCTTTATCGTTGCCTTGTGTTCTATAAGATGGATTATGGCTTACTAATAACCATCGCTGTACATTGTTTGATTTAATCGTTGTTCTCTTTAATTTTGAAAGATCGCTGTGTTTCTTACATCAACCGCTGTCATTTGTTGAAAAGAATTATTTCTTTCTTGAATGGAAATTATCCTTAAGCATATGAGTCGCTGCACTCAATATTATATCTGCCACTGTCTTTTGAACTTGCCATGTCTTTAATCCGATGGTTGAAACTGTCATAATCTTTGCCTCCACACAACCCGAATACCTGAAATTGTATTTTAACTTCAAGTGAACTTGTTTCCTATGAGATTTCTGTAGCTTCACAAACTAGAGGAGAATATAGTTCTTGCCATCAAGAACCAAGTATCAGGTGTGACGATAATGAACAAGACCAATCTTTATATTGTCAAAACATTATAAATATTTGATTGCAATGATTTCGGTTTCTTCTTCACTTTCCAAGTCTTTGGCCATAGATTATATTGCTTCACTTTGAAAAGACAATACTTCAAACATTATCAAACGTATTTAATTCCAATATGATTAATCGCCTCAAATTGCCAACCTGCCAATAACAATATATTCATCCATCTTCTAATACTTTTTGTTACACAAAACTTTTGTCTTTAAATCCAACTGACTTCTTCAGTATGAATGTCTTATTTGATGAGTCTTCTCATGGCACCAATGATGATCATAACATAACATTGTCTTTACTCCTTTGACATCAATGACAACATTTCCAACATGGGCACCAATTCTAATCGATGAAGGATTCTTCTTGCTAGGGCGCATATGAGATAACTTGGAAGATTTTTCATTGCCTTAGCCAAATTCCATCATTTCTTTCCTTCTTGGACACTTGGGCACATTTGAGGTTTGTAGGAGGAATTCTTTAAAACGTCAAATTTGTTCATTTCCATGATTTCACGAGGTTGGGCGCATTCCAAAGGGATGGGAAGAATTTCCAACGCCTTCGTCAAATTTCAACAATTCAATAACCTCCTAAAATTGGGCATACTTGGAGGGGAAAGGAGGATTTCTTCCAACTCTTAACCAAATTTGTTCACTCCTTCCCTTTCTGGAGATGGGGCGCATTTAGAGTTTGGGGATAGAATTTTCCCATACATAGTGAAATTTCAAATTTCCATGCCATCCTGAGATTGGGCACATTCTAGAGGTGGAGGAACTTTCTAACACTTGCCACTTTTCATCATGTCCAAGACTTCATGGAGGAGGAATTTTGAGCACAAGGACAAATCCTCCTTGCCTTGGGATTTGCACCCAAGGAGGTATTTTGGCGCACTTGAGGCCTAGAGGATTTATTTTGGTTAGACAATGATTCCCCCTTGTCATGTGATTTGCGCCCAACACTTGAGGGTTGAAGGAGGAATCTTGAACAAAGGATGAATCCTCCTCTCGGGATTTCTGCTCGAGAATTGCTCTTTGGCGTGCTTTGATTTTGAAGGAGAATTCTCTGACAGTCGAAATTCGACCATCTCCTTGCTTCATTCGTTTTCCAAATTTGGAACTGGATGCCTTGGTTCTTCCTACAATCAGTGCTCACTTGTTGCCAAGGATACACCTTCTCAAAATAGGCTTACTAAAAATAGTAAGTTCTTCCAAACATAAAATTAGGGCAAATGGAGACACGGTGAAACTTACTAAAAATAGTACGTTTGTTCGAACTCAAAATTAGGCAAATCGAGGCCATAGTGACACTTAATAAAAATTGGAAGTTTATGAAAAACACTAAAATTTCACTAGAAGGCCCTTTGAAAGGTTTTTTCGTCTACACTTAGCCAATTTTCACTATGCTCAAGATTACTGACTTCCTTTCTAAGTTTGCAAGACGAAAAACCCTAAAATAGACAATGCTCACTTCCAGACTTGCCATAAACCATAACAGCCCATCCAAACACCTAGATATTTGAGGAAATCATTGCCAGACTACCAAAAAACTCAACAACCAAAAGACCAAGAACACAAAAATATAGGGGGTCCCCATTTGGAATGGGGTGATGTGTGAAAAGGTCACAGCAAGTATGAGCATAAGTTCATATGCTTATTAAAGTGGGGGCTAAACATAATGTCGTAAATTGTATCATCATAAAAATTCATGCCCATTCGGACCTCACTTCAGTGTTTCTACCTATGACTAATTCTCCTCACACTAGTGCCAAAAATATGATCTTTGTTCTCTGTTTTGACTTCATGACCTTTGGCAAAGTCAACTTTAATACTCATTTATCAATGTATACTTGTGAATGTAATCAAAGTAGCTTCTATTTGATTATTTTATTGTCTTAAATTTTATTTATTGAAGGGTGCATGATACAAATTTTAGATCCTTAAAAACCTTTATATCTCAATTTTTTTCATTCTACCAAGTGTTTGTCAAGTCTACACCCAGTTTGGGTACAGAGTACAGGTCAAAAAATTAGTTTGCCAAGTCTACGTTCAGCCCAAGTCTTATAACTATGATTTCGTCACTTTTTCACAAATCATGCAGCAAAACAATGATTGATGAGGCCTCTGAAGGTCATTGAAAATGACTAATAACGATACACTTGGTTGCCTTGTGAACTTTTTGCCCAAATCATAATGCATGTTATACGATGTTGCAAGGGTAGTTGGTTACTCTTACTAGTGAACTAAATCATGGTACTCGGATCTTTGATGGAGGTAGTGGTGTGATCATGGTGGCAATATTGGTCTTACAACAATATCCCCCTTCAAATAACATCGTTAGTGTTTACAAATTGGCAGAGAAAGATGTAATATCCCCTTTTTAAGCATAATTTGTTTCTTAACAATTAGTCTATTTTCTAAGTTTTCAAAAGTAAGCAAAATGTTTGGCAAGGGAGAACTCCAATTTCTTAGAGATAACGATTGCTCAAGCATTGGTTTTGGTTCTTGACAATGAATTATGATGGTCTTTGGTAGCATCCTAATGCTTTTGGAATGCAATTCTGGCTTGTGGGAGTTCTCCAAACTTCCTAGAGAAACATGCCACTTTTAGACGATTGCCAAGTTGCTATAATTCAATGTACTAAGTCCTTAATGACATTTTGGTATGAATGGAGTTTCATATTTGTCTCATTTTGATGCTTTCCACAACTTATCGGATTTATTAAATATTAAATCATTTTACTTAAGATGTCCTAATGAAGAAATATTAAAAAAGGCATCTTAATATAATTATTTATTAAAAAAAGGTTTTAAATTGTGCCTCTCAAGGGGTGTCTAGGCACAAGGTGCCTATGCACATAATTAATTATTAGTAAATTTGGAAAAAACATTTGTGGAGGAAAAAAGCAGATTATTATTTTAGTATCATAGTTTTCCCACTATAATGTTATAAAAAGAAGCTGGGAGATCATTGTTGAGGTAAGACTTGATATGATTTTTTTTCTGCATTTGAGAGAACCTGTTTCATCTCAAATTTTCTTGAGGATGAAACTGTTTAAAGAGATAGCGTCGGTCGGATAAACCAAATGTCTAATTAGCCTTACGGCCTTAGACATCAATCTTGTATCTATCCTTATTATTCTGATCACATATAGATATATATTTATGTAATCATTTATGTATTGATTGGTTAATATTATGATTAATATTATAATCAATATTATGGATAATTAATAACAACCTTGTGTTACTAATTATTCATAATATTAATTATATTAATTCATTAATTGATATTATGGATTCATTGCTAATGATAGCATATCACTATCGTTTGGTTAACTGATTATAATTCTTAAGAAACCAACGATATTATCATGGGTTATGCTAAGTTAGTCGATGCCGACGTGACTCCACTTAGGAGTCACGACTCCTTGAGGAATCGTGTCGGTTCCATAAGGAGTCGTGACTCCTTTGTCGATCACCATCGCTTTATATATACCTTGATGTCGATGAAAGCCATGGTGATAAGAAGTGACACCAGCAGATCGACAATCTGAAAAGTGACAGCCATGGAAGAGATAAGAAACTGTGTGTATCACGTTTTATAATTTGCATTTACTTGGATTGAAGGCAAGGTTAATGTGTTAAACAAAAGCAATCAATATTGTTGAAATAACACACAACAATCATATCCTTGCATGTACAACAGTTGACATCCTTATTAATAAGCACTATATTATAATTTTAAAAGTTACCTATATATATATCTAAATTACATCAACAGAAACCCTCTTCAAAACACTGGTTTCATGCATGAAAACTCCCTTAGCTGGTCTTCATGGTTCCATGCCGGAGCCAATAAGGTACCTACAAGTAGAGTTTCCAATCTTCTTGTTGATAACAGGTACATTTGATGTGTTTTGAAGGGTTCATTTCCAAAGTGTTCAATGTTGTTTTGGTGAGTTTCCTATTTAGTGAACTTTTGAAGTAGTGGAGTTGTAGGGCTAGCCGTACCATCCTCTATGCTAATCATACTTCTTTATGGGCCATAACAGCAAGAATTTTCTCATCTTGTTTAAAATGTTGTTGAAAATCATAATTGCCCCCTAGATGTACAAACCTGTTCTTGCCACCTAAGCTGCAGGGAGTGAAGTGTAAATTTTAGCGGGTTGTACCATTGTGTGGGTTGGTTGTACTAGATGGTGAAGAGGGTATGTAAAGTGAGGATGGGGATAGCTCCCTTTAAGGGGTCACACCATACTGGCAGGTTGTACATCAAATTAACATTTAAGTATAAGGAATTCCTTATACTTTTAAGTTATATTTCATGTATATAGTTACAGGATGTTTCATATTGGTTTTGTTAGTGATGTAGCGTCAGTAGTAATCCTTCTGACCGACTAAGACCAAATATGTGAATGAGCTATCGGCCTTGCATATTTGGTAATTCGATCATTTAGATTTAATCATACTTCTTGCCTTAGCTGATTTCTAATATATATCTATTAATATTAATTAGAGTCAGTATTGATAAACAAGTTATTATTAATCTAATGAATATTGTTAAGCAAGCAAATATAATAAATGATCGCTTGTCTTAACTAATCGTAGTTTTAATGAATGAGTGATATTGTCTTAACCCGTTACCCTTATGGAAGGGTACGATATGAGAAGTCGTGTCTCCATGAGCAGATATGACTCTCATCATTAATATAAAGAGCAATAGAAATCATAATCGAAGAGAATATAATATATCATGCAAAATAAAATCTGTGCAAAGCTTGAATAAAATAGAACAAAGAAACGAATTGCAGACCGTGGCAATAAGATTCGTGATAGACATCAGCAAATCTTATATTGCATCCGATTGAACGTACAGCTCATTATCAGATAACACACATAACAGATGACTACTGTAGTTCAAAAATCAAAAAAAAGATAGCATACTGCAGTTATCTGCAGATTGGATGTAGTATAAACATCTGATCATATACATATACATTCAGATAGGGGTCCATATATATAACTGTTTGATTCTCTCATTATTTGGTGTTGAATGAACATGCATAGTTCATCAGGTGAAGGATATCTATAGCAGATTAATATTCACCTGGAGCAGATCAAATTCATTACGGGTGTCTGTATTCATTTGAGGCAGATTGCAGATAGTGAAAGGCAAATTGAATATATTATATATACTCACAGTTCGAATTGTTCTACTAATTTGATTGATATCATCCATTTATATCAGATTAAGATTACAAGACAAATAAAATTAAAATTACCTGCCTATCATAAATCTGATCAAAACTTAACAGGTTTTAGATCTTCAGTAGTTAAAATGCAAATTCTCGTTTCGGAGGATCTTATAATGTTTTAGACTGAATCAAATTTTAATAATCAAAAGTTCTCTTATGATAGTTAGATAGCAGAAACGAAGTACCATCAAACTTAAAATCTGCCTTTTTTCATCTTCGAGACGTATATTTCATGTTGGGTATTTAAATATTTCTTTACCTATGCAATTTGGTTCACTTCTACATTGTTGCAGCAGTCTTTATTTATTGTGTCTATAATGCATTTGATCTAACCTTGTAATACCCTAGATGCTAGTGCTTACAATGGTCTCAACTTTGCATCTTGTTATAACTGCACTCAGCATTGAAAAAGTGGAAGTGGCTGTGACTACTGTGAATGCACTCACCACTGAGGAAGTGGAAGTAGCTATGCCTGTTGTAATTGCACTCACTACTGAAAAAGTGGAATTCATTGTGTTCTGTAATTGCACATCCTGTTGAATAAATAAGAAGTGTATGCGCTCATTGTAATTGCACACTCCACTGAATAAGTTTAAGTGTTTTCCTTTCAGCTCTTGCATAGCACACTCCACTGAAGAAGTGAAGTTCTGGCATTGCACACTCCACTAAAGAAGTGAAGTTTTGGCAAATGTGTTTTCTTTCAACTTGCTGCATTCTAAATGTTATTGCCCTATACAATGTATGCTCTCACCTTGTGCATCTTGGGAACTGGGTGATCAGAAAGTGATAAGGACATTGCATTGCAGTTTATTTCAATTAAAATTTTCATAAAAACAGGGTGATTATTAAAAAAAGAAGTGAGATATAAAATGTTCATACTGTTAAGAGAAGCAATTTGTTATTATACCACCATGGAATTGCATAGGCATCAGTACTTTCCAGGATATTATTACATCCCAATTAAATTATAATGTCTATTAATAGAGCTCAAAAATGAATAACTCCTTATAATAGACCCTCATGGCTCTTGGCATCAAACGATAAACAACAAGAAAAACACAGTTTTGCCGCACCACAAAGGTAAACATAGAAGATACCTTTTTTTTCAAATCTAAAATGGTTAAGAAACCTAAAGCTCTAAGGTACTACAAAAAGGAAACACAGAACAGTTGACAAGCTGCAACCACCAAGAAATTGCTTGATAATTGGTGGACACCTTAAAAGCTCTGTCTTCTGCTTTCTGCAATGAGTTTGTCAATCCATTCCCAAAGCTCAAAACAATAAGTTTTAATAATTGTACATTGCTTCCTTAACAAACAGAAGGAAATAATTAACCAACTCAAGAAAACTCTAGGATGTCGAGTACTCCTTATTAATGTATAATATATTTTAAAGGCTGTGGAAGATTCTACCACAGCCTAGGCATTAACCCCTAAATTTCCAAACAGGCTTCAATCCCATTATGCACAAAGAATTATATTCTATTCACACTGTTTAGCAGTGCATTAAATGCAAAGCCATCTAGAATTGGATTTGCAGATTCATTGTAATAAAAATAATTCCGTAACATATATTGAACAACTTGTACCGTATAATATGGGATTCAAAAACAGATAGTAAACAAATTAGTTTTCATATTTGAACCATAGGAAATGAGTTGGCTTCTACTAAACCAGGTCTTTGAAATTTTTTAATCAGTGAACACTTCTTTTTGCAAACAAAAACATGGACATGAAGAGGTACAGATAAAGGTATAGGGAGTACCATGTCAAATCACGATAAGGAAGTAAATTCAATAAGGCAACAGGTATATTAAATATGAGCAGTCAGCAGAAGATGTGAGCACAGTGATAGGGTACTTCCCTAAACTTGAATGTCTAGGCAACTATGCTTGAAAGCAATAACCTACAATTCACAATCATGCTAAGAATGTCCATATGAAGTTGGATCATCTCAAAGCATCATCACCGGTTAAGACAACACAGTTTGCATTTTCAGATTCGTGTTTCTTAATACAACCCAATGATTCAAAAGCAAAGGTAGGAGTGACAGGTTTTGCAAGAAACTCACTTGATTGCTGCTTTTAAGAATGAACTGCATCCATCCACACGAGCTTTTGCGGCTACCAAAATCTCAGACAACTTTCGCAAGTCATCCTCCTCCAACAGTTTATGTGGTACAGCCAGTTGTGGGAACTCGGAGAAAATGGTCCCAATCCGATCTATAGTGCAAATGTGATGAACAATAAGCCCTAAATATCATTAGCACTTTCCATGCAACAAAATATAAACCAAAATAGAAACTTAATCATATTACTACTATAAATTAAATAAAATAGATAACTGTAAGAAACAAATCCAGCACAAAAACCTTTACCCCTCATCCCGTTTCAAGTGTAAAGCAACACTACCAAAATCAAAAGAGGATATCATACTAATAATCCCCATCAAGTAATGCATATCAATCCATGATGGTAAACTTCTAATGCCACATCATTGAACTCAAAAATAATTATCTTCAAATACAATTACAATGATTCCAAGGAACTTTTATGTACACACTTATTCTGTAAAAAAGGCTTCAATTCTTTTCAAGAATCAATCCAAGTTCTAAGCTTTAGTTAAAAAATTATCGGTATCCCATCTAGATTCCTTTCAACAAGCAGATAATCTTAGCTCACAAACAAAGAAGCTTGTCAAAACCTTTTAAAGAAAGTACATAACAAGAAGTTGTGCTTGATGTTTTCATCATTTATCAGTCCATTATGAAAAATGATGTTTGGGAGATTGTTCCTAGGCCAACTAAGAAATCTGTTGTCTCATCTAAATGGCTTTTCAAGATCAAACATGTTGTAGACGGCAGTATCGAAAAACACAAGGCCAGATTTGTAGCTAGAGGGTTCTCACAACGGGAAGGAATAGATTATGAACAAACTTTTGCACCTGTTGCCAGGTATACATCAGTAAAAGTTGTATTAGCCATTACAGCAGCAAAGGGGTGGATGGTACACCAGATGGATGTGAAGACAGCATTTCTAAATGGTGAGATCTCAGAAGAAGTCTACCTAGAGCAACCTGAAAGGTTTGAAATTTATGATGTTGGGTCTCATGTGTAGACTCAAGAAAGCTCTCTATGGGTTTAAACAGGCTCCCAAGGCCTGGTATGAAAGAATAGACACCTATCTCTCAGGACTAGGCTTCTCTAAGAATGATGCAGATCCTAATCTCTACTACAAAAGAAATAAAGGTGATATGCTAATATTGATTTTATATGTTGATGACTTATTAATCACAGGAAATGATCACCTTATAGATCAATGCAAGAAAGATCTATCCAAAGAATTTGATATACAGGACTTGGGACTCCTTCATTACTTCCTAGGATTGGAAGTATGGCAAAATTCTGACAACATTATACTCAACCAAGGAAAGTATACCTTGCATATTCTGAAGAGATTTGGAATGCTAAACTGTAGGCCTATGACCTCTCCTATGGAAACCAATTAACATAAACTTAAAGAAGCAGAAGCAGAATCACAACCCACAGACCCTACTCAATACAGACATATGATTGGATCCCTAATGTACCTGGTAAATACAAGGCCAGATATTTGTTATGCAGTTAATGCTCTAAGTCAGTTTATGTGTGTACCTAAGGAGATACCCCTGGTTGCAGTAAAACACATTATGAGATACCTACAAGGTACCGTAAACCTTGGTCTCAAATATGAGAAAGTTGATATAGACCTACATGGATTTACAGATTCAGATTGGGCTGGAGGTGTGATTGACAGGAAAAGCACTTCAGGGTATTGCTTCAGTCTAGGTTCAGCTATGATATCTTGGATCAGCAGGAAGCAGTCTTCTGTGATAACCCCTACGGTATCACCAGATGTAAAGTTACTTAATAATATTAATATATGGATTAATTAAATAGGGTTATTGTAAATAAATGATTAAAATAATAATATAAGTAATCTATGAAAAATAAAGGAAATATATTTAATATTTAATATATTTAAATGAAATGATATTTAATATTTAATATATTTAAAAGATATATAATAATAATGAAAAGCATTATTTAATACTTAATTTTTTTAAAAAGCAATATGACCCCTATGCAAACATAACACACTACACTAACTAGCCCCCCAATTACCCCGCACGAAGTGGTGCGATGGTAATAGCCGCACCCCTTCATGCGGAAGGGGACCCGTGGAGGGGTACAACCCTTCACGGGATATAAAGGGAGCAGCAGCAGCCAACGATAAGGGAGAGGAAGGGCAACGGAATAGGAGAAGTGAATCACGATCAGAGCAAGCAAAGATCTGACACGACTGCTGCAAACAAGTAAGTAAGGAACAAATATTGTTATATGTAATGCTTACTTCTGTGTGTATTAATGGATATAAATAATTAATATTATAATATATACATTAATGAATGACTATTCTAATAGTTAGGTAATGAAGGAAGTTAATGTTAATAAATGTAATTAATGTATATGTAATATTTATGATAATGAATACTTTAATGAACACATTACTGAATGGTTTTCAGATACTAAGGAACAAGTATAAACCGTATGTTAATGAATTTGTACTAACATACGTTAATGAATATATATCAATACCTAGTAGGAATATATGTTAAGAACTAAATGTGAATATTGGTTAATGAACATTTTAAGGAATATATGTAGAGAATACATGTTAAATCAGGAATTTTTACATATGGATTATGGAATGGGAAAATAGCAATAAAAGGCAAAAATGTATTATAAATGTAATCACATGTTGGAGGCTATAGGGAGGTAACTCCCTTAGTCTAAGGGAGGGATTATGATAATCCCTAGGGCAGTATATATACTGAATACCTATATGCATATGTATGGCTTGGTTGACTAAGTTCAACCAAGAAGAGACGGATCTGGCCGGTCCCCTCTGAGGACTTGGGTGATGAGGTGCATCACCCAAGGCAAGGAATGGACATAGGGTCCTCCTTGGATGGCTTGGGTGTAAGAAATTACACCTAAGACAGGAATCGAATTAACCTTCGATTTCTTGGAGGGCTTGGATGTAAGAAATTACATTCAAGACAGGAGTCGAATTCACCTTCAACTTCCTGGAGGGCTTGGAACCAAGATGGGTTCCAAGAAGGCGAGCCTCACGGTCGCCTAAGGACATATCTTCGTATGGCATTCGTATCCTTTTTAATTGATGAGAATTGTGTTTATGTAATTAAGTATTTTAAAGTTAGATTGCAAGTTAAATTATATATATATATATATATATATATATATATATATATATATATATATATATATATATATATATATATATATATATATATATATATATATATATATGTAGTATTCTAACAATTTGTTTTGCAGGACAGTGAACTCTAACTAGTAGGGACATTACATCTTTTGTAGCTCAAAGCTCCACCGAGGCCAAATACATTGCAGCTTCTATGGCTGCCTGAAAAGCAGTATGGCTTAGGAAGCTGCTTGTGGGGTTGTTTGGAGAGCCTATGAAACCCACTGTTATACATTGTGACAATCAAAGCTGCATAAAACTTTCAATAAATCCAGTGTTCCATGACAGATCCAAGCATATTGAGATTTCATACCACTATGTGCGAAATATGGTAGACAGGAATGTGATCCAATTAGAATATGTTTGTACAGGAGATCAAACTGCAGATATTCTGACCAACCTCTTTCCAGAGTGAAGGTTGATCACTTCAGAAAAGGTTTAGGTATGATAGAAAGGTAATTTACTTTGTAAATTTGTATTTGCATATCAATAAGATGTTTAATGTGTAAACTTCTTTGTCATGATAGGACATTTTGGATTTTATCCCCTGGGTTCATATCTAAGAGGTGACGATCTCTCAAGATAATGAAGACTTGTATGTAGACATTATAAGGTGACAATCTTATGATGTCCAAACCAGTTATCATGTTGGATCTCTGGTGTGTCATGTATGTGCCATGATTGTGTTGTGGTAAACACTTGTATAAGGTGTTAGTGCACATATTACAACTTGGATAAGATGAGAATTTAATCTCTCATATGATTATCCTTAAGTATTGTGTGTTTAGGCAATACTGATATCACATGCTTAGGTGATATCCTGTCATCACAAGATTGACGTGATGGACATTTGTATCACGTGTTTAGGTGATACTTCATATCATGTGATTAGGTGATATGATTTTCTAGAGAGTTAGATTGTGTAAAGAATGCTAACTATCATTTGAATTATGATGCTTGATATATTATTTGCATTTATCTTACCTAGCTAAGAGGGAGTGTTAATGCATGATAGCTTCGATAAGATAAATGATTGAATGAGAGATAAATGAAGTCTCTCATTCAATCATTTATCCTATCAATAATTGTGATGAAAAACTTCAAGCTATTAAACCTTCATTTGATAAACCATTCTTCATTTGTATATTAATATGATCAATCTACTTAGTTCGATCAAATGCTTAACTATCGATTATCATCCTATAGCATAGAATCCCGATTTAATATCTGTTACATTATTTGTGTTCACCGATTATTAAATCGGGTTAACCAATGCAATCGGATTTATATCGGTTAACATATTTAATAATAAACAAATGATTATCGGGTCAACCAAACACTGATTAGTATCGGATGTTAATGTAAGTTTGCACCGATTGATATCGGGTGATACACCGATTAATATCGGGTGGCAAAGTAAACATACACTGATTGTTATCGGGTGTTAAAACAAGCATACACCGATTGTTATCGGGTGTTAAGATAAGCATACACCAATTGTTATCGGGTGTTAATGTAAGCATACACCAATTGGTATCGGTTGTTAAATAAACACCGTTTATTATTACTGCGATTAGCAAACGGGCACAATCAAGTAATGTCTTGATCGGTCATGTCTAAAAGACATGACCGGTCAAGGCATTGCTTGATCGTACCCAGCTTGCTATATATATCAAATGGCATTTGTGAGAAAGGACATCGAAATTAATAAATGCTCCTCTCACCTACCATACAAAAGAAGATAGTCAGATTTATATTTTAAATCAATAATACATAGAACAAGATAATATCAACTAGAATATAACTTGCATATTGAATGTAAATTGAACATCATTTACATAGGGTCTCGACTAAAGCAAGAAATTTTGAAAACCTACCATGATAATCCAATAACTGGGCATCAGGAATAATTCAAAACCTACAAGTAAACCAAAGAAAGTTTCACATGGAAGGGACTCAAGGGAGATGTGCTAAAACACACCAACGAGTGTCTTGTGTGTAAAAAGAACAAAGATGAGCACACATTCCCAATAGAACTACTCCAACCTATACCCATAGCTGGCCAAAAATGGGAGAGCATCTCTATGGACTTTATAACAGGACTGCCAAAGGTACAGGGCAAGGATTACATTAATGTGGTGGTTGATCACCTCACCAAGCATGCACACTTCATGGCCATCTCCACGGATTTTAGAGCTGCTCAAGTGGCTGAGATATTTTTTAAGGAACTTTTCAAGCTACATGGTCTACCCCAGAATATTGTTAGTCATGGGGACAACCACTTGCTTAGCATCTTTTGGCAAGAATTATTGAAGTTAGTCGGATTAAAATTAACTCCAAGCACCAATTATCATCCCCAAATGGATGGGCTGATTGAGATTGTAAAAAAATGGTTGGAGGGGTATTTAAGGCATTATGTCATAGGGCAGCAAAACGGGTGGGTTAAGTGGCTACGCTTGGGGAGATATTGTTACAACACTACCCACCATATGTCTATAGGAATGAGCCCTTTATATGGATATGAGGCCACATCCTTTGGAGATTTGATTCAGACAAAGAGTCACACACCAGGAGCCAAGGACTTCATACAGCAGAATGTGGACATCATGAATTCACTCAAGGATAACTTACATCAAGCCCAAAATCAGCAGAAGATATACACTTATAGGAAAACGACTGAACGTACATTCAAGATTGGGGATATGGTCTTTGTGAGATTACAACCATATAAGCAATCATCCATTAAGGTCAGTGGAACTGAAAAACTTAAGCCCCGGTTTTATGGATACAAGATATTGAGGAAGATAGGAGACGTGGCTTATGAATTGGAACTTCCTCCCAATAGCAAGATTCACAATATCTGTCATATATCTCGCCTGAAAAAGGTTTTAGGACAACATACCATCCCATGTTCCGAAGTGCCACCCTTGAACAATGAAGAGATGTTGATCTTGGACTCGGAAACGATCCTCAATGTATGAGAAAAAAAGCTAAGAAATATAACTATTGAAGAATACCTAATCGAATGGAAAGGCATACCAATGGAGGATGCAACTTGGGACGGACCCGAGATATTTGACCATCCAAACTTGAAATTGCTAGAGGACGAGCAATATCAGGAAGCGAGGACTGTCATATCCCCCCATCTATAATAAAATTAACTTTGCCATGTAATATATTAAAATCATAATATCAAATTCAAAAACTAGAAACATTGCCTTATAAATTCATAATATTATATTATATTGGAATTTACATTTATAAGCAATGTTATTATATTATATTGTCAAAGTAACCAAGTTTACATTTATATAGCTAATTAAACAAATAACTAAACAAACCATGGCATTTGCAATTATATGAAGCGGTGTTTTTTTTAGAAAGGAGTTGTAAGAGATGGAAGGACAGCAACCCTTCTAAAAGGGGGCACTACCAATGAAGGAAACATCGTGCCTTTTCATCATGATAGGGGGAAGGATAACTAACCCCCCTCCCCTACCCCCCACCACCCCCCTCCAATATAGGAAATAGATCATCAAGACTACTAGCAAGGATAGGAAATTGAAGCAAGCTCAGTGACAGGCACGTATATGAATGATTTCTGATTTAATATTAGAATATAACAGCCAATATTTTCTATATTAAACTCATATATGTATATCATTGAATATAAACTATTGTGTATGATTTTATTTAAATTGGTGACATTAATATGATATAAAGTTGAAGAAGCAAATAACATATAATTATTCGGAACAGCATTAAAATGATTACACATACCATTATTGTTTGACATTATTTATATATATATAAGGCAATTTGCACAAATTGCTATAATACAGTAAATCCATATTATTAGAATAATTAATTCTTTCAGTCAGTTACCCTCTTTTATGGTTCTATTAATCATAGAAACGGGACTCAGACTAGGCGATGCCGCCTCGACTCGGGAATCGGACTCTGCAAAGAAGACTCGACTGGACTCGGCAAAGTGAAAAACTCAATAAATTTAGAGATTTTTAAAGATTTAAAACTTGTTTAATGCACCCTTTATTAAATACACCTTAAAGACACAATAACATCATCAAATAGAAGCTCATTTGATTACATACACAAGTATGCATCAATCACATAAGCATAAACGCAAATTGTAGCTGAAGGAAATAACAAACATAGATATATAAATATTGTCAAATGAATACAATATTACAAAACTCATGGAATAAAAAATGAATGTCATCATATGATCAAATGTCGCTTACAAATATCAAAAGAAAAAACAACTACAAGCCTATGGTTCAAAGGAGCCTGCATCCCTCCTACAAAGGCGTCTAAGGTAGGTCTTGGATGATTCAACGGCCATAGCCTCTGCGCGTGACACCATGCCACCCTCACCAACATCATGTATATGAATATTTGTGTCTGCCTCTGGCTCTATTGTCTCTGCTCATGCTCTCTGCTCCTCTGCCATGGCTACAGCCTCAGCCTCTCTATCTGCCTGGTCGACCCAATCAATGTCATCGTCACTAAAGATGATTTTGTAGCCTCAATGGTCCGCTCGGCTCCAAGATCAACCTCCTCTAGAATGATAGGGGAGATGTCATTTTGTGCACTCCATTTTTGTTTGAGATGGAGGTCGTAGTGAACAAAGACAAGATCATTCAACTTCTCCAAAGATAATCTATTGCGTCTCTTGGAGTGTATGTGCTCAAACATAATACAATTGCGCTCACAACCAGATGCACTGCATGGTTGGCTCAAAATGCGAATGGCCAACTTCTAAATATTTGGTGTTTTGGGGCCAAACAAGTTCCACCAATTATCTAAAATGAGAAAAAAAAAAAAAATCAATCACTCTCGACTCTCATTTAACAATATATAATAAAATTAAAATTATGCCTTAGAATATACTTTTACCTAGAATCATAGTTGTCCTACTTTCTTTGTAGATAGTACGAGAGAAGTTGCCCCCTTGAGCATTTGAAAACAACTGTATCTCTCGCATAAGTTCAGCCTAAGGACCAGTAGGTGCCATCTTCTCCATGACTGAGTACAGCTCACTAAGAACCTCCTCATCCGCCTTGAAATCAGGGCTGAAATGGAATGCCGGATTCAGATAATATGTTGCTCCCTGGATGGGCCTGTGAAGCTGATTATGCCATCTCCTATCAATAATATCCGAAATGGGACGATACCTGCTCTCATCTCCTCCATAGACGGATTTGATAGCCTCCTTGGCCCTATCCATGCCCTCATATATGTAGCCCATTGCGAGCTTATCCCCATCCGCAACTCACAGGAGAACCACCAAGGGATTAACAAACTGCAAAATTGCAAATATTGTGTAATTTATGAAAATGAGCAAATAAGAGAAAATGATGAATAAATTATAAAACAAAAACTTAAATTGTAGAATTTATAAAAAAAATTAGCTTCACAATCTCAACACAAGGGGTCCAGAAGCCTCCCTCATCAAAAATGCAATCTACCATATCTATCCCTGCAGCAGTAGCCGCATAGGATGAGGAAGCTCACTCCTCACTAACAATCATACTTCTCAAAGCCGCCTTACACCGAAGCATGGACTATAATGTAATTAAGTTAGTGACAAATCTGGTGATTCCACGACAAGCTAACTGCCTCTACTCCATGTATTGCCTCATAAGAGCTAACACCCATGAATGATTATATACAAATTTGCAAACATTTTTTGACCTTTCTACACATCTCTTAATCCATGGGAATTTCCCAATATCCTCCAACATGAGGTCAATGCAATGGATAGCACATGGAAACCAAAATATAGATGAGTGCCTCTCCATCAAAAGTCTACCTGCACCAACATAATTTGTTGTATTATCGGTGACTACCTGCACCACATTCTCCTCACCCACGTCATGTATCACCTCCTTTATTGCCTCACATAGGAATGGGGCGTTTTTTTAGTGTGCGGAGGCATCAATGGGCTTGATGAAAACAATGCCCCCTGAAATTAAAAATAAAGCAAGATCAATGATCTTTCAATAAATCATTAAATAAAAATTCAAAAAAAACTAATGACTAAATGAAAATTAAAATTAATCAATCACCAACGGAAGAAACAAGAAAATTAAGGAGTGTTCTATTTCTCCTATCTGTCCAACCATGAGTCATGATGGTGCAACCTGTCCTACTCCATATCCGGCATTGATCATGTAATTCACCCTTCACATCACGCATTATATCTGACAAAATTGGTCCCCTTAAATCAGATTTAGAAGGGGATTTGAACCCCGCCCCGCATATAGTAATGGCATCAACCATTTCCTGCCAATGAGGAGACCTATCACAAATAAATTAAATGAGATAAGTATGTACCTATGTACAACAAAGAATCAAACTATAAATATTAAAACAATCAAACAAAAAATATTCACCTGGTTGCAAAGAATGGAATAGTGCAGTAGTACCAAAACCTTCCTAACTGCCAATCTAGCAGCGTCATGGACCCCCTTGTTCCAACCCATGCCCTCTAGCGACGGTTGGGAGCCAGGAATAGTGCGAAGGTCAAAGTAAGAATCTAGCCTAGATTTACGAGTTCTAGAACCAATACTAACACTCCCACTACCACTGGCAGTGTAAGGACCATGAGCACTAGCAGAAGAACTAGCATTGGGACGTTATGGAGGCATGGAACAAGGCCCTCCAACACAACCAATGCCTGCCAAATCCTTCTTTTACTTCTTCACCATTTCCTTTTTTCTTCAAGTGCTTCAAGTTGCACATAGCACTCACGTGTAGCCTCAACAGTTGCTAATGTGCATGGTTCGGCATCATGGCCAGATATGCCGCCAAGATGGTATTTTAATCTATATATTCCTCCATGGAATATTATTTTACAAAATTTACACTTTGTTTGTCCTTTTTTTTGCTCGGGAAAATCTTCATGATATTTCCAACTAGGGTCCTTTCTAACTAGGAGTTTAGAAGTAGACATTGTATGATTGTAATGTGAAAATTGAGGCAAATAAAAAAGTCAAGGTTGCTGCAATAAGACATTATTACAAATTCAAAAAAAATTAATACTTGAGAATTTGTGCATTGTCATAAATTAATATCAAAAAAATTGTATATTTTTTTTTAAAAACTAATGTAGGTACTAAAGTAGGGTTTGTAAATATTTTTAAAAACAAATGCAGGGTTTGATCAAAATTTCAAACCCTACTCTTTTTTTTAAAGAAATTTACAAATCCTATGGCTTACCTACATTAGATTTTGGAAGAAAATGTAAAACTTTCAAATGAGATTCTGAATACAAAATTAATCAAACAAATTACAATCAAATTTATGCTTACAAGAAACAAAAAAAACTCAAAATATCAATCTTACCTCTTACAACAAGCTTGAAATGAGATGCAAACTTTTCCTTTCCAACTCTTGATGCACCAAATGAAAGTATAATGCAGCCCCAATGTGACTTATGGACGAAACCTTGAGCTTCCTCCTTGCTGTTTTTCCTTCAATGAACCCTTGTTTCTCCTCACAACTCACCTTTCTCCTTCTATTTTGCCAAATGAACGAAATGAAGTTCACCTTTAGGCTAAAAGCATAATATAAACAAACAAAAAAAATCAATTGAAAACATATTGTAAGTTGTTGTTTTTTAAAACTTAAAAATGTCATTGTCGTCAACCGAGTCTAGGAGTTGGGACTCACCAGACTCGACGAGTCTAAACACAAGACGTTGAGTCCAACTCCGAGCCCCTTGGACTCACCGAGACTCACACAGCTCGAGACTCGCCGAGTCCTGGCAATTTTGGACAATTTTTGTTTCTTTGCTATTAATGGTCATTTAGTTAGTCATTAGTCAACTATTGCTTCTTTTATAAGAATGCATAGTTTGCTTTTTAGTTTTAAGCTTTTTAAGATTTATTTAGCGTTTTAGGCTTTTTAGCTTTTTAGTTGTTCACATTAACGGTTTGCTCTTTTTACAACACCGTCTTGTAATTCCTTTATATACGCTTGTATATTCATATTTAATTAATCCGATTATTTTGAGCAATCAACATTTCATGGTATCAGAGCAGTTCGAAGGGGTTTTATAGAGTTTGGCGAATTTTTAAAAAAAATCTAAGGCTCCCTACCTGGATATTATTTCCAGATTTATTTTTTAAGTGATTTTTTTATGAAAAACTCTTTAGTATTTTTTTCGTTGAACGAGGGTTTCTGGGCGAGCTAGCATTTCTGCAGTTTTCGTGTTGGTTGAATAGGCAGATTCGTCAAGGTTTTCTATGAAAATCGTAGGTTGTGGAGATTTCTTTTGCATCTACCCACGTCTATTTTTTTCGCACAACCTTCTATCCCGGTATCTGTTGTTTCCACGCACCATTTTTGGTATACACGGCAGCAATTTTCAATTTTCGAACGAGAGTTTTTGCAGCTCCTGGTCTTTGATTTTCGCAGGCTTGTTTTACTGCGACCTGTGTCGTTTTTCTCGACATCTTTGGGCGGAGACTTTTTGGTTTGGGCGGCAATGACTTCTATGCAACCTGTGCGATGTTTTGGCCGTGTCTATGCGCGATTTCCATTTTTGCAAAGCAGCGCCTTTTTTTTTCTCTATGTGATTTTTGGCATTGTCTTATCTGCTCAATTTTCGTGATTTTAGCAATTTTCTGCATGATTTTTCTGAGTCTTCCCTGATTTTTTTACGATCATCAGCGAGAAATTTTGGGTTTTGTTTTCAGATTGGGATCTTGCAATCTGAGTTTTCCACAATCTATATTTTCTGGTCTGTCTTTCATGATTCACCTGCAACTAGGGTTCTTGATGAATTCTAATATTTTCTTGTTTTTTTCAAAAAACTTGGGTTTTTATGATTTTTCCCAAAGAAAAATTATTTTTTGGTTTTAATAATTGTTTCCTTCAAAAATTATTTCTTGGTTTTTTATTTTTTCTATAAAAAATCATGGGAAGGCTTTACTTGATTTTTCCTCAAAAATCAGGCTTTTGCCGCATGATGTCTGGTGTTTTGTAGCGCGACATTTTAGGGTTTTCATGATTTTTTCTTCAAAAATTGTTCGGAAAAATTATCATCTATAATTCATGGAGTTCACGTGAGAATTTCGAGTATCTGGATTTATGATGGGTGTTCCTATCTTTGGGTTTTTATCGTTTTTTCCATAAAAACGATGCTTTGTAAAATCCAATTTTCTAGGTTTTCACAAATTTTTCCTCAAAAATTGTTTGTTGGTTTTCTTCAATTTTTTCCTCATAAACCATCTATAATACGCGAAATTAGCGTGAGATTTTGTGATTCGTGAAGTTCTTAGGGTTTGACGGTTTTTTTCGTCAAAAATCATGCTTTGTTGCAATCTGTTTTGGGTCGCATTTGGAGTTGCCGAGGCGAACATCTACAACCGTGGTATCTTGCAGTTTGTTTTGGAGTTGTTGGAGCAAACAATGCTCAGTACTCTTCTGCTAAAGGGTTTGCCGATTTTTCCTCAAAAGCATAGTCTCGAGCTTCTATAATTTGCATGTGCCAGTTCTATAATTCGTGTGTGAAGGTTACATCAGTCATCCGGAATCAACTATTCTTGGTCATTAACACATTGCAAATCCTAGGAGGGTCTTCATAGCAACAGTGTGTTCTTTGTTGTTTGTAATTAGGGCTGATGGATTCCAATTGCCTTGGGCAACATTGGAATCCGCCTAAGGGGGGGCTAGCCCCTTCTCCAACGTGTAGGGCTAGGCCCTATACCTCTTGGCTTCTCCTAAAAGTCTCCACGCTACACTCAAGTCCAACACGCCATCATGATAGGGCCAACCCTATCCATTTCGCATTAAATAAATTAAATGAATTAAAAGGTTTTTACAAGGCAAGCCAACATGGTTAGAAGTATTGCTCCTCATATAAATAAGCATATACATAGAAGGCAGCAGATCATCATTAGAAGACAGCGAACACCATTGAAGGCTCAGCAAACCCTTGTTATGCACAGCAAATCAGTTTAGAAGGACTGCAAATCATGATCTCTATCAGTGAGCTAATCTTGTAGACTGCTATGCCATCTTTCTTGTGTCAGCAACATCTGTACTCCAGATAAGTGTGTAATCATCATATGAATCTAAAACCATAATCAGATCTGAGGATCTTTTCTGGATGGGTTTTTCCTCCTAGGAGGTTTTCCCACGGTAACTATGTCTTGTCTTTATTCATTCACTTTCCTTGCTATGCTTAAATCTGGAAAACTATAAATCTCTAATCTAATTAATCTAGTTAGAAACAAATTCTGATTTTCTGAGTTTTATTTAATCTGAAAGTGTTAAAACAACATTCTTCGCATTGCATTTATAATCAAAAGACCTACAGTGTCTTTTGTCGAGTGTCTTTGGTCGAGTACTTAGTTGATACAATGACCATTAAAGGAGGGTATTAGAATAATTAATTCTTTTAGTCAATTACCTTCTTTTGTGGTTCTATTAATGGTCATTTAGTTAGTCATTAGTCAACTATTGCTTCTTTTATAAGAATGCATAGTTTTCTTTTTAGTTTTAAGCTTTTTAAGCTTTATTTAGCGTTTTAGGCTTTTTAACTTTTTCGTTGTTCACATTAACAGTTTGTTCTTTTTAGAGCGTCGTCTTGTAATTCCTTTATATACGCTTGTATATTCATAATTAATTAATCAGATTATTTAGAGCAATCAATTTTTCACATATAGTGCTAATAATATAAGAAACAACGTAGTGATTGTAATGAATGATGGCAAATAATTAAATACTGATACAAATAATACTAACAGAAATCATTGATGACAATCTAATATAATGCACTAATGAAATATAATGTAATGGAATTGTGATAACTATGTCAAGTATAATTAATTATCCTAATGAGTTGAATTGACTAATGAATATAACTTCATCGGAATATCACAAATGGTTCATTGTTTATGAGGGAGTCTCTCTTATGTACACTACTCCATAGCGGATGCCTAAACCCTGCAACATGCGGCCAACAAGGGTGTAGCATCTGCTCTTGGGCTTGAGAGAGGAGGTGGTTGTGATGAGGGGAACGGTGAGAGTCACTAGGTACACCACCCCATCTGGATGACAGGAGGCCATATGGGGCCAAGAGGGATGAAGCGCCGCTCTTGGGCTTAGGGTTGAGGGTTACTTGGCCTATCCTAATTTATTAAAAATGGAATAAAGAATGTGAAACTCATCTATGATTTAATTCTACAAATATAAATGATCAACTAAGTCACTAACTATATCACTCATTCTAATGTCTTTAATATATGTGTTTGAATTCATGAGCATTACTTTATGAAGTTCTCTAATTCTGTGTTTGCAGGAAATCAGTTTACTAGAGGTACTTCCATAAACTCAATTACTTGTTTAATTTCAGTCAACTTAGAGTATTCCTAAAAAGAGGACATTACAGCTTGTTCAGAATTAAAGCATCCCATTTATTTTCCATGACTGGAGATAGATGTCAAGCAATCATGAATCAGAAATTGGTAATGAAAGATTAAAAACCTACAGTTTAAACAGATCTTCAAAAGCGTAACCCTTTCACCATCACCCCAAGTACTCTCCAGATCTACTCATGATGGGGCAGCACTATTCTCTATTGACTATCATATCCAATTCCATTATGATTGCAAGGTTTAATTAACGTTGTTACTTTATTTGTGCTTTTAACTTAATAAGCATCTGACAAGGAGTTCTTACCCTCTCAAGCAAGCAAAATTTAAGTTTAGAAACTTATGTCTTCCGAATTCAAGACACTTGCAATTACCACATTAGAATCATACACAACACATTGGCAATTCATCCAGGGCTATGGATTCCTGAAGCAAGCAGGGAATGGATGCTAGTAATAGATCCATGACACTCTGCTTAATTATATTGGTGAAACGTTTGAAAAAAATGTTTCAACTAAGATAGCATAATTCTTTCCATCAAACTGAATATAATACAGCTTCCCAAAAATTCAAACTTATCTTTTACTATAGATATCTCGAGGTTTTGTGATGGAAAATGCAATTCTATAGTTTCGAAAGTGATATCTTTAAAAAGAATAATACTGCTGTAAGCATACCATGTAGAACCATAATTTTTGTCATATGAAAGGTTTACAAGTTGAAAAATTTCATTCCCTGATTGAACAGATTTGATAAATTTCTCATTACAGTCATGCTTTAGTACAGACCCATCCAACCTTATATAATTCAAAAATGTGTCATAAATATGAAATCTTAAGCAAAATTCAGTGATTCTCTGAATAGTATTACATCATATGCAGTGTTTTGTAGCTCATGTAAAGCAAACATTATTTCGAAAATGTCCTCACACTGGGATTATACTAACCGAGTGCTTCCCGTGTGTATGGTATTTTAGCTTTTATCAGAGTCTCCACAAATAAAAGAGCCAGCTCAGCACCACATGTAACCTGTTATTTTTTAATTTCAACAGTTGCATCAAAAATCACAGTAGATAAAGAAACAGGGAAGAAATAAAAGACAAGTTCTACATAAACATACTGAATTTCTAGGTATGTTATACAGGCCAAGCTTTCAGCAGTAATTAACATACAGCTTTCAGCAGCCTTTGGGCATTTTGTTGTAATTCTTATATAATATGCATGCACATTAACAATGAAGACATTTAATTTTTGTTTATCCATTTGTCAATTCTCATGTGAAACCTCAAATCAAGTCTAATGTAATGTATTGAGCTTCTAAAATGTCTATGATGAATGCTTTATCAATGTTATCAAATGAATGTTTGAAATTTCTTTATGTTTGTAAAGATTTCCTTTTTTTTTTAATAGTCACATCCCCTAAAAGATAGCCAAAAGAATCTTGTACTGGAAACACATCCTGCTGTCCCCTGCCGTCCCCATCTTGGAAACATGGTGGAGCATAGCTAAAATCACCATAAGAACAATATTGCACAAGGATTCAACTCATTCAATGAGTATGATGATCTTCTTAATGATCTTAATCCTTCACAAGATACCTACAGCAGCAATTACTCTCTTTTTGGGCAACTGGCTATGTGGATTACGATGCCCACATCAGGATTATGATATTACACTTTGCATTTCATACAATGACTAGCATAATGATTCAGCTACTGCTACTGCTGGACCTTAGGTTTGTTGCAAAACACAACACGAATCACCCTTCCATTTGGCCAGGTATATTTTTGAACAAACATCAGACTGATATAATGTTGCAAAACACAATGACTTCCATAATGATTCAGCTACTGCTATTGCTGGACCTTAAAATGTTGCAAAACAGAGCAGAAATTACCCTTACATTATTTGGCCAGGTAGATTTCTGAAACAACAGCAGTCTGATATGACGCTTTCTTTCTATGCTCATACAGTGAGTATAAACATTACAGCGCTGTTGTTGGGCCTTCACGTGCTATACTAAGGCACACGACTCCTCTGTTATATCAGTGGTACAATGTTGCATTGATTTAAATTTCATTTTCAAAACAGTGTCACAATTATTTTTCTGTAAAGAGTAAACATATTGCAATACAAGTTTTCAAAGAATCTGGTAAGAGTTTACCATCAACAGTGCATTGGTGTCACCATGTGGAAGGATATGATGAGTCAATCCAAACTGCCAACAGGTATATTTTGTAGGTAAAAATGCCATCCGTAAACAGCAAATAATGGTGGACACATATGCTAGACTCTAGTCGGTAGTTTGAAAGTTCAGCTCATTTGTAATGGATTTCAACTGTCAGCTACTACAATCATTGATATTCAAATGAGCATAATTTGATTCAGAACTTAACAATGGGCATTGTTTATCTAGTATAGCTTATTGTTACCATTGATCAATTACTATACCATATTCTCAATTACGTATTTACTATTTAATATTGTACATTTCGGTTTTTGCATTACACAAGTGCAGAGCCATTCCCCTGCCATCCCCTAATTTTTGGCAAAAACAATTGCCACCCCAAAAACCCATCCCTGTGTCCCCCCATCCCAAAAGCTCAGAGAACCACTACTTTCTTCTTCTAATTTCTCATTGACAACTTGTTATCCTACCTCCTAGTGGTACATTTGAGCACTATGGATGACCTTTTCAAGTTTTCACTTTGACACAGTGAACTTAGGAGCTCTTGGAGGGTATGACACAGTTTTGCCATGCTTTGCAAGTGACATTTTTGACATTTGAGTCATGCAAGTCATCCTATGCATCCCTTTTCACTTAATGTCTAAAATTAAGTCACTTTTTCATTCTAATTTCATGTTGAGTTTGATCACTAAATGAAATAAAATGCACTTTTCTTCTAATTCTTCATTCTTATGTGCTAATTAAGTGAAATTTTGATTTTTGAATCACTTAAGTGATCTAATTCTTCCTTGGCATTTGCCATTAATGTAAAAATTGTTACTTGATGTTGAAACCCTTTCTCTCTTAAATGGTATATAGCTCGTGTTGAAACTAGTCAATCTAACACTTCAGTCCTGGCAATGATTCCAAGAAAGCTCTTTCATTTTGACCATGGAAAAGCATCTCAAGAAGCTCTGAAAACTGATGACCAACCTTTCATCTTTAATCAGTTTGTAACAGTTTAAAGGTTTCGTCAAATTTGTAATTCCTCCAAAATGTTGTCAAGGTTTGAAACAGCTTTTCAATAACTTCTTGCAAATACTAGGGTTTATCTGGAGATTTTCAGGTGTTATGAGGGATTTTCACTGATCATCAAACTAAATTATATGGTTTTCTCAGCCACCTAGTGTTTGAAGGAACCTGATGCGGATTTGTGGGTGAAACAGGTTTCAACCATCCAAAGGAGGAACAACTAGGGCTTTCAGAGGTTTGGTATCAGCAAAGGAGGTAATTTTCATGGATCCATCAACAACAAGACCTACAGTTTCAGTTTTCTTCGAAAGATTCACCATGTTTCAGAACGAACTGTTCATCACAATTAAAGAGATCCAGTCATCAAATTCCTACTTGTAGCAGTTGCTTTTTTGAAGGTTTTATTTTTTGGATAAAACGGCTGAGGGACACGGGCCTAGTTTTTAAATGTTTGTCACTTTTGATTTTCTTAAAGTAATTTTATGCTTTCAATCTCTTTCTTTCTGTAATGTCCCCACTTTGAAATAAAATTTAATAATAAATAATAATAATAAAATTAAAATTAAAATATAAAAGAATATAGTCCAAGGGGTTGAGCTTAATTGGTTAAAACACTGGGTTCTCACTATGGAGACCCAAGTTCAATTCCCAATAGGGACATCTGAAGTGGAATTATAAGCAGTGACTCTTGGCCTTCCATAGGATGGGGAAGGTCTTGGGGTCAATCTAATCAAACATAATAATAATAATAATAATTCAAAGATATGTAATGGGGATGGGGCCCCCTACTGTGTCCCCACTAGTTCATAGCTCCAGTCAAAAGCTATTCAGGCTTCGGCCAATTACCGATCAAAAAAAAAAAATATAAAATAATATAATTAAATATAATTTAATTTAATTAAGTTTTTTATTAAGGAACAAACAGGTTTTCAGGGCACCCAAAACCCCTTACAACAAGTTTTGAAGGGACCTAAAACCCTCGTATTTTTCACGGATCCGGAACCCTCAATAGAACGCTGCAATGGGATACAACATAGCCATGTTGCAGCCCAACCACAACCTAACATAGAAGAGTAAACCTTAAAGAGCTGGTTGTAAAAGAGAAAGGCCGAAGCCGACCTCTAGAGAGCTCAGACAGACATGAGCATTGGGAACAAGGCTCCCTCAACCATAACCATGGGTTTTATCAAGGCTCCCATAACCTTATGCATGAGAATGTGCACCACTGGGAAAAACTTGCCCAACCAAATCTCCACCTCTATAGAAGAAAAACGAAACTCAACAACAAGACCAGCATCAGCTTCCATATAGCCAAGAGATAGGGCACCATCAACCCCCCAACAACACTTCCAAGCAGCACCAGCAACATCTAACTCCACCTCAATAGGAGAAAAGTCAACTCCAACCACATCCATCTCCCCCTCAATAGAAGATAGGACCACCTCTATAAGAAAAACTAGAGTAACCCAAAGATGCAGAAAATGAAGCACAAAGGCCAAGGCCTAGGAAGTAAGGAGGACGGAGAAAATAAAACCCCCTTCGAAGAGAAATCCAGGAGTCACAGTAGATAAACAAAGAAAGCTAGACCCCGTCATAATAGAAAACCCTAACCGAAGAGGTTCTAAATGAACCCAAAACAAAAAAGCCTCTCTCGAAAGGTCCAAGTAAACAGAGGAGCATAAGAAGAGATGAGAGACAGAAAAACCACCATAGTTCCAAAGCAAAGGTAGAGAAGCTGAAAACATGAAACAAGCCCTCAAATATTCAAACATGAAGATCTCCAAGTCAGGGCAAAAACAACTTCTTTGCGACCCCACAAAACATAGATGGATCCATCCACAAAAAAACCAGCAAGCCCAAAAGATACAACATCTTAAACCAGCCCATCTCAGAACCAAAGAGTCCATCTGAGCAAAACCTCCACATGCATCGAGGGTGACACACAGAGCGATATGCTTAAGACCCACGAGGAGGAGAGACGCCACCCCAATCACAGCCAAACCTAGCTGGCAAAATAAGCCCCCCCCACAAAGATCAAGCCCAGAGGAAAGCCAGAGCAAGTCCTCCAAACAGGGGCATGAGTCGAGCCAAATAAAGCCGTAAAACCGCCACCACGAACCACCATAACACCCCCCAAACCAAGGAAGAGAAGCCATGTAGACCATCGGCCTCAACTATTGGCATAATGTTGTCATTGATGTCAACTAGGTAAGTTGCAGGTTGCAAAAGAGATGAGATGTAGACAAAATGGATTGCAAATGAAGTGGAATGAGTTGCAGAGGTGTAAAAGGTGTGGTTTCAGGTCCCACATTGATCTCACAATGTGCTTATTCCGTCAAAATTGTTTCAGGTATGTTGCAGGTTGAAATCCATTCAAAATCTTCATGGTTGGCAGAATTTCGGTAAGACATCGATAGCATGTGCCATTGTCGATGAGACTTGGTCTGTCAGTGTGACCGTTTATGTCGCTTATCGGCCTGTGTATGTCATAGCGACAATGACATTCGCCATTTCGCAGTCAACACTTTTTGTTGACGATGACCTTCTGTGAAACCACAAAATATCATGGTGTCTGTGGAGGTTGTGTATTGGGGCCCACTTCGTCCTTATGCTCATCGGCATCCAACTGGCTTGCATCTATTCGTCCACTTTGGCGATGAGTTGTTCTTGTGTGGGGGCCGCTTATCGTTTTCGGCACGACTTGCCTTTTCGCTGAGTCATGGGTCAAATGTTTTGGTTGACCCAACTTCTTGCGATTTAGTGTAAATGTTAATCCTGGCGAGTTTTCGCGGTTCCGCCGATCAGACTTGTGGTTGACCAAGGCTCTTTGCGAAATAGCAAAAATGATTCAGATCGCACAATCAAATGAAATGTAGCTACAGGGATAGGAAATGTGACCACATGGCTAGAGATAAGGGTTTCGATGTGACACCAACGTTGTCACATCAACAAAGGTTAACCACCGCATGGAACTCGCGATTTTGCAAGTCAACTTTTTCGTTGACTTTAGCCTCTTTTGATCCAACGGAAAGTAAAGTGTGACAAGGCATCGCTATTTCGTTGGGTAACCGCCAAAAATGACATAGCTGCTTGCGACATGGCGAAAGTGATAAAGGTAGCCATGGAGAGGAAGGTAAAGTGCCTTATGCTGTTTCGTCGGATGACCATCGATGAAGACCTTGCCAATGGCGATATAGCGATAGAGAAAGATGTGACCGCAAACTAAACAAAAGATGTTGCGGTGAGGATTAAATGGCGGTTTTCGCCATTTCTTGATAGTAACCGCCAAGGATAGTAAACGGCCTGCGAAACAAAGATTAATGGTAAGCGTTTTTGTTGGGTCGCGAGTCAAACATTCCAGTTGACCCGACCCGTTGAGAAACCGCGAAAGGCTTAAGGCTTTTGCCATTTCGCAGAGATGACTGCCAAAATGATTTAGCCACCAGAGATTCAACGAAGGGTTTTAGGTCGGTATGGCCTTTAAACCTCTTAGCGATAACACCCTACTTGTGGGTTTTGTCCAAATGTGAAAGTTTTAACAACACATCTACATGTCGATAGCCCAAATGATCCACATGGCGGTTGACCAAATTTGACCAAATGATTTAGACGACAAATATGAAGACACGTGATCATTCAGGTGTTCAAAAGACAATTCAAATATGCAGAAGTCGGTGCTCATAATGCCCTTAAATGAGGTGGTTGTCAATCCAATCAAACCAAGTCAAGAAAGGATGGAGAATGCATTAATGGCGTCCATGTTACAAATTATGGAGTGGCTCGAGATGATTGACCGCAAGAATATCAAATCTTATGGGCAGATGAGGATTACTAATTTAGTAATCTGTGTACAGAGAATGATCTAGAGATAGGGAGGATGCATTTAATATGGTGGCCAATCTAAGAACACTTTCAGGACAGAGAATAAAATCTTTTGTAGTGAAGATCTCCATGATGTTAAAATGTGAATAAAATATTTGAATTCTACTTGGAGAGAAAATGCTTTTACTAATCAAACAGAAAAGAGGTTTATGAGATTTGACGAGCAGGTGAATTTGTTGAGCTGGCAGAGATAATGAGATGTATTTTCTCAAGTGTGTGGAGTTGAGTTAGTAAGTTGCAATAGGTAGGGTCGAAAAAGGTTTTGCAGAGCGTGTAATCAAAAGGGTGATAGAGTGCTATACAACTAGCGGAGTGGTGCAGAAAAGAAAGGAATATACAAAACTAAGAGTGTAGCAACAAAACAGAGAAGAATGTGGTAGAAAAAGAAGCGAGTTGCAAAGACAGAGACATATAGTGCACTACAAAAAATAGAGGTGTGGTTGTAGAGAAGAAAGAGAGCAAAAGAGAGAGAGAAGTGAATGCAGATGAGAAAAGTGAAGCATGCAGGCACACAGGTGTGTGGATAGAGTGTGAGAGAGGGAAAGCATTCAGTCAAGCAACAATCAAATTGATAGAAAAGGCAAAAGAATAAATGAAAAGAGAAGAAGTGGCTGAGGGGATGTGCCAATCAAAGAGATAGTGCAGAAATAGGCAAAAGATAAAGAGAAGAAGAGAAGTCGTCAGAAAGATAAAAGAAGACATTGAGCAAAGGATAGAAATGAGTTGCACAGATTAAAAGGCAGGAGAAAAGAGTTGAAGGGTCAGCATAAGAGAGCAGCAATGTATGTATGTCCATTAGAGTTTACGGTGTTACAAAACTCATTTGTAACAAGGCTTTTCATTGTTTTAAGCAACCTTATTGTATCATTGTAAATCTCTGAGTGGGTGCTCAGAGTAGGGGTAAGTGCTCCTTTGAGTTGGCTCATAAAATCAAAGGGTTGGTGCTCCTTTGGGTAGGTGCCCATAAACTACAGGGGTTGGTGCTACTTGGGTTGGTGCCCTAAAACATATTGTAATCAATTTTCCATTGTGAGGCTAGATTGGAGCACTAGACTCCAGCAGCATTTCTCACCAAGGTTTTACCCCACCGTGGGTTTTCCTTGTAGATCTTGTGTTATGAGTTACTTCAATGTGAGTGTGCAATTATGGTTAATATCTCTACTCATAGTTTCCTGATATATTGCATTAAAGCTTAGATCTTTAAGAAAGTTTAAATTTTTTAATATCACTGATTCATCCCCCCTTTCAATGACCTATTGTGTTCCTTCATCAACATCCCTGTCCCCATCTCCAAACTCCTCAACGACCTCCACCAAAACCCTAGATCCAAACCACCTCCCGCACCAACGCTTGCTGCAGTCAACAAGAATAGAGCCGAGGAAGTGAAGGAAGGAGACCGGCAAAGCCATAAAGGAGCCCACACAATCCTCCTCCCCGTCCGAGTCACCATCTTCCGAAACCCTAGCCACTCCTTGTCCGCACACGCGCTCGCCCATTTCAAAACTCAAGTCTAAATGGAGGGGATTGTTATGTGAAAAGTTAATCTTTTAAATACTTTGAAATGTTAACAATAGAAGAGGAAGGTAAAATTTAATTATATTAATGAATGGTCAAAAGACATAAAATGAAAAGTTGTGACTCCCTCAAACATGAGATATAAAAGGGAGAAGTGAACCTCATTTGAGGGGGGGGGGAAGGGTAATTTTGGGAATCAGAAGTGCAGATCTGATTGTGAAAGGTTGTGTCCCTTTCAAAGGGCAGAAATAATGAAGAGTTGCACTCTTTCAAAGGGTGCTAATGGTGAAAGGGTATGTCTCTTGCCAAAGGGCGTGCATGATGAAGAGGTGTAACCTCTCCCTCGCATTGAGAGATATCTATCATAAATGAAAGAAATCAAAAGCCTTCAATGACAGCACCATCGATCAGATCAGATCAGATCAGATCAGAACTGTTATTAAGTTACAGGCAGTAACATCCTTGTTCTTGGTGGTATGCATGGGGATTATGGAAAAAAAAGGAAGAAGCATACACAGCAGAGATTATTGAATCACAGGATAAATATAAATAACAACCTTCAGATAAAGGAGAAGCATCTTCAATAATCAGTGAACTGAAGGGATCAAGAACACCAGAACACCAAGACATAAATATACAACAGACTGCTACATTAGGCAAACTGTGAGAAATTGGAAATATAAAGGACCAGATGGCATTACAACCATATTATCAGTTAATGCAGATCTAGTATGATCTTCCCTATTCATGACTTTATAGCATAATAGATTATAATTGCCGATCGAATGTCTATTAAGATTATAAAATACCTTGTGGCCAATTGTATTGGGTGTATCATTCTTGGCAATAAACAATGCAATAAGAACTTATTTATAATTACATAATTATGAATGATGTATGTAATTCTTATTATAACTAGAATAACGAACAACCAACGATGGACAATTATAAATATTGAGCAAACTACCATGATAGTAATATAAGGAAATACAAGGAGGCAGAACGGTGATGAGGTCCTCTTCCAGGCAGACCACCTCATGGTAGTTGACCGATGGTCCCATGAGGCCAAGGGATGGTAGACACAGTCCACTGCTCTTGGATTTCGAGGGGAAGGATGTTCAGGACACCCTATTGTATCTTTCCAAACACTATCATGGTTGATTATTGAATTAAGGGAATTCTAACCACAAGAGAAGAATAAGGAAGAAAGTGATAAAGGGGAATGGTGATAAGATTCCTCACTAGGTAGACCACCTAATGGTAGTTGACCGATGCTCCCATGAGGCCAAGGGGGCTATGGCTTTCATTCCACTCTTGGGCCTAGGTTAGAAAGTCCCTTGGACGCCTTATTGTTCCTCCTTACTCCCACTTTCTTATGGTTGAGTTTTGATAAGGAATTGGGCAAAAATTATGGTTAAGTTAACGTTCCTAACCCTAAGTATAGAGAATTCATGCTTAATTGTCTTTCTTAGAAGATTCATATTATTAATTATATGCATTCCAATGGTTTCCTAACCTATTGTAGGATCTCAATCAGATATGCATCTTGTTCCATTTATTTGTTTTCCATGGAAATGGTGATTTAGGGCAAAAATTAGGGTTTTTACTAAAAAAGGACATTACACTTTCATATTCTTTCAGTACCTTAAGGCATTTTGCTATAAAGAAATTGATTTTAGGGATAAAGTAATTACTATCCTAAATCACCATAACAATGTATTATTGCAAACAAGGCACTTACAAAGCTATTGGGTTGAATACTAAGAGTGGGTATAATCAGGATTTTCCGAATGTAACATACAATTCATTCTTTGAGCCTTAATATTTAAGGAGAACAAGTTTCATGGATAAAAGAGCTCACTGGTTAGAATAAAATGATACTAAACCTTATCTCAAATCATCACTAATTGTGCTATCATCAAGTAATTTTTCAACAACTCTCCAAGTTGAAGTTTTGGAAAGTTGTTAAGGAGAAGGATGCATCAACCTTCATCATGTTCAGTTCCTCTTTACAAGTCAATATGATATATAGTTTGAAAAGAAGGTAAAAAGTATGAAAGTATGAATGACAAATTCAAAGAGAATGTCAAATGTACAACAAGAACCATAGAGATAACCTGTCCATGTCTAAGCTGGATAGAGGCACCTGACTGCATGAGGTTCAAGGCTTCTTCATACTTTTGAGCAGTCATATATCTGTTTATGAAATACAAATCATTAAAATATGTATTTTACCTGAATGAAATTCCCAAATAAATCTAGAAATTATTATCTCAAAGCAATTTTTTAGCATAAATAAAACACAGATACATAACATAAATGGACACTTTTCTAGATACTAGGCTGTAGTCACATGCAATTTGATTCCTCCAATGAAAAGAATGCTGGTTATGTATTTTCTTCAAAATTTTGGGCACCTGAAAGTAATGAACAAGCACAGCTTGGGCATATAACAAAAATAAGCCATGGGAACAATAATATACTGGAATACAAGTAATAACATTATTTTCTAAAGTCAGGGATGTATTGTTGGCAAGTGGGAAGTTGATTTATGAATATGTGCATTTTGTACATGGCATGCTCTCGAGGAGATGTATGGCTGAATATTCACACCTCTATCTATCCTATCTAGTGTTTGCATATCAATGCCTATATATCCTATCATGAAGACAAAGGATGTTATGGAAGTTAAACCAATTGGTCTTTCTATGTGTGATGCTTTATCTTCCAATGGTTAAGATTTTGGCCAAGCTTTCTAACTCACATGCGGCATTCATGAAATGGATCCGAAACACGTATTGACTTGATGAGAGGTGCTTTAATTTATTGCACAATGCTCTATTCTAAATTTTGGTTTGTGTACCTTGTGTGTGCTAACACATATAGGTGAAGATAAGGCATGCACCTCAGATAAAGTAAATACAACAGTATTTGGTAAATAAATGATTAATTAATGAATGATCAAAAGATCATTATATAAATTACAAAGAGATCGATGTTTCTATTAAGAAAAAACCGATAACAGGCACTAAATTAGAAACTCCTAATATTACAGTATATTACAAAATTAACCATTAAATTAATTGAATGAAGATATTATGTTAATACCCTCCCTAAATTGCCAATCTGTCTACTACGCCAAGTTGCCCCTTGAACTTAACAAACTTATCCGGATGTAGGGACTTAGTGAGGATATCTGCAATCTGGTCCTCAGTAGGAACATACTACAAATCCACGAATCCATCTTCAACCAGCTTGCGGATAAAGTGACAATGAAGCTCAACATGCTTGGTCCGCTCATGGAAGACTGGATTTTTAGCAAGTTTCAGCACCCCTTGATTGTCACAGAAGAGGGGTGTAGGACCTGCTTGATACAGCTAGATGTCTAAAAGCATCCTTCGAAGCCAAAATACCTCACAAGCTGCTTTGACTGTTACTCAATATTCATCTTCGGTCGAGAAAAGAGCTACGGCCTGCTGCTTCTTACTGGTCCAAGTGATAGCACCTGTTCCCAAACTGAAGACATACCCGAATGTGGACATTATATCATCAACAGAGCCTGTCTAATTTGAATCTGTGAAACCAATGAGTCTGGGATCTTTGGTCCGTCCATACAGGATACCAAAGTCTGAAGTGCCCTTGACATAGCGCAGGATCGCCTCGCTGCAACCCAATGTTCCGATGTAGGAGTTCTCATGAAGCGGGATATGTAACTCACTGCATAGCTCAAATCAGGTCTAGTAGAGGTGACATATATTAAATTGCCCACTAGTTGCTTGAAATCGGATTCATTCTCAACAGGAGAACCGGATTTGGCCGACAACTTCAGGCCTTTCTCCATAGGTGTAGATGCAGGTTTGTAGTCTTGCATTCGGAACTTGTCTAGTTGTGCCCTGGCATATTTGGACTGAGAGATGAAGATGCCATGAGACCACTACCAAACCTCAACACCTAGACAGTAGTACAGATGCCCAAGGTCGGTCATTCAAAAGACTGGCATAAATTTTTCTCGATTTCGTGAATCAAAGATGTGAGCTACCAGTGATGATCACATCATCAACATAAATAACCAGAATGATGATATCACTGCTAGTAGGCTTGATATACAGATTTGATTCGGAAGGACTCCTTTGGAAACCCTGATCTATGAGGTACTTATCAATTTTCATGTACCATGCCCGAGGAGCCTGTTTCAAGCCATAGAATGCTTTCACCAATTTGAGTACCTAGTGTTCTTTTCCGGCAACCTTGAATCCAGGAGGTTGCGTCATGTAGACCTCTTCTGGTAACTCACCATTCAAGAAGGCACTCTTAACGTCCATTCGATGGACCTTCCAGGCACACTGAGTTGCGATGGCTTGGACTAATCTGATGGTGCTCATCTTTTCTATCGGCGAAAAGGTCTCCTCATAATCAAGTCCTTCCACCTAGGAGAAGACTTTGGCAACGAGACAAGCCTTGTACTTATCCAAAGTACCATCAACCTTGTATTTGACATTATAGACCCATTTGCATCTAATGGGTTTCCTCCCTGGAGGAAGATCTGACAGAACCGAATTGTTATTTTTCAACAAGCTCTAGTGCTCAGTTGCCATAGCTTGTTCCCACTCAGGTATCCCTTTCGCCTTTGTGTACGATTGGTGTCCCTTTCGCCTCTGTGTACGATTAAGGTTCATACACACTGTGGATGTTGGCGATAAGAGCAAAATTGACATAATCAGGATGTTTGCTCATCTTTTGAGCAGTTCTACCCCCGATGAGCTCATCATCATGAAGATCAGCAATTGTCTTAGCCCACCATTTAGGCTGGAGAGTAGAAGTGCCAACATCGGATGCAAGAGGTACAACAAGATCAGGTTCATCAAACGGAAGATCGGAGGAATCTTGAGGAAAGTTAGGTGGTGCAACTGCGTGTCTAGGTGATCCTATAGGACAAGGAACTAGTGTAGGTGCAGGAATTGGAACAGCTAGAGCCCTCCCATCAAGTGGACCTAATGGAAGACGGACACCCAAGTCCGAAGCCTTCAAAGGCTAATCCTCTGAATCCATAACAAGAGGAGAGAGTTGAAATGGCCCTCGTTTCTCATCAAAAACCATGTCACGACTAAAGATGATACGATATGTCTCGATGTCAAACAGTCGGTAGGCCTTGTGAGTATCACTGTAGTCGGTGAGCATGAATTTCTGGCTCTTAGCATCCAACTTGGTGCGTTTCGCATCAGGGATCCAAACAAAAGCAGTGGAGCCAAAAACTTTCAGGTGACTAATTCTGGGCTTGCGGCCTGACCAAGCCTCTTCCAAAGTCTTCTTCTTCACAGCTACAATAGCAAGCCGATTTAGAAGATCGACTGCAGTGTTAACTACTTCAGCCCAAAACTTCTTTGAAACTCTTGTGTTCAAGCATAGACCGGGCCATTTTGGTAATCGTACGGTTTCTCCACTCAACAACACTGTTTTGCTGAGGGGTGTAAGGTGCACTGAGTTGGCGCTTGATGCCATGTTGTTCACAAAAATGGGAGAAGGCAGAAGAACAAAATTCTCCCCCATTATCAGACCGAAGAGTAACAATAGGTTGACCAAACTCTTTTTCTACTAATGCTTTGAACCTTTGAAACACAGCAAACTCCTCTGATTTCTGATGAAGAAAATACACCCACATTTTTTTGCAATAAAAAACCAACAAAAAGTAGAAAATACCTGGACCCAGTAACAGAAGGAGTAGCCATAGGTCCACAAATATCAACATGAACTAGTTGTAGTACGTTAGAAGCTCTCCAAGAGTCGCCATCCGATGTTGCTTCCTTGCCTGACATGCTCCGCAACCTCCGAGTAACTGGGTCCGGATCTTTGGCAATCCAATAACAAGATCTTCCCGAACAAGCTGAGCAAGATAGTGCACATTTAACTGCCTATAACGCTGATGCCAAAGTGTACTAACAGAGGAGCGCTTGGCTGCCATGGCAAGCTCCAGAGAATCACCAAAATCAACTAGTCTAAATAGACTATGATCCTCAAGACCCACGACAACCGTTGTCTGAGTCTCCTAATCAATGATATTGCACGAATGTGAACTGAAGGTCATGTCGAGCCGAAGAGAATGTCTCGGAATATGACTAACTGAGAGAAGGTTGAGTTCCATTCCTGGAACATAGTACACGTTGAGGAAAATCAATTTCCTCCCTCCAGACTGAATCTGCACATTGCCCTTTTCGACAACGGTGTACTCTTCCCCTCCTCCAAAAATAACTTAATCTAAGTATGGCTGAAAATCAGTGAACCAATCCCAACAATGAGTGAAGTGGCATGAAGCACCTAGATCTATATAACAAACAGAAGATTTGACATGGTCCACAGGTCTTTTAGCCATGAAGGCATAAAAGGCAAACTCACTCTGCTCAATGTGCTCTGCTACATTTGCTTTCCGCTGTGAACCACTTTGCTTAGCCTGTGCAGCCAAGCGTTTACGACACTCAAGTTTCATATGACCAAATTTATGGCAGTAATTGCACTGAACACTCTTCTTTGAGCCTTCTGGTAACGGAACAGAGGGTTTCTGCTGAGAAGACTGAGAAGATAGTGATTTGCCTTTATCCTTCTGAAAGGATTTAGCTGCAAATGCTTGTTTTGTAGAAGATGAGTTGGTACTACTACTTCTACCGATCCTGCTACAAAAGTTCAGTGCAGAGATCAGTGAACTTCGGATCAACACTAGTTGAGGTGATGTTGAGTGTTTCGACAAAATGCTCATAGGACTTGGGCAAACTTTTCAAGGTTATGAGAACCATGTCCTCCATTTTTTGGCCAATGGCTTCCAACTGGTCACGGATTTCCTTGATCCGATTGAAGTGATCCTGAAGAGATTTTCTCTCATCCATGACAATAGAGAAGAGCATATTTTACAAAAAGAAGGCTCTTCTTTTATCAGACGTCTCATGCAGCGTCTTAAGATGCTCCCATATCTCGACAGCTGTTTTGCCAAAAAGAATCTGAGGAAGCTGATGAGCATGACAACTTCACGATTTTGCTCATCGAACTTGGTTTGATCAGGACCAGCTCTAGAAGGGAGACTTTTCCAAGAACCAACTGATCAATAACGCAATACTCAAAAATTGTGAGCATCCGTTGTTTCCAGGTATTGTAATTTCTATTGTTGAAAGTCTGACCTCCCTCAAGCAAAATATGCATCAGAGATGCCATCACTGAAAATGGAGGTCACAGTTGGTTAACCGAATGATGACACGAATATTGAGGCAGCAGGTATCAACGCGTGAAATCTCTTAAAACACGACACATGCAAGAAACCGAAGGCAGAAATTGGCACTGATTTCAAGGTGGAATTAGGAAATTTTTGGCACAAATCCCAATGTATGGATTTCTAAGCACCCAGAAAATTCTAACAGATACCCAGAAGAGGTTTCCAAAAACCTAGATATTAGATTTTTTTGAGAATGATTTTGCAAAAAACCCTAGCAACAGAAAAAGTACAAAGGGTTCGTAAAAACCCTAGGCGGCGAAAGAATCACCAAACACCCTTCTACAAACAACATAGCAAAAACACTGCCCACGAACACAAACCCTAACCATGGCAGCGTCATCACGAAAATGCAAAAAAAATCATGACCCAGAATACGTCGCGACCACACCAGATCGCGGGTACAAAAATGCGGAAATCACGAGCAAAAATGCGACTCAGATCCGCAAGAAAAAGGCTACAGACAAGCACTGAAACTATGCACAGACAAGAGTAAAATGGTAGACGCATAAACCAAAAAGCGATCATAGAAGCAGGCGTCACACAAACCCCACGAAACTAGATCACGAAAAACGAGCACCAAAAAATTGCGAAATGAAATCTGCGACTAAAAGAAAACCCTTTTCGCACAATGGAAGAAAAAAAAAATCGCAACGGAGAGTCGAAAACGGATCGCACAAAAAAAGAAAGCATAAACAAATCGCGATTGTTGCCATCTATGCCTCCCTCTTATAATCTGCTAGTGTTGCTTCCTCCTCTCCTTTGGATGGGGGATGTGTGGGTCCAAGGAAACGTGTGAAATCAAGGTAAAGACTAGGTTAAGACTATAAAATAATAGAGCAATATCCCATATAGTAATATTTCGTGTGTGGATATAGGTGTACAAGAGAAGTCCATTACTACAGGTGCATGAGATAAGGCCATAGAGCAGAAAATCAGCACATCACTAAATCTCATCAAGATCATTGCTCATGGTGTGCAATGACAAAATAAACTAGCCTTCTCAAAAACGAAAGCCCGACAAAAACCAAGCCTGGAAGTCGCACAAACAGATACACAGATGGAGCATGAAAAAACCTTCGAAAAAATTCATGTTTTTGAAAAAAAACCTTTAAAAAATTTCTGCTGAAATTTTCAAAAGTATTTTTTTTGACGAATTTAATCTCTCGCTCTGATACCATAATACAAGAGTATTTGGTAAAAAACTGCTTGATTAATGAATATCTTTCGATCATTATATAAATTACAAAGGGATCGATGTTTCTATTAGGAAACAACCGATAACAAACACTAAATTAGAAACTCCTAATATTTACAGTATATTACAAAATTGACCATTAAATTAACGGAATAAAGATATTATTCTAATAAAAGTTGTGAACGTAGTTGTGTGGCATGAGCCTTGTCAAGACATCAATAACACGTAATGCAAAGGGTTGTGCACAACCTGGGAGGAGACTTATGAGCTATACATCATGATTCCAAGCACTAAATGAGTTGTGAATGAAGAAAGGAATTGTGCATGGAGTTGCACAATTATGTTCAAGGGATTAAGGTTAACATGCAGGCTTGCATGGTAGCAAGAGGATCATTGTGTACACTGTAAACCATATTCTAAATAGGTTGCCTACGAAAGATGAGCAAGATATCATGCCATGTGAGAAATGGCATTGAAGAAACCCCTCTATCTCTTATTTCCAAATCTCACATGCTTACTTGGGCTCATATTCTAGATGAGAAAATGGGAGAAGTTAGATCCAAATAGTTACAAATGTATAATGATGGAGTATAGAGACCTCTAAGGCTTGAAATATTCTAGATGAGAAAATGGGAGAAGTTAGATCCAAATAGTTACAAATGTATAATGATGGGGTATAGAGACCTCCAAGGCTTGAAGATTGTAGGATCCATCTATTTCTGATGTCATTATAAGGAGATAATATATTTGTGAGAAAAAAAATTGAAAAGGAGATAGTAGTTCATGTCAAGACTATGGTTTGATTGAAAGAAGTGGCACCTTCTGAACCATTTTTATCAGTGAACCACGGGGACGCGTCCCCCCCCTTTTTGGGCGCGTCCCCCCGTCAGAAACGTCTCGGGGACGGGGGGACAGGGACGCGACGTCCCCCGCCACCGCCACCCAAACGCCGCCGGGACGCGGAGACGTCCCCGCGTCCCCGCGTCTCCCAAGGAGACGTGGAGACGTGGAGACGTCTCCTTGGGAGACGTTTGGGCGTCTCCCTGTCCTTCAAGAGACGTGCTGACGTCTCTCCAAGGACGGGGAGACGCCCAGACGTCTCCTGTCGCCCCCACTTATATGCAATGTTTAAAATTAAAATTTAAAAAAAAAGTGAGTTTTTAAGTTTTTTGAGGGTTAAGGGGTAACTCTAATTGGACGTGGGCCAATAGAAAAATAACACCCGACGCCTTTAGAAAATAATAAAAGTATTTTTGGCCTCGCGGGGCGCTGCCCCTCGACCCCGCCCTGTATCGCGACAGGGAACGCGCAAGGGGCGCTGCCCCTTGACCCCGCAAGGGGCGATGCCCCTTGACCCCAACTTGGGGGCGCTGCCCCCAAACCCCCGTTGAAAAATATAGGGGGAAACCGCGCCGATAGAAGTAGGGAAAATCTAACCTCCGAGTTTGATTAGGCTCCATATAACAACACAACTTAGAAATCTTGGTATTTAGATTTAGTATTTCAAATTTCCTATAGTCTCATTTCAAATGTAATTCTTACACTGTAAAACTGTCATACATCTTTTCAAAACTAGTTTTTCAAGTACTATATGTATATGTACAAGTATATGAGCACCACCACCCCGCCACCCCCCCGCCGTCCCCCCGCCGTCCCCAAATTTAGGCCCTTGGTCCCCCCGTCCCGGAAACGCGTCCCCCCCGTCCCCCCGTCCCCCCGTCCCCAACGCCCGTGGAACACTGATTTTTATCCTATGGGACCACTGCACAACATGTTCCTCAAATTGAAGAAGTTCATCATCAATGGTCATAAAAGAAGGGGTCCATGTGAATCAGACAAGGCATTTACAAATGAAGTAATGATGATGTGAATCAGATGAGACATTATAAATGAAGTAATGATGATGTGAATCAGATGAGGCATTTATAAATGAAGTATGCTTTGGACTTGCTCAGCAAGTTCTATATGTTGAATTGCGCACCTAATTTGGTTCAACATCAATCAGGTATAAAGTTTTCTGCCAGATTTGCTTCACCCCCTGCTGATGTGACACTTTACAAACAGTTTTTGGGAGTCTTATACACCTGACTCATACCAGACCTCAAATTTTCATTTGCTGTTAGGTTGCATACTATGCTTATGCAAAAGCCCAGGGATAGTCATTGGCAAGGAGCAAAGAGCACTTATATCAAAGGGGCAATTCACATGGGAATCAAATATACAGATTCTGACTGGCCAATAGATACAGATGCTCAGAAATCTATATCAGGATATACTTTTCAATTGGAAACTGGACCAGTTACATGGTCTTGCAAAAGAGCAACCAACACTCTCTAAATGCCACCCAAGAGATTGCTTGGATTTGCCAACTTCTAGGAGGGACTTGTGTCATTCAATCCAGGCCTACTACTTTGATATGTTAGAATCAAGGAGGTATTCAAGTCACTCTTAATCCAATGTCCCATGCTAGGACCAAACATATTAAGATTTTTTCGTACTTCATCAAGCACTGCATCCATGAAGGGCTGATCAACTTCAGTATTGTCAGACAGAGAATCAGGTGACAAACATCTTCACCAAGCCTCTAAGTAATTTTGTTCAATGGTTAAAGATGCTCAAATTTCAGGAAGCTGACATCAAGAAAAGATGTTAGGTGATGACATCTTCAGGATGTCAGCAAGAATGTTAAAATATGAAATCCTGCTTCTTGGGCCCAATTTGAGGGCCAGGTCATAGTTGGCTCCTTGGATATGTTCCTTTAAAATTTGAAATTCATACGGAAATATCAGCCATAGGAAAAATGGTCATCTTTCCCCCTCCTATGAGGCCTATTTAACCAAGGCATCTTTGCCTTCCTACTCATTCAAATGAGATTTTCTTCGTCTAGTGTTATTTTGGAGCCTTTAGACACTACCAATATATTTATTTGTTGCTCTTCAAATTGTGTTTTGCTTTCTTGCTTTGAGTAGATGCTTGTAGATCTAATGGAAAATGTTTGGTGATTCTAATACATGAAGGAACTCTTATTCCACAAGGGCGGTATATCAGTGGTGGTTTCCTCAGTGTACCCCATGTTTTGGATCATTTTTATTTGCTCTGAAAGGCTCTCTTTTGGCTTTTAGGTTTTTGGTCTAGTCCCAACTGGTATTGAATGTTGGATATCCTATTTGTTTCTTCTTTTATGGCCCATTACTTTGGCCTATTGAAGGTTTTGATTTTGTAGATCCAATGGAAAATGTTTGCTGATTCTAATACATGAAGGAACTCTTATTCCACAAGGGCGGTATATCAGTGGTGCTTTCCTAAGTGTATCCCATGTTTTGGATCATTTTTTTTTGTCTCTGAAAGGCTCTCTTTTAGCTTTTAGCTTTTAGGTCTGGTCCCAACTGGTCTGGAATGTTGGATATCATATTTGTTTCTTCTTTTATGGCCCATTGCTTTGGCCTTTTGAAGGTTTTGGATGTTAGACTATTGATGATTGAGCTGTATTTTTTGCTTTGGTTGTTGGCATGTGTTTTGACTAACTCCTAGTTCATTTATGCTGTTATTGAAATATCTTTATGTGCAAAGGCCCCAATAAATCCCTCTCTACATTTGTCAAAAAATCATTATTTTCTAGAAGATGGATTCAAAACTGATTTGGAACAAATGCTCTGATAACTGGACTCTTTACCAAATTTTTAATAGCTTTAAACTATGCACATGAGGTTTTCACAGTCCATGGTACTTTGTGGGAAAATGTATTTGGAAAAAATAGTATACGTTTTGCACATATCAATGTCTTTGATAACACTCTGTGATCTATCTTCAAGATAAGGAAGTAAATATAGAAGAATTGCAGATATTACTCAATAAAAAGCAGGGGATGCCAGGGGACTTGGGTAAATAAGTGTAAAGCCAAGAAATAACGTTATAAAAATTCATTGATACAAATCCACAATAAATGTTAAGAAAAGAGATTTCTTCTATATCTAGTATTCAAGTGATTTTAAGGTAGAAAGTGAAAGAAGAATTCAATACTGTAATGAAGGGAAAATTCAACATTATAAAACACAGTATGTGATAGGCAGAATGTGAAGAGTTGTGAGTGATATTATTATTTCTAACCCACAGCACTTCATACATTGGCTAGCACATACCGTATTCTATGAAGTTGATTTTTCTCTCCATCATATCGTTGACTTTTTCTCTCACACTCCACCTTGTGCATATTGGTTTCAGAAGAAAATTTCTTCACACTTCCCATTTTATGCATATTGTATCAATGAATTTTTATTACACTGTTTCCTGACTTCAACACTTTCCAAACCAACCTCACACTCCCCCAGCATCCCTTGCTTTTTTTGAGCTATTCCTGCAATCCTCTTATCTGTACTTCCTCATCCTGTGATTCAAAACATACACAACTATTTTCAAAAGCTTTCTCTCCCTCAAAATTTTTAAGGTAAAATGTTTTCTTCTGAACAAAAAACAAAGTACTCACAAAATTTCAATTAAATAACATATGTTACATCATGTAAAACAGGTTTTGAATACCTGACATATAAAGATTTGTACATTTGTTGAGCTTCATAATAATTTCCTGCTTGTACGCTTTTCTCCAATTTTTCCAGCGTCTGGTTTTATAACACAATAATCAACAATAAGCAATCCTGTTTGTGATTGCACTTTTTCTTTCAGATTGGAAAAACAAATTCATGCACCATATAATCAGTATGTGGTAAAAGTGACTATAAGCAGTTTGCTGTAATAAAGACAAAAGAAAGAATAATGAATATCAAAAATGAGTTCCACAATAACCAAAAAACAACCATACCCATTCAGAATCAACTTTGATATAGTACAATTTTAAGAAAAACACAATTGGCAAGCAGAAAGAAAAATATTTGGCCAAAACAGATTTCTAAAGTGGCAGCAAGCCAATACAATGATTATAATCTAACAAGATAAAAATGAGAGGGGTTGTCACATTATCATTCTCTGTGTTTGATTCTGAGTGGCCATAATGGTAGTTTTCCATTTACATAAAACAAATCCTCTCACAGTACAGACATTTTCAATCTAGTGGGAGAGGTAAAAGACATCTTACATGTCACAGAACTTGAGTAGGGATTTCGATATGCTCTCCAGACTACGGATACCTTTATAACAACCAGTACCTTACAAACGACTGGGCAGTTGCTTCAAAATCAATATAGCTGAAGAACAGGTCACATGAGTCAACCTAACCATTCCTTAGCACGGACTAGCCCTTGACTACATCAATGATTGCCCAAACATGTGTTTTGTGTAATTGGAATCTGAGAAGAGCAAAAGCATAAGGATTATTTTGAATAAGGTAAATGTACAGTTAAGTTTGGTCTTACAGATATTAATTCATGTTGGCATGATTGTTAGATTCATCCAGCTGTTCTCAGAATCTTCATTTAGGCTAAAGTTGTAGGGTTCAACCCCTGGCTAGCCAGATATGGGTCCAGTTCGAGCCCGGTTCAGATCCTGGTCCAGTTTGCCTATGGGTGTGACCAAGGTGTGCTAGAACAAGGACTGGTTTGTCCTGGGCAAACCAGGACGCCCAAGCCGGTGAGAAGTTAAAAAATTTGCAAATTTTAAACATTTTTTTAGGTCCAGTTTCACTTTTTGACCAACCGAAACCCTAAAAGTTGCCTCCAAAACACTTGAGACACTAAAACAACATCATTTTTGCTCATTTCTTTTGCAAGCAACACTTTCATTCCTACAGGCTAAGCATAATTTTTTTGCTTGTTGCATCCATGTAGAAAGTTAAAGATCAAGAGTGACTCTTCATCAAGCGTTGCACCCTCATTCCTACACATTTGCAACCTTCCATTGGCTGTAAGAGGTAAGATTTTTTCATTTACTTTTCCTCCATTTTTGTTTTCCTCTATTCTTTTCCATTCTTTTACTTTTGTTTTGTTAATAAATTTCTTGTCATAGGAACTAGAATGGCAACTAGTTCAACTTCCACAAGTGAACAACAAAAATTCAAAACAGATCCAAATTCTCCTCTATGGAAATATGATATTATACGACAGCTTCTAAGAGATAGAGGATTCCTTTAGAAATGCAGGGAATGTGATGTACAATATTCTAGTTAATATTTTTTGGTGAAAGGACATTTGTGTGGAATACCAAGAAGAGGCATCAAAAGTGCTATGGAAAAAATGGTGTACCTATACCACAAGAGAGAGTGTTAAAATATATTAGGGAGCAAGATAAAGTAGATAGGCAAGAAGCGCATATATTAAACCAGCCCATTTCAAAAAAATCAAAGGGAACCCAACCCCCATGTAATCCCAATATTGTGGTAGAAGACCACATATTTTTCACCACAGCTAATATTGAAAGTGATGAACTCATTGCACACAAAATATCAAAAGGACCTTTGGAAAGTTTATTTCAAAATGGAAGTCGAGCCATTGTCGACCAACACATAGCAAGATATATATATATATATATGAAAATGAAAATGGGTTATCTTTCAATGTTGTTCGCTCCCCACATTGGAAAGAGATGTTCAAAAAATTCAATGAAGATCCAAGAGGGTACAAGGGCCCGGGTTATGAGGTGTGTGGCATCTTGTTGAAAAGAAACGTCAAGGGGGTTGAAGATGCATTGAAGCCCATAAGTGATTCATGGATTGAGACGAATATGTCCATTGTTTCAAATGGGTGGAAACATTCAAGAAATCGCCCCTTGATCAATGGCATAGCAGAGTCCCCTAAAGGGGCAATGTTTTTGAGAGCCATAGATTGTGAGGGGCAGATAAAAGATGAACAATTTATTGTTCATATTCTCATTTCTGCCATTAAGATAGTGGGAACTCTGAAATTGTTGAAGTCATAACAGACAATGCAAAGAATTGTAGAGTTGTTGGTTTGTTGGTTAAGGAATGATATCAACATATTTTTTGGACACCTTGTGCACTCACTGAATCTTATGCTACAAAAAATTGGGAATAAAATTGAGTAGATCAAAGAGGTGTATGTAGAGGCTGAGTACATCCAAATGTTCATCACCAACCACCACATGTCTCAAGGAATTTCTAGATCATTTTCAAATTTGCAGCTATTGAAAGTAAGTGAAGTAGTATAAAATTTAAAATTTTCTGATTTTCATAATTTGATTGTGTAATGTATATTCTAATTCTTCTTTAAACTTTGTCTTTAATTTTTAATCATTTTGGCTTTCATTTCTATTATAGGTTGCAAGGACCCGTTTCACCTCTGATACAATCATCTTGAGACGACGTGTGAAAATTGAAGCGGCACTTTCTATTATGGTGATCAGCCAAAATCGGTCTATATAAAACCAAGCAACATTGAGAGGGCAACAAAAATTAAGCAAAGAATATTAGATGACTCATGGTGGGATTGTGTGAAGTATCTCCTTAGTTTCACCGAGCCCATTATGAGCACGATTTGCTATACTGACATAGCGGGCCTTGCATTGGAGAGATGTATGATGGCATCGACTCAATGCTTGAGAAGATGAAGTGCATCATAAGTGCAAAAGAGCAAGACCCTGAGGAGACTTTCTTCAAACAATTGAAGTTGAAGAAAGGAGGAACAAGATGACCACTACCTTACATCTTCTTGCCTATGCACTGACTCCAAAATACTATTAGCAATCAATATCCTAATATGCCATGAAGGCTTGCCTCTATTGATGTGTTTTTTTTCGCACATGTAGACACAAAATAAAATACCCAAAAGTATCTTATCCTCTCTTGAACAAAGTTTCTCAAATGCTGAAGATTAGCTTAAGGATCACCTGAGTTAAGATAACTCCACGGTTCGGGTATGTCACACTTTCGAAGGCACAAATGTAATGTCCCTACTAGTTAGAGATCATTATCGTGCAAAACAGATTGTTAGAACACAACAAAAATATATACATAACTAATCTAATTTGCAATTAAAGTTCAATTACTCCATTAGCACTGATTTCAATTCTTAAAAAGGATACGAGTGCAGCACTGGGACATGTCCTTAGGCGGCTATGGGGCTCGCCTTCTTGGAACCCATCTTGGTTCCAAGCCATATTAGGAAATCGAAGGTTAATTCCATTCCTGTCTTGAATGTAATTTCTTACACCCAAGCCATCCAGGAAATCGAAGGTTAATTCGATTCCTGTCTTGAGCGTAATTTCTTACACCCAAGCCCTCCAGGAAATCTAAGGTGAATTCGATTCTTGTCTTGGATGCAATTTCTTACACCCAAGCCATCCAGGAAATCAAAGGTTAATTTGATTCCTGTCTTGGATGTAACTACTTTCACCCAAGCCATCCAAGGAAGACCCTATGTCAATTCCTTGCCTTGGATGATGCATCTCATCATCCAAGTCCTCAGAGGGGACCGGCCAGATCCGTCTCTTCTTGGATGAATTTAGTCAGCCAAGCCATATATATGCATATAGATATTCAGTATATATACTGCCCTAGGGATTATCATAATCCCTCCATTAGGCTAAGGGAGTTTCCTCCCTATAACCTCCATCATTTAATCACATTTATATTACATTTTAGAATTTATTACTACTTCCTATTCCAAAATCCACATTTACATAGTCCTAACTTAGCATATATTCCATAACATATGTTCAGAAAGCATCCATTATAAAACATTCACATTTATTAACGTATATTCCTAACTATGCATTGATATGCATTCATTAATGTATGTTTGTACATATTCATTAACTTATGGTTTACACTTATTCCTTAATATCTGAAAACCATTCATTAATGTCTACATTAAAATATTCATTATTATATATATTAAATATACATTAATTACATTCATTAACATATATATTAATTTATTCATTCATTAATATATATATTAAAATATTACTTACTTATATTTATTAACGCATATGCTAAATAAGCATTAACTATATTTATTAACATATATAATAAAATATTCATTCATTATATTTATTAACCTTTGTAATGATACTCGATGTACATACGTATTCTACCTGGGTACCTATCCTTATTAATATATTCATATATATAAACATTAGTGATACATGTAATTATAAATATGCACTAGTATATATGTGTGTGTGTGGTATACACATCCACACACATATATATCTTATGACCCTTACCCTTCTTACCTGTCCGCAGATCGCAATTGATGTTGGCGTTCACAATCTGCAGCTGTCGTCGACAGACGGGAATCCTGGTTTGCCCCGAGCCTTCCTTGCTTCTGCAGTGGCCGTGTTCAAACTTTCTTATTTCTTCCCCCATGCCTCCCTCCCTCCTCCTTTCTCTGCGGTGATCCTCCATTAATATCCCGTGGAGAGGAGGGGTCGCATCCCCCCATGGGGTCCCTTCCGCAGGAAGGGGTGTGACGGTGGCCGCAGCCCAGGCTGCGACCCCCGTCCCACCACTTCCCGCGGGGAGGGGCCACCGTGGAGTTAGCTCTCCACGTGGGGGGGGGGGGGGGGGGGTTACCTCCACGTAAACATACTTAACCGTTTACTTTGGCCATTCTTTGCTCCCTTTAACGAGTGTTTAATATTAAATGTTACATTATTTGATTTGCTTATTATTTGATAATTCATTTTTCCATCTTGCAATATATTTAAATAAATTAATATTTTTTTAATAGTTTATTTTATATATTAATTTCATTTAGTATAATGTATTACTTATATATATTAAATAATTGATTTTCCAGTATAAATATTAATATATATCTTAATTAAATAATTTATTTAATAAATAAATAAATTTCAAAAATAATCATTTGTTAATCATTATATTAGTCAATAGTAATACTTGCCTCATTTAGGATATATATATACCGATCAAGGAGGGGACATGACAACAAAATCGTTACAGATGAAGACACCTTGATTGGACTTGGATAATCACTGAAACGATTCAAGTCTCAGATCTGAACTTTATATTACCACCTTGGAGGTCAAACTTGCTGGAGAGTGACAAATTCACTGCCCTTTCAATCACTGTTGAAGTATAAAAACTCAATACCATGGTCCTTCAAGCCTGAGTTCAAAAAGAAATCTCCTTGATCATATATCGGTGAGTGAATCAAATTGCCTTTGGGGTGATCTCTAATGATTATAATGCCAAGGTGAATTCATTGAAGTAAAAGATCTAGATTGCTGCCTCAAAATGATCAGAATTTGATCAATATCACAGTTGCTGCTGTATGCACTAGCTGGGCGATCCTCATTGAATGTCCTCAAAAATGATTTCACCACCTTTGAAAAGAATCTTCCATTGTGAACTTGGAGATTTGGATTAAATTTACAGTCAAGTGTGCTTTATATTCTCCATCCTAAAGTTTTAGTGGATCCCAAATATGCCACGGGTGTGAAAAGGGAGTGGAAAGGTGTAATAGAAAAGAGGATATTGTGGCAAAAAAGATAGGATGATGTGTTAAAGAAGTGCCACGGAGGGGATAAGGTGGAAGGGATGAAGGGGTAGAGTGAGGTGGATGCTCTCCCTTTATTTAAAATTCCTTAAAAAGACTTTTTCTTCCATTGCAGAGCTTTGGTGGGGCCTAATGATATGTGGCATGGCAGGGTTAAAGGTAATTGAAAACACTTAGAAAATCTTCAGCTAAAGCTCGGTGGGTCCCAGCAAGGAGGGTTCTTCAAACCTTGTTTTTTTTAAATTCTCCATGTAAAGGATCATAGTGGGGCCAAGTAATGCCACGTGGGCCAAGGGAAATGAAGAGCTGAAGGTGATAAGTTTGGAGAGGTGGGGGACCACGGATGGAAAAGATAAGGGAATGTAGGGTGAAGAAAGGTAAGGAGAAAGTACGGGAGGGGTAAAGTGATAGTAGGGAGTTATAACGGGGTGCTGCGGTAGATAGTAAAAGGGGTAAAGGGGAGGTATGGGTGACGGTGGGAGTTATAAGAGGTAGGAAAAAGGTAAGGGTGTAAGGTGTAGGGGGTTGGGCTAGGGATAGGGATAGGGATAGGGATAGGCAAGGATGAGGGTAGATGATAGGGTGGAAAGGTAGTGTGGGTAGGAAGTAGGAGGTGTAGTTAGGAAAATGGGAGTTCGGGAATGAAGTTAGAAGAGGATAGATGAGTGGGTAGGAAGGATATGATGGGAAGGGTAGTGGTATAGGATGGTTAATAATGAAGGATGTAGGGGAATGTAAGGGATAGTTAGGATGGGATGTAGGTAGTGGTAGGGGTAGGTTAGAATGCAAGATGGAAGTTGGGAAATATAAGGTAGTAAGGGGTGGGAGGTAAAAAGGTTAAGGGGTAGGATGGAGGTTATGTAGGTGAAATGGGTTAGGATATGGGAATGGATGAAGAAAGGGTAGATGGAGGATAGAAAGGTAGGTAGTGGGGTGGAGAGGGATAAATCATAAATGATGGGGAGGTCGAAGGGAAGCGATCAGCCTTGGGCATCCACTGGTCATATTGGGAGAGGCAGATCGAAAGCTTTGGAGGGCAGAGAAAGTGTCGTACCCCACTTCAATCTTAAGAGGGAGACTTGATCAGCTCTTGAGCAACTACAAACAAAAGGTTAATAGCAAAGACTAGACAACAACTAACAACTAAGCTAAGACGACTAACCTAGAAAGTGAAAAAATGGGGGTCCCCCTTGCAATGGGGGCAATGTGTGAATACCTCACAACAGCCCCATATAGAGATTTTGAAGTGTCTGATGAGTACAAGGCAGCATTCCTTAGACTCTTCCCTAAAGATGAATTTCGAGATGCAATTACAAATGATTTCATTGGTTTTGCACACTCAAATGGTTAAAGAGCTAAGCCTCTTCATAATAGGTTCAAGAAGGATGCTCATAATTGGTGGTACTTCCATGGCCAATACTTCTAAAACCTATAGGGGCTCGCGATCAAAATTTTATCACTAGTAAGTTTAACAATTAATGAATATTTATTTGGGGATGACCCGACAATGCAAAGGTTAGCTGTGAGCCTCCTACTTGGGAGGTCTTGGGTTTGAGTCTACTCAACTGGTTCTTAGCTCCACGGAAAAGCTAAAAATTACCGCTTCGGCTATGAATTATCAAAAAAAAAATATAATGAATATTTATATTTTAATATTTAAAGTTTTATTTATAGTTGTTTGTTTTTTTTAAATTGAAAATGCTATTAATAAAATTATAAATGTATAGCTTTAAATGTTTACTTTATCTTCATAGATTGCTAGTTCATCTACATCAGAAATAAATTGAACCACATATTCTTTCATCTACTCAGTAAAGCGCAATAAATTGCACTCAAAAAGGGCGGAGAACTTAGTATATGTGCATTTAAACTTTCATCACCTTTCACAAAAACATGACTACAAGCAAGGGGAGATGAAGATGTGGGATATAGAGCCAAAGCATATTCACATGGATGCTTTGACTTCTCAGCATATTGCATTTAAGGACTCGAAAAGCGAGAACATTATTAGTGCAAGTGCAAGTGGCACTTGCATTGCTTTTAGTTCATCTAATGTCAATGTCAATGATGATGATTTAGAGAACCCATTTGATGATTAAAAGTTAAAAGTTAAAAGTTCCAATTGTTGAAACAATGAAACTTGAACTCGATAATATTATTTTGACATTGAACTTGAAGTATATGATGCTATGATGATATGATCATGATGCTATAATTACAAATTTTTGGTGGTTTTGTTCTTTATATGATGCAATGTGATATTATAATCTTAATATATATATATATATATATATATATATATATATATATATTGTTTTTGTACTAATGAACCCAACAAACCCAAAATCCATTTTCAAAATTTTGCCAAACCAGTGAACCGGGTCCTCAAATCCGAATCTGAACCCGAACCCGAACAGGTGACTTAGCATTTAGGCATGAATTTGGTATTGGACATTATTGCAAGTAGGAGCAGTCCTGCAGGAAATTAGCTCACAGAGTTCAAAAATTATCATTAATACACATGATTCTTGAATACAAAAACCAGTATTATGAGTCCAAATTTCGGTGCTATAGAATTAGTTTGACACTCATATTGCCATTAATTTTCATTACAGATTCTTTGTTGAAATGTCCCACCCCAATCTGGAACACTGGAAACTACAAGCTATATTGTTTTTTTTTCAACTTTCTAATTCATAAATGAACTTGCAACCAATATGCTTGAAAAAATTTCAGAAAATGATTTATCAAAAACCCAAAAAGCTCTATCAACTAAAAATGTCGTAAGTAGAAACACAATTTGACCAAGCAGCAATATTTTCCAGATTTTAGGGCTGATCAAAATCAGCAATATATCAACTACCCAGATCATTACAAACCAAAACATATCTAAAACAATCATACCCAGAAAATGTATATGACTTGGGCCAACTGTTGTGCATGAAATCAGCCTTTTCAACACTACAAATCTGGACGCCGCACCTAGAAAAAGTCTTCAAATGCATTCAAACTGTTTAAGGAGTGTCTGCAAACCCTAGGCACCTAAAATCAGACATTAAACCACTTCAAAACCCTTATTGCCAACCCTGGAATGCCCATGCCAGCCCTAGAGGTTGTACGACCAGCATAAGGGGAGGTACGACGAGCAAGGGAAACCAAAATCTAGCCCAATCAGTCACCAAAAGGTACTCTAAATCTGCTCAAATGATCTCTGCAGTAATGTGCTCTGAAAACACAACCAAACTCTACGCCAAAGCTTGAAAGAATGGCTTGCAGGCAACAAAATGGTACGGCCTGCAACATTGATGCTGTAACACCTCCAATTTGCAATTGATATTGATTTTCAATCTGCTCTCAAATTCATAAAACTCTTATAGATCAATTACAAAATTGGATCAATAAGTTCTCCTGAAATCCCTGAACTGAGAACACCTCAAGAATACCCTAGAGAGGTCTTCCACTCCAGCAGGTATTGAATCTTGTGAAGGATTTTCTCTCCACAAGTTGCTGGTTCAAACCCTTTCTCATTTCTAAGGCCAAAACTCCTCAAAAATGAATTCAACGTTAATGAATCATATGAGCTCTCAAAAGCTCTTTTATAATTCTCCTTTAATTTCCGATACCACCTCTGGGAAATAAACTTTAGCTTTTATCTTTTAATATTTCATTAAATTATTTCTCCTTATATCCCCTAAGTTTGGTGCCCAATATCAAATAAAATATTAAAACCTTACAACTCCCTTTTTTGGAGCCCATACATAGTCCCTTTTGAGAAATTAAAATAACATTAAAGTTAAACATTAGATTCAACAATAATAATAACATTATTTTAATATTTAATTTCTACGAACTATATTAACTGAAAATAAATATCATTTAGGCATCCACCGACCTAAAAATAGAAAGTCACTCAGCTGAACATGCAGCTGACCCTCCTATGACTTACTAAAAATAGTATGGCCAAAATGGCCCAAAATGCTCTCTAGAAAGCATCGTCATGGATCTCACCAAACCACTGGCCTCTAAAAACATCTAAATGTGCCAACCAGCACTCCTGCCAAGACAACCAACCTCAGGAAAGGTTTTCTAACCACTACATTAGCCTATGGGAATCAAGGTTAATAGGCTCGTAGATTGTGGACTCTTCCAAAACTTGCCAAAACATGAGATACTCGAGGGTCCCAGAGCTCTCCAAGTCCCAAAGTCACGGACTCACAAGCCATGTCTTGGAAAGTCCAAGCACAGACTCGCCAAGTCCTGGGGGGACTCACATGAGTCTTGGAGTCAGACTCGCAAGTCCCAACCCAAGACTCTCGCCCCAACTCAAGAGTCTCACCCCTGTATATACATGCCCAGCAAACATAGAAATTGATTTTTTTTTACTTTTTTTTTTCACTTCTTTTTGCACTATATTGTCCATTTCTTCATATTTTTGCTCAAACTCCTCTATTTTTAATCATCTAAAAAAACTTCCAGCCCACAAGGAAATGCAAGTGCATTTCTCCACACCCCTTCTATCATTGGGGTTTGTGCAAATTATCATTGCTGCCCCTAAAACCCATTAGGGTCTCCACTCCCAAATCCCCAGCAGAAGTAATCTAATAGCATAGATACAATGCAATATTATTTTTATAACTTAATAAAAACAAAACCAAAAAGACTGCAGGTGGCAGAAAAACATTTACAGGCCAGCAATGGTTCTCATTGCAAATGGAAAATTTAAGTGCTGATTTGTGTTTCCAAATTGTATGGGGTCCTAATCTTCAATACGGCACACTGAAATTCTTTATGCAAGGAGAAAACCATGACAGCTTATTAACGAAAGCAAATTAAAGCTAATCATTTTAGTTTATCTTGTAAACACTAAGCAGAAATGAAGATTCGACAGCCATTACATGCTCTATCAAGTGAAGGATTTTAGGGTGGTTATCTGGCATTGGAAAGTAAGCAGTATTGTTATTTATCACATCATTTCATTACCTAACTGCCTATTGCCTTCAAATTTAGCAGCCATCAGAATTCGAATTCAGAAAGAACTTCTATATATTCAATTGTAGGGGGGAAGTAGTTGGGGAAGAACCTTGTAGGAAGAAAGTGTTGCACTTTACAAGGCCAAGGTGCTTAAATCGAAGTAGAGTTTTGCAGCATAATCAGCGGAGAGCCTTGTTCATTCTAGCAGAAAAAGTGTTGCCAAATGTTTGGCAAAATTCCACAAAGAATTTTTTCACTTGTTGTTTGCAATCCATCAGCCCACATGCTTAAGCACTTTTTGTTCTGGCTCTTCTGTTATTTAGTTAGATTCTTGTTAATAGGTCCATATTAAAGAAATTGTAAAGTCCCCTTTTGTAAATGCCCTAGATTTTGCCCTACTAGGGTTAGGAGCATTATTTTAGTTATATGATATATCTAATTAATTAATGGAGTTCAACCATAGAGAGTTAGGATAAGGAAACATAATAGGGTGCCCAAAGCGATCCTCTACCCTAAGCCCAAGAGCATATATACCATCCCTCTTGGCTTCATGTGGCTTTCCGCCATCTCATTTGAGATGGTGTACCTATTGAGGAGTCCTATAGCCGTTCCCCCTCACCATGCCACCCTTATTCACCTTCCTACAATTGGGATTCCTTAACCCAATAATCAAGCATGGTGGAAACTTGTGAAGAAACTACAATAGGGTGTCTGGAACATCCTTCCCTTCTAAGCGCAAGGGTGGGGCACTCCTTGCGCCCCCTTGGCCTCATGGGACTATCAATCACCACCATGAGATGGTGTGCTTAGAAAAGGACCTCATAATTGTTTACCCTCCTTGTATTTCCCTCACTATCTATCATGGTTGTTTGCAGCATTTAAACAGACATATGAGGAATTACACATTATTGTCTATATTCCTTATATAAGAGATCAAATATGTCATCATACATGGTCATACATATTACAGCATATATTAATATGTGAAGATTCTGCATAAAAAGATTATCTGGCTTCATATATTGAGTAACAATGCCACTGCCAGAAATTTAAGGATTTTTGGTTTGATTTAAATGCCTGATCACAGATATATTAAGAGATGAACTGCTCCTCTTTATACAGATACTTGTTTTTATTCTTTTCCTTGATTGATAGATATGATGATCCCTTATTCGATATGCATACTCTACTTTCAATTCTGCAGTATTCATATGTTTGCTGCATGAATTCATATGCTTTCTGCCCTAAGGCTGCTCTAATTCTTACCGCTTCTAAGGTTTTCTCTGCTTAAATCTGCTAGAATATTTTATTCCTTTTATCTTGCCTTTAACTCTATCTCACATACCCTTTCTTATACTCCATCCTACCTTTCCTTAAAAGAAGGCAACCTTTCATACAAAGGAACGACTTCCAAGTGTGGTGACTATTCAAGAGTGGTCGGCCTTTGTATATTTAATTTTATTTCTGATCTTCTACGAAAAGTCGGCCATAATATTTGAACTTAATTTATTTTAATCTTATGCACCTGGGTCGGCCTTAATAAAAAGGTAATCGGCCCCTAACAATGAAGTGATAATGTAATTTATTTCCTCTAGTCAGCCTTTCATATATTATTATTATTTTATATTCTTGATCAGCTCTATTTGTTTTAATTGCCTAGGTTTGACTACTATAAAGGCTGTCATCTCATCTTTCAAAGGCTGCGAAGTTATATATGAGCAGGGATATGACAGTCTGCCTTTCCCAAGATTGCTTGCCCTCGAGCAATTACAATTTTATCCAAATCTTTTCAACGTGAGGGTCCCTAAACTAGCCCTTGGAGATTTGTCATCTTTGGATCCTTCATTTGCATAACGTTAAAGCAAGAACTTATATTTTAAGATGAGGATATGACACATATCTATGACCTTAAATGCAATGTTCTTTTGTAAGTAAATTCAAATCTCTTTAGTTCACTCTAGTTATTCTCATATTCTAGATCAACCAAAAATAGAGATATCATGTTGGTAGGAATATGTTTACAATAATCATAGACACTCATGCAGTAGACAGATTGGAAACACATCAGGTATGAACCAAACACGGAGCATACACATAAAAACATGAAGCATACACGCATTGTTAGATCCTTCTTATTGAAGAGAATGCATCCATTGATCTATCTTTACCCTGCAAGCTAGCAGGATCAAAGCTCTAATACCAATTGTAATGTCCCCTTTTGTAAATGTCATAGTTTTTGCCCTACTAGGGTAAGGAACATTATTTTAGTTATATGATTTATCTAATTCATTAACGGAGTTCAACCATAGAGAGTTAGGAGAAGGAGACATCATAGGGTGCCCAAAGCGATCCTCTAACCAAATCCCAAGAGCAGATATACCATCCCTCTTAGCCTCATGTGACATTCCGCCATCTCATAAGAGGTGGTGTACCTAGTGAGGTGTCCTACAGCTGTTCCCCCTCATCACACCACCCTTATTCACCTTCCTATGATTGGGATTCCTTAACCAATAATCAACCATGGTGGCAACTTGTGGAGAAAATACAATAGGGTGTTTTGGACACCCTTCCCTTCTAAGCCCAAGGGTGGAGCACTCCTTGCACCCCCTTGGGCTCATGGGACTATCAATCACCACCATGAGGTGGTGTGCTTAGAAGAGGACCTCATAACTATTTCCCTTCTTTGTATTCCCTCACTATCCATATCATGGTTGTTGGCAGCATTTAAACAGACATATGAGGAATTACACATTATTGTCTATATTCCTTATATAAGAATATCAAAAATGTCATTATACATAATCATACATATTACAGCCTATATTAATATGCTCAGTTACCGGGTGCTGCTAGTAAATCTTGGGTCCTCGTACTGGTACATTTCAGGTACGGACACGGTTTGGGTTCTTCGTGAGTGCTTGGGTTCTCTATGGGTCCTTATGGGTTCTTCTTGGGTACCTGGATTCTTTGTGGGTCCTTCTTAGGTTCTTCCTAGATGTCTGGGTTCTCTGTGGGTCCTAACCTAGGCACCCAGGAAGAACCCAAACCGTACCCAACCATATTTTCATACATTAAAACCTCAGTTTCACTCTTCCCAACTTTGTGACAGAATTTTTTATAAGAATATGCCAGCAAGCAAGCAATTAAATATCATTTCAGTTGCATTTGTGAGCTATACCTATGAACACAGGGCTAGTAAACCTTATATCAGGATTAATGAGATTGATTTTAGTTGATTTACATTATGCATATGTAGCAGCTGTTTGCTTATGTTTTGTGAAATCACTTTCCTTGTTTTGTTTATGATTTGGGATTTTCTCAAATGTTTAAAAAATGGATTTGAACCAGCTTTTGCACTTGACACCAAGGAAACCTAGGGACGCATTCCCAATCTGAAAAAACCCATCCCTGTACCGGGGAAAATTCGGGGACTTGGGGACGGTCGGGGGACATCCCCCTTTCTGCCCTATATTGAAATGGCATCCCATTTTTCGGAAACGCTTTCCCCTAACGTTGGGGGCCTTTGGCTGTCCCAAGGATGGCCAAACATCCCCAACATCAGGGAGACTTTTTTTTTTTAAAGCACTTTCAAGTTGCAAAAAAAGGCATTTTTTAATTGTTTTGCGGACCCCTAGCTCCCAAGTCACCATAAAAGTCATTAGGCAAAAAATTTTGACTCGTTTGATCATTTGTATGAAAGGAAAAAAAGTAGAGCATCAAGAGGATTTGAAGCAAGCAACCATTGGAAGAGGAAGAGAAGCAGGATAGAAAGAAAAGAGGTTGAATCTACGGTGGGATGTTGATCTCGAAGACGTGACACAAGTTGATGAGGAGACACGAGGTATTGATTGGGATTCTGTTGGATGAGGTGGGCATGGACCATGATAGTGGTAGAGACTCAAAGGACTCTAATTTTGATGCAGTGTTATGAGCTGCAGATTAGGTGCAGCAGTGTACACTTTTTTTTTGTATTTTCATATCATAATTGAAAATGAAACTCTATTGCAGCAATGTAGCCTTTGGGCATTTTGTAATTTATTTTTTTAATATCACGTGCATATTGACCATGAATTCAGAATTATGAATGCATATTGAGTATTGACAATGAATTTTGAATGCAAATGTTGTATGTTAAAACATAAGGTTCTAAAATGTTTTCATATGCATGTTATATCCATGTTTTCATATGATATAATGTATATATGCATGGTTTATCCATGTTTTCATATGAACATTTGAAATTTCCCTATGTATTTTAAATTTTCCCTATATTTTATGTAGTCGGCCCCTTTGCCATCACCTAGCCGTCCCCAAAATTGGCAAAAAAAAAATGTCGTCCCGGAAACTCGGAGTAACATTACTTGACACAGCTAGTTGTAGTGGCAATACAACTGATTATGGTTCAAATGAAATTGAACCAAATTTTGATATTGACCTTGATGCTTCTGATGAAGAAGAACATGAATATTAAATATCAATTATAATTTGAATTTTCATTGTGTAATGACATTTTGAGACTTGAGTTTTTTCATTTTTAAAAATAATGAATATGAATAATCTAAATATTCTAGGAAAAAAAATTGCCATACCCACGAATCCATACCCGTATCCGTATCCATACCTGTACCCAAATCGGTAACTTAATTAATATGTGAAGATTCTAAATAAAAACATTATCTGGCTTCATATATTAACTGACAATATCACTGCCAGCAATATTAAGGATTTCTGGTCTAATTTAGATGCGTGATCGCAGATATATTAAGAGACGAACTGCTCCTCTTTATACAGATACTTGTTTTTATTCTTTTCCTTGATTGATTATTATGATGATCCCTTATTCATTATGCATACTCTACTTTCAAATTTGCGGTATTCATATCTGCTACATGATTCATATGTTTGCTGCCCTAAGGCTGCTCCAAACCTTACTGCTAAGGTTTTCTCTGCTTATATCTGCTAGAATATTTTATTCTTTTTTCCTGCTTTTAACTGTATCTCACATACCCTTTCATATACTACACCCTACCTTTCCTTGAAAGGAGGCGACCTTTCATAAATAGGGGTGACTTCCAAAGTGTGGTGACTATTCAAGAGTGGTCAGCCTTTATATATTTAATTTTATTTCTGATCTTCTAAGAGAGATCGGCCAACAGCCATAATATTTGAACTTAATTTATTTTAATCTTCTGCACCTGGGTCAGCCTTAGAAAAGGTAATAGCCTTGAATCTAAGTCGGTCCCTAACAATGAAGTGATAATGTAATTTATTTCCTCTAGTCGGCCTTTCATATATTATTATTATTTTATATTCTTGGTTGGCCCTATTTGTATTAATTGCCTGGGTTTGACAACTATAAATGCTGTCATCTCATCTTGCAAAGGCTGGTAACTTATATATGGGCAGGGATATGACAGAAATACATGATTATCAGATATCCTGCACACCTCCCCTGACTGACCATGTTGCTTTATCTTATTAGGTTCCATTTGATTGCTCTCCTGCCAATCATTGTCATGTTGACCTTGCCATTTTGCCATCATCCGCTTCAACCACCAGTTCAAGTGTCAGTATGAAGAGTTTCTACCAAGGTGACTACTGTCCTAATGTTCTTTTAACATTGCATCAATCTCACAGCACTTGAAACTTTAAACAATGTAAACATTAAAAAAAACCACATATATAATTACACCTTCAAATCAATTTTTCATTCCTTTGAAATACTTACAAGGAAACCTCTACAGACTGTTCACAAAACAGCTGCACGGTACCTTATCATTGTCTATGTTTCTTCTATCTTGTGCCTATGTCTATACCATTTTGCAAATATTTGATCAATCAAATCCTCACACAAGATTGCTTTTTGTTGCACATCAATCAAATATTCCAAAGAGCTCACTATTTTTTGTTAATATTGTTGTTTATTTGAATGATATTGGTGTAATATTTATGTTGCATCTCCCATTATCTTTTGGCAAACTTCTTTTGGTGTAGACAACCACCTATTTATCAAGTGTGTACACTACAGTAGTCTTGCCCATAGACTAGGGTTGATACTCATAGTTTTATTTATTATCACTACTCTTAATTCCTAGAGGCACATAGGATAAGAGCATGCACTACTTTTTATACTCTATATCGTTGACTGTTTGTGGTCGTCGAAAGACCAGCATAGGGATTTGACCACTCCTGGCAAGCTCCCAAACAATTTTCCTATTCTTTGTATTTGCAGGTATTTTGGGACCACTCAATTGCATGGAGGTTTTGCAAGTGTCTCCCCATTTATTGTTAATTTCTATATTTCATTTAAATCAATGTAAATCTTGTTATTTCTCTATCTTTCTATCACCTGGTATAATGCTGGTATGTTCCCATTTTTGGTTGTGCAGACTACGTGAACTATTGGACTGAAACAATTTTCTGGAAGTGTATTAGCATTATGGGCCATACTAATGACAACACAGCGTGCACAAGTCAGTACAACACATTGGCACCCTAGAAAGTGACCTCCTCCTAGTGCGAAGTTCCTTTTTCTATCTTATTACTGTTCCATGACTTTCTTCTGTAATTGCCAAGTTCCTTTTTCTATATTATTTACTGTTAGATAACTTTCTTCTGTAAGTGTCAAATTCCTTTTCCTATATTATTCACTGTTTCATAACTTTCTTCTGTGAATTTACATTCCAATTTTCAATAAGCAGTACTTTATCAGTTTCATTTATGCTTTAGCTTGATGAAAGTTTCCGTTCCTTAGTTTAAAGCATTTATGGATTTCTAAAGTTATTCTATTCTTTTTGTAGTGAATGGTAGTAGATAATACTAGTGTAAAGTGGTAAAATCCATTTAGTTAGAAAATGAGACATTTTAACTAAACCAAAATCTTCCTGCTATTACATTAGTGTGGATGTTGCAATAAAAAAAAATAGTATCTAGGAGTGGCTACGTCAAAAACTTAGAAACTTAGAAACGCTTTAATCACATATCAGGGATATTTTATAAATGGGAGGGTTATAGATTGAATTTAGGGTTAGGTTAATACCTATGATTAAAATCTTAGGATTTCGAAATAATCCACGAGAACTGCAATTGGATCTTAGCAAGTGTCAAGGCCATCCTCATTTTCTCACATGTCCTTTTGGATTTTTGACTTGAAACTTATGGAATAGGTTCTAGTGATGAAATAAGGCTTGTGTCTAACAGGAAATCATTTAGGAAGTGAAAAATGGGCTCCGGATCACATCTAAAGGGACGAATACTAAACTAGGTAAAAAAACATAAGGTAGAGATTGCAAAGCAGGTGAAATCTAACCTTAGACATAGTGATACCAAAGTTCAACCTATGCAAAATTGTACAACACTCCATGGCATAATCCAAGACTATAGATAAAGTGAAGATGGCTTGCAGACATGTCCATATGATTTACAATGTGTTGAAGAATTATACATGATGTGCTGGTAAGGCTAGAGAGAATATGAGAAGAGAATGTAGAGTGTAGAAGAGGAGCTAAGAATAATTTCTGGTAGTTTGTGATGAACAATAATATTGAATATAGAGAAAGCTACAATAGATAATACTTGTGTACTTGCCTAGCTGTGTATTAGGTATGGAACTAGTACTACCTTCTTTATCGGTTCATATATTCTGCCTAATCTTAATACCATAGTTGTAATCACTTTTTTCTTTGTGCTCACTTTAGATCTGATTTGCGTCGAGATTCTGTGAGTTGGTATAGTAACAACTACAAAAGAGGGTAGTACCACTTTTTCCTTTGTCCTCAATTTAGATCTAATTTGCATCAAGATTCTATGAATTGGTATAGTAACAACTACAAAAGAAGGAAGTACGAAGGTTGCCATCATCACAAAATGAGGGTTGTTTGTCTTTAAGATGATTCCCTTTAGATTAAAGAATGCTCTGATAAAGTTTCCAAGGATTCTGGCCACGATTTTCTTGAAGTTTATTTGAATGATTAAGAAGTGTTCTCACTTCTCAGAAAACATTTGTATAAATTAAAGCGCTCGTGTTCAAGAGATGTAGGGTACTACAAATTGCATTCAACCTCAAAAAGTTATCATTTTTTGATCGATTCAAAGTTTTGTTGGGATATGTATGTGGTGAGGGGATCTTGATTGATCAAGAAAAGAAAAAAACAGTTTTGACCTTAAATCCACCAAACAACCCAAGTAAGGTGTAAAGCTTATTAGATCATATAATCTTTTACCCGAAGTTTATAAGGGAATATGCAACTATTATCGCACCCATGGAAACATTCTTGCATGAAGACACAAGATTCAAGTGCACCAAAGAGTGTTAAAAAGCTTTCATGAATTAGATGGAGTATTTTGTGTTTTCTAGAATCATTTTCCTTTCATAGATATCAATAATGAACTGGAGACACATCCTCCCACATAGTGTGTGCTTCTCGTCTTTATTGTGCAAACTTGTTTTTTTTATCACCTTCTTAGTGTTGTGTTTTAAACTATCATTAGCTTAATCTCACCCTCATACAATAAACTTCCTATTAAAAAACATTTAGGACATTTATATGTGTGAAGGATGAAAATGTGAATCTAAAATAAAACGGAAACAATGCAATGCAAGATCCAACTTCACACTCACTCCCAATCAATAAAGCCTCAGATATATGCTTTAAATAAAATAATAATAAAAATTATACAATAGAAAAGGACTTAGATTGCTCTATTGTTTCTTTGACATTTTCTTGAATGCCTGATATGTTGGTTGCTCTCAAAGATTTAGCATAACCATCATAACACGATAATAGGATGATAGATTGATGCTTGATACTTGATGGTGATAATGATGCTAGATCTCTTGATAATAATGCAACCTCTTGGTAATAATGTAGTGCTCTTGATAGTGATCTAGGGGAAATGAATAAGTGAAGGATTTTATTTATAGGCTTCACTTAACATTTGATTGATGGTGGAGATTAATTAGAAAGATCAATGGATGAGAAAATTCAAAATAGTCAATGAAGATAAAAAAATGTAAGTAACATAATGTTAAAATTAAATTGTAAAAAAAGATTTTGCATGTTGTTTGCGACGCCGCTACGTGGAGCTCCTGCCGCTAGGGTTTGGAAGCCTTGGTTACCGCCTTTGGATGGATTTTTGCGCAAAGATCGGGTCTCCTGGGCTATTGTCGATAGGTATGGGCATCGCCGTAAGGATACTATAACTACATTTAGTCGTGCAAGGAAAGGTGGACTGGGGTGGGAGCACGGCGGCTCCTGCCATGGCAGTGATGGGAATTTTGGTGCGAAGCAAGGTCTGGGGAAACAAACCCCCAATAGTTTTATTGCAAAGGAAGGATGTGCTAAGGGGGAAAAAAGCAGGTATGGGCCGAATGGGAAGTTGGTGGTGTCCATGAAGCATGTTGGTTGAAAATTTTGTACACTTGGGGAAATGTACAAAATTGTGGTTTCAACCACAGCGTGAGAGTAAAACTCTCCTAATTAAGGGAAGGCTCCCCCTATCTAACTACAGCTTTAAAAATAAAATAGGATGGGTCAACAATCTTTCTTCTTCTTTCAAGAAAGACAATATCCTTTTCTCTTCACAGAAAAGGATAGCGATTTGATATAAACAGCGGTAACCACTTTCAAAATGAAATGAGAAAAAGGAAATGAAGTTTCCTGAAAGCGCAAAGACTTCCGTCACTCCCTTCGGGACGAGACAGCAATATCAAGCTCAAAGACTTGATTATATGAAGTCCTATCTACCCTTTTCTATACTAATTCTATCAAGAACAAATTATAACAACTCAAAGACTGAAATATCTTATTCTTTTCTACTTAAAACAATGGGAAGTAGTATGAGCTCAAAGACTCACAGCTATTTCTCACAAAATCTACTTCTAAATCCTGTTGAGAACGAGTGTAAGAGCAAAGTCTTACAGCTATTTCCAATAGAACTTCTATTTTAACTAAATTAATCTTCAATACTTGCAGCTCAAAGACTGCAAATCAAATTCGATTAAGCTCTCAAAGAAACACTTGCAAGGAAGGAAATATGGAACACCAACTCAAGAATGTAGCACAAAGACTCAAAGCTTGAGCAATTTTTTTCTATTCCTTTCAATTCTTCAATTTACACATAAAAGCTCAAAGACTTCTTTGCTGCAAATTTGGCAAAGTTTTTGCTTGCTTTCAAAAAGAAAAAAATTACAATAGACCCCTCAATTATTTATAGAAGAGGAGCCTTGAGAAAAAGGTGGGAGGATCCTAACTAGCTTGAGAGATTCTCTCAACCACCAAGACTTATTCAATAACTAACTATGACTTATTCCAATTACAGTCCTAATTGAACACAACTTGTAGTTGCCTTACATGTAATTACAAAAGTGCAAGTAAGGAGTTAACTTGCATTTTACAAAAAGACTTTTACATGTAACTTGCCAAAACAAAATTACAGCACATGAAGACACGAATCCTTTAAACTTATGGATGCTCATTTGCAGTTCCTTGAGATTCGGTTCATGGGTGTTCTTGGCAACAACCGTGGTCTTCACGATAGTATCATGACACCGAAGGAGCGCAGAGCTGTTTTTATCCAGGATGGACTCGATTTCATGCAAAAAGGCTTGGTGTTTCATCAATATTTGAATTGAAGCGGCCGAGAATTGTTCGCTCCTCCATTCATTATGAATCCTCATCTATAAATCAGCAAGAACAACTTCTTCTGGAATCAGCTCACCATCCTAACTTAATATGTTGCAAGAGGCCCTTTCACAATGTGAGACAATATCTCGGAAAACTTCACCCCGGAATCTCGTTGCATCACCGATCTCCTCAATGAGGGATTTAAGAACAAGGGCCTTGTTTTCTAGAAGCTCTTCAAATTCCAAGTACATGACCCTAGAAGAGATGATGGCATGCTCCTGTAGAACATTCAACTGTTGTTGAGGCATGGTACACCAGATTTTCAAACTATCTTCAACACTTTCCAGATTCTTTTTGAAAGTATCGGAAGTCTAATCCAGTTTCTCCTCAATGGTTTCCAACTTAGACATCATCTGAAAAATGTCTTTTATCACCTGTGCACATAGATCATGAAGCTGATCAAACCAGGAATCCAGTGCTTGTACCTTCTGAGCAGCCCTTTCCACTCCACGAATTGATTCTTGGGAACCAGAAGAACCTATGGAGTTACTCCCTTCAGCAGCAGGTTTTGTGATTTTATGAACAACTGCCATAAGTTGTCGGTTTTCCTCTTCTAGCTTGTCTTTCTTTGCTAGAAGTTCATCACACTGTTGTACCATCGAAGCTACAGAAAACTGAGCATCATGTTTAATCACCTCATGCGTTTGTTTACCCAATTCTATCCTCGTAACCTTGTAATCAGCAGCTGACATTTCTTCAAGTGGCTTATCTACAATAAGTTCAACAATTTCAGCTACCTTCATCTTGTTACTGTCAACAGTTACTCTGGAGATAGTCTTGGCCTTCTTAGCAACCTTGGATCTAGATTGTTTTAGTTGTTGATAATCAAAGGCATCAGGTGAGATTTCTTGCTTCTTCCTTTTTGGAGTAAAAGAGCTAAGCCATGGAGGCAAAGTCATTAACTCCCCTTCAGTAGCAGTTGTAGGCAAAGGAGAAGCAGTTTCTGTTTGAATCACCGTGGTCATCCTTGGAAGAATATTTGTTTGGACAGCGACCACGGTTTGCTCAGTTACCAATGGGCATGAAGATTGCCTCATTAACTCTTCAAAATCAGAAGTGGAAGTATCAATTTCTGACAACTGGATGCAAGTAGGAATATCCTCAGGAACTTCCAACACACTCTTTTGTTGATAATCAGGAGGTGGCTCGTATGCTGAAATGGGAATAGCATTCTGAGGAGATTCATCCACAAGCAAATCAGGAGGAGAAAGAGGCGTCTCAATGGAAACTGGGGGAATGATCTCGTGAGGCAAGGCTGAAACTGGAGACTTAGGATCTTCATCAAATTGCTGCCCTTCTTCTGGATTATCTAGATCAACCACCTGAACATGAAACCGTGATTTTTCCTTTCCATGAACTGTCGTTTCCTCAAGAGGAAGCACTACTGCCCGACTAACTCGCAACTTGATCCTTGTGCCCGAAGATGATGCACCTTCCTTGTTGTCAACCTGAATCTCAGACTTACATCCAAGAGGCCCCGTAGAATCATCTTCTTTTCGAACTTTGATTTTTATGAGTCTAACATCATTATTTTTCAGCCAAGCGTTGGTGTTAGCCAAGATAGGCTGAAATCTTTCAAGAATGGATATGCACTCTTTGTGTGACCATTGGATCAAAGGAAGTGGAGCTTCCTCAACCCTTCGTGAAATATATTCAGGATCAAGGACATGCCCATCATCAATCATCCTTTGTGGGATATCCACCAAGTTCAAATCAACAATTTGCTCAACAGTGAGCCTGCAGTAATCCATCTTTAGAACCTCGACCTCTGTGCGGAGATCTACCCAAATGTCTTCAATGCGATGCACGTGCACAAAGGATTTCTTGATCTTCTCCTTCATACCCCTGTAATCAAAATTAGCTCTAGGTTTAAACCTTTTGAGCTTAATTTCCTGCATTTTAGTCTCCATGGCCTTAGCTTTAACAGATGTGACAAGAGAATACCGGCCAATTTTTAATGGGTTTGTTGTAGAGATCCCCATTCCAACCTTGTGTCTAGCAGACTAATGAGTGTGGACAACCATGGTCTGTCTTCCCAACTCCATAAGAATGATCCTATCAGTTGGGTATCTAGGAAGCATATATGGCTGACCACTATAGCATCCAATTCTCATATAGGTGAAGGTGGGGAACTGTAGAAACAAACATCCATACTCACTCACCCTTTCCCATGCCTCGTCTGATACCCTTTTGTTCCTCAGAGTTCTGTCAAACTGACACATGAAGTAACCGAAGAATGCATGTTGGACTCTTCTAAAATGCAGTCTGCTAGGTCTCAAAGGCAACTGATCATAATATTCCCAAACTGGTATAAGTGAGCGATCACCCTTGGTAGAAAGACTTGGATAATGTCTAAGTGATGCTGCCAAGTATACCAAATATGAGTTCATGTAGAAAGTCATGGTGGAAGGAACTGCTGCAAGTTGTTCACACAAGGCATCGCTGATGACTTCTCCCCGTGATATATGATGGGATTGTCTTATGAACATGATGAACTGGTACATCCAAGGCTCAAAAACATTAGAATGCTCAAGGCCCATTATCCTACTGAGAAGGGTTATGGTGTCTCCTATCTCCCATTTGAAATCACAACGGTACAACTTAACCCACCTTGAGAAGGAGGCTCGTGGCTCTTGGATGCACCTGTTGATATGTCGTTTACAATCTTTTTCTCTCTTCACGTAATACTCAGTTGCACTTTCTTTGGAGACTTCCATGTAAACAAGTGCGGGAGGTATTTTGAAGACCTTCTTGATTGTGTCTGCGTCAAGGAGGATTATTGCTTCACCATCATCATTTTTGATGACTCTTGTCTCCTTGTCAAAATGATGGGCGCAAGCGAGGACAAATTCAAGTTCTAGGGCAGCCACTGGGAAAGAAGATGCAAGATGGATATGGCTGTCCAACAGCCGCTGCATATTGTTATCTTGTGGATCTTCCACCCTCTTGACAAACTCTGACATATCCACTTGCCCTATTTATGTGTCTTTGATATGATCCAAAGGGGAAGAAACTTGAGAAGGTGCAACCTTGTTCTGATACTTGTCATATTTGTACTTCATCTTTTTTGGAACTGGAGATGACGGCAAATCTAACATTGATTGAAAACCTGGAATACTGTGATGAAGACTTAAAAGTGTTAAGGCAACATCATATTCAGCTACAAATAACATTCTTCCTTCTTCAAATGGAAAAAACTTTGATTCTTGAACCTCACGATTTTGTGAGAGAAAGAGGGGAAATAAATGGGAATGGGAAAATCTTGACTTTGACCAATTTCGGATCTTGGGGGAATTTTTGCAAGTATACAAGTTGGAAAGAACATACATGCAATCGGATTTTCAAAACCCGAATGCAAGTACACTTGTAAATTTGCAAATGGAGAAACGGATGGAAAATGAGAATTTGACTGACGGAAAATGATGAAAATGGAAAGTATGGATATGGGAAACATGAATGAATAGAAAGCGGAAAATCCGGGAATGTCATTTTCATGAAAATGGGAAGAACTTTTCAACATGTAATCTGGTTTTTAAAACCCGATTTTGAAAGGGAGGGTATTTCACATCTTTTCAACTTGGAATTTTAACCAAAAATGGTTAAATTCTTCAATCGTAAGGGAAGAACAAAGATTTCCAGCCAACTTGTAATTGGAATTTTAAATCCCGAATACAAGTAAAGAGGGAAAATGGGGAAGAACAATGCAATTCAAAAATTGCATATCAAGGGGAAAATCTCTCACAAAACCGATTTTTTGGGGAAGAACAACATATTTACAAAATTACAACTAGAAAGGAAAACTAAAAAAACAAGAAAATAAGAAAATAAGAAAAAGAAAGAAACGAAGAAAAGAAAACATACCTTGCATAAAACTGAAAATGCCTCTCCAAAAGATGCAATCAGTCTTGGAATGAAGAAGGATAGCTCTTAAATAAACACAAACCGCAATCCCAAACCCTAGCCACGTTTTTGAAAAACGTCATAAACTGAAAAACGTGGCAGCAAAGGCAAATAAAATGGCCCAAAGAAGGGTCGAATCTTCATCCACCTTCAATGCCTAGGCAAGAGAGGCAAAAACGCCTTAGGAATTTGCTGCTTTGTGAAGAAAAAATCGCCCAAAACATGGATCCAAGGAACCACGTGTTTGCTGATATAGACCAAAAAACAGTAAATGCAAACCCCAAATGGCGTGAAAAGTGTTTACAAATGCATGAGAATAGGATGGAATCCCAAACCCCTCTCCTTCCTAGAAAATCTCCACAAAATTCGCTTTGAAATCTTCAACAAAAACGTTTTTCTTGCAAATCGGGTTTTTGGAAAAGAAGTGCAAGTTCGATTTTGCATGCACTTGTGAAAATCAGGTTTTTGGAAACAATAGCAAGTTTAAAATTTCACTTTTTCAACTATAAGGCAAAAATCGGGATTTTTAGACCAAATAGCAAGTTTAAAATGTCAAAAATGCACTTTATAAGCAAAATCGGGTTTTTTGGACCAAATTGCAAGTTTTAAATTGTCACTTTTTCTTTTACAAGGCAAAATCGGGTTTTTGAGAGAGAGATGCAAGTTTAAAATCACTTGCAAAGGGGAAATAAAATCCCTACAAGTAGTTTTAAATCACTTGCACACATGTAATAGGGGTTTAAAATCCCTATTACGAGTAAAAAACATTAAAGTTTACTTGTAACTTAACCAAAAAATCCCTATTTTAACTAAAAAAGCCAAAAGACAATAAAAACAATAAAGGGGAAATAAAAAGCAAATTACAAGTTTTTATTTTTCAATAAAGTGCACATGTAATAAGCTAAAGATTTCCCTATAAAGACCAAAACAATGGAAATCATTAAAACTTGCAGTTCAAGAAAAATTCTCCACCTGCAGTCAGGGAGAAAAAACCCGAAATTGAAGGAAAGACACAGCAAACAAATCCAGAATGCGACGAAATTCGAAACATAGTTCGAGGATGGACTAAGGATTAAGCCAGTCCAAGGATTAGTCGAAATTCTGCCTCGGGAAGCGTGCCATAGAGTAAAAAAATTCATTTTTTCACAAAAATTTCATGTAATGGTCCTTCAAAAGCAAGGGGAGTTTTTATTTCATAGAAACGAGACTTCAGCTGGGCCTTCAACTTTGAATGAACCAAAAACGGTTATGCCTATCATAGTTAATATGACAGAGGAGGTGGAGAAAGAGGTGGATCACAACAAAAGGGTTTTTTCTGGGCTGGGTCTCATAGGGCGTTTTAGAGGAGTGTGGCCAAGTTTAGGTGACCTACATAAATGAATTTCGGTGCATTGGAAACCCATTGTAGAGGGTTGTGTTCAGATTTACCTACATGCTAGAGGTTTTTTGTGGTAGTTTTTGAAAATGAGAGGAACAGAAACAAAATCCTCTGTGATTGTCAATGGTGTTGGGAGGATAACCGGTCATTGATGCTGAAACCATGGCATCCGGCTTTTGATCCACTTACAGAGTCTTTTGACCGATCCCTCTCTAGGTCCGACTCCCTAATCTTCCAATGCAATTTTGGTTTGATTCCTTCTTTGAGGCTATTGGTAACTCTTTAGGTAAGTTTCTGATGACTGATGATCCTTCTCTTAATTTGTTGCATACTACTTTTGCTCGAAGCCTGGTGGAGATGGATATTTCCAAGGATCTTCCTTCGGAGATCTCATTTAAATCAACAAGAGGTTGTTGGGTTCAGCCAATGGACTTTGAAGGGGTCCCATTTAGATGCAGGAGATGTTCTAAAATTGGACACATTGTTGTTGTGTGTGACAGGAGTAGAGTGGCACAACCAAGTTCGTGGTGGAAGGAGAAGGCTCCCCATCATTACACGGTGGAGAAGGTGGTGGCAAATGACAACATCCCCCAAGCTTTGAGTAGGCACAATGATATTAATGCAAAGGAGACAAAGATCAAGGACAATTCAGGTCTTTCAAAGAATCAAGAGGCAGAGCTGAATAAGGCTGGGGTTTAGGAGGTTGCGGTCAAAGATGTTTCTAAGTTGGGGTTTGTCACAGAGGTAACTGCTATGAATCAATCTGCTCTACCTCGCCTAGAGGACGGTGGGAAGGAAGTGTTGGGAGGTTCCAACTTGAAGTTGTTGGAAAATGCAAGGGAGGAAGGGTGGATTGAGGTTAAAAGGAAGAAGGATAGGAAGGTCAAGGATGAGAGTAAAAGCAGGGTACTTGGTTCTCATGAGGAGGGGGTGTTAAATCAGCACTATAATCACTGATCTTTTTCAAGGTCAGTCTCTGTGGAGAGGGGCTCCCTGGATGTAGCCCCAACTGGTTCGGGCCAGCTTAAAAACCGTTTTCTTAATAAAATCAACTATTATCAAGCAAAATAAATAAATAAATAAATTGTAAAAAACTGATGGACTATCACCCTGCTCTACTTAGGAATATTCGATTGAATCCGATCTCCTTTCAAGCAATAAACAAAGGGAATAAAGATGTGCGCAAAACAAATTATCCCCCTCTGTTCGTCCAAGGGGTAAACAAAATACCCCTCAAAGGTTATCACAGGCACGAAGGAAAAAATCAGGGAACAATAGAAAACAAAGGAGAGAAGGGAGACTGGAGAAAAGCAGTGCACAAAACAGAAAACGGAGAGAAGCTTCATCAAAGATCATAGCCGAACCAAAGCACGCAGGAATGGCAAACAACAAATAAATAGGTAACACATAACGAAAGCGTTGAAATTGATTTGGAGAATTTAGTTTCAGATGAGGCACAATTTCTAAATCTCATGCCCTGATAGGGAAAATAGTAGGTGCTAAGGTCACCAGGGAAGAAATAAGAATGTGGGTCAATAAGCACCGAAGGGGAAGAAATAGAGATATAGTTTTTACCTGAAAAAAAAATTGCAGTAATCATAGATATAGAAAATAAAAGAGAAAATAATCTTCAAAAAAAGAAATTGGTGGTATAAAGACAAAATAATCTACATACAGACGTGGGCATGGAGATAGGTGAAGCAGACTCAGCATTATTCGTAGGAATCAAAGTAGTGCCCATTAAAGAGATTCCCAAATGAAATGAAATTTCGAACCAAAGCAGGAATATGGACACAAGACATGGAGATTGACGAGTATAAATATTACTGTCTAAACTGCAATTCTTGGGCACATTCCACATATCAACGCCCTAAAAAGGAGAAAGCAATGAAGAAAGTGTGGAGACAAAAACCACCAACAAAACCACAATTGGCACCAAAATGGCAGAAATATCAAAAAGGTGAAACATTAGAAGAGCCGACCAAAAATAAAACACAAACCGGGATTATGAAGGAACCAGAGCCAATGAAAAATAATATAACAGAGAATAGCACCTATAAAAAAGAGGCAAAAAAGAATGAAAACCTATGTTCCATGGACTTTCAAGGATAGGGACGGGAGGGGACGTCGTGATGTGTTTCCGGTTCAAGGGTACTTTTGGGTCATTTTCAGGGGGACGGCAGGGGCGGCTGTTAAAAAAATAGGGGGGTTTTACAAATATAGAGAAATTTCAAATATACATACCATAACAATGGTGAAGCATTATCATAGACATTAATACATTGCATTAGACTTGAATTGAGATTTCACAGGAGAATTGACAAATATTTTAACAAAATTCAAATGCTTTCATCAATCATTGCCATCAAACATATGTAATAAACATCCATAATAGACATAAATGATAAATATTAAATAAAACATCCATAACTATGAAATGACATAAACTGTAAATAGAAAAGTTAAAACATTGAAGTCCATAATCAGCTATCTATCATAATGTCAAGATAAACTAAGAAAATATATGGCTGTCCGTAATCAGCACATGGTAGGTCTAAGACTAAGAGTCTAAATCAAGATTAGAGCTAGAGTCTCTGTCCGAGTCACCATCAATATGAGGGGCTGCCTCCTCAACCAATGGAACCCCAAGCGAAACCTCTATTGTAAATTAAAAATGTGTTTTTTTTTTTGTTTTGTTTTTTTTGGACACTAAAAAATTATGGGCCGTAGGGGACGGCCAGCTGTCCCCGGGAAGGTCAGGGGACGCCTAAGCATCCCCTGGCTGTCTCGGGGACAGCTGGCTGTTCCCTATGGCCCACAAACTATCCCAGAAACATCCGCTAAAATTTTGTAAAAAAAGGGATGCTTAGAGAACGACAAATTCCCGTCCCCAGTACAGGTACAAGGGAAAAAAGCCAGGGGACGCGTCCCCGTGGAACATAGATGAAAACAAAATAGTCTCAAAATGCAACATGTAGTTAATACTATATACTGCACCAAAAACAGAGATGGAATCAGGGGAGGTAAACAAGACAGTTATAGAAGAAAATGAAACAGAAAAAGGTGTGGAGATTACCAGGGCAGACCAAAGTGCAATAACGCCAATACAGATAAAAAGCAATTATGAAGCAACAGAAGAAGAATTGGAAGAGTTTGAGGAGTTGACAGCAGATGAATTAGACATCATAGATCAAAGATACATCAATCAGACAGCAGCAATCACTATAAGAACTGGGCCATACAAAAAAGGCAAAGGGAGGAAATCAAACAAACAGAAAAGAGAAGAGGAAGCTCTGAAAAGAGAGCAAACATCCGTAACAACTTACTTGCTGCAATCCGGAACCAAGGGAGAAACCCCTCATTTGGAAAGCAATGAAGATCCTTACTTGGAATGTCAAGGGCTTAAACGCCCCTGGCAAAAGACACCTAATATAGCATCAATTACAGAAGCAACACCCAGATATCATCCTGCTACAGGAAACCAAACTGAACAGCAAGGAGGCAAAATCATTCATCAAGTTACCGAACTGAACAGCAAGGAGGCAAAACCATTCATCAAGTTTGCAAAAAGCACTTCGTGAAATCCAACAAAGCATCAGGAGGTATGGCAATCCTATAACAAGCCAATCAGGTACACACTGAAATTATTGAATTTTCAAATCATTGGCAATTAGCTTCAGTTAAAAGTCTTCGAACATCTTTGGAATTCCCATTAATTAATGTATATGGACCAAACAAAACAGAAGATAAGAATAAATTATGGAATGACCTAATACTAAATTAATGCATATTAAGAGGGGATTTCAATGCACTACTAGATATGCAAGAAAAATCAGGAGGGATAGGTAGAAAGATGCAGTCACAAACAGATTTTCAAAAATTAGTACAAACAAACAAGCTCATTGATTGTCAACCAACCAATGGCAGATTTACAAGGACCAATAAAAGATTAGGCTTCACAAATATATCAGAATGATTAGACAGATTTCTTCTTTCAGAAAAATGGATAAATAACCCCAACCTCCCTATCTCAACAATAAACCCAAACCCAATCTCAAACCACTTCCCAATGGACTTACAAGTGTTGGACGAAAATGAAGGGCCAAAATCACAATTCAAATTTGAACGGATGTGGCTCAAACACCCGGACTTAATACCAGCTATTAAAAAATGGTGGGAAGAACCACTAAATGAAAAAGGCACTAGAATGTACATAATGCATAGAAAATTAAAAATCCTAAAAGAAACTGAAATCGTGGAATAAAGCAATATTTGGGAACATTTTTTAAAATAAAGAAAGAATAGAAAAAGAACTAGAAACGCTCAGCAACACAGTAATACAAAATGGTATGACAAAAATAGAATTTGAAAAAGAAAGAACTAATGGCAGAATACAAAGAAATACTCGGTAGAGAAGAAAGCTATTGGACCAATCATGGAATAAAGCAATATTTGGGAACATTTTTTAATATATAGAAAGAATAGAAAAAGAACTAGAAACGCTCAGCAACACAGTAATACAAAATGGTATGACAAAAATGGAATTTGAAAAAGAAAAGGAACTAATGGCAGAATACAAAGAAATACTTGCTAGAGAAGAAAGCTATTGGAGGTCCGAGTCTAGTGAAACATGGCTAAAAGAAGGGGACCTAAACAAAAGAAATTTCCACAATACCTCCAGAATAAAACGCAACCTAAATAAAATAACACAGATAGAGAAAGAAGATCAAACCTTTATAACGGAACCAAGAGAGATACAAAAAGAAGGAGAAGAATACTTCAAGAAAATATTAGGAGGATATAGGGAAGCTGATAATATGCAAAACAGTTTCACTCAAAACATACCAACATTGGTCTAAGATGAGGACAACAAATTCCTAATGAAGTCAACCACAATAGGGGAAGTCAAAAGAGGCACTTTCAAATTACACCCTGACAAAGCACCAGGACCTGATGGTTTCACAGCCCTGATTTTCCAAGAATGTGGGGACTTCATGGGACAAGATATTTATGGCAATGGAATCAAGAAAGAAAAACACAATTCCTAAAGACTTTAACAACACAAACATACTGCTTATTCCAAAAAAAACGGAGGGAAAAACATTCGCAGATTATAGACCCATATATCTATGTAACACAATCTACAAAATCATTGCAAAAGTAATGGCCAATCGACTTAAGAATATACTCCCAAAACTAATATTTGAAGAACAAAGTGGGTTTGTTCCAAGGCATAACATCACAAATGAAATAATTATAGCTCATGAAATTATACATTCAATAAGGAAATCAAACCTCAAAGGAATGATCCTCAAACTTGACATTATAAAAGCATACAACAATGTAAAATGGAGGTTCCTCATTCAAATTATGGAAAAATTTGGATTCTGCAAGGAATGGCAAAAATGGATATATAGCTGCATCTCCACACCTAGATACTCTATAATAATAAATGGTAGCATACACTAGGCATACACTAGGGACACCTATGCTAGAAGCTCAGAAAGATTACCTAATGGCTGAAATCCAAACCCAAGCGTACTTATAAAGTGGTGCAAGGGTTTGATCTTTGAGCATCAAAAGCTAAAAATCAAATGCTTAGAGTAAGGAAAGAATTAAAAGAAAAGGTAGTTGGGAAGAAGTTGAAATCAAACAAGAGCTGTGAAGTCGGTACATATGCGTGTGTGCTCAATGAACAAATAAGGTAAATCTCATTTTAATTCCAGATTTTAAATTGTCATCTAGCACTGTAATTAATTCATTGAATGTCAATTGCTTGTATTCCATTTTACTATATTCCTTATATTCTGTTACACTCTGTATCCATCTTTGATTCGAACATGATAAATAGATACAATAGTGTATATTCAGCATATGTTTGGTCATCATGTACGTTCGAGAATAGGTTTCTCTAAAGTGCATATAAGGCAAATACAACACTTAGTGTGATTCCAAAGGCAACTAAATGGAGCTAAACCAGATAGTTTCTCACTTTGAAAAGAGAAATAGGGAAAAAATTTAATTTGAAGAGTGGTAATTGGTCTAGATTGTGCAAGTTGCAAGCTTTCATCTATCATACGGTCAAACTTCAGAATAAGATAATTTATGGGCTGTTACAGATAGAAGGTGGGATAGAATACACACTTCTTTAAATTCAGGGACATGTTGCTTGATTGCTTTCTTGTTTGGGATCAAACATGAAAGTGACGAGGAGATTATGAGTGGCTTCAATCAATGCATGGATAGAATGTACCATAATCCCGTTATACCCAGTAATTTGGATGTGCATTAAAATGTTAAGAGATAAGAATGGTGCCAACTTTTCTGGATGAGGATCCGATTAGGGAATCAACAGTTGTGACATCGTGTTTCTGTCCACAAAAACATGTGATTCTCCAGTAAAAGTAAACTATGATGCAAAATATTATGCAGATATAACGAGCGTGGAAAACAGTTCTTTGATAGTGACTGTTTGAAATCGGTAGCGTTGAGAATGGACTTTCTGGGAACCATATGCGCAACTTTTGGCTCTATTTTGAAATGTCTAAAGCAATTGTCACGACTAAATTGTATATATATTCAAATTTAATGTCATACGCCTTATACAACAGTAATCATTTTGATTTGTTGTAGACTTGTCTTCGCAATTAAAACATTCAAAAAAAAATTCCAAAAAATTAAAATTAGTATGTGAATTAGCATTTTTCCAACATCTATTGTACTATTGTAATGGAACTTTGAGATCAATAACATGGAAGATTCGATGTGAAAGTTGCTATATTGTTCAAAACAAATTGGAAAACTGCGTTTTATTGAGAAATAATTCAGCTAAAGTTGCTACGTTGCTTGAACCCCAAATTGAAAAATCGTGTTTCCATTAGAGAAATAATTCAGTTTAGCTTGTTAACACAAATATTGGATACAAATTTGAAGATAATGAGGGATTCACTGTTGCCCCTGCATTTTTTCTTCTTCGAAGGGTTAGAACTTACTTTGATAGCCCGTCTACTTCATAACACAAGGAATGCTCCTTTCATGTCTCAACAGCGTTTTCTTCTGCACGGAATCAAAAATTTATAGATCTTAACATAAAGATCTTGCTTTTTTAGCATCCCAGACGTTTATTTCTTTTGTTGTGTTTTCTATATAAGCATGCTTACCCTGATTTCCATACGCATCGGTTCGTAATTTCACTTGCTGTATGTTGTGATTTAAGAGCATTCGTTACATCTACCGACCCATTTGCACGACAGCTGGGTTACTCATTTTAATAATCTAATAATCTATCCCACTCAAAATGGTAAAAAATGGAGACGACGAAGGAGATGAGTTCCTTCAATTTAAATCAAGTCTGGTTTGAGAAAAAGCATAGGCATTAAATTAAAGTTACAGAGCTCTACCATGGTCGTCGCAGCGCTGGATCTTCTCATCGTTGTTGAAGACGCCGAAGCAGCTTTTGCTTGGGTAAATGTAAAAAATGTGAAGGGCAACAAGTTGAGCGCTTGCTGTATTTTGGTTTACAAACACAAACATGGTCAAAAGCCTTTAATACGCATTCTCCAACAAATATCTATATGAATTGAATGAACAACTGAAAGATTTTAATAACCTGTACGAGGTAGATGCAGCCTATGGGATTCAAGAATAGCACACTCTTTAAATTGAGAGTGAATTTTGATTTTTTTCGGTCAAGTTTTATTTTCTAGATAAATTGTTCAAATTGTTTGTTTTTAAGATGTTCTTGTATTTGTTGAGGATGTTATTGTGTGGGGGACATTTTATTACAAAGTATCATTGTGTCTCTACCACTCCCATGTTGCAAAATAAGCATATTTTTTTATTTCATTCTTCCTTTGATTTCATGTATCTACCTCTTTCACACCTCAAGTGATGGGAGCTAGTTTCCAATTGAGCTATCAACATTTTTGTTTCCATTCAATAGTTGTTCCTATGTAGGCTTTTTCTTCATTATCTCTCGTTTGATTGAATTCTTTAATATAATAAATATTTTTTACACCCATTTTGTTTTGCCCAAAAGCTACTTTTGAGTTTTTCCTTCACAAACTTTTTTATTTTCCCATTGGTATCTGGACATTCCTTAATATTAATGCCCAATTTCTTCATTCATTTGTCATTTTGTTTCATCCATGTGTTCTTCCTTCTATCTAACCTTTCCTTTAGAATAATCTTAGGCCAACAATGTTTTTCTATTTTTTTAGTCTTCTTAAGGCAACTTAACAAAGGGACCATCGTCGATGCTTCCAAAGGGAAAATGCTAGTTCTAGCCAATAAAATCTCATACAAGACAACGATTTTAATTTTGAGACTCTTGTGATTAGATGCTTTCAAATTATTTCCACTTTCCTCTATTTCTGATCTAACATGTTGCTACCCCAAATTTCACATTCGTAAAGGATTGCCAAAATGACCAACAAACCAAAAAACATTCTCTTGGTTTTCCAATCCCTCAACTTTGCATTCCTAAATCTATTTTTTAAAGAATATAGCACTTTTCATCCTCCTTGATTTATTTTTTCTCTACACATTTCCTAATTGAATTTGTTGTGAAAATCGATCCCAATGTACTTGTACTCATTTACCACTTCTAACGGGTTAGCCTCAAAAAGAAAGTTAATTTGTGTCTTTTTTTTTCCTTTTCAAAGAGAAGATCAACACTTTGGTTTTTCTAGCATTCACTTGCATCCCAACCCTTTTACAAAAAGTTTCAAGTACTTTCAACTACTCCCTCAAACCATAAGCAGTTTTAGCAATTACAATGAGGTCATTCACATATAAAAGTAATTTTATTACATATTTAGCCAACTACACTCCTTCACCACTAATCTTGTTTAGACATTCTTCTAACTTATCAATGTATAGCCCAAAAAAAGTTAGGAAAAGTGGACAACCTTGTTTAACACCAATATCTCTACCAAAACACTCTGACATCCCATCTGTGGTTCTGATTTTAGCCTTAACCTGCTCATAAAACCTATGAACTACTACTTTATGTTAGAGTAGAGCTCTCAAGACAAGATGCTAACCTGTAATGACTTTCACAAAAAGAGAGAGACAAACAAATATTTCATCAGATGAGATGATATATTATGAGATGAATAAACAATGTACATTGTGATGAGACAAGTTTATAGTCATCTTTTATAAGGATTTATTATGTTGTTTGTGATGATACTTTAGACTTTGATATTGTGACGTCACTATTTACTATGTTGTTTCCTTATAAACTATTACCTTTTGGGCTTAAGTTTAACCTTTGAAACAATTCAAGACAATAATGCATATGCTATGTAATTATCTATTAAATGTGCATGTGTTGAAAAGAATGTTGTTTCAAGATGATTTGGGAAATGTGGTTGTTTGTATGTGTTAACATGTTTTGCAGGTCTATACTAAGAAAGTGGTGTTATGATTAAGCTTGCAACAAGGAGCAGGACTCTTACCAACTGACTGATTGTTGAAGAAGTCAACGAGTAACCAATGTAGAGGATCTTTCTCTACATAATGTTGTAACAACCTTTTTAACTGATCATGTACAATCAGTTAAGTCTATTTAGGGGCATGCTACGCTATATCTCCATTGAGGAAGTCCTATCTGACTTGGCTAAGCACATGCATGAGCTTTCCTTTCCTCTTTCCATGCTTTCAATAAAATGGTGCCCTCCTTATGTTGTGGAGTCGGTCGCCCAGTTAGTTAGGATAGTTGGTAGTTCTTCTTTCTATAAATAAGGTTCAAATGATCTATTGTGGGAGGTTGAATATTCTGATGTTGTAAGTCTACTTTCAGCTTTGAAATATAGTTAAAAAGCATGTTGTCATATCTTATGTAATTATGTTTTGTTGATTAAAATGATATTCTAAGTTTTCAGCACTTGTGTTAATCTTGGAAGTCTCACTCGAGGGGACCCACTTGGTAAGAACTCTGTTCAGTTAGCTTAGTAGTTATTCTTCATTCAGTAGTTAGTATCGTTCCAGCAATTTACTGTTCCTACAGCCACAGAACTCTGCTATGTGTCCATTCTTACAGCCAAAGCGGACAGAGTAGTTTCCTGGCTGTTTGTTTGGAATTTCATTCCTGTAGCTTGTGTTAGTTTAAGATTTGCATGTTCAGATTAGTTGTTAATCTAAGTTCAGTTTCCTTCATTAGTTATTTACAACATTTCAATTCCAACATTGTTCTTTGCTTCTGTTATGATGGCCACAACAGAGTCTTAGTGCACATACAGTGTTGACCCATTTTAAGTTCACGTCCTTGGGTTGATAAGTTAAATGACCTCCATAATGAGTCTGATAGCTACTTAGTATGGATGTGTAATCTCTTAGTTATAGCTTTAAGGGCTTAGTTATTGAACCATTAAAGCAGACTGACACATTGGCTTGCTTATTTTGGCAAGAGGAAAGACAATGAACAACATAGAAAGAGACGTCTCTAAATCATTTATGGAACAAGTAGATCATGTAATCATAACTATCGTGATGCAAGTACCAATCCATTTAAGAAATATTAAATAATGACAATTAATAAAATGCTAAATACCTAAAATAAAGATGCCTAAGTTGGACTTAAGTGCACTTAAATAGGTAAAACTTATTTACTCTAACACCCCCCTTAAGTGCAACTTAGGTAGAAAAAAGAAAATATGATATGATAATGGGTCCAGACAACTAGGCCATGCTAGGTACCCATGTACAACTAATTATGCAACTAATCTCTTACAAATGGAGCTAAACCAAGGGAAAATGCATATGAAGACCAATGGTTAGTTATCAAATCAAACAGATACATAAAACACATAAATGTGCATAAAAATAACCATTATACTTTCACAATTATCTTCTCTTGCTCCTCCGATAGAGCCTTTGATGAAGCAAGGAATGTGCCCCTTCCTTTCTTGGTTGGATTAGCTCTTAACTTGAATGTGGAATGGTCTCTACTACACAACAACAAGATAGGTTGATGACAAGATTGAATGATGGATGGCAAAATGGATGATGATGACTAAGTATGGAAGGATTTTAACTATAATATGGATGCTATGGGGATTTCTAAGCTAACAATGACAACATTAGATTCCACAAGAATGAGATATGGAAATGAGGGGAGGCGACTCCAATTTGTAGATCAGAGGAGGACAAAATGGAGGCTTAAGATTGAATTGAAATGGAGGGTGGAGATTGAAGGAAAGCGATGGGAAGGATTGAGAGGACAAGGTGTGGAGACCAAGAGATTTTTCTTGTCTCCATACTCCTCAAGGTGCACGAGGAAGAGATCCCTAGGCACATTGGAGGAATAAAAAGGAATTAAAAATTCATTGGGAAGGGACAAGGGAATTAAAAATTCCCAAATAGAAGATTGCATGGGAAGAATAATGGATAAAAGGAATTAAAAATTCCTTGGGGAGAAAGGGCATGGGAATGTGAAAAGGATTTTAGCTCCTTTGACATGACCAAATTGGGTGCATTTAAGGTTTGGGGGATGAAGGGGGACAAACCATTTATGGAAAATGGTTGACTCATCCCTAATCTTGGAGATTGGGAATGTGCAAATGATTAGTGAGGTGATTAGGTGAGTTAAAGGAGGATTAGAGTGCGAGTGGGAAAGTTAGGAGGATGTGACATGAGGAGAGAGAATAAGTGGAGGAATATAAAATTGGGGGATAATATTAACCATGGTTCTAGAAGAATTAATTAGGTTAAGTGAAGATTAGGGAAAGTGATCTGTAGGAATCACATAATTGGGTTAATTAATTAGAATTAATTAACTAAGAAGGATTTTATAAGCATTAATGATTTGAATGACCTTAGAAGAATGGAGAAATAGTTAATTTTGATAAATTAATTATTAGACTATAGTGACAAAATTAATTAATTTTGAGAAGAACAAGGGTAATCACAATTAAACAAATTCATTGTGTAGAAAGACTAAATTAATTAAATATTTAATTTAATTAATTTTAGACATCTATATTTTGCCCCTCTTTTACGCAACAGCAAAATTGGTGATTGGTAAAAGATAGAAAAAGATGCCCCAGCATGAAGATGCGGGTGATGCATGCCCCCTCGAGAATTTGATAGGAATTTAAAAAAAAAAGGGGAAAATTCTCGAAAAAGGAGAAGGGAAGAGCAGGAGGGGAAGAAAAAGGAAGAAAAGAATACAAAATGAAAAGAAATTTGGAGGAAAGGTGAGGAGGGATGGAGAAAAGGTGAGAAACGAGCGAAGGGAGGCCCTATATAAGCCACACAGGGCCCAAGGAGGGGTCATTGTCACACATATAGTTCACAAAGTGCAGAGAGAGCAGAGCAATGGATCGCATTCCATGCCATGAACACCACACTGAGAAGGTTCGGAGATTCTAGCGACCACCTAAGCATGGCCCATAGGTATGTACGTGATCCTAGACTTCGTGATTTAGTAGATAGCATTAATTAGGGCAATAAATAGGGGGAGGAAACTTAGCGGAGTGCAAACATCGATCGTCGTTTCGGCGTCTGCGGGGGCAATCATAGTCTACGCAGACGATCGTTGTCTGCACAAATGAAGTATGTGTATGCAGATGCTAGTACAAGGACCGACATCTCTGCGGCAAGGGGAGTGGGAAAAGGGGGCTCATTATGGATTGCCTTCTCTGCACTGTAGATCGATGCAGGAGTCGCGGTTTCAACGTCTCCGCCTAAGGAGAAACGTCATCTCTGCGCAGGGGAAAATTGGGAAAGAATGGGAGAGAAAGGTATTGCTACGAGGTATCAACAAGATGCCTCAGGGGTAAAGAAATGATAGAACAAGCTAGAAAGAAGGGAGCTAATGGAGTGGTTCAATTGGGTGCGAGAGGATCTAGACATTTTGTTCACGGGAGAATTGACCTCCCACGATGACACTATTCAAGCAGCTAGGGGGGATAGAGAAAACACTCCTAGCATTGTATGAATTAGGGTTCATAGCATAATGGCCATAGATTCGCTGCCATGCAGCCATGATCCTATACCTTCCACTTACCAACAAGTGAGGCTACCATCACTCTGCTTGATGTGTGGTAGATCCTGAAGGTCTCGATTAAAGGTGTGATTCTGGAGTATCAGTTGCAACACGACAAGGATTACCTTCAGAGGGTATGTTGTACAAATGACCTACCCATGGACCGGACACAAATGATCCTAAGAGAGAGATGGAGTGTAATTGTGGTATCCCACAATTGGTTCTATTCATCTATGGGTTTATCAGTGGGAGGATGATGCCCGATCTCAATGGGCATGGATTTTCTATTGGCTGGAGCAAATGTGTCTATTATATGCTCGAGGATGGGGTATAGTATGCTTCGGGTGTAGCCATGTTAGGGCAGTATATATTATGATATGCACATGTGTGTTTACCAATGTTATAAGAACCTCGGGACTGGTGTGACACTCCTTCATATATGGGCATGGGAGCATATTTCAGTAACATGGTTGATTGGCGTACAAGACTAATGGAGAAGATACCCTTGCGTTGACAGATACAAGGGACTTTTGCACTACACACAAGTCGGTGTGATGTGATTTTGGAGATGGATTATCGATGAGATGGTGGATTTTACATGGCGTACTTACAGGGATTGTGAGGGTTGGTGGCATGATTACATGCTTGCTTGGGTACAAAGCGAGTATTGGTTATTTGGCAGGACAGTTCATGTGATCAACCAGTACCTCCCACATCGAGTTATGGGGCAATTTGGGCACTGACAGGATATAGTGGGGCATGAGCATACACACCCACAAATCACCAGGGAGACGGACACCTAGGGAGAAACCATTGTACCTTTGGCGGTACACCTTAGATGGCCAAGGGCGACAACAATGATTTGGATGAAGAGGTTGAAGATCGACGATGCAAGATGCACCGAGGCCTACACAACATGGTGGGAGACCCATGGGCCTGTTCGACTCAACAAATCAAGATTTTTGGAGGAGGATGATATTGCACCTTCAATTGATGAGATAGTCGAGTGTGAAGAGGATAGAGTTGGAGAGGAGTTCAACGATAGATGCCTAGGAGGGGAGGGAGGGGACAAAGAGAAGCAACAGTTGTGGCAGTGTAGATGCAAGCACCGCTAAAGAGGATAGAGTTGGCTCCACGGGTACAGCGAGAAGAGGTGGGAGGAGATGATCCAATGGATGCAGAGGGAGGGGGATAGGAGGGAGAGAAGGCAACAAGGCAGGTTCCTCAGGTTGTTTTAGATCACTCCATTTTGGACAAGGACACAAAGAGGGCCTGAGCTCAGAGCTTGGAGGAGCAGTTGACAACCGAGAGACAGAGAGCTGAGCAGGAGAGATCTAGGGTAGATAGAATGCAAGTAGAGTTGGACCGATTTAGGGAGGAGGGAGATGCCTTGTGGAGGGACTTAAAGGCTTCTATCTCTGAGCAAGATAATTTCAAGACAAAGGTCGAGAGGACCTCAGAGTTATTAGAGGCGTTCAAGAGTGGGAGAATTGTTGGGCAGATGGGGGAGGAGATGTGGAGGATGGATGAGGAGCTAGAGACTCTCTGAGCTAGATTGAGTAGGGCAGAGGCAAAGGATATCAAACCGCGGGGAGTGTAATGCCCAAAATTTACAAGCTTAATGGTTACACAACCTATTTATCCCACTCCAAACATATGAATTTTGTAATAATTTTTTTTTATAATAACATAAAGCATTTGTAAAACTACAAGTAGTAAAATATAGCAAGTAAACAATCCTACAAATATTAAATGTTAAACAATAACATATAGTTTTTTTAGGATACATCCAAACGTACCTTCTTTGTACTCAAGTTGCTCTCACAATTCCATCATTATGTATTTGTCATTCAAAGGATTATTAGATACATTATCCTCATAACAAATCATATCATTACTTTAACTGCATCAATCTTACATAGATGACTATTATTGACTTTTATAAAGATGATCAAGGCATGCATATTAATAGGAAGGTGTGACAAGATCAATCAAACTCAAAAGAGCAAGACCTAAGGGTCAGACCTAATATCTCAGGGGCTCATCACAGATGGCCTTGCCTACATGAAAGCTCAGAGACTTCGTAGTTCGTAAAATAATTTAAAACCATCATCACTAGGTATCTTTTATACACATCTATAATAGCATATAACATGTATTATCATCATATAAATGCATATTCTTTTTTTTTTCATTCTTTCAACCACTAAAACTAACCCATAAACATAGTAGGATCGTAATGTATGAGTGATAATACATTTACTTGACAACTTTATCTAGAAGAGAAATGAGAGTAGGAAATGTAATTACATTAACAATTATACACTCTTGCATACTATGAGATTTATATTATAGTTATATGTAATCACTACAAATTGGTAAATCAAATAAGCCTTTCTTCTTGACATTATGAGGAGATACATTCTTGTAGCCTAACCAATGTGCCTTTCAAGTTTTCTTTAACGAGGAAGAAATTGCTCTTAACACTCAAGGATAACCTTAAATAACTTTTTCATTACACAAAATATAAAATCTTACACAAACTTGCTCTTTCATTTCACAGTGACATTCTTTGACCAAACACATTGAAAAATTTCATGTTCTACCAACTCGAAACAATCATACAAATCAATGAAAAAACATAAAACAAGCCTTGGTCTCCACCCAACTGTAATGGCATCATGGAGCCTCGTGGGCTCTAGCCATACCCCCGAGCAAGAAGACTGATTTAGACCCAAGATAGTGGGGTCTCACACTCTTCATAAATTTACTCTCATCAACTAAAACTCTTACATAACTCTAATATCTTTCTCCACGTAAGCACTACATACTAGATTTTGCAACTACAACTCAAGCTTATAACAATAGACAAAATGGATTAGAGGAAATGGAGAACTTATGTTTTAACAAAATATATATAAGCTTCTTGAACTTTTAGATTGGTCTGCAATGATAATATCCAACAGTTCTAGTATTAGCGATATAACTGTACTATGAAACTCGCATTCAATTAAATAATTTATGAGTTGAGAGATAAATACAATTTTGTTTTAAGGAATGCAACATTAAGTGCCTAAATGTTATTTTTCCCATGCATAAAGTCTAGCACATATAATTACAGGCATTAAAGTAAAAATAAATAAATAAAAGTTGTTATTAACATTAAAAAACAGTAGAGGGCGACTCATAGGTGCACTTGCTTCTTGCACTAATAACTAGATCTACAAAAGAAGATATAAATATCTATAATGTTAGGTCCTATTCATAGCTATAAATGTTTAATCTTGTCAGAGAGGTGATTAGATTAAATAAACCACTAGATGTAAGAGAGAAAATAAATATGCACCAAGATACTTTGAAAAGCCTTAGAGGTGTCACTTGCAGGAATGGATAATTAATCATATAGTCAAACGAATGATCAATTAAAATGAAAACCAAAACCTCTTTCAATATATTATAAAACGTATGCATGTGAGATAAAACATTCTATAAAGAGGGGAGCAAGTATGTGAGAAATCTATCACATGGTTAATGTTTATAATACAATTCGCTAACAAAAATAACACTGGCATACAGCAAGACACAATGTTGACAGCCCTTGCATAACCAGACAACACTTTCCTCAGGAAGAACACTGGAGATTGATCATATACTAACAAGTATAAAACATGAAGGGAAAATATATTACTGATCTAATAAATAATTTAAAGATCAACTACTTTCGTTACAATCCATTTCCAGTTTTACAAATGCCTAAAAATGCATTCTCTAAGCAAAGTGTTTTATTCTAGAAAGAAACTTCGTAACTAAAAAGTTACGAATTTAGTGTTTAACCTGCTCCTCTAGAGGAGCTTCGAGAAGCATATCTTATTGTTTTCAATGGCCAACAACAATCAAGTGTCAATGAGATGTGTGATTAATTGTTTAGGTGAGTGTTTTTCCTTCTTGGTAATGATGCAAGACTTTCACATACCCTCGATACATAAATTAGATCTACCTATGTTAATGTCTGAGATAAAAATTTAAATTTGTAAGGGAATAATTTAGACCTGATGACTTCTTGGATGCCAAATGATCGAACTGCTACTCAAAAATCAATTACTCTATTTGTAGCCAACATGATTGTGATAGCCTAGTCCATGGGAGGCTAAAGAAATCAACATTGCCTTACCTCTCCTAAATCTGTGGAGGACTATCTGATCTTAGCTCCCTAACTGTGAGGATGGCATCATGCAGGAGACTGGGGCTGGAACCTAGAGAGTTCAAAGATTTCAGGCATAATGACAGGCCAAGATTCTTCGCAAATCCAGGCTTTAGAGCTTGGACAAAACCTAAGTGGGTTTGGGAGGATTAGAACTGAGTGTCAGAGTTTGGTTTAGATGCTCGAAATCATGGTAGATGGAGAAGGGACTTCCCTTGACCTAGAGGAGATCAATATTTCAACCCTAATAATCGTAACACTAACACAACTAGTGCCAAGATGGTTTGGCAGAGGGTTTGTGACAAGTAATGGAGGTTGAAGAAGATTCCGAGACCCGAGCCATCTGAGAAGGTAAAACCTAAACATGTTAACTCCCAGAAGTTGTCCTTCTTCCTAGATTGCAAAAGTTGGAACGATTATGTGGCTTTCTTTAGAGATAGGTTTTTTTTTAAATACTTTGGGGACTAGCCGATCGTATGTCGTGTTAAGAAATGGTGTGAGGAGGTGTGGCCTTTCAATGTGGAGATCAAGATGATGCCAAATGGTTTTTTTCTGGTCATTATAGAAAATAACAAAGACAAGAATTGGGTTCTCAATAATGGGTCATTTTTCTTAGGAGGCAGAGGTATTTACATCAGAGACCAGGAACCAAATTTTAACCCTATTACGGCCTCAGTGGAAGAGGTTTCGGTTTGGCTGTGTCTTTACAACCTCCCCAAGGGATACTGGAATGAGGAAATCTTCCAAATGATTGACAACAAATTAGGGTTTTATCTCAAATTGGATGAAACTATTGAAAAGGAAGATTTCAGCTTATATGCGAGAATTTGTGTTAGTTGGAAGCCTCAACTCCAACTTTAGGCATGGTTAGATATTGATACAAACATGGGGTGCTAGCTACAACAAATTGAGGTTGAGGATCATCTAGAAAAATGCTCGGTTTGTAACAAGGATGGACACTCTAAGGAGGTTTGTTTGATTGGTCCTAAGGGCAAGTTAGTTGATTCCTCACTAGAAGCAAGAGTGGAACATTTCACTGAGGTATATAAGACAGTTGGTCAGTTACATACACAGGACGTTGGGGTTTTACCCTCCCTGGAGCTTGAGATGGGGGATGGTGGACCTACCATAGAGGATCTATTAATGGATGACAAGAAATGAGGGGCACTCTTAGAAAATCAATTGGATGCCACACAGTTAGTGGAAGAAACATTGAACAAGGTTGAAGCTTCTATGAATGTTATTGATGCGAGTATAGAGCTTCCCAAAAGGTTAGACAAATAGATTGTGAGTGGACGCACATTCAAGAGAAATGCGATAACTTGGTCAATGGTACTGGGGCGGGGTCTAGTGATGGAGGAGACAATACTGTTTGGGAGGAGGAGGAAGAAGATTGGGGTGCTTTTGATGAAGAGGACATTTTGGAGTGTCAGACCATCTCTTCGTCTGACTCTCAAACTGATAAAGCTGCTATTGGTGAAAAGAAATCCAGGGGTCGAAAACCCAATAGAATTTGGATTGCGATGGCTAGGAATGCTAAAGGTCAATCCAAACTTTCAGTAGGGAAGGGAGGTCCCCTTCCTGAAGGAAAATGAAACTCCTTAGCTGGAATGTCAAGGGTTGTAATGCCCTTGACAAACGTCGTCTGATCAAACAATGACTGGATCAAATGAAACCGAATCTTGTTTGTCTACAAAAAACTAAACCTAGGCTGGAGGAGGTTGTCGGGTGGTTGGGCGTCAGGAGGTCTTGGGTGAGGTTTTTTTAGTGTCATGGGTACTACAGGTTGGCTGGGGATAATCTGGAACCTTTCTCTCATTAAGGTGGAGGAACTCATCAATTCATAGTCATGGCAATTGTGCAAAGTCCATTCCTTTAGTATTAATTGTGACTTCTTCCTGATCAATGTTTATGGCCCAACAAGACCTAATTTACAATTGGAAACGTGGAAACAATTGTAGGTGATTTTGAGCAACTTGTCCTAGGATTGGTGGTGCTTGGGGGTGATTTCAATGCTATTTTGGATTCTAGAGATAAGAAAGGGGTAAGGTAGGTGTCACTACCTCACAATCGAGGTTCCTAAACTTTGTCTCAAACAATAACTTGTGAGAAGTCAAGACTAACAAAGGGACATCCACTTGGTCAGATTGGTGGGTTGGTAGGGAGCACATAGCAGAGAAGTTAGACAGATTTTTCTCGAGGGCTTATTGGGCTTCTAAACCTCTTCTTTTTGAAGTCGAGGTCATATTGTTGGATGCTTCCGACCATTTTCCTATTGAGCTTTTGATATGTCTGGATAGTGTTCTGATCAGATGTCCTTTCAAGTCTGAAAAGATGTGGCTTCATGACCCCATGCTGAAAGAGCTGGTTACCTATTGGTGGCGAGATGCTCCGTTGAGAAATGGATCATGGGCCTTTGAGCTTTTTTTTAAAATGCAATACCTCAAAGGTAAGCCAAAGGAATAGAAAAAGGTTAAGTTTGGGAATATTTTTATGGATAGAAGTATCGTTGAAGCAGAGCTCAAGAATCTGGAGTCAACTATTATGGACCAAGGAATGACATTGGAAGCCTTCAACAAGGAAAAGGCTCTCAAATCCAGGCTTAATGAAATCTTGGCCATGGAAGAGGTATATTGGAAACAAAAGTCTAAAGAAGGCTGGCTAAAGGAAGGTGACAGGAACATGAAGTTTTTTCATAACTCTGTTAAGGTCAGGAGATATTGGAATAAGGTGACTGCTATCAAGAACAAGGCTAACGTTGTTTTGGATAAATTGGAGGACATTAACAAGGAAGCAGTGGATTTTTTCTCAGAGCTAGAGTTTAGGCTCTCAGCATCAAGATACTCTCTTGAATAATATTCCTAAGGTTATTTTGGATAATCATAATCAAGTCCTGTGCAAAACCAAATTGATTGATGAGGTGAAGCAGGCTATTTTTTTTATAGTGGGTGACAAGGCTCCAGGACCAGATGGATTTCTTGCTTTTTTCTACCAATAATTTTGGGATGTGGTTGGTCATGAGGTCTGGCAGGTGGTGGAAGAGGCAAGAGTTAATCTCAAGGTTAAAAAAGAGCTAAATTATACCTTTCTTTCCTTAATCCCCAAAGTTGAGAAACCAACATCCTTTGGGGATTTTAGACCCATTTTTCCTTGCAATGTGTTATACAAGCTGATTGCCAAGGTTATTGTGAATAGATTGAAACCTTTATTAAAATTTATTATATCGGAGGAACAAAGTGGCTTTGTGTTGGGTAGATCTATTTTTGAAGGTATCATGATAGCTCATGACGCTATCCATTCTATCAGGAAAGAAAAAGTTGAGTGGATGTTAATCAAATTGGACATCAGGAAAGCTTATGACATGGTGGACTGGGATTTCCTTTTTTGTGTCCTTGATAAGTTTGTTTTTTTGGCACATTGGATAAATTGGGTGAAGGTGTGCATTGATGGGGCGTGGATTTTTGTGTTAATCAATGGAAGCCTACAAGGCTTTTTTCAAGCTTCTCATAGTTAGAGGTAGGGGGATCCTCTCTCCCATTTCTCTTCATTATTCTGGCTGAGGTCCTAGGTAGATATATTCAACAGTTGAGAGGTGAGGGCAAGTGGAAAGGTGTTCTGATTGCTGAAGGTGTTGATGCAGTCACTCATCAACAATTTGCAGATGACATAATCCTTTTCGGGGATGCCTCACTAAAGGAAGCTCATCTTATCAAAAAAATTCTTAATGTCTTTTGTGAAGTGTCCGAGCAGCAGGTGACCTGAAATAAATCAGACATTTTTTTATTATAATACAGATCTTAGAAAGCAAAGAGAAATAGTTAAGATCCTGGGTGTCAAAGCAGGCTCTCTCCCAGGGAGATTCTTGGGAACACCTTTGTTTGGGGGCCAAACATGACACATTTGTGGCAGAGATTATTTGATAGTTGTGTTAACAAGTTAGAAGGTTGGAAATGCAAATGGCTCACCTCGGCCGGTTGGTTGTTATTGCTTAAATCACTCTTATCTACAATGTCAATTTACTCCATGATGTGCTTTAAAGTTTTAGATAAAATTGTTAGAAGCATTAATCAATTTATGAGGAAATTCTTTTGGAATGGCAAGAGTTATTGAGATAAAATTCCTCTGGTAGCTTGGGATAACATGTGTCAACCACGTCTGGGAGGAGGTGCTGGGTTGAGAAAGTGGTGCTTCTTGAATGAAGCTATGTGGGACAAATTGATTTGGCAGATGTATGTAAAACCCAATCATAAATGGGTTTAGATCTTCAAACATGAATATCTGGACACATTAGAGAGTGAGAGGATTTTTACTATTCATGAGCCTCCTAGAGGATCCGCAGTGTGGAATTGTTTTTTGTCCTGCAAAAAAGTGATCACAGAGCACATCACCTAGCAATTGGGGAATGGGGAGAAAGCTAATTTCTGGAAAGATTCTTGGGATGGCAAGTTTGCCTTATCCATGAGGGAGGATATAACTCTTATTAAACAGGTGTTTGAGGCAATGTGGGGCACAAAAGTCAAGAATTACTTGTTTTTAGAGTGGTGTAATGGAGTTGATGTTTGGCAATGGAAAGATGTTGATGTGTTGCCATTATCTTCTCAACAAAAAATGTGTTTTCGCAATATTTTAGAAGAGTGCTCCCCAATTCTTGGTCTGAAAGATGATGTTATAAAATGGTGTGGCTCAAAATCAGGAGCTTATTCAGTCAAAATTGGCTACAATATTATTGAGAATGCAGATATCCAACTGGATCAGCCTTCAAAATTATGTTGGAGCTCTAAGTGTCTTCCCAAGGCGGGAGTTTTTGCCTGGTTGGTTTTGAAGAGGAGGATTCTGACGAGAGATAGAATGTTGCGTTTGGGTTTCAATGGTCCATTCCAATGTGTTATGTGTAAAGAAAAGGAGGAATCACTGGATCCTTTATTGTTACAATGTGATTTTGCTCAGGGGGTTTGGAGGTTCATTCTTGGTAAGTTAGGATGGCATATCCCTCTCCCAAATAACATTTATGATTTTCTTAAAAGTTGGTTTTCGGAGAACGGCAAATCAATCTTGTTAAGTGTATGGACGGTCTCGCCTTCCATTGTTATTTGGGAACTTTGGAAATAAAAAAATAGGAGAATTTTTCAAGATAAAATGGAAGGGCTTGATAGAATGTGTGGTAGGGTGGAGAGGGCTATCTCTGAAGTGGTCTCTGTCGTATGTAAAATTCATCTTTATAAAAACAATCAATTAGAAATCAAAGGGAAGTCACAAATCCCTATGTAATCAAAGAATTCGAACAAACAAGACAATGAAATAATGCAATATCAAACAAACAGGAATTCAAATAATTCAAATCAAACTCCCTATTCCAAGATTGCATATCGCTTCCATTGCTCTTCTCTTCTCTGTGGTATGATGACTCTCAGATATTGCGCTAGTAACCTGCAAGTGACACAAAGATTCAAAGTTTGTGATTGTTGAAAATGGAGATTGAATGCTCAATTTATAGATTTTTGGATGAGGATTGATTGAAAGGTGGAACAAATTGACCAAGAGGTGGAACTCAGGTGAGCTTAAATGAAAATTGATAGTTGAACTGCTGATTGTAGGAGTGAAACAAAATAGATTGAATAGATTAATTGAGTCAACTGATTGAGAAAAAGCTGACTGAAAGAAGAAAAATAATGATTGGAGGAAATAAAGAGGATGACAAAGAAAGCTTAATTTAGAAAACGCTAACTGAAAGATGGAAATAGAGATGGGAGAGATAAATGATTTAATTAATTAATTGATTTAATTAATTAATTTAGCATGTGCTTGCATTTAGATTTCGATTTTCAATTTAATCTTTGCATATATTTATTCAAATAATTGAATTTATTTTAATTCAATTTAGCATTTGATATATTTAGAACTTGACTTTGATTTTCAATTTGGTTTTTGAAATTATACACATGTATTTGAATTTGGAAGAAATTAGAAGAAATAAGAAATTAAATAAAATTAAAATTTGGGGAATTGGAAATGGAAGAATTAATTAGTTAATTAAATAATTTAAAGAAACTATTTAATTATTTACAAATGGAATTTAATTAAATAATAAATATTATTTAATTTAAAGGATAAAATCGCAATTAATTAAATAATAAATATTTAATTAATTTAGAAGAGGGTTAAATGACTAGATGATGATAGGATTGAGAATATAATTATTTAAATAATAAAGATTATTTAAATTAGGGAATTAAACATAATTAATTAAATAATAAATATTTAATTAATATTTAGAAAATGGTTAAAATGATTAAATGATGAAAGAATAAGAAATAGAATAACTAGTAAGATGATGAGGAAATATGAAATTAGAATAATAAGATTAATTAACTTAATTAAATAATTAAATAATTATTTAATCAATTAGAAGAATAATTAGTATATGATCAATGAGACAATTTTAGGTGTCTACACAAGGTTTCAAGACACAAGTCTCGATTCTCAAGCTGGTAGCGTGAAAACACAATTTTGATAAACATGGTGTTCTTAGAACCTCATTTCGGAGGGTGTGCCTCAAAAGCCTCATTTTTGGAGCATAAAAATTAGTGTTTGGAGGCATGACAAGGTTTCAAGATGCAATTCCCGATTCCAGAGTTAGTAGCATCAAAACGCAATTTTGATGTACATCGTGCTCTTAGAACCTCAGTTCGGAGCTTGTGCCTTGAAAGCCCTAATTTTGGAACATCAAAATCAATGTTTGGAGGCAAAACAAGGTTTCAACATGCAAGTCCAGATTCCCGTGCTGGTAAAATCATAATTCAATTTTGATGCACATTGTTCTGTTAGAACCTTGTTTCAGAGCTTGCACCTCAAAAGCCCCGGTTTCAGACCATCAAAATTGGTGTTTGGAGGCACAACAAGGTTTCAAGACACAAGTCCCGATTCCAGAGCTGGTAGTGTCAAAATGCGATTTTGAAGCACATTGTGCTCTTAGAACCTTGTTTACGAGCTTGTGCCTCGAAATCCCCAGTTTCGGAGCATCAAAATTGGTGTTTGGAGGCGCAAGGTTGCAAGTCGGAAGTAGCGATTTTGGAGCTGGTAGTATCAAAATGTGATTTTGACGCATATCGTGCTCTTAGAACCTCATTTGCGGAGCTTGTCCCTCGAAAGCCCCGATTTTGAAACATCAAAATCAGTTTGAGGCACAAGGTTTCAACAAATAAGTCCTTATTCCAGAGTCTGTAGCATCAAAATTCGATTTTGACGCACATTATTCTCTTAGAAGCTCATTTCGGAGCTTGTGCCTCGAAAGACCCAGTTTTGGAGCATCAAAATCAATGTTTGGAGGCACAACAAGGTTTCCAGATGTAAGTCCCGATTCTAGAGTCAATAGTGTCAAATCTGATTTTGGCACACATCGTGCTCTTAGAACCTAATTTTGAAGCTTGTGCCTTGAAAGACCCGGTTTTAGAGAATCAAAATTAGTGTTTTGAGGCACAACAAGGTTTCAAGATGCAACCCTCGATTCTAGAGCCAGTAGCATCAAAATTCAATTTTGATGCACATTATGCTCTTTGAACATTGTTTTAGAAATTGTGCCTCAAGAGCCCTAGTTTTGGAGCATCAAAATTGAGGTAGAACCTTGTTTTGGAGCTTATGCCTCAAAATCTTTGGTTTTGAAGCATCAAAATTGGTGTTTGGAGGAACAACAAGCTTTCAAGATGCAAGTCCCTATTCCAGAGCCTATAGTGTCAAAACATGATTTTGATACACATCGTGCTCTTAGAACCTCATTTCGGAGCACGCGGATTGAAAGCTCAATTTTCAAAACATCAAAATCAATGTTTAAAGGCACAACAAGGTTTCAAGGCACAAGTCCCGATTCTCAAGCAGATAGAGTCAAAACACGATTTTGATAAACATGGTTTTCTTAGAACCTCATTTCGGAGGTTGTGCCTCAAAAGCCTCATTTTTGGAGCATAAAAATTAGTGTTTGGAGGCACAACAAGGTTTCAAGACACAATTCCTGATTCCAGAGTCGGTAGCGTCAAAACGCATTTTTGATGTACATCGTGCTCTTAGAACCTCATTTCGGAGCTTGTGCCTTGAAAGCCTTGATTTTGGAACATCAAAATCAATGTTTGGAGGCACAACAAGGTTTCAAGATGCAAGTCCCGATTCCCATGCTCGTAGCATCAAAATTCATTTTTGATGCACATCGTTCTCTTAGAACCTTGTCTCGGAGCTTGCACCTCGAAAGCCATGATTTCAAAGCATCAAAATTGGTGTTTGGAGGCACAATAAGGTTTCAAGACGCAAGTCCCGATTCCAGAGCCGGTAGTGTCAAAATGTGATTTTGAAGCACATTGTGCTCTGAGAACCTTGTTTAGGAGCTTATGCCTCGAAAGCCCCAGTTTTAGAACATCAAAATTGGTGTTTGGAGGTGCAAGGTTGCAAGACGGAAGTCACAATTTCTGAGCCGGTAGTGTTAAAATGTGATTTTGACGAACATCGTTCTCTTAGAACCTCGTTTGTGGAGCTTGTGCCTCAAAAGCCCCGATTTTGAAACATCAAAATCAATGTTTGGAGGCACAACAAGGTTTCAAGAAGCAAGTCCCTATTTCGGAGCCTGTAGCGACAAAATTCGATTTTGATGCACATCATTCTCATAGAAGCTCATTTCAGAGCTTGTGCCTCGAAAGACCCAGTTTTGGAGCATCAAAATCAATGTTTGGAGGCACAACAATGTTTCAAGATGCAAGTCCCGATTCTAGAGTCAATAGCGTCAAAATCTAATTTTGGCGCACATCATGCTCTTAGAACCTCATTTCGAAGCTTGTGCCTCGAAAGCCCCAGTTTCAGAGCATCAAAATCAGTGTTTTGAGGCACAACAAGGTTTCAAGATGCAAGCCCCGATTCTAGAGCCAATAGCATCAAAATTCAATTTTGATGCACATTGTGCTCTTAGAACCTTGTTTTAGAAATTGTGTCTCAAAATCCCCAGTTTTGGAGCATCAAAATCGAGGTAGAACCTTGTTTTGGAGCTTATGCCTCAAAATATTTGGTTTTGAAGCATCAAAATTGGTGTTTGGAGACACAACAAGCTTTCAAGATGCAAGTCCCTATTTTAGAGCCTGTAGTGTCAAAATGTGATTTTGATGCACATCGTGCTTTTAGAACCTCGTTTCGGAGTGCGTGGCTCGAAAGCTCCAGTTTCAAAACATCAAAATCAATGTTTAAAGGCACAACAAGGTTTCAAGACACAAGTCCCCATTCTCAATCCGATAGCGTCAAAACACAATTTTGATAAACATGGTGTTCTTAGAACCTCATTTCGGAGGTTGTGCCTCAAAAGCCTCATTTTTGGAGCATAACAAATAGTAATTGGAGGCACAACAAGGTTTCAAGACACAATTCCCGATTCCAGAGTCGGTAGTGTCAAAACGTAATTTTGATGTACATCGTGCTCTTAGAACCTCATTTCGGAGCTTGTGCCTTGTAAGCCTTGATTTTGGAACAACAAAATCAATGTTTGGACGCACAACAAGGTTTCAAGATGCAAGTCTCAATTCTTGTGCTTGTAGCATCAATATTCAATTTTGATGCACATCGTTCTCTTAGAACCTTGTTTTGGAGCTTGCACCTCGAAAGCCCCAGTTTGAGAGCATCAAAATTGGTGTTTGGAGGCACAACAAGGTTTCAAGACACAAGTCTCGATTCCATAGCCAGTAGTGTCAAAATGCGATTTTGAAGCACACTGTGCTCTTAGAACCTTGTTCCTCGAAAGCCCCAATTTCAGAACATCAAAATTGGTGTTTGGAGGTGCAAGGTTGCAAGACAGAAGTCGCGATTGAAGAGCCGATATTGTCAAAACGTGATTTTGACACACATCGTGCTCTTAGAACCTCATTTGCGGAGCTTGTGCCTCGAAACCCCTGATTTTGAAACATCAAAATCAATGTTTGGAGGCACAACAAGGTTTAAAGAAGTAAGTCCCAATTCCAGAGCTTCCAGTGTCAAAATTTGATTTTGATGCACATCATTCTCTTAAAAGCTCATTTCAGAGCTTGTGCCTCGAAAGACCTAGTTTTGGAGCATTAAAATCAATGTTTGGAGGCACAACAAGGTTTCATGATGCAAGTCCCGATTCTAGAGTCAATAGCATCAAAATCTGATTTTGGCGCACATCGTGCTCTTAGAACCTCATTTCAAAGCTTGTGCCTCGAAAGCCCTAGTTTCAGAGCATCAAAATTAGTGTTTTGAGGCACACCAAGGTTTCAAGATGCAAGCCCCGATTGTAGAGCCAGTAGCATGAAAATTTAATTTTATTGCACATTGTGCTCTTAGAACCTTGTTTTAGAAATTGTGCCTCGAAAGCCCCAGTTTTGGAACATCAAAATCGAATTAGAACCTTGTTTTGCAGCTTATGCCTCAAAATATTTGGTTTTGAAGCATCGAAATTGGTGTTTGGAGGCACAACAAGCTTTCAAGACGCAAGTCCCTATTCCAGAGCCTGTATTGTCAAAACGTGATTTTGATGCACATCATGCTCTTAGAACCTTGTTTCAGAGCATGTGGCTCGAAAGCTCCAGTTTCAAAACATCAAAATCAATGTTTAAAGGCACAACAAGGTTTCAAGACACAAGTCCTGATTCTCAAACTGATAGCGTCAAAACACGATTTTGATAAACATGGTGTTCTTAGAACCTCATTTTTGGAGCATAAAAATTACTGTTTGGAGGCACAAAAATGGTTTCAAGACACAATTCTCGATTCCAGAGTTGGTAGCGTCAAAATGCAATTTTGATGTACATCGTGCTCTTAGAACCTCATTTCGGAGCCTGTGCCTTGAAAGCCCTGATTTTGGAACATTAAAATCAGTGTTTGGAGGCACAACAAGGTTTCAAGATGCAAGTCCCGATTCCCATTCTGGTAGCATCAAAATTCAATTTTGATGCACATCGTTCTCTTAGAACCTTGTTTCGGAGCTTGTACCTCAAAAGTCCCATTTTCAGAGCATCAAAATTTGTGTTTGGAGGCACAACAAGGTTTCAAGACACCAGTCCCGATTCCAGAGCCAGTAGTGTCAAAATGCGATTTTGAAGCACATTGTGCTCTTAGAACCTTGTTTAGGAGCTTGTGCCTCAAAAGCCCTAGTTTCGGAGCATCAAAATTGGTGTTTGGAGGCGCAAGGTTACAAGACGGAAGTTGCGATTTCGAAGCCGGTAGTGTCAAAATGTGATTTTGATGCACATTATGCTCTTAGAACCTCGTTTGGGGAGATTGTGCCTCGAAAGCCCCGATTTTGAAACATCAAAATCGGTTTTTGGAGGCACAATAAGGTTTCAAGAAGCAAGTCCCTATTCTGGAGCCTGTAGTGTCAAAATTCGATTTTAACGCACATCATTCTCTTAGAAGCTCATTTCGGAGCTTGTGCCTCGAAAGACCCAGTTTTGGAGCATCAAAATAAATATTTGGAGGCACAAAAAGGTTTCAAGATGCAAGTCCTGATTCTAGAGTCAATAGTGTCAAAATCTGATTTTGGTGCACATCGTTCTCTTAGAACCTCATTTTGAAGCTTGTGCCTCGAAAGCCCTAATTTCGGAGCATCAAAATTAGTGTTTTTAGGCACAACAAGGTTACAAGATGCAAGCCTCAATTCTAGAGCCAGTAGCATCAAAATTCAATTTTGATGCACATTGTGCCCTTAGAACCTTGGTTTATAAATTGTGCCTGAAAAGCCCCAGCTTTGGAGCATCAAAATCGAGGTAGAACCTTGTTTTGGAGCTTATGCCTCAAAATCTTCGGTTTTAAAGCATCAAAATTGGTGTTTGGAGGCACAACAAGCTTTCAAAACGCAAGTCCCTATTCCAGAGCCTGTAGTGTCAAAAAGTGATTTTGATGCACACCGTGCTCTTAGAACCTCATTTCGGAGCACGCGGCTCGAAAGCTCAAGTTTCAAAACATCAAAATCAATGTTTAAAGGCACAACAAGGTTTCAAGACACAAGTCCCAATTTTCAAGCCGATAGCGTCAAAACACGATTTTGATAAACATGGTGTTCTTAGAAAATCGTGGCTTCCATCTTGCAACCTTGTGCCTCAAAACACCAATTTTGATGTTCCGAAACCAGGGCTTTCGAGGCACAAGCTCCTAAACAAGGTTCTAAGAGCACAATGTGCTTCAAAATTGCATTTTGACACTACCGGTTCTAGAATCAGGACTTGTATCAAAATCAATGTTTGGAGGCACAACAAGGTTTCAAGATGCAAGTCCTGATTCTAGAGTCAATAGCTTCAAAATACGATTTTGGCACACATCATGCTCTTAGAACCTCATTTCGAAGCTTGTGCCTCGAAAGCTCTAGTTTCAGAGTATCAAAATTAGTGTTTTGAGGGACAATAAGGTTTCTAGATGCAAGCCCTGATTCTAGAGCCAGTAGCATCAAAATTTACTTTCGATGCACATTGTGCTCTTAGAACCTTGTTTTAGAAATTGTGGCTCAAAAGCCCCCATTTTGGAGCATCAAAATCGACGTAGAACATTGTTTTGGAGCTTATGCCCCAAAATCTTCGGTTTTGAAGCATCAAAATTGGTGTTTGGAGGCACAACAACCTTTCAAGAGGCAAGTCCCTATTTCGGAGCTTGTAGTGTCAAAACATGATTTTGATGCACATCGTGCTCTTGGAACCTCATTCCGGAGCGCGTGGCTCGAAAGCTCCAGTTTCAAAACATCAAAATCAATGTTTGGAGGCACAACAAGGTTTCAAGATGCAAGTCCTGATTCCCATGTTGGTAGCATCAAAATTCAATTTTGATGCACATCGTTCTCTTAGAACCTTGTTTTGGAGCTTGCACCTCGAAAGCCCTGATTTTAGAGCATAAAAATTGGTGTTTGGAGGCACAACAAGGTTTCAAGATGCAAGTCACAATTTTAGAGTTGGTTGTCTCAAAAAGCGATTTTGAAGCACATTATGCTCTTAGAACCTTGTTTAGGAGCTTGTGCCTTGAAAGCCACGGTTTCAGAGCATCAAAATTGTAGTTTGGAGGTGCAAGGTTGCAAGACGGAAGTCACAATTTTGGAGCCGGTATTGTCAAAACGTGATTTTGACGTACATCGTGCTCTTGGTAATTCATTTGCGGAGCTTGTGCCTCGAAATCCCCAATTTTGAAACATCAAAATCAGTGTTTGGAGGTACAACAAGGTTTCAAGAAGCGAGTCCCTATTGCAGAGCCTATAGCGTCAAAATTCGATTTTGATGCACATCATGCTCTTAGAAGCTCATTTCAGAGCTTGTGCCTCGAAAGACCCAATTTTGGAGGATCAAAATATATGTTTGGAGGCACAACAAGGTTTCAAGATGCAAGTCTTGATTCTAGATTCAATAGCATCAAACTCTGATTTTGGCGCAGATCGTGCTCTTAGAACCTCATTTCAAAGCTTGTGCCTCGAAAGCCCCGATTTAGGAGCATCAAAATCAATGTTTTGAGGCACAACAAGGTTTCAAGATGCGAGCCGCGATTCTAGAGCTAGTAGCCTCAAAATTCAATTTTGATGGACATTGTGCTCTTAGAACCTTGTTTTAGAAATTGTGCTTCAAAAGCCCTAATCTTGCAGCATCAAAATTGAGGTAGAACCTTGTTTTGGAGCTTATGCCTCAAAATCTTTGGTGTTGAGTTATCAAAATTGGTGTTTGGAAGCACAACAAGCTTTCAAGACGTAAGTCCCTATTCTGGAGCCTGTAGCGTCAAAACGTGATTTTTATGCATATCGTGCTCTTAGAACCTCGTTTCGGAGCACGTGGCTCGAAAGCTCCAGTTTCAAAACATCAAAATCAATGTTTAAAGGCACAACAAGGTTTCAAGGCACAAGTCCCGATTCTCAAGCCAATAGCGTCAAAACACAATTTTGATAAACATGGTGTTCTTAGAACCTCATTTCGGAGATTGTGCCTCAAAAGCCTCATTTTTGGAGCATAAAAATTAGTGTTTGGAGGCACAACAAGGTTTCAAGGTATAATTCCTGATTCCAGAGTAGGTAGCATCAAAACGCAATTTTGATGTACATCATGCTCTTAGAACCTCATTTCGGAGCTTGTGCCTTGAAAGCCATGATTTGGGAACATTAAAATCAATGTTTGGAGGCACAACAACGTTTCAAGATGCAAGTCCCGATTCTCGTGCTGGTAGCATCAAAATTAAATTTTGATGCATATCATTCTCTTAGAACCTTGTATCAGAGCTTGCACCTCAAAAGCCTCAGTTTCAAAGCATCAAAATTGGTGTTTGGAGGCGCAAGGTTGCAAGGCGGAAGTCGCGATTTTAGAGCCGGTAGTGTCAAAATGTGATTTTGACGCACATCGTGCTCTTAGATCCTCGTTTGCAGAGCTTGTGCCTCGAAAGCCCTGATTTTGAAACATCAAAATCAGTGTTTGGAGGCACAACAGGGTTTCAAGAAGCAAGTCCCTATTCTGAAGCCTGTAGCATCAAAATTCAATTTTGACGCACATCATTTTCTTACAAGCTCATTCCAGAGCTTGTGCCTCAAAAGACCCAATTTTGGAGCATCAAAATCAATGTTTGGAAGCACAACAAGGTTTCAAGATGCAAGTCTCGATTCTAGAGTTAATAGCATCAAAATCTGATTTTGGCGCAGATCGTGCTCTTAGAACCTCATTTCGAAGCTTGTGCCTCGAAAGCCCAGGCATCGGAGCATCAAAATCAGTGTTTTGAGGCACAACAAGGTTTCAAGATGAAAGCCCCGATTCTAGAGCCAGTAGCATCAAAATTCAATTTTGATGCACATTGTGGTCTTAGAACCTTGTTTTAGAATTTGTGCCTCAAAAGCCCCTGTTTTGTAGCATCAAAATCGAGGTAGAACCTTGTTTTGGAGCTTATGCCTGAAAATCTTCAGTTTTGAAGCATCAAAACTGGTGTTTGGAGGCACAACAAGATTTCAAGACGCAAGTCCCTATTCCGGAGCCTGTAGTGTCAAGACATGATTTTGATGCACATCGTGCTCTTAGAACCTCGTTTCAAAGCGCGTGGCTCGAAAGCTCCAGTTTCAAAACATCAAAATCAATGTTTAAAGGCACAATAATTTTTCAAGACACAAGTCTCGATTCTAAAACCGATAGCGTCAAAACACGATTTTGATAAACATGGTGTTCTTAGACGCAAGTCCCGATTCTAGAGCCGGTAGTGTCAAAATGTGATTTTGAAGCACATTGTGCTCTTAGAACCTTGTTTAGGAGCATGTGTCTCGAAAGCCCTAGTTTCGGAGCATGAAAATTGGTATTTGGAGGCACAAGGTTGCAAGATGAAAGTTGCGATTTCAGAGTTGGTAGTTTCAAAACGTGATTTTGATGCACATCGTGCTCTTAGAACCTCATTTGGGGAGCTTGTTCCTCGAAAGCCCCGATTTTGAAACATGAAAATCAGTGTTTGGAGGCAAAACAAGGTTTCAAGAAGCAAGTCCCTATTCCGGAGCCTTTAACGTCAAAATTCGATTTTGATGCACATCATTCTCTTAGAAGCTCATTTCGGAGCTTGTGCCTCGAAAGACCCAGTTAGTTTTGGAGCATCAAAATCAATGTTTGGAGGCACAACAAGGTTTCAAGGATGCAAGTCTCGATTCTAGAGTTAATAGTGTCAAAATATGATTTTGGCACACATCGTGCTCTTAGAACCTCATTTCGAAGCTTGTGCCTCAAAAGCCCTGGTTTTGAAGCATCAAAATCAATGTTTTGAGGCACATCAAAATTCAATTTTGATGCACGTCATTCTCTTAGAACCTTCTTTTAGAGCTTGCACCTCGAAAGCCCCAGTTTCAGAGCATCAAAATTGGTGTTTGGAGGCACAACAAGGTTTCAAGATTCAAGTCCCGATTCCAGAGCCGGTAGTGTCAAAATGCGATTTTGAAGCACATTGTGCTCTTAGAACCTTGTTTAGGAGCTTGTGCCTCGAAAGCCCTGGTTTTAGAGCATCAAAATGGGTATTTGGAGGCGCAAGGTTGCAAGACGGAAGTCGCAATTTCGGAGCCGGTAGTGTCATAATGTGATTTTGATGCACATCGTGCTCTTAGAACCTCGTTTGCGGAGCTTGTGCCTCGAAAGCCCCGATTTTGAAACATCAAACCTAGTGTTTGGAGGCACAATAAGGTTTCAAGAAGAAAGTTCGTATTCTAGACCCTGTAGCGTCAAAATTCAATTTTGACGCACATCATTCTCTTAGAAGTTCATTTCGGAGCTTGTGCCTCGAAAGATGCAATTTTGGAGCATCAAAATCAATGTTTGGAGGCACAACAAGGTTTCAAGATGCAAGTCTTGATTCTAGAGTCAATAGCGTCAAAATCTGATGTTTGTGCACATCGTGCTCTTAGAACCTTATTTCGAAGCTTTTGCCTCAAAAGTCCTAGTTTCGAAGCATCAAAATTAGTGTTTTGAGGCACAACAAGGTTTCAAGATGCAAGCCTCGATTCTAGAGCCAGTAGCATCAAAATTCAATTTTGATGCACGTTGTGCTCTTAGAACCTTGTTTTAGAAATTGTGCCTCAAAAGCCCCAATTTTGGAGCATCAAAATTGAGGTAGAACCTTGTTTTGGAACTTATGCCTCGAATTATTCGGTTCTGAAGCATCAAAATTGGTGTTTGGAGGCACAACAAGCTTTCAAGACGCAAATCCCTATTCCAGAGCATGTAGTGTCAAAACATGATTTTGATGCACATTGTGCTCTTAGAACCTCGTTTCGGAGCACGTGGCTGGAAAGCTCTAGTTTCAAAACATCAAAATCAATGTTTAAAGGCACAACAAGGTTTCAAGACACAAGTCCCGGTTCTCAAGCTAATAGCGTCAAAACATGATTTTGATAAACATGGTTTTCTTAGAACCTCATTTCGAAGGTTGTACCTCAAAAGCCTCATTTTTGGAGCATAAAAATTAGTGTTTGGAGGCACAACAAGGTTTTAAGACACAATTCCCAATTCTAGAGTCGGTAGCGTCAAAACGCAATTTTGATATACATTGTGCTCTTAGAACCTCATTTCAGAGCTTGTGCCTTGAAAGTCCTGATTTTGGAACATCAAAATCAATGTTTGGAGGCACAAGAAGGTTTCAAGATGCAAGTCCTGATTCCCATGCTGGTAGCATTAAAATTCAATTTTGATGCACATCGTTCTCTTAGAACCTTCTTTCAGAGCTTGCACCTCGAAAGCCCCAGTTTCAGAGCATCAAAATTGGTGTTTGGAGGCACAACAAGGTTTGAAGATGCAAGTCCCGATTCCAGAGCCGGTAGTGTCAAAATGTGATTTTGAAGCACATTGTGCTCTTAGAACCTTGTTTAGGAGCTTGTGCCTCGAAAGCCCCGGTTTCAGAGCATCAAAATGGGTATTTGGAGGCATAAGGTTGCAAGACATAAGTCATGATTTCAGAGCCGATAGTGTCATAATGTGATTTTGACGCACATCGTGCTCTTAGAACCTCGTTTGCGGAGATTGTGCCTCGAAAGCCCCGATTTTGAAACATCAAACCCAATGTTTGGAGGCACAATAAGGTTTCAAGAAGAAAGTCCGTATTCCAGAGCCTGTAGCGTCAAAATTCAATTTTGACGCACATCATTCTCTTAGAAGTTCATTTCGGAGCTTATGCCTTGAAAGATGCAATTTTGGAGCATCAAAATCAATGTTTGGAGGCACAACAAGGTTTCAAGATGCAAGTCTTGATTCTAGAGTCAATAGCATCAAAATTTGATGTTTGTGCACATCGTGCTCTTAGAACCTTATTTCGAAGCTTTTGCCTCGAAAGCCCCAGTTTCGGAGCATCAAAATCAGTGTTTTGAGGCACAACAAGGTTTCAAGATGCAAGCCTCGATTCTAGAGCCAGTAGCATCAAAATTCAATTTTGACGCACGTTGTGCTCTTAGAACCTTGTTTTAGAAATTGTGCCTCAAAAGCCCCAATTTTGGAGCATCAAAATTGAGGTAGAACCTTGTTTTGGAGCTTATGCCTTGAATTATTCAGTTTTGAAGCATCAAAATTAGTGTTTGGAGGCACAATAAGCTTTCAAGATGCAAGTCCCTATTTTAGAGCCTATAGTGTCAAAACGTGATTTTGATGCACATTGTGCTCTTAGAACTTCGTTTCGGAGTGCGTGGCTGGAAAGCTCTAGTTTCAAAACATCAAAATCAATGTTTAAAGGCACAAGAAGGTTTCAAGACACAAGTCCTGGTTCTCAAGCCGATAGCATCAAAACATGATTTTGATAAACATGGTTTTCTTAGAACCTCATTTCGAAGGTTGTGCCTCAAAAGCCTCATTTTTGGAGCATAAAAATTAGTGTTTGGAGGAACAACAAGGTTTCAAGACACAATTCCCAATTCTAGAGTCGGTAGCGTCAAAACGCGATTTTGATATACATTGTGCTCTTAGAACCTCAATCCGGAGCTTGTGCCTTAAAAGCCCTGATTTTGGAACATCAAAATCAATGTTTGGAGGCACAAGAAGGTTTCAAGATGCAAGTCCCGATTCCCATGCTGGTAGCATTAAAATTCAATTTTGATGCACATCGTTCTCTTAGAACCTTCTTTCGAAGCTTGCACCTTGAAAGCCCCAGTTTCAGAGCATCAAAATTGGTGTTTGGAGGCACAACAAGGTTTCAAGATTCAAGTCCCGATTTCAGAGCCGATAGTGTCAAAATGCGATTTTGAAGCACATTGTGCTCTTAGAACCTTGTTTAGGAGCTTGTGCCTCGAAAGCCTCGGTTTCAGAGCATCAAAATGGGTATTTTGGAGGTGCAAGGTTGTAAGACGGAAGTCGCGATTTCAGAGCCGGTAGTGTCATAACGTGATTTTGACACACATCGTGCTCTTAGAACCTCGTTTGCGGAGCTTGTGCCTCAAAAGCCCCGATTTTGAAACATCAAACCCAGTGTTTGGAGGCACAATAAGGTTTCAAGAAGAAAGTCCATATTCTAGAGCCTGTAGCGTCAAAATTCAATTTTGATGCACATCATTCTCTTAGAAGTTCATTTCGGATCTTGTGCCTCAAAAGATGCAGTTTTGGAGCATCAAAATCAATGTTTGGAGGCACAACAAGGTTTCAAGATGCAAGTCTTGATTCTAGAGTCAATAGCGTCAAAATCTGATGTTTGTGCACATCATGCTCTTAGAACCTCATTTCGAAGCTTTTGCCTTGAAAGCCCCGGTTTCAGAGCATCAAAATCAGTGTTTTGAGGCACAACAAGGTTTCAAGATGCAAGCCCCGATTCTAGAGCCAGTAGCATCAAAATTAAATTTTGATGCACATTGTGCTCTAAGAACCTTGTTTTAGAATTTGTACCTCAAAAGTGTTGGCATATGTGCAGAGCTTGATGACATGATGATATTATATGTTGTCATTGATGTCAATATGCTGAAGTATGAACCGGCATATGTGAAAAAGTGAATTGACATGTTGGAATGAGAACCGGTATATGTGATGTTTTGTATCGGGGTTTCAATTGGCATGACTACCGTTGGTAGTCTCAGCTTCAGAGTTTCTAGTTGATGCATTCCAAGCCTGTGTGATTCAACCAATGATATCTTGTGATGAAGTGAGCATTGTAATGTAGATCAGATCGTGTTGCCATGTCAGCCTTGTGTGTGTGAAGGATTTCCTTGAGGATCTTACATGGAGATTGATCCTATCTACCTCGGGAATGTGCAAAGATTGTAAATGGTGGAGAGTGCATGATGGGTTAACTTCTTGAAGCGACAAAGAATAAATGTTGGAGAACATCTTGAGATCTGTTCAAGACTGTTGTATTCAATGCTGTATGATTAACGGTCAGGATTGAACCAACTAAATTGTTAAAACCTAAATGTTTAGGGTTTAGGGTTTATGCTACTAACCTATCTATTTCCTATAAGGTTGATGATGTTTTTCATTTTGAAGTTGTTGGGAAATGCTATGTGTGTATCCAAGTGAAGAGATACTTGATTCTTGCCAGACCGGAGAAGTGTTTTGATACCTGCAGAGTGTGATTGCAGAAGCAAAGGAGCTAAAGAGGATCTGCCTTGGCATTGTGTGTTGTTATTAGATCAGTGTATTACCTGTTGACTTCTAACCATTTCAGCAGTTGGAAAAATCCTTTAACTGGGTAGCTTTAATAGGATTTTGTGTAAATCCTTTAACAAGGTGACTCAATCCAATGAGTTCTTCAAATCCTCTTGCGAGGTAACCTTTAACAGGGTTCTAACTTTTAACCGAGTATTTAGCCATCCCTTAACCGGGTGATCCCTAGCAGGATCGGTTCCTAGCAGACCCTATTGTAAAAGTCTTTAACCGGACTAGGCTCCTAACAGAGCGGACTTCAGAAGAGTTCAAAGAACAACTTGTGGGTATTCATCCCCACCGTGGTTTTTCCTAGTTGGGTTTCCACGTGAAAAATCAGTGTGTCATGTGTGATGCTTTTCATGTGATGGTTGAGTGTTTTATGGCAATGCAAGTTGATTCAATGGTCATAAGTATTTATGATGTATTACTTGCTTAAGCATTTGGGTGAAGTTGTGATAAGGTATTAGGTCTTGAATTGATCTAGGTGTTACTGGTTTGTGTTTTTCACAGTCTCACTGTGTTTTACCGATAGTGTCCTGACTTAGATCGGTAATGTTGTTTACCGGTTAGTGCAGTCTCTGCTGTTTGAGTTGTGGAGAAAGTTTTTGTCTGTACCAATTCACCCCCCCCTCTCAGTACCGATTGGATAGCTATTGTTCATCATTATTCGTCAACTGGTATCAGATTATCCTCCAGGTCCTCTGTGTTGTAAGCTTAACCGCTTGAGGAAAAGATCCTACTCTAATGATGAAGAGGGAAGGTCCAAAGTTCAACAAAGATAACTTTAAAATATGGAAGGACAAAATGAAGATATACATCAGAAGCATGGGTGCTCAACACTGGAAATATGTTGAGAATGCTTATGTTATCCCTACCGGTACTCTCACCGATGATCAGAGAAGAGAGATTCAGGAGAATGGGAAAGTCATGGAAGCCCTAATCAACGGTCTATCTGACATTGAGTTTATTGATGTTCAAGATAAAGACAATCCTACAAAAGTATGGGATGCTCTTGAGAATATCTATGGCGGTGATGAGCATGTTAAGCAGGATAAGGAAGAAAGCCTTAGAGGAAAGTTTGAAGACATGAAGGAGAGACCATTCAACAGTATGGGATAAGAATCAAAACCATTGTTGGAGACATCAAGATTGCAGGAGGTAAAATAGATGATTCCACCATTGTTAGCAAAGTCTTGAGATCCTTGTTACCAGTCTATGCAATAAGGATTGCTGCTATTCAGGAGTTGGGGTCTATAGACAAGACAAAGGTATCCCTAGACTCCATCATTGCTAAATTGACCGCATCCGAGCTAAATAACTATGATGGCAGTATTCAGAAGACTGAATCAGCCTTTAGAGCATCTGTTGCACCATCTAGAAAGGGAAAAGAAGCAAGTACCAGTTGTGAATCAAGACAAAGCAGAGAAATGGATGATGAGGAGATCCTGATGGAATTTGAAGCTCTTCTTGCCAAGAGACTTCCTAAGGGAACTGGTAAATACAGAGGTAAGCTTCCTTTGAAATTCTTTTCTTGTAATAGGATAGGACACATTGCTGTAAACTGTCCCAATGGTGATAATAAGGACAAACTGGAGAAGTTCAAGAAGTTAAAAGGAGGAAACAAGAGAAACTGTTTTGTAGCAGTTGATGAAGGTGTCACTGATGAGGAATCAGAAGATGAAGAAAGTGAAGACATTGTGTTTGTAGCAGTCAAGGAAGATGTGTTAGACAAGAACGCTCTTGTCTCCCGCTTTGATAATTCCAATGAGTGGATTATTGACAGTGGTTGTTCTCACCACATGACTGGTGGCTAGAGTAAGTTTCTATCTCTGGAAGAGTATGATGGTGGTGTGGTCCGATTTGGTAATGATGCACCATGTATGGTAAAAGGCAGAGGGTCCATCTCTCTAAATGAAAAAAGCAGTGCTGATAATGTGTATTGGGTAGAAGGTCTCAAGCATAATGTTTTGAGTGTTGCCCAGCTGAATGATAATGGACTCACTCTAGAATTCAAAGATGGAGTGTGCAAAATAAAAGGAAAGAGTGGTGAACTGATGGCCACCAGTATGCAGACTAGAGGTAACTTATTTCAGCTGAATGCAAATATCAGTACATGTCTAATGGCTAAGTTTGATGATAGCTGGATATGGCATAGGAGACTCTGCCATGTAAACTTTGATAATATTATGAAGGCCAGTAAGATCAAGGCAGTTAGAGGATTGCCTGTGCTGAGCAAACCGGAGAATCCTTTGTGTAGAGAGTGTCAACTCGGAAAAATGTCTTCCTCAACCTTCAAAGGTAAATCTTTCACTGCAAACAATTTAGTTGATCTTGTGCATACTGATTTGTGTGGTCCTATGAAAACTAAGAGTGTGCAGGGAGATAGGTACTTTATGATTCTCACTGATGACTGCTCAAGAATGATGTGGGTCACATTCTTGAAAGACAAGTTTGAAGCTTTTGGAAAGTTCAAAGCCTTCAGAGTACTGGTTGAAAAAGAAAGTGGTAAGAGAATCAAATGCCTTAGAACTGACCAAGGAGGTGAGTTCACTTCTAGTGAGTTCAATAAGTACTGTGAAGAAAATGGCATCAAGAGGCAATTGTCTGCCCCCCAGACTCCATAGCAGAATGGCCTAGCGGAGAGGAACAACCAGACTGTAGTTGAAGCGGCCAGAACCATGTTGATTCAAGGAAAGGTTGCTCACACTTTTTGGAGAGAAGTGGTGAGCACTGCAGTCTACACAATGAACCGGGTAATCATCAAGAAAGGTAAGGATAAAACACCTTATGAGTATTGGACCGGTAAGACTCCTATAGTAAGCTACTTTAGAGTGTTTGGTAGCAAGTGTTATATCAAGAGGAGTGAACACCAAAGCAAGTTTGATGCAAAATGTGATGAGGGAATATTCCTAGGGTATTCCACCAAGAGCAAAGCTCTCAAGTATTTCAACAATAGGACTAAGAGAATTGTTGAAAGTGTCAATGTTAGAGTTGATGAAATTTCTAAAAAACCTAAGGAAACCGACAGTGAGAAAGTGGTAGATGAACTGGTGGTAACCTTCTGGGAACTGATTGCAAAACAGTCAAGTACTAGTAATAGTGCTTCTACACCGGTAGATGCTGATACTGATGAAGATGAGGATGAAGAAGAAAAGCAAGAGGAATCTGTTAAGATCATTCCTAGGTATGTTAAGATGGATCATGATCCAAAGCAGATCATAGGAGATAAGGATGGAGGAATTCTTACAAGAAGAAAGGTCAGAGAAAATTCTTGCATGATCTCTGAATTTGAGCCTAAAACTTTTAAAGAAGCACATAAAGATGAAGACTGGATCAAGGCAATGGAAGAGGAACTTGACCAGATAGAAAAGAATGGCACATGGTCTTTGGTACCCAGACATGAGCATAAAAATGTCATTGGCACCAAATGAGTTTTTGGAAATAAGCTGAATGAATATGACACAGTGGTAAGGAACAAAGCCAGATTGTTGTGTAAGGGATATGCTCAAGAAGAAGGAGAAGACTATGGAGAAACCTTTGCTCTAGTAGCTAGATTGGAAGGAGTTCGTATGCTTCTTGCATATGCAACCTTCAAGGGCTTCAAAGTATATCAAATGGATGTAAAATCTGTATTCTTGAATGGAATACTTGAAGAGGAGGTGTATATAGAGCAACCAGATGGATTTGCCCTATCAGAAGATAGTGACATAGTGTGCAGGCTACATAAAGCCTTGTATGGATTGAAGCAGGCACCTAGAGCATGGTATGAACGCTTACACTCCCATCTTGTGAAGATTGGATTTGAAAGAACAAGTGAAGATATCAATATCTATTTGAAGTCAGAAGGAGATCAAATTATGATCTGTGAAGTATTTGTTGATGACATAATTTTTGGAGGAGATGACAAGATGAGTCATGATTTTGCAGATGAGATGAAGAAGAAATTTGAGATGTTACTTATAGGGGAGATTAAGTTCTTCATTGGACTACAGATTCAACAAATGAAAGATGGTATCTTTATCACTCAGTCCAAGTATGTTAAAGAGGTGTTGAAGACCTTTGGCATGGAAGACAGCAAACCGGTTGGTACACCGATGGTGATCGGTTGTAAATTGTCAAAACAAGATGACTCAGCACTGGTGAATGAGAAATATTACCGATCAATGATTGGTAAGTTGCACTATGTAGTACATAGCAGACAAGACATTGCACGGTTCCAGAAAAGTCCAAGAGAATCCCACTTGGTAGCAGTCAAGCAGATTCTTAGATATCTAAAGGGAACTATTGACTATGGATTGTGGTATCCATACAGTAATGATTTCAACCTCAGAGTGTTTACAGATGCTGATTGGGTTGGTAATGTGGATGACCCGAAGAGCACAACCAGTGGTGCATTCTTTCTTGGTGGTAGACTAGTCTCATGGATGAGTAAGAAGCAAAGTTGTATCTCTCAGTCTACAACAGAAGCAGAATATGTTGTAGCATTTATGAACTGCACCCGGATAATTTGGATGAAGCATGTATTAAGTGTCTTCAAAGTTCCTCTATCTGAACCAGTGAGTATATTCTGTGACAACACAAGTGAAATCAATATTTCCAAGAATCCGGTTTTGCATGCTAGAACCAAGCACTTAGAGCTCAAGTATCATTTCTTGAGGGAGAAGGTTCAGAACAAAGAGGTTGTATTGGAACATGTTTCCAGTAAGGAGCAGTTAGCAGACATATTCACCAAGCCTCTACCGAAGGCTACATTTACCTATTTAAGAGGTGAATTAGGGGTGCTGCCCCTTCAAGAGGTGAACTAAAGGTGTGTACTCCACATCAGTTAGGTATTGCATTGATAAATATTTTTCTAGATTGGTGTGTTGAAGGATGCTACTCCTTAGGGGGAGCAACATAGTGGAACATAGCTATTTGTGCCTTCACTTTGGCATTGTTGTCAAAGGGGGAGAAGATATGAAGCGTAGAAGATATCTGCAGTATTGGGGAGAAGATGTGAAGTGGAGAAGATATTTGCAGTATTGGAGAGAATATGTGAAGTAGAGAGATATCTTTGTATATTACCATCAATGCCAAAGAGGGAGATTGTTGGCATATGTGCAGAGCTTGATGAGATGATGATATTGTATGTTGTCATTGATGTCAATATGCTGAAGTATGAACCGATATATTGATATAAGCAAATTGGCAAGTGAACCGATATGATGTTGTGAACCGGTATATGTGAAAAAGTGAAGCGGCATGTTGGAATGAGAACCGGTATATGCAAATTTTGTATCAAGGTTTCATTTGGCATGACTAACAGTTGGTAGTTTCAGCTTCAGGGTTTCCGGTTGATGCATTCCAAGCTTGCGTGATTCAACCAATGATATCTTGTGATGAAGTGAGCATTGCAATGTAGATCAGATTGTGTTGCCATGTCAACCTTGTGTGTGTGAAGGATTTCCTTGAGGATCTTGCATGGAGATTGATCCTATCTACCTCGGGAATGTGCGAACTCTCTGTAAACGGTGGAGAGCGCGTGATGGGTTATCAACTTCCTGAAGCGGAAAAGAATGAACATTGGAGAACATCTTGAGATATGTTCAAGACTGTTGTATTCAATGTTGTATGATTAACGGGTAGGATTGAACCGACTGAATTGTTAAAACCTAAATGTTTAGGGTTTAGGGTTTATGCTACTGACCTATCTGTTTCCTATAAGGTCAATGATGTTTTTCATTTTGAAGTTGTTGGCAAATGCTATGTGTGTATCCAAGTGAAGAGATACTTGATTCTTGCCAGATCGGAGAAGTGTGTTGATACCTGCAGAGTGTGATTGCAGAAGCAAGGAGCTAAAGAGGATCTGCCTTGGCATTGTGTGTTGTTATCAGATCAGTGTATTACCTATTCATTTCTAACCATTTCAGCAGTTGGAAAAATCCCTTAACCAGGTAGCTTTAACAAGATTTTGTGTAAATCCTTTAACAGGGTGACTCAATTCAATGAGTTCTTCAAATCCTCTTGCAAGGTAACCTTTAACCGGGTATTTAGCCGTCCCTTAACCGGGTGATCCCTAGCAGGATCGGTTCCTAGCAAAACCTATTGTAAAGTCTTTAACCGGACTAGGCTCCTAAAAGAGCGGACTTCAGAAGAGTTCAAAGAATAGCTTGTGGGTATTCTTCCCCATTGTGGTTTTTCCTAGTTGGGTTTCCACGTGAAAAATCAGTGTGTCATGTGTGATGATTTTCATGTGATGGTTGAGTGTTTTATGTTAAGTGGTAATGCAAGTTGATTCAATGGTCATAAGTATTTATAATGTATTACTTGCTTAAGCATTTGGGTGATGTTGTGATAAGGTATTAGGTCTTGAATTGATCTACGTGTTACTGGTTTGTGTTTTTCATAGTCTCACTATGTTTTACCGATAATGCCCTGACTTAGATCGGTAATGTTGTTTACCGATTAGTGCAGTCTCTACTGTTTGAGTAGTGGAGAAAGTTTTTGTCTATACTGATTCACCCCCCCTCTCAGTACCGATTGGATAACTATTGTTCATCATTATTCATCAAAAATCCCCAGTTTTGGAGCATCAAAACCGAGGTAGAACCTTGTTTTGGAGCTTATGCCTCCAAATATTCAGTTTTGAAGCATCAAAATTGGTGTTTGGAGGCACAACAAGCTTTCAAGATGCAAGATCCTATTTTGGAACCTGTAGTGTCAAAACGTGATTTTGATGCACATCATTCTCTTAGAACCTCATTTCGGAGCGTGTGGCTCGAAAGCTCCATTTTCAAAACATCAAAATCAATGTTTAAAGGCACAATAAGGTTTCAAGATACAAGTCCTGATTCTCAAGCCGATAGCGTCAAAACATGATTTTGATAAACATGGTGTTCTTAGAACCTCATTTCGGAGGTTGTGCCTCAAAAGCCTCATTTTTGGAGCATAAAAATTAGTGTTTGGAGGCACAACAAGGTTTCAAGACACAATTCCCGATTTCAGAGTCGGTAGAGTCAAAACGCAATTTTGATGTACATCGTGCTCTTAGAAACTCATTTCGGAGCTTGTGCCTTGAAAGCCCTAATTTTAGAACATCAAAATAAATGTTTGGAAGCACAACAAGGTTTCAAGATGCAAGTCGCAATTCCGGTGTTGGTAGCATCAAAATTCAATTTTGATGCACACTGTTCTCTTAGGACCTTGTTTCGGAACTTGCACCTCAAAAGCCTTGGTTTCAGAGCATCAAAATTAGTGTTTGGAGGCACAACAAGGTTTCAAGACGCAAGTCCCGATTCCAGAGCCGGTAGTGTCAAAATGTGATTTTGAAGCATATTGTGCTCTTAGAACCTTGTTTAGGAGATTGTGCCTCGAAAGCCCCAGTTTTGGAGCATCAAAATTTGTGTTTGGAGGCGTAAGGTTGCAAGACGGAAGTCACGATTTTGGAGTTGGTAGTGTGAAAATGTGATTTTGACGCACATCGTGCTCTTAGAACCTTGTTTGCGGAGCTTGTGCCTCGAAAGCCCCGATTTTGAAACATCAAAATTAGTGTTTGGAGGCACAACAAGGTTTCAAGAATCAAGTCCCTATTCCGGAGCCTATAGCATCAAAATTTGATTTTGACGCACATCGCACATCATTCTCTTAGAAGCTCATTTCGGAGCTTGTGCCTCAAAAAACCCAGTTTTGGAGCATCAAAATAAATGTTTGGAGGCACAACAAGATTTCAAGGTCCTGATTCTCAAGCCTATAGCGTCAAAACACGATTTTGATAAACATGGTGTTCTTAGAACCTTATTTCGGAGGTTGTGCCTCAAAAGCCTCATTTTTGGAGCATAAAAATTAGTGTTTGGAGGCACACGTTTTCAAGACACAATTTCCGATTCCAGAGTCGGTAGCGTCAAAATGTAATTTTATGTACATTATGCTCTTAGAACCTCATTTCGGAGCTTGTGCCTTGAAAGCCCTGATTTGGGGACATCAAAATCAATGTTTGGAGGCACAACAAGGTTTCAAGATGCAAGTCCCGATTCCCGTGCTGGTAGCATCAAAATTCAATTTTGATGCACATCGTTCTCTTAGAACCTTGTTTCGGAGCTTACACCTCAAAAGCCCCAATTTTAGAGCATCAAAATTGGTGTTTGGAGGCACAACAAGGTTTCAAGATGCAAGTCCTGATTCTAGAGCCGATAGTGTCAAAATGTGATTTTGAAGCACATTGTGCTCTTAGAACCTTGTTTAGGAGCTTGTGCCTCGAAAGCCTCATTTTTGGTGCATCAAAATTGGTGTTTGGAGGTGCAAGGTTGCAAGATGGAAATCACGATTTCGGAGATGGTACTGTCAAAAAATGATTTTGATGCACATCGTGCTCTTAGAACCTCATTTGCAGAGCTTGTGCCTCGAAAGCCTTGATTTTGAAACATCAAAATCAGTGTTTGGAGGCACAACAAGGTTTCAAGAAGCAAGTCCCTATTCTTGAGCATGTAGTGTTGAAATTCGATTTTGACGCACATCATTCTTTTAGAAGTTCATTTTGGAGCTTGTGCCTCAAAAGACCCAGTTTTGGAGCATCAAAATCAATGTTTGGAGGCACAATAATGTTTCAAGATGCAAGTCCCGATTCTAGAGTCAATAGCGTCAAAATTTGATTTTGGTTCACATCGTGCTCTTAGAACCTCATTTTGAAGCTTATGCCTTGCAACCCTCGGTTTCAAAGCATCAAAATCAGTGTTTTGAGGCACAACAAGGTTTCAAGATGCAAGCCCCGATTCTAGAGCCAGTATCATCAAAATTCAATTTCGATGCACATTGTGCTCTTAGAACCTTGTTTTAGAAATTGTGCCTCAAAAGCCCCAGTTTTGGAGCATCAAAATCAAGGTAGAACCTTGTTTTGGAGCTTATGCCTCAAAATCTTTGGTTTTGAAGCATCGAAATTGGTGTTTGGAGGCACAAAAAGCTTTCAAGATGCAAGTACCTATTTAGGAAAATGTAGTGTCAAAACGTGATTTTGATGCACATCGTGCTCTTAGAACTTCATTTTGGAGCGCGTGGCTCAAAAGCTCCAGTTTCTAAACATCAAAATCAATGTTTAAAGGCACAACAAGGTTTCAAGACATAAGTCTCGATTCTCAAGCCTATAGTGTCAAAACATGATTTTGATAAACATGTTGTTCTTAGAAACTCATTTCGGAGGTTGTGTCTCAAAAGCCTCATTTTTTGAGCATAAAAAATAGTGTTTGGAGGGACAACAAGGTTTCAAGACACAATTCTCGATTCTAGAGTCGATAGCGTCAAAACACAATTTTGATGTATATCGTGCTCTTAGAACCTCATTTCGGAGCTTGTGCCTTGAAAGCCTTGATTTTGGAACATCAAAATCAATGTTTGGAGGCACAACAAGGTTTCAAGATGCAAGTCTCGATTCCCGTGCTAGAAGCTGTTGGCATATGCACACTCCAATGAGACATTGTAGGTGATTGAAGGTTTTGTCATTGATGGCAACCTTACAATCCTATGACACCAGCAAGACATTCCACCGACACTAGCAAGATCAGACTCTACACCGGCACTCAGATCACCGACATCGGCAGTGAAAGGAAGCATACCGGCACAAAGGCCGACAGGATTTTTGTTGTAATATATTTTGTTTATTATTTGTAAAATCATTGTAAGCCAACTTGGGAAGTTGTAAAATGACTGTTATATAAGAGAGATCATTGTAGAACATTTGTAATGAAGTAAGAGGAATGTGATTAGGCAAAATAAGGCAGACCTATTATGCGAATTATAGGTTAAGGGTTTATGTAAGAAGCAGAGCGAAAACTGGTACTGGATCTGGCATTATAGATTCTACTTTAAAGCACTACAAGACACTGGATTTATATAATCCATTTTGTAAGTCAGTGAGATTTCCCATTTTGTATTTGAGCAGTGAGCTCTAGGCAGTTGGCCTTCCTTCATGTGCAGGCCCCTCTTGTAGCAGTAATATTCTCTTATTGGCCAGTAAGTGAATATTGTGGGTCACAAATCCCACTGAGGTTTTTCTGACACCGGGTTTCCTCATTAAATCCTTGTGTTATGGTGTGTTTTTCATGTGGTTGTTTTTATCTCTGTTTATTGCATTACTTTCTACTTACCGGTACACAGTATTAATATGCTCTACATGCTTTAAGTTAAGAAAATCTTATAACCGGTTAGATACTAATTCACCCCCCTCTCAGTATCTGTGGGAATCCTAACAATTGGTATCAGAGCTTGGTCCTCTATTTTCAGAAGCCTAATAGCTTGAGGAAGATCTTGACACCGGTAGAGATGGAAAACTTGATGAAGCAACTTGAAGGAGCTCTCTCAGACTATGATGCAGAAAAATTAAAAAATATCAAACTTGAAGATGATCTAAAGGCTGCTCAAGATATTATTCAAGCACTTCAAGAAAATCTTACTATTTCAAGAAATAAGAGAAGATAACTTTGTGAAAAGATGCAAAATGAGAATGAAGAAAAAGAAACTCTTAATGATATGATAAACAAGCTAAAACAAGAGAACATGACAACAAAGAATGAGATGCAGGATATGACTATGAGATTTTGTAAAGAAATTGAAGATATAAAGAAGAATGAAGAAGATTTGACTAGAAGACTAAGTGTTGCTGCAAATGAGAACACAAAACTTAGCTATGAAAATGATTTGTTGAAGATAGATCTGATGCACACTCAGAATGACTCAAATGAACTGATGAGGAAAAAATAAGTCTTAGAAAGAGAACTAGATACTGCAAATCAACATAAAGAGAAATTCAAGAAAAGCTCAGAGGAACTTGGTAACTTGTTGAAGAATCAAAAACCTAAAGGTGACACTTCTAGAATTGGCTTTGAAGTTGGTGAAAGCTCAGGTACTGCAAACACACAAGATCATAGCGAACCGGTAAGACAACCTATTGCTTATAAACTCAATGGCAAATGCTTTAACTATAATAAGTATGGTCATAGAGCAAATGAATGTAGATCTAGAAACTATCAGAATACCAATGCACCCACTAGTCAATGTTCAAAATGCAACAAAGTTGGTCATAACTCTGAAAATTGCAGAATGAATGTGAGATGTTATGTTTGTGGAAGATTTGGACACTTATCTAATCAATGCAAAACACAAACCGACATAGGTTATGGAAAGGCTATTCAGAAACATAATGTGACTTGTTATGCATGTAACAAAATTGGGCTTATTGCTAAATTTTGTAGAAGCAAGTCCTCATTGGTAGACAACAAAGGTCCTAGTTTGAAAGGAAAAGAAAAAGTTGAAGAAGTTAAGAAGGAATTTTCAAAACAATGGATCAGGAAATCAGAACTGAATGTGGATAGGAATACTCCTCCACCGGTAGAACCGAGCAACACTCCACCGGCAGGATAGAGTAGCACTCCACCGACAGAAGTCTCTTCATCAAATTGAAAGTTCTTTGAGGGTTTGGCAATCAATGAGACATATGTTATTATTCCCTCGGTTGATGGTAAGAAGTTGAAATTACTTCTATATCGACAGTTATGTTAAGTGATTACTTAACCGACAAGCATTAAATGTGGTAGTTGGCAGATTGACATTATAAATTAATATTTTTGGCTCCATTTCACTTCACCGAGCATTCAAACATGCGAAGAGCATGAAATTTCCAGAGCTAAGGCATTTTGAGGAAAGAGGCAAAGCATTTCAGCAATCAATCCTTCCAAAGGCAGAAAAAGGTATTTATAATCATGGCATCCTCTTCTGTACCTGAATTCATAGAAAACCCTACTGTGGTCAAGGTAATCAAACGCCCTAGGCCCGTATTTTAGTTAGTTCCCGTATTTCAGTTAGTTCCTGAGATAGCTAAAAAGGATGACAATGTAGGTGCTTTTTCCCAAATTCCCAAAGGAGTTGTTTTTGCAGAAGACCCTAGAATTTATATCCATTGCCATATAGAAGAATTAGGAGATGAAGAAATCAAGAACATGTACAAATCTGTTATCTGTGATGACTCCGGAAATGTAAAACCTGAACACAAAATTGTTGAAACCCTAGGATTCACTAAGATCCTCTACATTCCAGAATTCCCCAAGGAAGTAATAAGAATAGTATTGAGCAGGGTACATGGAGAATTCTTTTGGCTAGATTCAATTCATAAAATTACCAAGGAAGTTGTGAAAGCTGTAATAGGGTTACCTTCCACCGGTAACAGACCAGACAAGACAAAGAAGGTCTCAAATGACCTGGTAATAAGCCTAACTGGTGCAACATCCTACAAAAGGTCTATAAGGGTTAATGATGTGACCGACATAAATGTGAGATTTGTTAGCATGATTTTAGGCTACAAAGCAACTCATGCAAACCGACTTAACTCAGTTTCCAATTTATGCATAAAAAGTGCACATGATATGGTGAAGGATAATGTAAAAATTGATGTATGTGAATGGCTAAAGGATGAATTGATTGACAATTTAGGGAAGATCAAGAAGGATAAGAAAGGAAAATTTAGATTTGGTAACTTACTTGTATGCTTAATGCTACACATAACCAAACAGGTGCCCGATATAGGTATCAAGAACCTTGGATTTGACATACCGGTAGGAAAACAGTTATCAGACTTGTTCAACAACATGGGTGAAAGCAAACAAAAGAATATTGATGAGTATTTTCAAGCACTAAAGGCCAGAATGAACAAAAGAGTCAGACTGTCACAAAAAATTGTAAACAAATACAAAGATGATATAAGTTTTGTGATTAAAAAGGATGAGATCTGGATGGAAGCAGTTATCCCAAGAACAATTTGGGTTACTGAAATGGGTTATGAGACTGATGACCACATCATTGAAACATATGCTAAAGCACTCTTGGAAGCACCAAATGAACCTAAGGAAGAAATATTTGGTAATGCTGAAACCATTGGAAGCCAAATTCAATCTAAGAAGAGAGTAAAGAAAGTAGAAGCAATAGTGAGGAGAGGTTCAAGGCAGGCTAAGGCTATAAAAGAAGATGTACGGAAACAAACCGGTATCATTGAAGATGAGTTACAGGCACAACAACCAAAAACTCACCTTTCACTGGTAGCAACTTCTTCAGAGAGTGACATGCCAGTTGAATTCAACAGAGTTGTAAGGAAAAGACAACCTTCACCGGTATCCACACCCTCGCCTAGAAGAACTAGACAAAAACAATAGACAGTGAGATCTCCGGTAAATAAGACAACCCCAAAGAAAAAGCTAACACCTAAGAAGAAAAGGACTCAACAGAACATTTCTCTGATTGACAGACTATTGGATGAAATCACAGAAGAAGGAAAACTCAAGAACATAGAAAAATTATATGATACACTATCAGCAGATGAGAAAAAGCAAGTTGAAAACAGTGTTATTTTACACCTGGATATCTATAAGAGGTTTTTGATGGAATTTGTAGATGAACTATCAGATGAATTGTTCAAGAGACTAGAAGCAAGAAGACAATCTGTTGTAGAACTTGACAAGAAAATCAAAATCAAAAAATTACTTGTTGTCTACCTAGTCAACTCTCCAAAAGTAATAGATAGTCTAATTGCAAAGGCCAACCAGTTAGTATTCTCTACTGCACACCGACATATTGCACTAATGGTAGGAAGAGTAAAAGAGGTAATAGAAGAAACAAAAAATGGATGGGATATATTCCTTGTGGAGAAGGAAAAGCAGGAAGAGTACAGGAACCCCAAGCCTATCAAAGTCTATCAAAAGGACAAAGATAAGGGTAAATGAAAGGTTGGTGGACCTCCTAGTATCAAAATAAAAGATAACTTATCCCCACCGCCTCTGATTACTACACCGGTAACAACAACAGAAGACTAATCGACAGATGACAGTATGGATGTATCACAAAATGATACTAATCCTAATTCAAAGATACTATACACAGTTGATGTCGATACTCAAAAGGTCAACATTGTGGTAGATAAAGACACAACTGGTAAGACTGACATGGTTAGTGAGCCACCGACAACTGACAACATTGATAACACTGAAGGAAAAGTTGAAGATGATAGCACAGGGAAACAAACTGAGACTGGAACAGATCAACAGACAGAGAGACAAGCAGAGCAACAGGCTCCGGAATAGGAACAGGTTCATGTGGAAACAGTGCCACCGGCAACAGGAGAGAAACAAAAACCCTTGCTTAAGGAAATGGAAACACAGACTGACCTACTAGAGGTTACTACAAGCATGGTTACTTCCTCCACTGGTGGAATTTAGAATGTTGGTTCATCCTCAGCAGATTACAAATCAACCAATGTAACTGAAGTTCTTTTAGATTCTTTGAAGAAATTAACAGATTGTAGTTCACAAGCTTATAAAGCTATAGATGACACAATCCCAATTTTGAGGATGATAGCTCCAAAATGCAACATAGATAATAAGGATTCTTTGAGTCAACTTGACACTTTGTCGAAGTATATTACTGACAACATAGTGACAGTTGAGCAGATAAAAGAACAGGCATTCAAAGACAAATTGGAAATTGAAAAACAAAAATTCCCTGAGGATCAAATAAAGAAGTGTACTAGGGAATTTGACACACTTCTACTGGAACTCTGAAACATATTGAAGGAATTTAAAACTCTGTACAAAGATACTTGCAAGACAAACTTTTTGACAGTGGACATAGATAAGAAAATGAGCAAGGCACAAGAAGAAATAAATAAACTTGCTGACAATTTTGTTAATTCACCTGATACATTATCAGTTTTTGAGCAAAAGATAACAGGTTTTCAGGAAGAATTACTGAAGCTAGAGAGAGAAAAGGAGAGAATAATAAACAAGGCTAAGAATCTGAGACTAAGACTAAGTCCAAGACTGGACTATCTAGCATCCCCGAGAAAGGAAATATCTGAGGCATTAGTACAAGGATAGAAAACACTGGCAGAGCATATGCAACAACTCACCGATATAGTTCAAAGAATAGAGGCAACAATAAAAGACAGTAAGAAGTTTATGGAAAGCATAAATTTGGTTTTGGCGGATCTCTTTCAAATTGTAACCACCCAGTTACAAGGTTGAGGCAGAAAACTACAACTCTATTGACACCTTGACAACCTTTGTCATTGATGCCAAAGGGGGAGTAGTAGTATGAGAAAATAATTAGCAAAAGACTTATCTGCTCAGGGGGAGCTCACATATTTTTGGTACACAATTTTTGGATTACAAGTTTTGGAATTTTCTCATGAGTGTTGCCATCAATGCCAAAGGGGGAGATTGTTGGCATATGCACACTCCAATGAGACATTGTAGGTGATTGAAGGTTTTGTCGTTGATGGAAACCTTACAATCCTATGACACCGGCAAGACATTCCACCGACACTAGGAAGATCAGACTCTACATCGGCACTCAGATCACTGGCACTGACAGTGAAAGGAAGCATACCAGCACAAAGGCCGACAAGATTTTTGTTGTAATATATTTTGTTTATTACTTGTAAAATCATTGTAAGCCGACTTGTCAAGTTGTAAAATGACTCTTATATAAGAGAGATCATTGTAGAACATTTGCAATGAAGTAAGAGGAATGTGATTAGGCGAAATAAGGCAAACCTATTATGTGAATTATAGGTTAAGGGTTTATGTAAGAAGTAGAGCAGAAACCAGTACTGGATCTGGCATTATAGATGCTACTTTAAAGCAGTACAAGACACTGGATTTATATAATCCATTTTGTAAGTCAGTGAGACTTCCCATTTTGTATTTGAGCAGTGAGCTCTAGGCAGTTGGCCTTCCTGCATGTGCAGGCCCCTCTTGTAGCAGTAATATTCTCTTATTGGCCAGTAAGTGAATATTGTGGGTCACAAATCCCACTGAGGTTTTTCCCACACCAGGTTTCCTCGTTAAAGCCTTGTGTTATGGTGTGTTTTTCATGTGGTTGTTTTTATTTCTGTTTATTGCATTACTTTCTGCTTACCGGTACATAGTATTAATATGCTCTACATGTTTTAAGTTAAGAAAATCTTATAACCGATTAGATACTGATTCACCCCCCTCTTAGTATCTGTGAGAATCCTAATAGAAGCATCAAAATTCAATTTTGATGCACATCATTCTCTTAGAACCTTGTTTCAGAGCTTACACCTCAAAAGCCTTGGTTTCAGAGCATCAAAATTGGTGTTTGGAGGCACAACAAGGTTTCAAGACGCATGTCCCGATTCCATAGCCTGTAGTGTCAAAATGCAATTTTGAAGCACATTGATCTCTTAGAACCTTGTTTAGGAGCTTGTGCCTTGAAAGCCCCAGTTTCAGAGGATCAAAATTGGTGTTTGGAGGCACAAGGTTGCAAGACGAAAGTCGCGATTTTCGAGCCGATACTGTCAAACCGTGATTTTGACGCACATCGTGTTGTTAGAAACTTGTTTGCGGAGCTTGTGCCTCGAAAGCGCCGATTTTGAAACATCAAAATTAGTGTTTGGAGGCACAACAAAGTTTCAAGAAGCAAGTCCCTATTCCAGAGCCTGTAGCGTCAAAATTCAATTTTGGCGCACATCATTCTCTTAGAAGCTCATTCCGGAGCTTGTGCCTCAAAAGACCCAGTATTGGAGCATCCAAATCAATGTTTGGAGGCACAACAAGGTTTCAAGATGCAAGTCCTGATTCTAGAGTCAATAGCGTCAAAATTTGATTTTGGTTCACATCGTGCTCTTAGAAGCTTTTTTCAAAGCTTGTGCCTCAAAAGCCCCAATTTCGGAGCATCAATATCAGTGTTTTGAGGCACAACAAGGTTTCAAGATGCAAACCCCGATTCTAGAGCTAGTAGCATCAAAATTTAATTTTGATGCACATTGTGCTCTTAGAACCTTGTTTTAAAAATTGTGCCTTGAAAGGCCCAGTTTTGGAGCATCAAAATTGGTGTTTGGAAGCACAACAATCTTTCAAGATGCAAGTCCCTATTCTGGAGCCTGTAGTGTCAAAATGTGATTTTGATGCACATCATGCTCTTAGAACCTCATTTCGGAGCACGTGGTTCGAAAGCTCCAGTTTCAAAACATCAAAATCAATGTTTAAAGGCACAACAAGGTTTCAAGACACAAGTCTCGATTCTTAAGTCGATAGCGTCAAAATACGATTTTGATAAACATGGTGTTCTTATAACCTCATTTCGGAGGTTGTGCATCAAAAGCCTCATTTTTAGAGCATAATTAGTGTTTGGAGGCACAACAAGGTTTCAAGACACAATTCCCAATTCCAGAGTCGGTAGCATCAAAACGTAGTTTTGATGTACATCGTGCTTTTAGAACCTCTGTTTAGTCCTGAATGTATAGTTGATGAGTAATCAGATAACACGGTAGTTCCTGCATGTACCAAGCATTCATGGAATAGAACAATCGTACATCATAACATAAATGACAAATGCTAATAATTAGAACAGAAAGTTATATCTTTATTCCAATGTCCAGACTTCTCCATCCATCATCTCCCTACCGAGGTTCCAACCAAACAATATATAGACCCGACAGTTGGCCAAGTTGCCAACCGTCACCAACTCCCAACTACTCGATGGGAACCTCTTGCCAATAGCAAAACATAAACACACATAACACACTTATAATTATTATTCGTACTAACATACGTTTTTACCCTTAACATTATCCCCCCCTAAAACGTAGTCGTCTTTCAGATGACTCAGACAAGAGAAACTGAAATAAAACATGGCTAAGAATGAGAAGAGGGAGGAGGCGTCCCTGTAGTGGTAGTAGGCTGAGGTCGCTGCCCGACCTGAGTTTTCAGATTCTTTTCTGCCATTAACTGTCGTTCTCACGCTTTCTTTACCATGTGAGCTGCTTCCATTAGCTTCTTATCTTTTTGCTCTAGCTGTGTAGTGAGTGCCGCCACCTGGGCTGCCAATGCCTGTGCCTCCTTCTCTTGCAAACTATAGTGGGTTTCACACGTAGTCATCTTCAGTTCCATTTCCTTCCTCAAGCTCTTCTCTACTATGGCCAACTTCGCCTGCTTCCTGGTCTCTTTTTCCAGGGTTACTATGTAGATCTGTTGGGCCTCTTTCTCCACTTGATGTTGCCGCATCTGTAAGTACACCTTGCAAAAAGTTCCCTCCATACTGCGGAAAGTGGTGCCTAAGGTGCTTGAACCTTCTATCAAGTGTCTGCGGGTCCAGTTCTGAATCATCTCTGGTGTACTATTATCCAGCCATCCTTGCTGCTCTAGGTACTACGTGAACTCCTCTTTGCACCCCTGGGCCATAAATTGACACAGTTGTGCCGCGTCGGCTGAATTATCAACCTCCATCTGTCCAGTAAGCTGAGCCATGCTGCATGCAACATCGGAGAGTCCTGGTAGCTGCGTCAGGAATCATTTGTGTGAGCCTGCTGGGTCGCTCGAATCAGGTAGTGTGATATGGAGTCCAGTGAGAGTCCCCTCCAGGCCACTGCTCTGCTCATCCCTTCCCTGCTGCTTCTGATCAGTGGGTCTCCCCTCATCTGGAATAGTGACCTCGCTATCTGGAGTCACGTCTAGCCCGATAGTCATGTTATGTGGTGTGGGTGAGGGAGGCAGGTGTGGGGCGAGCACGAACTGTCCTAGCCACCCATCCAGCAATGCATATATATCCTCATTTATCATAGTACCCAAGACTGCCTCTAAGTTAGCTGATGTTGTACCAGTCTCTATTGCCATCGTACTGGCTTCCGTTACCGCCATACTAGTTCCTGCTGCTGCCATACCAATGTCGGCTGTCGTCGTACTAGTTCCTGCTATACTAATTTCTCCTACCATCGTACCAGTTTCTGCTACCAGAATGACAAAACTGATCTGTGGCAACGATACTCGTCATTGTGCCGGTGGCTCCCCTTCTCTAATCTTCTGGAATAATACCCCCATGGGTCGTACATCTCCTACAAGGTTGGTGACTGCAAGCGCCTCCTGAGGTACCAGGTGTCCCGAGGCTAACTTTGAGGGCGTAAACTTTACCCTTGTGCTCTTCCATTATGCCCGCAATCCCCCCTGTTGCTCCTCTTCTTCATCTTCTTCCTGTTGGCATGAATCTGTTTCCCCCTCCTCCTCTATGGTGGTCTGTTCTGACATATGGAACCCTTCATCCCCACTTTCGAGTTCTTTCATTTCTTCCGCTTCCTCGGACTCCTTAGCACTGCTAACCTCCTCCACTTCTATAGATGTGTCTAGCTTCCTCCTCTTCCGTGCGGGCTGCGCTGTGTCGCCAAGGGTGTCCAGGTGAATGTAGTAGTACATAGTGGGTTTATTTGGTTCTACCTATCCGTGAGGTTCAAACATCTCCCAATCTTCTGGCGGTACTTGTAGACGTACTGCATCTAGGAACAAACTGATGGCATGATGGCACATGTAAAATGCTTTGTGCTCTAATCTCAGGAAGTCGTGAATGTGTTCTGCCAGGAGTTGCCCCCAGTTGTACACTTTCCCGCACCTGATCCCATTCATTAACCCAATCATCCATATGGAGATATCTGAAGCCCGATTGACCCTTGTCAGGCGGCTTTTAACCAGGTCCATCAACATCCTCCACTCTCCTAGTGCGACCAAACTACGCTTCATTCCTCTGTTATCGACCCAAATGCTCTTCCACTATTCTTCTGTAAGGTCATCTCTGCACACCAGGTTTATCAACCATTTTTTCTTTTCTTTGGTAAGGTTTTTGGTTGGTTTGGCAGTCGCTGTTCCTTTATCCGGTATGCCAAATACACGCCTGAAATCCTCAGGTTTGAATGAAACCCACACTGTGTGCCCTTGAAACTGGATGACCGAAGCATGCTCGTGAGGGTTATAACCGGATACCATGGTTCGTAGGACTGACTCGAACTCTTTAATGTTAAATATGGGCATCTGCATAGCGTGGTCGACCTGTGCTTTTTTAAGCGATTCCTTCATCACATGATCTGGAGGGTTTTCCTCCCACCAGGTACGACATTCGTTATTAGTCACACTTTCGAATGCTACATTGGCTGCCATGAGTTCCTCTGGGCCCTTTGTTGTCTTCGGTCTGCTCCTGGTTTTCCTATTGCTAGCAGGCTCTGTGGCCGTCATGGTTGTACTGCAACTGCCTTTCTTTGCTCTTCTACCTAAGCCCCTTCTTGCGTCCTTATTATAACCGTCTGCTAGATTATCTCGCCAGTTGGTACAACCCATATCACTTCTAGTTTCCCAACTGTACGATCCCTTCCTTGTATTTTGTGCTTCGTCTCTTATACCCTCGTGCCTTGATTGCCCGGTCAGATGCCTGTCGTACGACACAATTGTTGTCGTCGTACTACTTCCTTGTCTGCCACCGTATGAATTTTCCTTGCTTCTGCACGCATTGGTTTGCGTTGTCTGTACACTGCTCAGTAAAGATGTGTCCCTGCCTTGTATCGTGCCCGTACAGTCAAGCCATACGTCGTACAGTGGGTCCCCTTTGTTCTCGCTCTTTTTTTCATACGAACCAACACCATGCACTGAATGTTTTTACTCGTACGCTGGAGGGAGGCCATACGTTGTACGATAACTTTAGTTTGTGCCTCGTGCTGCGTACGTCGTACAAGTACAAAAAAGTCTTTGTTTTTGGTGTGTTCCAAGTGCCGTACACCGTACAGTGGTTCCTGTTGAACTCTCTGACGCCTTGAATCCATACGTCGTACGGTATAACCTCTGTAAGCCATTCATCGTATAACTCAACTTACCTTCCAGACTGTGCACATGCCGTACAATGGTTCCTGCTTTCTTGGCCTTGAATCCATACATCGTATGGTATAGCTTGTTGGACAATCCATACACTGTATGACCCAACTCCCTGGCTCTCTTTCCTGCATTGTGCCTAATGGGGTCTCCTGGCAACTTTTATAAGCACTTTTCTTTTTGAGGGTTAGGGTTAGGTAAATGTGTTTTATTAATTTGACATAATATACTTGCTTTTTCAGTAACCTTACTTTTTCCTTACGTTTACTTATACTTGCCTGACATTCCAATTTTCTATTGCTTGCAGATTTGGCCTTCCTTGCTTTTTCCCTGTATTTCCCCTCTTTAGCTTTTAAGACCCCTTGTTTTATCAATCATCTTATTTCTTTTGTCTGGCACGGTTTTTTCAATATTAGCTTTCTTGCCTTCAGTTTACCTTGGTATCGCTTGGCCTGCTTGTGCCTTCTGGTGCAGGCCACTGGTCGGTTGATTGAGTTTACTGCACCCAAGAAGTTCCCTTGTCTCCTTTGTATCCTTTTTCCCAGCCTGTTACCTTGTTTTTTCCTCCATTCCTTCCCTGGTTCATCATTCCTCACCTTGTCCTCCTTCCGTTTCTTATTTAGTTCCGCATCTCTCTCCTCATTGATCCTTCTTTTTCCTCCTGATGTATTGTTGGGCATCCTTGCTTTAATTTATGAGTCGTGCAACCATGTACACACATGTGGTAGTCTTCTGTAGTATTCCTATGCGCAACAGGTCCCTACGTATTCCAGGTCCCATATTTTGTCCACCAATGGGGCAGGTCCCACACCCTTATAGCGGCCATCAATGTACCGGTCCCCATATTGGTGGTACCAATTTACTCTTTCTCCGTCGATCTCTGATGGTCCAACCAGGTTGGGAATCACCCGATATAATGAGTTAGGTCTGGCCTCCATCTCGCCTACCCCAGATGTTCTGACAAACAGATCCTCTGTCTTCAGTACCATTTTAAACATGGTCCTAGGGTTGCTCCATATTCCTCTAGGTTGAGTTCTTCCTCTAGGTCTCCCGGCTCCTCTTCTTTAAGCGGGTTCTCAGTTTTCCTCTGAGCTTCTGCTTCTTCGTCAATGTCATATGCGACGTACCCTTCCCGAGCTCCTTCGTATGGTGCCCGTTTTTTCCAATATCCCGAGACCCTTACCCACATAGTTGGGTCTCCGAAATACGCATTCGTGAGATGTTTGTGAATCTTGGGAACTGCTACACCTTCCACCCTTTTTGGTACAAGTCATTCTTCTATGGTCATTAAGGGCTTTGCCCAATCGTCATCCCTCCGGTAGGGTTCCTCTTGTACTATTGGGTCTTCCTGGATCCCCTTGTCTTGACCAATGGTCCAATGTCCTCTCGTGGCATATCCTAGCATGTTGATCCCAACCACACGTTTATTTCTTTCTCTGTAGATTTTTAACTTGGAACTGTTCACAGGGTCCCTGATCGGGTTGTTATCTAGAGTTGCGAGTTTCACTGATCCATTACTACCGACCTCTTTGATTTTATAGGGCATGAGCCAACAGACCTTGAACTTTCTTGGTCGGAGTTCGTTCCGACTGTTATACTTCAAAACTAACTGTCCCGGTTGAAAGTTGGCTTTTTGCAAATGCTGGTCGTGCCAATGCTTTCGCCGACGTTGTGCTACCTCAGTCACCCATTGTGCCATCAGTCTCTGTTCATCCAGTTTTACCAACCCATCCAGCCTTGCATTCATGCTTTTAGTGTCCCCTAATTGATTTTCTACTGCCACCCGAAGGCTTGGCACAGTGTACTTGGCTGGTACCACTACCTCCTGCCCGTACATGAGTTGGAATGGTGTATGTCCGATAGTGACTTTGTATGTTGTACGGTAGGCCCATAGCACAACTGGTTGTCTTTCCTCCCAGTCCTCTTGTTCCACTCCACATGACTTGTAAATTATTGATACCAACACTTTGTTGGTTGCCTCGGCCTGCCCATTAGCGCAGGGATAGTATGGGCTAGATAGGTTATGAAATATTTTAAATTCCACGGTCATGGTACGGATTACCTGGTTGACGAAGTGCACTCCTCTGTCACTAGTGATTTGAAGTGGTATCCCATATCTAGTGACAATCTGTTCGCACAAGAACCATGCCGTACTCAAAGCTGTGTTATCGGGTAGGGCCCTAGCCTCTCCCCACTTAGTGAGGTATTCTGTGGCTACCACAATGTACTTGCATCGGTGTAGGCTACTTGGTTTCAGAGGTCCCACAAAGTTGAGACCCCATCGTTCGAATAGTTCTTGTGTCTGGGAAGGAAAGAGAGGCATGAAGTCCCTCTTGAGGGGTTTTCTGGCTCGTTGACAGGTGTCGCATCCGGTCACCCATTCTCGAGCGTCCGTGTGTAGAGTTGGCCACCATAGCCCTGCCAGAAGCACTTTTCTGGCGGTTGCATTTGGTCCCATATGTCCACCTACCAATCCATCGTGTGCCTCCTTTAGTACACCACAAACTTCCTCCTCCATGACACACCTCCTCAAGATTTGGTCGGGGCCCATCTTATATAGAAGTCCATTAATTAGTTGGAAGGTTTTTCTGTTTAGTGCCAATTTCCTCCGTTCCCCTGAAGGCATCTCACTTGGAAATGTGGAAGTAGATAGGTACTGCCCTATCTTTTCATACCAGGTTGGTAGTATTGCAATTTGGAACAAGTGTGCATCTGGAAAGTCTTCGTTTACTCCCTCGGCCGGTTCTCCTGATCTGATCCTTGATAGCTGATCTGCAATCACATGGGACTTCCCTGGCCGTACGACAATGGTGAAGGTGAATTCTTGTAAAAGCAGTAGCCACTGACTTACCCTCCCTTGGATGATTGGTTTATTCACTAGGTACATTAGTGCCTGGTGGTCCACATAAAATGTGAACGGTGTGGCCAACAAGTAGTGCCAGACCTTCTGAACTACATACACCATCCCTAGTGCCTCTCGTTCCGTTGTGCTATAGTTCCTTTCTGCCTTTGATAAGAGTCGACTTGCGAAGAAGATGGAATGGTCTAGTCCTTGTGCCCCTACTTGGGTGAGGGTAGCACCAATTGCAAAGTTGGAGGCGTCCACGTGCACATGAAATTCCTTGTTCCAATCCGGGTATACTAATATCGGTGCACTCACTAGTCATTTTTTTAATTCCGTGCAAGCTTCTTCTTGCTCCGTACCCCATACAAACGGCTCACCTTTCCTTGTCAGCTTATCCAATGGCCATGACACCTACGCAAAGCCCTTGATGAACCTCCGATAATAGCCTATGTGACCGAGGAATGATTTCACCCCTGTTACGTTTGTTGGACTTTCCATGTTAACAATCACTCCTATCTTATCTGGGTCTGTCTTCAATCCTTCCTTACAAACAAGGTGGCCCAGGAGTTTCCCTTGTGGTACCATAAATCTACACTTCTTTGGGTTCAGGGCTAGCCTAGCTTTCCGACATCATTCCATGCACTCTCCCAAAGCCTTCAAATGGGTATCCTGATCGCTGAAAATCGACCAGTCATCCAGGAATGCTCTGAAATTCCCTACCGAGATCTTGTAAAAAATGTGCAGAATTATTCGCTGAAAGGTCGCAGGCACGTTGCATAATCCGAAGGGCATGCGATTATAGGCATACACTCCTTCCTCCACCACAAATGTGGTCTTCAACTTATCTTCCTCCGCAATACTTATCTAGTTGTACCCGAAGAATCCATTCAGGAATGTGTACATCTCATGCCCGGCGACTTCTTCCAGAATACTGTCAGTGAATGGGATTGGGAATGGGTCTTTTATGGTTACTGCATTTAGGTACCTGAATTCCATGCATATTCTTATCTGATTAGCTTCTTTTTTAAGGGAGATGACAATTGGGGAGACCTAGTCACTTGTCTCCACTTTGAATATAATCCTCGCTTCTAGCATTTTGTTGATCTCTTCATTGACTCTGGCTGCCTAGTTTTTGTTCATCCTATATGGTCTCCTTCGTACCGATTGGGCTCCTGGCACAAGGGTTATGCGATGCATGCACAACTCTGGCGGTACTCCTTTCAAGTCTTTGTAGGTCCACGCGAAGACATCTTTATATTCCAGGAATATCTTGAAAGCAGCTGCCTTTAGTACCGGGTTCCAGTCATCTCCTGCTAGTATCATTTGAGGTACTACTTTGTTGCCTAGATTAATCCTCTCCACATCTCGTTCCTTGTACTTGATGGGTTTACCCCTTTCAAACTAGTGTGCCAACGTGTTATCCACTCTTGCCATTCCTTCTTGATATCTACCATACTCTGGGGGAAAGGATTGTTCCTCCGACCCCCCATTGGATTCTTCTAACTCACATATTTGTAGCATGTGACATTCCGGGTGGAAGACCTCGTAGTCCTCCATTTGCCAATGAAAAAGTCCTACCATCGAACTGGCCCCATCCTCCGAACATCTGTCCAACTCCAGTACTCCTTCTTCATCGGGCTCTTTCCCGCCTCTGCCTCCTTCAGAGCCCCACTCCCATCGATTGGAATCTTCTGAATCAGAGTCTGATGATGCGAGCTCTTCACTGACGGACTGGTTCTTGAGATCAATTACATACTTATGACCATCACTCTCGATTGAGAGCATATTCCTTTTCCCATTGTGATTAGCTTTGGCCATGATCAACCACCCCCTTCCTAGAAGAGCGTCGTACGCTTTCCTTTCCAGCGGAATGACTACAAAATCAAGGAGGAACTGTTGTGTCCCAATTACCACCTTTTGTGCCATGAGGGTGCCAAGGGGTTTGATACTGTGTTGGATGGCATCAACTAGGTGGAAGGTTGGTGGCTAAAGGATAGGCTTGCCAAGGCTTCGCCAAGTTCCCTCCAGTAGTACGTTGACTCTGGACCCGCCATCAACAATGGTGTTAGTAAGCTTCTACCCCATTATATCCATCTCTACTACTGCTGGTTTCCGCCTAGCGCCCACCGCGAGTAGCATAGGATTCATGGCATCCGTACCAGGTTCCTTCACTGGGTCCATACTACATGGGTCCGCCACCGTCTGGTGTTCCTGTCTAGGGGTAGTGTCCATGGTTGCATTTGTCAAAGCCATCCTTATATGTGGCATGGTCTGCAGAAGGTCGTACACCCATACGAGTATTATGGTTTGTAACATTTGCTTGATAATAGTTTTCTCTGGTTCCAGCCGGGCCGACGTATTGGCGGCCAGGTGCGAGGCCCTCCGTTCTCCAGCCATCGCCCACTGGATATCTGCCCTTGCCTCCTGAAGCCTTTCTTTTTCTGTGCGAGGGTCTCGGTACATGGCTTTCTTGTTTTGCAACCTTGTGATTGCCAGTATGTTTTCCTTTGATCCCTCTACATCGAGCATGTTCACCCCTTTTTGCTTTGGACAATCTATGTCCTCGTGATTCCTTGGACTGCACCATCCGCACAACAAACTTCCTACATCACCTCCATTTTGGCAATCTCGGGCAAAGTGACCCCATTCATTACACTTCCTGCACTGAACCATGGGTCGCCCCTTCTCGTCGTATTGAATTCTGCTCCTTGGTGTGTTATTATTGGATCTGTTGTTCCCCCGCCGATTGTTTCTGTATCCTCCGGGTGAGGCGTCAGGGTTTGTTGTTGGCCTTGAAGGTGTTGCTGGTGGTGTGGTTTGTTCGAGTTGGGCATAGAGCACTTGTGTGCTCCATGCCTTCAAGTTATATGGGCATTCCTTGGTGGAATGTCCCGTTATTTGGCAGATGTCACATAAGACTTTTCGGGGACAACCTCCTTTAGTGTGCCCTTCGGTCTTGCAGTCAGTACACCATAGTTCTTTTCCTTCCCTACCACTTTTTTTGTCACCTTTTAACTCCTTCATCATCCTCATCATATCTTTGTGGAGTGATTGCACTATTTTTGATCCTCTGTCGCTGTCATCATCCGTACTGTCACCATCGCTGCTCCATCGCTTCCTGCGGTATGTCTTGTTTTCACTTTCAATATCCATGGCGCGATTGTATGCTTCATCATACGATGGCAGAGGTACTACTTTCATCGTCCTTCTTAGGGATGGTACCAATCCTTCCACGAACCACCGCTTCTTGAGGCCATCTGCCGGCTGGTTCTCCATTTTGTTCAGTAGTTCCCTCAGCCGTCTGTTATATGCATGTACACTTTCATTTTTTCCTTGTTTAGTGTTGTAAATTTCTGCCACAATCTCGTTGTCGTCCCATAGGAGTTTGAATTCTTCCTCGAAGGCCTTCTTCAGATTGCTCTAGGATGTCTTATGCTGTGCATCAAGGTCTGTGTACCAGTCAATAGCTATTCCTCGCAAAGTAACTGGAAATGCCTTCACCCAGTAGTCCCGGTCGTCCTGGCCATTTGCTTCCCAGATGGTGACGCATGTCTGGCAATGTCGTACGGGATCCTCTGATCCGTCGCCCATGAATTTTGAGAGTTTTTGTTTCTCCGGGGTGTGTGCCATCATTCTTTTCTATGTGGTTTTATGTAGTGCTTGGAAATGGCTATATGCCGGGAAGGTACTATGTGTCCGGGTGGTGCCGTACACTCCTGGTCTGGTTGGGTCCCTGCCAACCGGGCTTTGGTCACCTTCACTTCTATAGTCCCTCCTTCCCAGGGTTTCCGGGTCCGATCTTCCTATTTTGATGCCCTCTGACAATGACAAGTTTTTAATGCCGGACACCGTTGCTTCAAAAATAGTGGCGATTTCCTCGTGCAGGTCTCGTACCGCCTCCTCTCCTTGTTCGAAAAATTCCGATTGGGTGCTTTGTGATTCGGTTCCAGAGTCTTCTTCACTTGACGTCGAGTGTGGGGCCTGGTTGGCGAGATCTTCCTCCGCTACATCTGGAAGTGGCATGTTCCTGGCGACCTCGGCCAACTCCTTCCACGTACACGGTTTTTGCCTCTCCCGACTACGACTCCGACTCACACTCTGACTTCTGTTGTGTTTCTCCAGACTCCTTGAGTCGGCAACCTCTCTTAGTCGTCATCTCCTGTTGGTCTATTCTTTTATGCGGAGAGATCACCGTACAATTCCTTCGTTTGCTCCTTCGGTAGTAGTGGTACGTCTGTCTTTGTTCGGCCATAGGGGCATCATGTGCCAGAGGTATGGTGCTGACTGGCCTCCCTCTCCTCTTCCTCCCTATGACTCCATTCCTCGTACCGTCAGAGAACTTGTTGCCGCCGATGTTCCTTTGTTGTTTCCTCTATTTGGTTTTGTCGTGCAATCATGTTTCTGGCAAGTAACCTTGGAATGCTCCCGAGGAGGTCAAAGACGGGGGTGTTGACAGTGAGTTCACCATGTACTGTGCCTTCCGAGACGGCTCTCTCCTGAGCCTCTCGCTGCACGTACTACTTGACCGACACGTCCCACAACTCTAGCAAGTTTGCCATCAATTGATCCTCTCGTTCCTCTTCCGCGGTATTCTCCTTGTATGTGTCGTTGTCCACGACAATTAATTGCTGGTCGAACGACCAACCCATTAATTGCTTTCGCCTGCCGCCATAGTTATCTCCAAGTTCGTTCAGGCAACGACGCCAAAATGTTTAGTCCTGAATGTATAGTTGATGAGTAATCAGATAACACCATAGTTCCTGCATGTACCAAGCATTCATGGAACAGAACAATCGTACATCATAACATAAATGACAAATGCTAATAATTAGACCAGAAAGTTATATCTTTATTCCAATGTCTAGACTTCTCCATCCATCATCTCCCTGCTGAGGTTCCAACCAAACAATATATAGACCCGACGGTTGGCCAAGTTGCCAACCATCACCAACTCCCAACTACCCGATGGGAACCTCTTGCCAATAGCAAAACATAAACACACATAACACACTTATAATTATTATTCGTACTAACATATGTTTTTACCCTTAATAACCTCATTTTGGAGCTTGTGCCTTGAAATCCTTGATTTTGGAACATCAAAATCAATGTTTGGAGGCACAACAAGGTTCCAAGATGCAAGTCCCGATTCCCGTGCTGGTAGAATCAAAATTCAATTTTGATGCACATCCTTCTCTTAGAACCTTGTTTCAGAGCTTGTACCTCTAAAGCCCCGGTTTTAGAGCATCAAAATTCGTGTTTGGAGGCACAACAAGGTTTCAAGACGCAAGTCCCGATTCTAGAGCCGGTAGTGTCAAAATGCGATTTTGAAGCACATTGTGCTCTTAGAACCTTGTTTAGGAGCTTGTGCCTCGAAAGGCTTGGTTTTGGAGTATCAAAATTGGTGTTTGGAGGCACAAGGTTGCAAAACGGAAGTGGCGATTTCGAAGCTGGTAGTGTCAAAATGTGATTTTGACGCACATTGTGCTCTTAGAACCTCGTTTGCGGAGCTTGTGCCTTGGAAGCCCTTATTTTGAAACATCAAAATCAGTGTTTGGAGGCACAACAAGGTTTCAAGAAGCAAGTCCCTATTCTAGAGCATGTAGTGTCAAAATTCGATTTTGATGCACATCATTCTCTTAGAAGCTCATTTTGGAGCTTGTGCATCGAAAAACCCAGCTTTCGAGCATCAAAATCAATGTTTGGAGGCACAACGAGGTTTCAAGATGCAAGTCCTGATTCTAGAGTCAATAGCATCAAAATATGATTTTGGCGCACATCGTGCTCTTAGAACCTCATTTTGAAGCTTGTGCCTCAAAAGCCCCGATTTCAGAGCATCAAAATTAGTGTTTTGAGGCATAAGAAGGTTCCAAGATGCAAGCCCCGATTGTAGAGCCAGTAGCATCAAAATTCAATTTTGATGCACATTGTGCTCTTAGAACCTTGTTTTAAAAATTGTGCCTCGAAAGCCCCAGTTTTGGAGAATCAAAATCAAGGTAGAACCTTGTTTCGCTGCTTATGCCTTAAAATATTTGGTTTTGAAGCATCAAAATTGGTGTTTGGAGGCACAACAAGCTTTCAAGACACAAGTCCCTATCCTGAAGCCTGTAGTGTCAAAATGTGATTTTGATGCACATCGTGCTCTTAGAATCTCATTTTGGAGTGTGTGGCTCAAAATCTCCTGTTTCAAAACATTAAAATGAATGTTTAAAAGCACAACAAGGTTTCAAGACACAAGTCTCGATTCTCAAGCCAATAGAGTCAAAACACGATTTTGATAAACATGGTGTTCTTAGAACCTCATTTTGGAGGTTGTGCCTCAAAAGTCTCATATTTGGAGCATAAAAATTAGTGTTTGGAGGCACAACAAGGTTTCAAGACACAATTCCCGATTCCAGAGTCGATAGCGTCAAAACACAATTTTGATGTACATCATGCTCTTAGAACCTCATTTCGGAGCTTGTGCCTTGAAAGCCCTGATTTTGGAACATCAAAATCAATGTTTGGAGGCACAACAAAGTTTCAAGATGCAAGTCTTGATTCCCATGCTGGTAGCATCAAAATTTAATTTTGATGCACATCGTTCTCTTAGAACCTTGTTTTAGAGCTTGCACCTCGAAAGCACCGATTCCAAAGCATCAAAATTGGTGTTTGGAGGCACAATAAGGTTTCAATACGCAAGTCCTGATTCCAGAGCCGATAGTGCCAAAATGCGATTTTGAAGCACATTGTGCTCTTAGAACCTTGTTTAGGAGCTTGTGCCTCAAAAGCACTGGTTTAAAAGCATCAAAATTGGTGTTTACAGGTGTAAGGTTGCAAGACGGAAGTGTGATTTTGGAGCCGGTAGTGTCAAAACGTGATTTTGACGCACATCGTGCTCTTAGAACCTCGTTTGTGGAGCTTGTGCCTCGAAAGCCATGATTTTGAAACATCAAAATCAATGTTTGGAGGCACAACAAGGTTTCAAGAAGCAAGTCCCTATTCCGGATCCTGTAGCGTCAAAATTTGATTTTCACGCACATCATTCTCTTAGAAGCTCATCTTGGAGCTTGTGCATCGAAAGGCCCAATTTTGGAGCATCAAAATCAATGTTTGGAGGCACAACAAGGTTTCAAGATGCAAGTCTTGATTCTAGAGTCAATAGCGTCAAAATCTAATTTTGGCGCACATCATGCTCTTAGAACCTCATTTCGAAGCTTGTGCCTCAAAAGCCCTGATTTCAAAGCATCAAAATCAGTGTTTTGAGGCACAACAAGGTTTCAAGATGCAAGCCCCGATTCTAGGGCCAGTACCATCAAAATTCAATTTTGATGCACATTGTGCTCTTAGAACCTTGTTTTAGAAATTGTGCCTCGAAAGCCCCAGTTTTGGAGCATCAAAATCGAGGTAGAACCTTTTTTTGGAGCTTATTCCTCAAAATCTTTGGTTTTGAAGCATCAAAATTGGTGTTTGGAGGTACAACAAGCTTTCAAGACGCAAGTCCCTATTCCGGAGCCTGTAGTGTCAAAATGTGATATTGATGCACAATGTTCTCTTAGAACCTCGTTTCGGAGCGGGTGGCTCGAAAGCTCCAGTTTCAAAACATCAAAATCAATGTTTAAAGGCACAACAAGGTTTCAGGACACAAGTCCCGATTCTCAAGCCGATAGCATCAAAACATGATTTTGATAAACATAGTGTTCTTAAAACCTTATTTTTGGAGATTGTGCCTCAAAAGCCTCATTTTTGGAGCATAAAAATTAGTGTTTGGAGGCACAACAAGGTTTCATGACACAATTCCCGATTCCAGAGTCAGTAGCATCAAAATTTGATTTTGGCGCACATCGTGCTCTTAGAAGGTCATTTCGTAGCTTGCTCCTCGAAAGCCCCAGTTTCGGAGCATCAAAATCAATGTTTTGAGGCACAACAAAGATTCAAGATGCAAGCTCCGATTCTAGAGCCTGTAGTATCAAAATTCAATTTTGATGCACATTATTCTCTTAGAATGTTTAGAAATTGTGCCTCGAAAGCCCCAGTTTTGGAGCATCAAAATCGAGGTAGAACCTTGTTTTGGAGCTTATGCCTCAAAATCTTTGGTTTTGAAGCATCAAAATTGGTGTTTTGAGGGACAACAAGCTTTCAAGATGCAAGTCCCTATTTCGGAGCCTATAGTGTCAAAATGTGAATTTTGATGCACATCTTGCTCTTAGAACCTCGTTTCGGAGCGCGTGGCTGGAAAGCTCTAGTTTCAAAACATCAAAATCAATATTTAAAGGCACAACAAGGTTTCAAGACACAAGTCCCGATTCTCAAGCCGATAGCATCAAAACACGATTTTGATAAACATGGTGTTCTTAGAACCTCATTTCGGAGGTTGTGCCCCAAAATCCTCATTTTTGGAGCATAAAAATTAGTGTTTGGAGGCACAACAAGGTTTCAAGATACAATTCTCGATTCCAAAGTTGGTAGCTTCAAAACACAATTTTGATGTACCTCGTGCTCTTAGAACCTCATTTCGGAGCTTGTGCCTTGAAAGCCCTGATTTTGGAACATCAAAATCAATGTTTGGAGGCACAACAAGGTTTCAAGATGCAAGTCCCGATTGCTGTGCTGGTAGAATTTTGATGCACATCATTCTCTTAGAAGCTTGTTTCAGAGCTTGCACCTCAAAAGTCCTGATTTCAAAGGATCAAAATTGGTGTTTGGAGGAACAACAAGGTTTCAAACCGCAACTCTTGATTCGAGAGCCAGTAGTGTCAAAATTCTATTTTGAAGCACATTGTGCTCTTAACACCTTGTTTAGGAGCTTGTGCCTCGAAAGCCTCAGTTTTGGAGCATTAAAATTGCTGTTTGGAGGTGCAAGGTTGCGAGACGGAAGTCGCGATTTCAGAGCCGATAGTGTCAAAACGTGATTTTGATGCACATCGTGCTCTTAGAACCTCGTTTGTGGAGCTTGTGCCTTGAAAGCCCCGATTTTGAAACATCAAAATCAGTGTTTGGAGGCACAACAAGGTTTCAAGAAGCAAGTCCCTATTCCAGAGCCTATAGCGTCAAAATTTGATTTTTACGCACATCATTCTCTTAGAAGCACATTTTGGAGCTTGTGCCTCGAAAGACCCAGTTTTGGAGCATCAAAATCAATGTTTGGAGGCACAACAAGGTTTGAAGATGCAAGTCTCGATTCTAGAGTCAATAGCGTCAAAAGTTGATTTTGGTGCACATTGTGCTCTTAGAACCTCATTTCGAAGCTTGTTCCTCGAAAGCCCTGGTTTCAGAGCATCAAAATCAGTGTTTTGAGGCACAAAAAGGTTTCAAGATGCAAGCCCCGATTCTAGAGCCAGTAGCATCAAAATTCAATTTTGATGCACATTGTGCTCTTAGAACCTTGTTTTGGAAATTGTGCCTCGAAATCCCTAGTTTTGGGCATCAAAATCGAGGTAGAACCTTGTTTTTGAGCTTATGCCTCAAAATTTTTAGTTTTAAAGCATCAAAATTGGTGTTTGGAGGCACAACAAGCTTTCAAGACGGAAGTCCCTATTTTGGAGCCTATAGTGTCAAAACGTGATTTTGATCCACATCGTGCTCTTAAAACCTAGTTTTGGAGCACGTTGCTCAAAATCTCCAGTTTCAAACATCAAAATCAATGTTTAAAGGCACAACAAGGTTTCAAGACACAAGTCTCGATTCTCAAGCCGATAGCATCAAAACACGATTTTGATAAACATGGTGTTCTTAGAACCTCATTTCGAAGGTTGTGCCTCAAAAGCCTCATTTTTGGAGCATACAAATTAGTTTTTGGAGGCACAACAAGGTTTCAAGACACAATTCCTGATTCCAGAGCTGGTAGTGTCAAAATGCAATTTTGATGTACAACGTGCTCTTAGAACCCCCTTTCAGAGCTTGTGCCTTGAAAGCTCTGATTTTGGAACATCAAAATCAATGTTTGGAGGCACAACAAGGTTTCAAGATGCAAGTCCTGATTCCCATGATCGTAGCATCAAAATTCAATTTTGATGCACATTGTTCTGTTACAACCTTGTTTCGGAGCTTGCACCTCGAAAGCCCTAGTTTCAGAGCATCAAAATTAGTGTTTGCGAGCACAACAAAGTTTCCAGATGCAAGTCCCGATTCCAGAGCCGATAGTTTCAAAATGCGATTTTGAAGCACATTGTGCTTTTAGGAGCTTGTGCCTTGAAAGCCCCGGTTTGAGAGCATCAAAATTAGTGTTTAGAGGCGCAAGGTTACAAGATGGAAGTTGCAATTTCAGAGGTGGTAGTGTCAAAATGTGATTTTGACATACATCATGCTCTTAAAACCTCGTTTGCGGAGTTTGTGCCTCGAAAGCCTCAATTTTGAAACATCAAAATAAGTGTTTGGAGGCACAACAAGGTTACACGAATCAAGTCCCTATTCCGAAGCTTGTAGCGTTAAAATTCAGTTTTGACACACATCATTCTCTTAGAAGCTCATTTCAGAGCTTTTGCCTCGAAAGACCCAATTTTGGAGCATCAAAATCAATGTTTGGAGGCACAACAAGGTTTCAAGATGCAAGTCCTGATTCTACAGTCAATAGCATCAAAATATGATTTTGGCGCACATCATGCTCTTAGAACCTCATTTCGAAGCTTGTGCCTCGAAAGCCCCGATTTCAGAGCATCAAAATCAGTGTTTTGAGGCACAACAACGTTTCAAGATGCAAGCCCTGATTCTAGAGCCAGTAGCATCAAAATTTAATTTTGTTGCACATTGTGCTCTTAGATACTTGTTCTAGAAATTGTGCCTCAAAAGCCCCAGTCTTGGAGCATCAAAATCAAGGTAGAACCTTGTTTTGGAGCTTATGCCTCAAAATATTCAGTTTTGAAGCATCAAAATTGGTGTTTGGAGGCACAACAAGCTTTCAAGACGCAAGTCCCTATTCCGGAGCCTGTAGTGTCATAACATGATTTTGATGCACATCGTGCTCTTAGAACCTTGTTTCGAAGCGCGTGGCTTGAAAGCTCCAGTTTCAAAACATCAAAATCAATGTTTAAAGGCACAACAAGGTTTCAAGACACAAGTTCTGATTCTCAAGCTGATAGTGTCAAAACACAATTTTGATAAACATGGTGTTCTTAGAACCTCATTTCAGAGGTTGTGCCTCAAAAGCCTCATTTTTGGAGCATAAAAATCAGTGTTTGGAGGCACAAAAAGGTTTCAAGACACAATTCCCGATTCTAGAGTCAGTAGTGTCAAAATGCAATTTTGATGTACATCGTGCTCTTAGAACCTCATTTAGGAGCTTGTGCCTTGAAAGCCCTGATTTTGGAACATCAAAATCAATGTTTGGAGGCACAACAAGGTTTCAAGATGCAAGTCCCGATTCCTGTGTTGGTAGCATCAAAATTCAATTTTGATACACATCATTCTCTTAGAACCTTGTTTTGGAGCTTGTACTTCGAAAGCCCCGGTTTCAGAGCATCAAAATTCTTATTTGGAGGCAAAACAAGTTTTCAAGATGCAAGTCCCGATTCTCGAGCTGGTAGTGTCAAAATGTGATTTTGAAGCACATTGTTCTCTTAGAACCTTGTTTAGGAGCTTGTGCCTCAAAAGCCCCGATTTTAGAGCATCAAAATTGGTGTTTGCAGGCGCAAGGTTGCAAGACAGAAGTCATAATTTGGGAGTCGGTAGTGTCAAAACGTGATTTTGACAGACATCATGCTCTTAGAACCTCGTTTTCGGAGCTTGTGCCTTGAAACCCCCAATTTTGAAACATCAAAATCAGTGTTTGGAGGCACAATAAGGAACAAGTCCCTATTCCAGAGCATGTAGCATCAAAATTTGATTTTGACACACATCATTCTCATAGAAGCTCATTGCGGAGTTTGTGCCTCGAAAGACCTAGTTTTGGAGCATCAAAATCAATGTTTGGAGGCATAATAAGGTTTCAAGATGCAAGTCCCGATTCTAGAGTCAATAGCATCAAAATTTGATTTTGGCACACATCGTGCTCTTAGAACCTCATTTCTAAGTTTGTGCCTCAAAAGACCCAGTTTCAGAGCATCAAAATCACTGTTTTGATGCACAACAAGGTTTCAAGATGCAAGCCTCAATTCTAGAGCAAGTAGCATCAAAATTTAATTTGGATGCACATCGTGCTCTTAGAACCTTGTTTTAAAAATTGTGCCTCGAAAGCCTCAATTTTGGAGCATCAAAATCAAGGAAAAACCTTGTTTTGGAGCTTATGCCTCAAAATCTTCTATTTTGAAGCATGAAAATTGGTGTTTGGAGGCACAACAAGCTTTCAAGATGCAAGTCCCTATTCTGGAGCCTGTAGTGTCAAAATATGATTTTGATGCACATCATGCTCTTAGAACCTCATTTCAGAGTCTGTGGCTCGAAAGCTCTAGTTTCAAAACATTAAAATCAATGTTTAAAGGCACAACAAGGTTTCAAGACACAAGTCCCGATTCTCAAGCCGATAGCGTCAAAACACGATTTTGATAAACATGGTGTTCTTACAAACTCATTTTGGAGGTTGTGCCTCAAAAGCCTCATTTTTGGAGCATAAAAATTAGTGTTTGGAGGCACAACAAGGTTTCAAGACATAATTCCCGATTCCAGAGTCGGTAGTGTTAAAACGCAATTTTGATGTACATCGTGCTCTGAGAACCTCATTTCGGAGCTTGTGCCTTGAAAGCCCTAATTTTGGAACATCAAAATCAATGTTTGGAGGCACAATAAGGTTTCAAGGTGCAAGTCCCGATTCTTGTGCTGGTAGATTTTGATGTACATCATTCTCTTAGAACTTTGATTCGGAGCTTGCACCTCGAAAGCCTCAGTTTCAGATCATCAAAATTGGTTTTTGGAGGCACAATAATGTTTGAAGATGCAAGTCCCGATTCTAGAGCCGGTAGTGTCAAAATGCGATTTTGAAGCACATTGTGCTCTTAGAACCTTGTTTAGGAGCTTGTGCCTCGAAAGCCCTAGTTTCGGAGTATCAAAATTGGTGTTTGGAGGTGCAAGGTTGCAAGAGGAAAGTCACAATTTTGGAACCGGTAGTGTCATAACATGATTTTGATGCACATCATGCTCTTACCTCATTTGTGGAGCTTGTGCCTCGAAAGCCTCAATTTTGAAACATCAAAATCAGTGTTTGGAGGCATAACAAGGTTTCAAGAGGCAAGTCCCTATTTTGGAGCCTGTAGTGTCAAAATTCAAATTCAACGCACATCATTCTCTTAGAAGCTTATTTTGGTGCTTGTCCCTTGAAAGACACAATTTTGGAGCATCAAAATCAATATTCGGAGGCGCAACAAGGTTTCAAGATGCAAGTCCCGATTCTAGAGTCAATAACATCAAAATCTGATTTTGGCACACATCGTGCGGTTAAAACCTCATTTCGAAGCTTGTGCCTTAAAAGCCCCAGTTTCAGAGCATCAAAATCAGTGTTTTGAGGCACAACAAGGTTTCAAGATGCAAGCTCTCATTCTAGAGCGGGTAGCATCAAAATTCAATTTTGATGCACATTGTGCTCTTAGAACCTTGTTTTAGAAATTGTTCCTAGAATGCCCTAGTTTTGGAGCATCAAAATCGAGGTAGAATATTGTTTTGGAGCTTATCCCTCAAAATATTTAGTTTTGAAGCATCAAAATTGGTGTTTGGAGGCACAACAAGCTTTCAAGATGCAAGTCCCTATTTTGGAGCCTTTTGTGTCAAAATGTGATTTTGATGCACATCGTGCTCTTAGAACATCGTTTCGGAGCGCGTGGTTTCAAAGCACCAGTTTCAAAACATCAAAATCAATGTTTAAAGGCACAACAAGGTTTCAAGACACAAGTCCCCATTCTCAAGTCGATAGCATCAAAACACGATTTTGATAAACATGGTGTTCTTAGAACCTCATTTCGGTTGTGCCTCAAAAGCCTCATTTTTGGAGCATAAAAATTAGTGTTTGGAGGCCCAACAAGGTTTCAAGACACAATTCCTAATTCCAGAGTCAGTATCGACAAAACACGATTTTGATGTACATCATGCTCTTAGAACCTCATGTCAGAGCTTGTGCCTTGAAAGCCCTGATTTTGGAACATCAAAACCAATGTTTTGAGGCACAACAAGGTTTCAAGATGCAAGTCCCGATTCCTATGTTGGTAGAATTTTGATGCACATCATTCTGTTAGAACCTTTTTTCGGAGCTTGCACCTCAAAAGCATCAGTTTCAGAGCATCAAAATTGGTGTTTGAAGGCACAACAAGCTTTCAAGACGCAAGTCCCGATTCTAGAGCCTATAGTGTCAAAATTGGTGTTTGGAGGCACAACAAGCTTTCATGACACAAGTCCCTATTCCGAAGCTTGTAGTGTCAAAACATGATTTTGATGCACATCGTGCTCTTAGAACCTCTTTTTGGAGCGCGTGGCTCAAAAGCTCTAGTTTCAAAACATCAAAATCAATGTTTAAAGGCACAACAAGGTTTCAAGACACAAGTCCCGATTCTCAAGCCGATAGTGTCAAAACACGATGTTTATAAACATGGTGTTCTTAGAACCTCATTTCGGAGGTTGTGCCTCAAAAGCCTCATTTTTGGAGCATAAAAATTAGTGTTTGGAGGCACAACAAGGTTTCAAGACACAATTCCCGATTCCAGAGTCGGTAGCATCAAAACACAATTTTGATGTACATCGCGGTCTTAGAACCTCATTTCGGAGCTTGTGCCTTGAAAGCCCTGATTTTAGAACATCAAAATCAATGTTTAGAGGCACAATAAGGTTTCAAGATGCAAGTCCCAATTCCTGTGGTGGTAGCATCAAAATTCAATTTTGATGCACATCGTTCTCTTAGAACCTTGTTTCGTAGCTTGCACCTCGAAAGCCTAGGTTTTTAGAGCATCAAAATCGGTGTTTGGAGGCACAACAAGGTTTCAAGAGGCAAGTCCCGATTCTAGAGCCGGTAGTGTCAAAATGTGATTTTGAAGCACATTGTGGTCTTAGAACCTTGTTTAGGAGCTTGTGCCTTGAAAGCCAAGGTTTCAAAGCATGAAAATTGGTGTTTGGAGGCACAAGGTTGTAAGACGAAAGTCGTGATTTCGGAGCCGGTAGTGTCAAAACGTGATTTTGATGCACATCGTGCTCTTAGAACCTCGTTTGCAGAGCTTGTGCCTCAAAAGCCCCAATTTTGAAACATCAAAATCAGTGTTTGGAGGCACAACAAGGATTCAATAAGCAAGTCCCTATTCCGGAGCCTATAGCGTCAAAATTTGATTTTGGCTTACATCATTCTCGTAGAAGCTCATTTCAGAGCTTTTGCCTTTAAAGAACCAGTTTTGGAGCATCAAAATCAATGTTTGGAGGCACAACAAGGTTTCTAGATGCAAGTCCTGATTCTAGAGTTAGTAGCATCAAAATTTGAGTTTGGCGCACATCGTGCTCTTAGACGCTCATTTTGAAGCTTGTGCCTCGAAAGCCCCGGTTTCAGAGCATCAAAATCAGTGTTTTGAGGCACAACACGGTTTCAATATGCAAGCCCCGATTCTAGAGCTAGTAGCATCAAAATTCAATTTTGATGCACATTGTGCTCTTAGAAGCTTGTTTTAAAAATTGTACCTCAAAAGCCCCAGTTTTGGAGCATCAAAATCAAGTTAGAAATTTGTTTTGGAGCTAATGCATCAAAATATTTGGTTTTGAAGCATCAAAATTGGTGTTTGGAGGCACAACAAGCTTTCAAGACGCAAGTCCCTATTCCAGAGCCTGTAGTGTCAAAATGTGATTTTGATGCATATCGTGCTCTTAGAACCTCATTTAGGAGCGCGTGGCTCGAAAGCTCTTGTTTCAAAACATCAAAATGATGGTTTAAAGGCACGACAAGCACTAATACATTTACCCTAAAATTTCGACGATGATTTTCGACGGAGAAGGTATATTGTGAACAAATTTGATTTTTTTTGAAAAATTGCCCGCATTTGTCAAAATTCTGATGATAATTCAATATATGTTTGTGGAAGAGAAGGAATTGGCAACGACATTTGCATTTTTTACATAAAGTGTCCGCGTTCGTCGAAATTCTGACTACAGCGGGCATTACTTATATTAAAAAAAAGACCAAGACATTTCAAATCATTTCCGCGACCTCTTCCCATTTTCTCGTTGCCACCCCAGCAGCGTATTCCCGCTGACAGTTCCACCTCTGTTTGATAGAATCCCCCAGCCTTGCCTCCGCTACTACTCATTGCTTGTTCCTTTTCATAGCTGTTTAGGCGAGAACCATTGGTCAAGGGTTAACTGGTATTTGTTCAATCTTATGGTGGAATTTTCCTGTGGGAACTGGAACAAAGCACCGCTGAAGGAACTAGTTTTTGTTCGATCTTTCACTCAGCCGCAGAAGGAACTCAAACAAGGATTGAAGGCCTTCCACTTCGTGTCTGCGAAAGGAACAATATAGTGACAAACCCCAGCCACGACCGGTTTTTTCTGGGCAGATGAAGCAACATAATATATCAATAAGCTGGTCGTCGAAGCATTGTTGGGGGTAATTGCCGAGTACTAACCCAACATTCCTGGTCCCCCACCCCCAAGTGGTGGGCATTGGCATTTACCAATAGCAATCATCCAGGCCGGCCTCGAAGTGGACTTGCAGGGAGATGTTTTTTTTGATCTTAACACTTTTTCTTTTCATGACATTTGAGTGAAGTAGACCACAACTGCAATTGTTATGGAACCCGTGAAGCTACTTGTAATTTCATATTGATCAACCTTGTGAGTAAACCACGACTCTATTGGGTTTTTCGTAACAATTTTAGCACCATCCATGATTAGTCCATCATCTTTCATGATTAACAATAGCGAACTTATCCAAAGTCACATAGCACCATGCAATGAGACTTAAGACATAACTCATTATTCTTCTGTATGAGATTTTTTTACCAAGATTATCATATTTTAGCTTGTGTGATAAGTTTTGGCATGGGAATCAACTAATAGACAACATAGATATTTATCATCAACCTCCTTTTTTTTCACCAAAGGGATAAAAATTTATTAAACACAACGAGAATTACAGAGCAAGAAAGTAGATACATAACCTAATCTAATCTCCATTTGCATAACCTAAGAATGTAGATACAATTAAATAATCTTGAAAGAATTGCATATGAAGGGCACTATTAGAAAAGAACTTATGTACCATGCTAGTCTATGTAGCTACTACTAATTATTGCATAGAAATAGATACATTTATTAGAATGTGTTGAAATAGTAGCTAGCTAGAATAAGACATGCCCTATAAATGTAACTTGTAATTTGGTCTGACCCTAATTGGGTGATGTAACTTGTGGTCCTATATTGAATGTAACTTGTAGATAGGGTGATGTAACTTGTGGTTCTATATTGAATGTAACTTGTAATTTGGTTTGAATGTAACTAAGGATAATATTCAAAATATATAATAATTACACTAATACATATATCACTCTCATGCCTTCCTTAATTTGATATAAGGTCTCTCTATCTTGTTAATACATGATAGCCTCGGTAAGATAAATGATTGAACGAGAGATAAATGAAGTCTCTCATTCAATCATCTATCCTATCGATAAACTATGATGAAGACTTCAAGCTATTGTTCATTCATTTGATCGATGATCATTGTTAAATTTGTATATATTCAACCGTACTTGCAAAGTTCGATCAATGCTTAACTACCGATAATCACCGGTTGTAAATCTCATAGCACAGAATACCGATTGGTATCGGTTTACATTAAAACCAATGCACTCCGATTAATATCGGTTAACATATTAACTATGAACACCGATTGTTATCGGGTTTAACCAATGCACTCTGATTAATATCAGTTAATATATTAACTGTGAACATTGATTGTTATCGGGCTTAACTAATACATACTGATTAGTATCGGTTATATTGCATATGATAGACACGTCGATTAAGTATCAGGTGGTTTGTTAAGTGATATACACCAATTTAGGTTTCTATCCTCCTCCTTTGTTGACATCCCCTCCCCCATTGTCTAATATATCTATGACTTTTCCAACAAATTTTAATATCACAACAAGAGATAATTTTGTATGAGTTTCTTAAAGCCAATTTTATTACTCTCCCCTTGAAAAATTGAAGAAAAAACCATAAACAAAATTAGGAAAATCCTTTTTTCAAGCATCATCAACTATTCCAGTAATGAATGTCATGATTTGGAGATTAAAATTCAACAACTTATTGTAGTTCTAGTAACATTTAAATAATAGTTGACAATGAGTTATACACTTATCATATCCCTTCTAAATGACATTTATAACCTATTATGTTTTTATCTTGCTATATGACATTGGTAGCTTAATTACCTATTAGGGGCTCATTGTCATTCATGGTACTACGATTTCATGTGCAATCATACTTGGGAGGCAACATAATAGCCTAGTTCTTCTTGTCTCTACATTGTGGAGCAAGAATAATAGTTGTCAATTGTTCCTCTTTTTTAAGGATCCACTTTACCTTTGTTGATTTTTATCTTTTATAACTTGATATCCTTTCTTGCATAGAATTGTCCTGAATCCAAATTCTCTCCTTTCTTGGACATTTGTGTTCCTTGATTAGGACCTCTTTCATTGTTTTTTAGGCAAATAAACAAAGTGATGAATACTAAGAGGAGGGTGAATTAGTATGCCAAAAATTACTATAAGCAAAATCTTAAACAGTTTAGCAGATAACCGGTGCAACAGATTCACTAATAAACCAGTTAAGATAAGTGCAAACCAAATAGAAAACAAAGCATTCACCCACAAGAGCACAATCACCATAACACAAGATATTTGATGTTGAAACCCAAATGGGAAAAACCATGGTGAGCAGAAACTCACAAGTAACTATCTGCAGAATAGTAACCAGACCGGTTAAGGTCATACTATGTTCTTCACCAGAACAGATCTTGTTAGGAATCTAGATCTCTGTTAGGAGATAAGTCTTGTTAAAGACTACCTATTAGAGGATTTAAGATCCATAGTTGCAAATCACCTTGTTAGAGGATTTTCAAAGGCTTTGCTGAGCCTACCCGGTTAAGGGCTTCAAACTTGTCGAAGATGTGAATAATCAACAAGTGAATGATCTAGATGATAGCACAATATGCTTAATTAGATCCTTGACAACTCCTTGATAATGCATTTCAACATTACTTTAGTCTTCTATATCTCCACACTCTATCCCTTCACATAGACCTAATCTTCCCTTCAATGATCGCACATAACCTTTTCTATTCTATATCTCACATACTCAAACCCTAGACATGATGTCCTTATAAAGGAATCTGATTTCATGTTGTCCAATAGAATTAGACTACAAGTTCCTAGGTACAGTGCATCTAGACACATTTGATAACATGACACAAAAACATCGCCAAAGTGTCGATGCATGATAATTCATCACACATTACAGTAATACCGGTTGGTAACTCATCATAGATATATACCGGTTAATACAATATACCGATTATTGGTTGTCAAAAATGAAGACTGGAAGATCGTAGTGTTCCGATCAAAAGTTAACTACCGCTTGGGTCCTTCATACCGCTTGAGATCCTCAAACCGCTTGGGATCCTCAAACTGCTAGGGGTCTTCATACTGCTTGGGGTCTTCAGTCAATCTGTAACTGGTAAACCATCTTCTGCAAAATACCGATAGTCTAAAAGACTACACATTCAGTGATACACAAATATCGGTTGGAACAATTACCGGTTGAGCATAACTCATACATCAAGAAAGTGTGTGTCCATCAATGACAATCAAAACATCATCAAAATGCCAACAGTATCCCCCTCTGGCATTGATGGTAACACTTAGGAAAATTTTGACATCTAAGTGTTTTTACAACAATAACAAAAAAGATGCTACAATCAAAATTACTCCCCCTAAGCATATATACTCCTACCTTTGCAAAAATTATAAGTAAGTGCATGAAATAGTAACATTCACCAAAATTTTAATGTACACTACCCCCCCTTTGCCAACAATGACAAAGTAATGCAAAGTAACCCCTTTTTCCTTATACAATAAAATAGAGTAGATGTTCATGACAATAAGGAATGAAATTTCTCAAAAACAGATTTAAAGTGTGTTAGGGTTTCAAGCAAATCTGAAGCAAATATGAACTAACAATTATATGCAGATTTAAATACAAAAGATAAAGAAATAAAATAGGACATAGATAACACAGAGATTTAACGTGGTTCACCCACAATGGGTTACGTCCACCATACACAGTCATCCAATCTTTCTTATTATCTAGCAAAAATAGTACATCAACCCTTACAATGCCTTAAGCATCCCAACCGCTTATAACATGCATTTTTAGGGCAAAAACAAAGTCGACCTTTTTAGGGTTTTATTACAATGTCGGTTTTCATCAAAAAAATATCCCATTTTTTTTTCTTGAGTGTACAATACTTTGCTGATCAGTCACCACATTTCAACAATCTCCCACTTGGAGACTGATCACGCTCCACACCAAACAATCTCCCACTTGGAGACTGATACTACATGACACCACTGTACATGCAACATCCGCTAGATAAAACACTAGGACTCGACTGGTATAAATTCCACAATTATTAATCAAGAAGACCAACAGAAACTGATGAAGAAATCAACATCCCCTATGGAACTGCCTTCATGAACATATCGACAGGATTCTCACTTGTGTGAATCTTCTCAAGCCGTAACTGACCCTCCTCCAAAACAGTCTGGATGAAGTGGTACCTGAGTTGAATGTGCTTTGTCCTTGAATGAAAAGCAGAGTTCTTCGCAAGATGAATGACACTCTGGCTATCAGTATACAATGGGTGATCCTCCTGTGTCTGACCCAATTCCTCCAGAAAACATTGTAACCAAATCATTTCCTTTGAAACATAATGCCTTCGTATTTGGTTCCTTTCAAATACCGAAGGATCCATTTCACAGCATTCCAATGTTCCATACCCGGATTACTCATAAACCTACTCATAACTCCCACTGCATGTGCAATATTTGACCTTGTGCATACCATTGCATACATCAGACTGCCAACAGTTGATGAATACGGGATGTTAGACATTTTCTTTACTTCTTCCTGTGCCTTTGGGCACATCTCCTTAGTCAATTTGAAATGACTAGCCAATGGTGTACTAACTGCTTTTGCATCCTGCATGTTAAATCTTTTCAAAACCTTCTTTATATATTCACTTTGGGACAAATTCAAGGTTCTATTTTTTCTGTCCCGTGTAATCCTCATACCCAAAATTTGCTTAGCTGCACCCAAATCCTTCATAGAAAATGACCTGGCTAATTTTTGTTTAAGATCATTTATGTGTTCCATGTTAGAACCAGTAACAAGCATGTCATCAACATAAAGCAACAGGATAATATAATTGCCATCATCCAATCTCTTAAAATATACACAATTATGAGAATGACATCTATGATAACCATGTTCAGCCACGAAACTATCAAATTTTAAATACCATTGTCGGGGTGCTTGCTTTAGGCCATACAAACTTTTCTTCAACTTGCACACCAAGTTCTCCTTACCTTTGACCTCATATCCCTGTGGTTGCAACATGTAAATTTCCTCCTCCAAATCTCCATGGAGAAAAGCTGTTTTCACATCTAATTGTTCAAGATGTAAATCATCTGCAGCCACAAGACTAAGTACAGTTCTAATTGAAGTCATTTTTACAACTGGAGAAAATATTTCATCATAATCTATACCCTTTTTCTGTGCAAAACCTTTTACCACAAGTCTGGCCTTATATCTTTTCTGACCTCCTTCCTCCTCCTTTAGCCGATAAACCCGTTTGTTAGGCAAGGCTCTTTTTTCTGCAGATAAAGGGACTAAGTCCCAAGTCTGATTTTTCATCAAGAAGTCCATCTCCTCTTTCATGCCTAGCTCTCATTGTTGTTTGACATCCACCTGCATTGCTTCTTCATATTCTTCTGGTTCACCAGAATCAGTTAATAATATAGAATACAAAGACGGAGAAAATCTTTCAGGGGGTCTCCTTGACCTCATAGAATGTCTAACACTTGCAGGAGTTTGTGGGACATTCTGTTGTTGCTGAGCATCAGGTACCTATGGCATTTCATTTTCAGGAATCTCATCCAACACCACATATTCTTGCTTGTTCTGTTCATGCTTCTTTTCCTGCATCTGTTCTTTATACATAACCTTCTCATTGAATATAACATCTCTACTTCTAGTTATTTTCTTATTTTCAAAAGCCCATAACCGATAGCCATATTCATCTATCCCATATCCAATGAAGGTACATTTATGAGATTTAGCATCAAGCTTGGTTCTATTTTCCTTATCAACATGGACAAAAGCTTCACAACCAAAGGTTTTCAGAAAAGAATAATTTACCTTTTTACCAGTCCATGCCTCCTCTGGAATACCACCATCCAAAGGGGTTGGAGGTCCTCTATTTATCAAATAGACAACAGTATGTACAACATCTTCCCAAAAATGTAAGGGCAATCTAACATGCAATCTCATGCTCCTCGCGCGTTCCATGATAGTCCTATTCATTCTCTCTGACACACCATTTTCTTGTGGAGTTCCTGGAACTGTCTTCTGCTTTCGAATCCCATTTAAGGAGAAGTAATCTTCAAATGCTTTGTTGAAATACTCACCTCCATTATCCGATCTGAGACACTTCAACTTTTTTCCTGTCTCATTCTCAACCAAAGCTTTCCATTTCTTAAAAGTTTTGAAAACATCCGATTTCTGTTTTAGGAAATATACCCATGTTTTTCTGGTTGAGTCATCAATAAAAATAACATAATAAAAAGAGCCACCAAGAGATGATACATGAGCCAGTCCCCATACATTTGAATGCACAAGCTCTAACTTCTCACTCTTCTTCTCTTTCCCAACCTTGAGAAATCTGACTCTTTTCTGTTTACCATAAACACAGTTTTCACAGAACTCTAAATCAATCTTCTTTAGTCTTGGCAATAGATTTTTGGAGTGAAGTATTTTCATTCCTTTCTCACTCATGTGCCCAAGCCTATGGTGCCACATTATCAAATCTGTTCTTGCAACGTCTATTGTTGTTGTCCCTGCAGTAACTTTATCTATAGCAACTAAGGTAGAGTAAGTGTTACCAGTACACACATATAATGTGCTTACCTTCGCACCTTTAGCTACTACTAATGATCCTTTAGTGACCTTCCAGATACTGTCTAAGAAGGTAACTATGCAACCTTCACTACCTAGTTGCCCTGCAGAAATTAAATTTCTTCTTAAGTTAGGAACATGTCTTACCTCCTGTAGAAACTAGTCATTTCCATTCTGCAACTTGATCTTTATCTTTCCTTTTCCAACAATTTGACAGGGCTCATCATCACCCAAATATACCTGTCCAAAATCACCTTGAACATAATCTAGAAAATATTTTCTATGGGGTGTAGCATGAAATGAAGCCCCAGAATCTATTACCCAGGAATCATTAACATTATCCAAACATAAGATTAAAGCATCTTGTAAAGTATTACTTGCAATATTAGCTTCCTTACTGTCATTTTCATTTTTGTCTCCTTCTTTGTTTTTCCGAGACCAACAGTCTTTCTTTAGATGACTAGGCTTTCCGCAGTACCAACAATCTTTCTTTCCTCTAGATTGAGAGTGTTCTTTCTTTGACTTCCCTCGTGACTTCTCATTCCAAGGGCTTTTTCCTCTTTCCTTTGATCTTCCTCTGTTCTCCACATTCAAAACACTACTTGATGATGTTGGAGTCTCACCTGTGCTTTTCCTTTGCATTTCCTCGCTTAGGATAACACCAACAATATCATCAAATACCAAAGTATTTTTTCCAGAGACAGAGTTACTTACAGCCATAACCAAGCTATTCCAGCTTTCTGGCAAAGAACATAAAATCAAGAGAGCCCTAACCTCTTCTGCAAAAGTAATTTTTACCAAAGACAATTGATTGGTAATTGTATTAAATTCATTTAAGTGCTCCGCTATAGATCCTCCCTCCCTCATTTTCAAAGTAAACAAACGCTTCATAAGAAATACCTTATTCGAAGCTGAGGGTTTCTCATACAGCTTAGCCAATGTCGCCATCAAATCTACAATTGTTTTTGCTTATGTTATATTGAAAGCTACAGACGGTGCAAGGCACAATCGAATGGATCCCAGTGCCTTTCTATCTAAAATGTCCCATTCTTCATCTGACATTGTGGTCGCTTTCTTTGCCTTTCCTTCTAATGGCCGCCACAAATTCTTTTGATACAGGTAATCCTCCATCTGCATTTTCCATAACTAATAATTCTGGCTATTAAACTTTTCGACCTTGAATTTGGAATCCTCCATTGCTCCCACTCAAATCTGAAAGTCCTGCCAATTTACAGAAAACCTCACTCTGATACCAATTGTTAGGGTTTCAAGCAGATCTGAAGCAAATATGAACTAAAAATTATATGCATATTTAAATACAAAAGATAAAGAAATAAAATAGGACACAGATAACACATAGATTTAACGTGGTTCACCCAGAATGGGTTACGTCCACCATACATAGTTGTCCAATCTTTCTTATTATCCACCAAAAATAGTACATCAACCCTTACAATGCCTTAAGCATCCCAGCCGTTTATAACATGCATTTTTAGGGCAAAAACAAAGTCGTCCTTTTTAGGGTTTTATTACAATGTCGGTTTTCATCAAAAAAATAGCCAAATTTTTTTTTCTCGAGGGCTGCTGCCCCCGAACCTCTTCCCAGGGCCCGGCCTGGCCCCGGACCTCAGGAAGGATACATGCTGAGTGTACAGTACTTTGCTGATCAGTCGCCACATTTCAACAAAGTGCTACACAAAAGTTTTCATGTCCAATGTCCATGACTCAAGTAATGAGGTAGCAACCTCACTTTTAGTCTTCATCTGAAATACCAGTTCTTCCATTGCATCGATGGTACTCATCTCTTGAGTTACCGTGATAGCTTCCAAGTTGAGAAAACATCTCTGAAGAACCTACAATTTTGGCAATAGGATTAGTTGAAGCACTTGCAAATCTTGAGTCTGATTGCTGATCTCTAAGTCCATCTTGGTAGTCTGATGCTGAAAATGATGAACGATTTGTCCATAGGCAGTAAATAAATCATAGGGCATCTTGAAGTTGCTGATATATTCCTGTAACTCTGATTAGAGTTGAGCTTTCTGTTTGAGTACATCTTCACAAATTAGATGGGGTTGGTAGATTTTACTCAAAAATAATTTACCCTCACCCATAGAAACGTTGATATCATTCTTCTGCTTGAGTAGTTGTGTCCTAAGTTCATTCATTTGCTTGACTAAGGCAATATTGAGTTCCTTTCAATAGTTTTTTCTTGCAATTGCTTGAGCAAAATCTTCCAAGCATTGTACCTAGTCTTCTACTACGTTACAAAGAAGTTTGATCTTGGATAGAGAGGAGTCGGTACTGGGGAGGTTAGTATCGAGAATTAGACTGGTAAGGGTGTCAACAACAATTTGTATGACATCTTGTTCTTTCTTCCTCTGCAATTCTTCCAGTCTCTCCTGTGCAAGTTTGATGCCTCGAATTATCTCAGACTCATCTGCTGATTGAGTCAGACATGCAAGAGTTAGATCAATAGGACTGGTGGAATCAACCTTCTTGGTTTGATCACCGGTTGCCTTAGGAGTTTGCCCTCCTTCTTTGGTCTTGATCTTCGCTTGTTTTCTCTTCTCTTCTTCCTTCTCCTCTTCCACTCTTTTCTTTTCTTCTTCTTTCTTCTTTTCTTCTTCTTTCTCTTTCTCCTCTTTTTATTTCTTCTCCATTTCTTTCTTCTGATCCTCTTCTTGCTTTTTCTTCTCTTCCTCCTTCTTCCTTTCTTCTTCCTTCCTCTTGTCTTCTTCTTTCTTCTTCTCTTCATCTTGTCTCTTATCTTCTTCTTTCTTCTTCTCTTCTTCTTTTCTCTTATCTTCTTCTTTCTTTTTCTCTTCATCTTTTCTCTTATCTTCTTGCCTTGCTCTTTCCTCTTGTTCTTTCTCCACTTTCTCTTTGTCCTGTTTCTCTTTCTCAGCTTTTTCTTTGTCCTATTTCTTTTTCTCAACTTTTTCTTTATCAAGAGTGACATCCTCATTATCTAATGCATCAACATCAATAGGGTCAATTTGTTCTGTCACTCTTTCACCTTGACTATCAAATACCTCATCCGATTTGCTTGAGCATAGGTCAGGTTCTTGATCAGCCTGTTTAGCAGCTTCGGATACTTGGTGCATTTTGACAACAACTTTAACATGTATGTGTGTATCCTTTTCTACTTCAAAAGTTTTACCTTCTAGTAACCCGATTCACCTCATTCTCATAAAGAAGATGCCTTTATTCTTATCAATAATTTCAAATAACTCAGAATTTGAAACATCAGGAAAGTACTGTACAAATTTTTTCTCCTTGATCTCTTGTTCTTTTTCAATGGCAATGCACCATTAGAAGGTGACCGACCATTAATACATAAATATTTAATGACCTCCTGTTCTACCTCCTCTTTTTCACTATCATTAAAGTCATCAAAATGTTCCTTCAAGTCATCAAGCAATTTCCTCCTACTATTCTTTATTGTCCTTTGATAGTGCGTCATTGGTTTATAAGAGGTAATATCTATATTTACCGATGCAGAAGTTGCTGGTACATTACCAATAGACTTCGACTTTTTGCTTGATTGCCTCAACTTCTTTGTTTCAATCTCAAGTTCAATGTCTTCTGCCTCCAGTGAGTGATTCTTGGATTTCCGCTTCCTCTCAAATACTTTAGCTGGAATAATCTCAAGATTCTTTTTGGTTGGTGACCGCTTGGTCACTTTCAGACTGGCAGATGTAACCGGTGCAGATACCGATGGCACTACTTTTCCCTTTTTCTACTTCAGTTCCTCAATCAGTGTGACCCTCTCCGAGTAGGTACTGGTTCTTTTCTTCTTTGCATCCAGTGGTGAGGCAAGTAGGGTAGAGGCATACCCAATCAATATGTCATTCACCACTTCATACCCCATAGGGCCAACTACTTCCTTTCTAGGTTCTAAAGCTTCTATCATGCAGTCATCCGTCCTTATTGTGAAGTAGATGTCATCTTCATACTTCTTCACTATATCATCACATATCCTTATTCTCTGGTTCATCTTTTGTTTGAATTCATCAAAATACTTATTTAGAACCTCAGGATATGCAGTTCCCACTGCTTGTAGACTCTCCTTAATCTGTCTAGAAACCAGTAGGTCAGTAGACCATTGAACATTACCTACTCCAGGGAAATAAACTTGAAAATAGAAGAATAGACCGACCTGAAGTTGGCCAACTTGAACCTCAGTGATTTGTCTTGTTTGATGGATTTCATATTCAACAACAATTGCTTCTATAAACAGGTACATAGGTCAGATTTAATATCTTCCTTGATCATCCTGTAAGCAGCAGGGACATAATTCATTCTGCTGGCATAAAATATCATGTAACCAATCACCATGCAAGCATATTTTACTAGATCATCAAAAATGGTGTTGACGGTCATTGCCCGTTGGTCACTCACAAAATCAGTGAGCTCTGTCATTTTAGTTTTGGTGACCTTCCGTAGAGCTGGTACTTCTCCAACATTGCAAAATCCAGTGACGACATGAATCGCTTCTGGTGTGATGTCATGGGTCCGCTCGAGATACATCTTGTCACCATGCACTCTACTGAGGATAATGCGAATATGTTCTTCTGTAAACTCTTCCAGAAAGTATACCACATTGTGTAGATTCATCTTCTCAAGGATGCTATACTCTAGTTTGATCTTCTTGTCATCTCCACAGAACAAACTTAGCCGAGAGTGAATTACTAGGGATCTTAGGTCTTCCAACTTACAGTCTATATACCCTGACATATCTCCCTCGACAATAACTTCGGTGAGAATTTGAGATAGGGCATTGTATCTAATTTTCTTTTGAAGAAACTCAGGTGTATCTATAGGTGCACTAGAACTAGAATGCGATTCATAAGCCATAACCAAATGATAAGAAAGACTTTCAGAAAATACCTTCACAATCTGAAATTTAGGTTTTCCAATATCGCGCATAGTACACCACATCAGTTGCTAGTTCACTGCTTAGTGTTCTTCACTGATTGCTTGAAGATGATTGCAAGATTTCGCACATGATTTCTTCAAATGCTAAACAAATTGCTCTGGATTCTTTGCTCTTGAAGATTCTTCTTTCGAAAATAGATAAGTGAAAATGATGACGAAAACCCCTTTAAACAAACTCTTACCGACCATAACAAATGCATCATTGCTAGGGTACAAACCCTAATTTTGCCTTTTACCGCTTCAGATCTTCTGCCGATTGACATGTCACATATACCGGTAAAGGTCTTTACCGACATAAACCAGGGGTTTGAAATATTTCACCGATATGTTCCCCCTAAGCTTTTCTGAAGCTTAGTTTGTCAGTTTAGCGACTTCCACACTAGGTGCAGAAACAGGTTCAATCTGTGACTCTTCTTCTGATTTCTTTTTCCAAGTTTTATTCATTTCTGCTTGAACGGTTTCAACATCAATCTTTCCTTCTGGAGTGATCGGTATAGCATCCGATAAGTTCTTTCTCTGTCTGCAAGTTCTGGCAGTGTGTCCCGGTTTGTTGCAATGATAGCATATCATTCCAAGTGTTCTCCATGGTCTATTATTCATACTTCCATTCTTCCTTCTACATGTTGCAGTAGTGTGACCGCTACCACGACAGATCAAACAAGCTGCTCTACAGCTAGTTGCCGCTTAATAACCAACTGACCGGTGGTCATAGGTATTGTACCGGTTGGGATTTTGGTTCACAGGAAGTTCCGGAATAACTCCTTGAGTCCTTGGAGGATATCTCCTTGTGTTGTGCAAAATAGACCTACATTTAAATTCTCTATGCCCAAACTTGTTGCATGCATAACAGTTTCCATTGAATCTATTGGATCTAGACATATTGTTTTGAAAATAAGGAAAATTGTTGTAGGCCTTGCTTCTACACACATTGGCAGTATGTCCTTCTTTGAGACAATTAAAGCAAACATGTTTAAATTTTTGCTTACCTTTATCCTTGGATGTCAGTTGCTTCTTTGATGTTTTAGCTTTTGTTCCAGAGGTCTCACCTTCCTCATACCTAGAGAAACCAAGTCTAGTGGTATCCTTTGCTGGCTTTACCGATTCTAGCTTTTGCTCTAGCTTAGCAGTACTCTGATTGAATTTGGCAAATATTTCCTTAGACTCAGTAAGTTCCTTTGAAATAGCAGCATTGGATTCCATCAAGGTTGTATTCTCAGAAATAACCATGTTTAGTTCACCTTGTATTTCTTCTTTTTCCACTTTACTCTCCTGGAGATGAGAGGTAAGGGTACTGATTTCTTGCTTCAGTTTGGAGATCTTATGATCTTTGTGTTTTACCAGATCTTCAGCTTTCCTTCTGTTCTCGAACTCCTGACTCATTCTGATAGTCAGTCCTTCCAATTCCCTTCTCAGATTGGCTTTAGATTCATTCAATTTTTCAACTTCTTCAACCAGGGCATCCATGTCGGCTTCATCAAAAGAGCTATTTTCAGTAAGTTCCATCAGTTTCTCAGCATGTTCTCTTCTCTTGGCCAAAGATGCTTTATACTTGACTTTGAGTTCATCATAGGCTCTCTCAGTCTGAGTGAGATAAGTAAGTTCCCTCACACTGTATTCCCCCATATCTCCTTCCAAGTGGTTAGACTTATAGAAAGGTTGGCTCTGATACCAATTGATGAATACTAAGAGGGGGGGTGAATTAGTATGCCAAAAATTATTGTAAGTAAACTCTTAAATAGTTTAGCAGATAACCGGTGCAACAGATTCACTAATAAATCGGTTAAGATAAATGCAGACCAAATAGAAAATAAAGCATTCACCCACAAGAGCACAATCACCATAACACAAGATATTTGACGTGGAAACCCAAATGGGAAAAACCACGGTGAGCAGAAACTCATAAGTAACTATCTGCAGAATAGTAACCAGACCGGTTAAGGTCATGCAATGTTCTTCACCAAAACAGATCTTGTTAGGAATCTAGATCTCTGCTAGGAGATAAGTCCTGTTAAAGACTACACGTTAGAGGATTTAAGATCCACAGTTGTGAACCACCTTGTTAGAGTATTTTCAAAGGCTTTTTTGAGTCTACCTGGTTAAGGGCTTCAGACTTGTCGAAGATGTGAGTAATCAACAAGTGAATGATCTAGATGATAGCACAATATGCTTAATTAGATCCTTGACAACTACTTGTTAATGCATTTCAGCATTACTTCAGTCTTCTATATCTCCACACTCTATCTCTTCACACAGACCTAATCTTCTCTTTAACGATCGCACATAACCTTTTCTATTCTATATCTCACTTACTCAAACCCTAGACATGATGTCCTTATAAAGGAATCTGATTTCATGTCGGTCCAATAGGATTAGACTACAAGTTCCTAGGTACAGTGCATCTAGACACATTTGGTAACACAACACAAAAACACCGCCAAAGTGTCGGTGGATGATAATTCATCACACATTATAGTAATACCAGTTGGTAACTCATCATAGATATATACCGGTTAATACAATATACCGATTACGGGTTGTAAAAAATGAAGACTGGAAGATCGTAGTGTTTTGATCAAAAGTTAACTACCACTTGGGTCCTTCATACCGCTTGAGATCCTCGAACCGCTCGAGATCCTCAAACCGCTTGGGGTCTTCATACCGCTTGGGGTCTTCGGTCAATCTGTGACCGGTAAACCATCTTCTACAAAATACCGATAGTCTAAAAGACTACACATTCAATGATACATAAATACCGGTTGGAACAATTACCGGTTGAGCATAACTCATACATCAAGAAAGTGTGTGTCCATCAATAACAATCAAAACATCATCAAAATGCCAGCACAAAGACATCAACCTCTCCTCTCTACTTATACACAAAATGGCTAATTGAAACCACTTCATATACAGAAAATGTCTCCTTGCACTGATCGAGCCTAAAAAATGTGACACCCTTGTTCAACAAGGGTTGATACTCTACAACATGATGCCTATCATTTATGATCTCAAGGTGGTTTCTTTCATGCTCAATAAAAATATGATCAAAACTTTTTGTAGTTCACAACTTGCTAGCCAATGAAATCCATGACGTAACATGAATCACCCAACATTACACAACTTGTTAGCTAGTAGTATTCACGTTTCTTCTATTTTCTCTTATCATATGACTAATAGTAAGTATCTCCTTCTATTCATGTTTCTTCTATTGTTGGGACTAGGAGGTGCGGATCGACCAAATCCTCCACCTGTTGGATGTAGACAATATGAATGTTTTTTGGATTAGGATGGTAGTCCAATTTGGGAGATCATTTATTGGAGGATCTTTTTTTAATAGTTCATTTATCAAGACTATTGCTATGGGGCTAACAAAGATCTACAACTTGTAATTACAATGGTCTATTGAAGACGCACATCTTCCAAGCATGTTACCTTAATGAGGTTTAAACCTTAATGGTTGCCACAGCAATGTTATGACTTGACCATTAAACTACATCTTTATTGATATTAACTTAGATTAATTGTTTTAAGAGTTTTGAAAAAGATACCTAAAAAATAAATCCAAAGAGCGTTAGGTTATTTAATTTAGAAACAAATATAGAGGATGATTTTGTTGTAACATTGAAATCGGTTTTCTTCTACATTGAATAATATTCATCTTTATCTAAAAAATATGTAAAAATGGTCATAAATAATATTTTTTACATAGACCAAATGTGGACCTATGTTTATTATAGCATCTACATATCTACCTTCTAAGTTATGGTTTGATCCTACTAAATGTGTCTCATTACTCTATAGTCCATGTCAATGTTTGTATCTCTTTAGATGTTGAGGATTAGGAGTGTTCATAAACACCTATAGGGATTGTTGATTAGCAAGGTTCATGGATTTCTAGGTCCATCCCCTTGACATGACCATCTTTAAAATCATGTAGAAGATTGATGACATAAAAATTCAAACATAAAAATTCTCTAGTAATATGGGATGTAAAATTAAATATATTTTCATACTCCCAACAAACTATTCATAGCACTCTTTCTTTATATATGTAAATGATGTTAGAACAATTAATTAATGCCAATTGAATGACTTGAAATATAGGGATATAGATAAGTGTTAGCCAAGCCATAAATTTTTAACTTTAAACTTTACAATTAGATTGATAGGTATTGCACCTATAGGATTAATTCAACAAATTTTGAGAAAATCCTAGTTCATATTTATAAAGTTTCTTGAACAAAAACATAATAACTTAAGAATTTTAGTTATAGTTCAAAGGTTATCATCAAAATAGTTGACAAATATTCTACTCAAAAGAAATTCCACAAGAAAAATTCAATTGATAAACTAAAGTATCGTCATGAAGGACATGTTATGCATAAGATTGAGGACAATGTTGCTCATAGGGAGAAAAATAATATTGTTTATGCTTTAGGTAAGTATTTTCCACATGAAAAATTCAATTGATAAACTAAAGTATTTTCTATTGTTTATGCTTTAGGTAAGTCTTGTTGGGGTTTATTGTGAATATTTTATTGAACTTGCATTGATCATCAAATTTTTAAAATAGGGTTTCATTTTTTACATTTTGTTTCATGTGGAAGTAATAAATGTAACTTTTATGGTTTTATGTCAAATAATAATTTGATAGGGTTAAATGTATGAGAATGTGTGTAAATGGATATAGATACAAATATTAGTATGCAATTTAGTTCTAGGTCCATTTCTAGAGATTTGATGAATATAATGTGAGAACTAAATTAGAATTGACACTTGATAATGAATATTTTACTATTCTATATTCTGTCACTTTAAGGTGCATATGATTCCTAGAAGGATAAATTATCTTAAAGTACGTAGAGAAATCTAAAAATGCTTAAAACTGAACATGATACCTTGATGAATCTTTCCTGAATCCTCACACAAGGTTTTAGGATGTCATGTAGAATGGTGCACGCTTTAACTTGAATTCTCCTTCAATGATTGATGAATGCTTGATTGCTTGTTCACTTGGAATTGAATTGATTTTATAATTAAGAGATCACTTGAATTGTAGGTAAACCCCTTCAAATGACAGGGTAGGCTTCCTTTTATACCTAATATATGTCTTGAAAGCATTTTATCCCAATGGCTTTAAATTAAAGTACTTTCTCTTCTATCTGATATTGGTGGAGTAGAGGTTGCATTGCATCGACCTAGGATACATATTTTCGTAGAAACAACACAAGTTAAATGTATCCCAGGTTGATGCAAAGCAACCTCTTCTCCAGAGATCACCAGAAAATAGAGAAAAAAACTTTAATTTAATGCCATCAGGGTAAAAGGCTTTCAAGACAGATAAATGGTATGCAACCGTATCTATTTGGAATGCATTACCCAAACAATGCAATCGATCAGTCGCCTTTGAAAAGAAAGTGGTATGATGAAATCTTTGGGCATAAAATAGATGAAATGCACTCCATACTACTGCTGCACAATATTTTGGTTGATGATATTTTTAAAATAGTAAAGGAAGGTGTATGGAACTGGCCTACAATTAAAATACACATGTATTATCTATTATGTAACTCTTGAATCAATTTCCTACACACAAAATGATGAAAATAGGTTTGTTGATGGGGGATTTCCTAGGTCAAATAGGTTTGAATATACCTTGAAGTGTGCAATATAGAAGGTTTGTATTTTTAATCTCCTACCCATTTATTAATTTATCTGTATGCATCAATGTCTCAAGATCAGATGGACCTTAAGTTATTGTCTCCCTTGCATATGATTTATTTGGGTGATAAACTTCACCATTCTACTCACAAGAATTTTATTAAGTCTCAAATATAGGGATCATAACTTATTAATGATGCAGTGAAAGTCCTTCATGAAGGACTTCTAGAAGTATTTTTGGATGAGTCTTTGTCAAGTGCAGATAAAAAACAATTGATGCTTAATGGATTTAAGGAACATTGTTTCAAATTGGAAGCCAAAGTTTAATTGAAGGATGTAGAGAAGAAGGTGGAAGAGAAAAGACTCGAAGTTTTGGTGATTAGATGTGCAACAACACACATCCAACTACAAGAAAGCATAATTTTCTTTTTAGAAAAGTGTAAAGGATGTAGTGGTAGCATACATGTTTTAAAGGCAATGGCCTGAATATACTAAGGATATTAAGGGTCACATAGATATTATAGCATCACAAATTGTACAACTATCCAATACTATAGACATGAAGAATGATGCAAAAGAAAACCAAAGGATTCAAATAGAAAACTTGTACATGCAACTAAATCCATTGACTAATCAGAAGAACAAAATTAAGAAATGGTTCAATCATCTAAGAGATGTTGTAGACTTGCAACTCACCAACTACTTAGTTTTTGCGGGTAAGAATTTTTTTTGTCTTGGTTATATCAAGGACAATCTGGTCAAGTATGCCTGTATGGTGATAGGTTACCGGACATTCCATGCTAGCAGAATTAACTCTGTCTCTACTGCAATGGTAAATGCTGGCTACAGGATGATCATGGAAGATACCTCATTTGATTTATGCACCTGTATGCAAAGGCACCTACTAGTGAACCTGAAGTCAATCAAACAAGACAATGCCTTGAGATTTAAATTCGGACAACTATTGGTCGGATTGTTCTTCTACTTCCAAGGCTACTTCCCAGGAGTCGGTGATATTTAGTGGTCTACTGACCAATCAGTTACAAAGCAAATTAGGGAAAGTCTTCAAGTGGTTGGAACCGGTTATCCTGAAGTACTAAACAAATACTTTGATGAGTTCAGGCACAAGATGAGCCAAAGGGTGAGAATATCTGGTGATATTGTCAAGAAATATGAAGAGGACATCCGATTTATCATCAAAGTAGATGAGTGCATAATGGAGGCTGTTGAGCCCAGAAAGGAAGAAGTGGAGTCTATGGGTTATGAGGTGATGTACGACATGCTAGATGGGTATGCTTCTACCCTACTTGCCTCACCGCTTGATCCTAAAATGAAGAGAACCGACACCTATCTAGAAAGGGTTACACTGGTCAAGGAACCCTCTATGAAGAAAGGAAAGGCAGTACCATCTGTATTAGCACCGGTTACTTCAGAAAGTCCTAAAGTGACCAAGCGGTCACCGACAAAGAAGAAACCGGAAGTTGCACCCACCAAAGTCTTTGAGAGAAAGCGAAAGACAAAAGGCAACACAACGGACTCAGAAGATACAAAATTTGAAGAAAAGCCAAAGCAGACTAGGCAAACAAGAAAGAAGACAAAGACAACCAGCAATGAACCGGCATCATCAACACCGGTAAATATTGATATTTCTTCTTACAAACCTTTAACACATTGTCAAAGAACTATTAAGAACATTAGGAGAAAAGTGCTGAGTGATTTGGCAGATTGTTTTGATGACTTCAATGATAATGATAAGGAGGAAGTAGAACAAGAAGTCACTTAATATTTATGTATTAATGATCGGTCGCCATTATAAATTAAATCTGTGACACCAGATTCTTTATATAACTCTTTAGACAACAAATGGTGCATTGCCATAGAAAAGGAACAAGAGATAAGAGAGGAAATATTTGCTCAACATTTTCCTGATATGTCTAATTCTGAACTTTATGAAGTTATGAAAAAATATAAAGGCCTCTTCTTTATGCGAAGGAGACTCTTGTTGCTAAAAGGGAAAGTCCCTGAGGTGGTAAAAGATACCCACTCTCATGCCCAAGCTACTCTGAGATTGCACCAAGTGTCCGAAGCCAACAAAAAGGCTGAACAAGAACCAAAGATAGCAAAACTGGATGAGGTCTATAATAGTGAAGGAGAAGAGGTCACTGAGTAAATGGACCCTATTGTTGTTGATGCTTTGAACGGTGAAGATGTTACTCCGGATACACCAATAGAAATGACAAGATAGGAGAAATAGGAAAAGGAAAAGAGAAAGGAGGAAGCAAAGAGGAAACAGGAAGAAGAGGAGGAGAAGAGAAAGGAAGAAGAGAAGAGAAAGGAAGAGGAGAAGAGAAATAAAGAAGAGAAGAGAAAAGAGGAAGAGAAGAGAAAAGAGGAAGAGAAGAGAAAAGAAGAGGAGAAGAGAAAACATGAAGAGGAGAAGAAGAAGAAGGAAGAAGACAAGAAACAAGAAGAGGAGAAGAAGAAGAAGGAAGAAGACAAGAAATAGGAAGAGGAGAAGAAGAAGAACGAAGAGGAGAAGAAACAGGAAGAGGAGAAGAAGAAGAAGGAAGAGGAGAGGAAAGAAGAAGAGAAGTAGAAAGAAGAAGAAAGGAAGAAGGAAGAAGAGAAAAGAAAGAAAGAAGCTGAGGAGCAGAAGAAGGTAGAAGAAGATAAGCAGAAACCTAAGGAAAAGGAGGTAGAGAGCCCAAAGGCAACCATTGGTAAAGCCAAATCGGCTGACATCACCAGTCCCATTGACCTCTAGTCTGCAAACGAAATGGAGCTACTGCAAAGTATTAAGCTTGCTCAAGAGCGACTGGAAGCACTAAGGAGGAAAAAGGAGGAAGATGTGATTCAAACTGCGGTGGAAACTCTCACCAGTTTGATTCCTGGTACCAATCTCCCAAGTACCGATTCCTCTCTAGCCCATTTGAAGCTCCTATGCACAGTTTTAGAGGACCAAGTGCAATGTCTGGAAGATGTTGCTGAAGCCAATGCTCAAAAGAAGCATCAAAAGGTTCTGAACACTACCATGGTGAAGAAGTTGAATGAGCTCAGGTCTGAACTTCAGAAGGCATAGAAGGACATAAGAGATGCTCTGGATGAGGGGAATCTGCTGCTCAGTAAGATATGTCAACCTCATCTATTCTGTGATGATGTGCTTGCTCAGAAAGACAAACTGCAAACTGATTTGCAGACATTCATAAGCACCTTCAAAACGCCTTATGATTCCTTCACCGCTTATGGGCAAACCGTTTACTGGTTTCAACTTCAGCCTGCAAGAATAGAGTTAGAGATCAGCAATCAGACACGAGATTTGGAGGAACTTCAACTGGTTCTACTACCAAGACTGCAAATACTTTAGAAATGCTCTCTCAATCTGGATGCCTTAACGGTCACTCAAGAGATGAGTACCTTGGACGCCATGGAGGAACAGGTATCCCATATGCAAACAGAGAGTGAGGTTGCTACCTCATTTCTTGAGTCATGGTCTTTATCCATGAAGACATTTATGCAGGACTTCAAATCAGTTTTTGACAAGTTTCACTCTTTATTGTCATGAACTCTTATGATTTTAATGATAATGGAAATAGGGGTTATTCATCTGTACTTTGTCATTGTTGGCAAAGGGGGAGTAGTATTCTGCATTTAAAATTTTGATGCATGTTATGTATACTTTCATGTTTATCTCTGTAAGGGAGTAGTATACATTGTATTTTCTGCAAAATGGGTAGTGTATATGCTTAGGGGAAGTAATTTTGATTATGGCATATTTTCTGTTGTAAAACACTTAGATGTCAAAATTTTTCCTAAGTGTTGCCATCAATGCCAAAGGGGGAGATTGTTGGCATTTTTGATGTTTATGTTGTGATTGTCATTGATGGACACACACTTGCTTGGAGATCACTTTCTATGTATGAGTTATGCTCAACCGATATTTGTTCCAAACCAGTATTATGTATTATAGTCTTTAGGCTATCCGTGTTTTGTAGAAAGTGTTTACCGATCTCAAGCGGTATGAAGACCTCAAGCGGTTCGAGGATCTCAAGCGGAGCGAAGAAACTGTAGTGGTAGTTATCATTTTCCCAGTCTTCATTCTCGGACAATAGGTAATTGGTAAAGTTGTATGAACCGACAATACTCTATGATGAGTTACCAACCGGTATTTTTGTGATGAGTTACCAACCACCGACACTTTGACGATGATTTTGTGTCATGTTATCAAATGTGTCTAGATGAAATGAACCTAGGAACTTGCAATGGAATCCTATTGGACCGACATGAAATCAGATTCCTTTTAAGGAGATCATGTCTAGGGTTTAATGTGATGTAGCTGTTAGGGTTTGTGGTGGTTGATGAGTTTTTGTATGTGCGATCTTAGAAGAGAAGATCAAGTCTGTGTGCTGTAACAGAGTGTGGATTTACGAAAGACTGAAGTAATGCTAAAATGCATTAGCAATGAGCTATCATGGATCTAACCAAGCAGACTCTGCTATTTGCTAGATCATTCACTTGTTGATTACTCACATCTTTGACAAGTCTGAAACCCTTAACCGGGTAGGCCCAGAAAAGCCTTTATAAATCCTCTAATAAGGTGGTTCACATCTGTGGATCTGAAATCCTCTCACAAGGTAGTCTTTGATCGGACTTATCTCCTAACAGAGATTGAGATTCCTAACAGGATCTATTTTGGTGAAGAACATTGTATGACCTTAACCGGTCTGGTTACTATTCTACAAATAGTTACTTGTTAGTTTCATCTCACCTTGGTTTTTCCCATTTGGGTTTCCACATCAAAATCTATTGTGTTATGGTGATTGTGCTTCTGTGGGTGAATGCCTTATTTGCTGTTTGGTTTGCATTTGTGTTAACTGGTTTGTTAGTAAAACTGTTATACCGGTTTACTGCTAATCTGTTTATGTGTTTAAGTTTAGTATTATTTGGTATACTAATTCACCCCCCCTCTTAGTATTCATCAAAAAGTACTTCGAGTCTGCCAACTCTGGTTCCACACTATAGAAATTTTTGGATATTGCCTTCCAAATATCCTTCGGTGCAAAAGTATCATTCTCATAATAGAAAAAAGGTGGCCCTTGCATGAACACATTGATTTCCTCCAAGCGTGGCCCAATAGGTCTCCTAGGAACTCCAAAACCAGTTAGTCCCTCCGCACATAAATTAGAGACTTCACATCACACACTCCAGACATTGTTTGTTTGTATTGCATACTCTGTATGTATTTATCACCCTTTAACACTTTCCTATGCTTTTCTCCAATTGCTCTCTTGTAGGTAGTTGATGAGCTTGTTTCTAGGTCATTCAAGCTAATGCTTTCTTGCTTTCGTTTACGAAATTTACTTGCGCACGAGTCTTTACCTTGTATCTTCTGCTTCCACACAGATATAAATTATAATTCACACTCAGATGATAATTAAATAAAATAAGCATTTGTAAATAACATATTTAGTCATTGGATGTTACATATTATCTAATGGAAAAATCCTAGATCAAATTCTTGGAGAAAGGAAACGTCAATATTGATAAACTTTTTTTCAAATAACACTGAATCCAATAAATTAAAAATGTTTCATGTAATTTTTAAAAGTAGAACTCATGCAATGCTTTCAATCATCGACGACAAAGCCATCTGACCCACATGGTCTGACATCGTTGGAATTCTCACGACAACCAAAGAAACATCCGACAAGGATGCTGTATATCCGACGTCACTTCTTTTTGGACAGTCGTTGAGGAGAAAACATAGCGACCGTCAGAATTCCAATGGGAATCTGTGTAATTTTGTGGTCGGGGAGGAAATATATGCCCCGTCGGATAAGAGCGTAACGTTGTCAAAATTCTGACGTCAATGGCATCATCAGAAAGACCGACGATGAGTTTTCGATGATTAAATTTGTCGGAAGTTCGACGTGGTGTCGTTGGACTACCGACAATTGACCGTCGAAAATTAGGCCCAAATTTTCTAGTGAAGGTTTTAAGACACAAGTCTCAATTCTCAAGCCGATAACGTTAAAACACGATTTTGATAAACATGGTGTTCTTAAAACCTCATTTCAAAGGTTGTTCCTAAAAAGCCTCATTTTTGGAGCATAAAAATTAGTGTTTGGAGGCACAACAAGGTTTCAAGACACAATTCCTGATTCCAAAGTCGGTAGCATCAAAACACAATTTTGATGTACATTGTGCTCTTAGAACCTCATTTCGGAGCTTGTGTCCTAAAAGCCCCGATTTTGGAACATCAAAATCATTGTTTGGAGGCACAACAAGGTTTCAAGATGAGAGTCCCGATTCCCATGCTAGTAGCATCAAAATTCAATTTTGATGCACATAGTTCTATTAGAACCTTGTTTCGGTGCTTGCACCTCAAAAGCCCTGGTTTTAGAGTATCAAAATTGGTGTTTGGAGGCACTAAAAGGTTTCAAGATGCAAGTCCTGATTCTAGAGCCGGTAGTGTCAAAATGTGATTTTGAAGCACATTATTCTCTTAGAACCTTGTTTCAGAGCTTGTGCCTCAAAAGCCCTGGTTTTGGAGCATCAAAATTGGTGTTTGGAGGTGCAAGGTTGCAAGACGGAAGTCGCGATTTTGGAGCCAGTAGTGTCAAAACCTGATTTTGACGTACATTCAACTCTTAGAAACTCGTTTGCAGAGCTTGTGCCTCGAAAGCCCCGATTTTGAAAAATCAAAATCAGTGTTTGGAGGCATAACAAGGTTTCAAGAAGCAAGTCCCTATTCCGGAGCCTGTAGCGTCAAAATTCGATTTTGATGCACATCATTCTCATAGAAGCTCATTTCGGAGCTTGTGCCTTGAAAGACCCAGTTTTGGAGCATCAAAATCAATGTTTGGAGGCACAACAATGTTTCAAGATGCAAGTCCCGATTCTAGAGTCAATAGCGTCAAAATCTAATTTTGGCGCACATCATGCTCTTAGAACCTCATTTCGAAGCTTGTGCCTCAAAAGCCCTAGTTTCAGAGCATCAAAATCAGTGTTTTGAGGCACAACAAGGTTTCAAGATGCAAGCCCCGATTCTAGGGCCAGTAGCATCAAAATTCAATTTTGATGCACATTGTGCTCTTAGAACCTTGTTTTAGAAATTGTGCCTCGAAAGCCCCAGTTTTGGAGCATCAAAATCGAGGTAGAACCTTGTTTTGGAGCTTATGCCTCAAAATCTTTGATTTTGAAGCATCCAAATTGGTGTTTGGAGGCACAACAAGCTTTCAAGATGCAAGTCCCTATTCCCGATCCTATAGTGTCAAAACGTGATTTTGATGCACATCGTGCTCTTAGAACCTCATTACAGAGTGCATGGCTCAAAAGCTCTAGTTTCAAAACATAAAAATCAATGTTTAAAGGTACAACAAGGTTTCAAGACACAAGTTCTGATTCTCAAGCCAATAGCGTCAAAACATGATTTTGATAAACATGGTGTTCTTAGAACCTCATTTCGGAGGTTGTGCCTCAAAAGCCTCATTTTTGGAGCATAAAATTATTGTTTGGAGGCACAACAAGGTTTCAAGACACAATTCTCAATTCCAGAGTTGGTAGCATCAAAACACAATTTTGATGTACATCGTGCTCTTAGAACCTCATTTCAGAGCTTGTGCCTTGAAAGCCTTTATTTTGGAACATCAAAATCAATGTTTGGAGGCACAACAAAGTTTCAAGATGCAAGTACCGATTCCCGTGCTGGAAGCATCAAAATTCAATTTTGATGCAGATCATTCTCTTAGAACCTTGTTTCAGAGCTTGCACCTCGAAAGCCCTGGTTTCAAAGCATCAAAATTGGTGTTTGGAGGCACAACAAGGTTTCAAGATGCAAGTCCTGATTCCAGAGCCGGTAGTGTCAAAATGCGATTTTGAAGCACATTGTGCTCTTAGAACCTTGTTTAGAAGCTTGTGGCTCGAAAGCCCCAGTTTTAGAGCATCAAAATTGGTGTTTGGAGGCACAAGGTTGGAAGATGGAAGTCGTGATTTCGGAGCAGGTATTGTGAAAATGTGATTTTAACGCACATCGTGCTCTTAGAACCTCATTTGTGGAGCTTGTGCCTTGAAAGCCATGATTTTGAAACTTCAAAATTAGTGTTTGGAGGCACAACAAGGTTTCAAGAACCAAGTCCCTATTCCAGAGCTTGTAGCATGAAAATTCAATTTTGACGCACATCATTCTCTTAAAAGCTCATTTTGGAGCTTGTGCCTTGAAAGCTCCGGTTTTGGAGCATCAAAATTGGTGTTTGGAGGTGCAAGGTTGCAAGATGGAAGTCGCGATTTCGGAGCCAGTAGTGTCAAAATGTGATTTTGACGTACATCGTGCTCTTAGAACATCATTTGCGGAGCTTGTGCATCGAAATCCCCAATTTTGAAACATCAAAATCAGTGTTTGGAGGCACAACAAGGTTTCAAGATGCAAGTCCCGATTCTAGAGTCAGTAGCATCAAAATCTGATTTTGGCGCACATCATGCTCTTAGAACCTCATTTCGAAGCTTGTGCCTTTAAAGCCACCGTATCGGAGCATCAAAATCAGTGTTTTGAGGCACAACAAGGTTTCAAGATGCAAGCCCCTATTCTAGAGCCAGTAGCATCAAAATTCAATTTTGATGTACATTGTGCTCTTAGAACCTTGTTTTAGAAATTGTGCCTCAAAAGCCCCAGTTTTAGAGCATTAAAATTGAGGTAGAACATTGTTTTGGAGTTTATGCCTCAAAATCTTTGGTTTTGAAGCATCCAAATTGGTGTTTGGAGGCACAACAAGCTTTCAAGATGCAAGTCCCTATTGCGGAGCTTGTAGTGTCAGAACATGATTTTGATGCACATCGTGGTCTTAGAACCGCGTTTCGGAGCACGTGGCTCGAAAGCTCCAGTTTCAAAACATCAAAATCAACGTTCAAAGACACAACAAGGTTTCAAGACACAAGTCTCGATTCTCAAGCCGATAGCGTCAAAACATGATTTTGATAAACCTCGTATTCTTAGATCCTCATTTCAGAGGTTGTGCCTCAAAAGCCTCATTTTTGGAGCATAAAAATTAGTGTTTGGAGGCACAACAAGGTTTCAAGACATAATTCCCGATTCCAAAGTTGGTAGCGTCAAAACACAATTTTGATGTACATCGTACTCTTGGAACCTCATTTCAGAGCTTGTGCCTTGAAAGCCCTAATTTTGGAACATCAAAATCAATGCTTGGAGGCAAAACAAGGTTTCAAGGTGCAGGTCCCAATTCCCGTGCTGGTAGCATCAAAATTGAATTTTGATGCACATCGTTCTCTTAGGACCTTGTTTTGGAGCTTGCATATCAAAAGCCCTGGTTTCAAAGCATAAAAATTGGTGTTTGGAGGCACAACAAGGTTTTAAGACACAAGTCCCGATTCTAGAGCCAGTAGTGTCAAAATGCAATTTTGAAGCACATTGTGCACTTAGAACCTTGTTTAGGAGATTGTGCCTTGAAAGCCCTGATTTCAGAGCATCAAAATTGGTGTTTGGAGGCGCAACAAGATTTCAAGGTCCCGATTCTCAAGCCTTTACGTCAAAACAGGATTCTTAGAACCTTATTTCGGAGGTTGTGCCTCAAAAGCCTCATTTTCAGAGCATAAAAATGAGTGTTTGGAGGCACAACAAGGTTTCAAGACACAATTCCCAATTCTAGAGTCGGTAGCGTCAAAACGCAATTTTGATGTACATCATGCTCTTAGAACCTCATTTCAGAGCTTGTGCCTTGAAAGCCCTGATTTTGGAACATGAAAGTCAATGTTTGGAGGCACAACAAGGTTTCAAGATGCAAGTCCCGATTCCCATGCTCATAGCATCAAAATTCAATTTTGATGCACATCATTCTCTTAGAACCTTGTTTTGGAGTTTGCACCTTGGAAGCCCCGGTTTAAGAGCATCAAAATTGGTGTCTGGAGGCATAACAAGGTTTCAAGACGCAAGTCCTGATTCTAGAGTCGGTAGTGTCAAAATGCGATTTTGAAGCACATGGTGCTCTTAGAACCTTGTTTAGGAGCTTGTGGCTCAAAAGCCTTGGTTTCAGAGCATCAAAATTGGTGTTTGGAGGCACAAGGTTACAAGATGAAAGTTGCAATTTTGTAGGTGATATTGTCAAAATATGATTTTGACGCACTTCGTGCTCTTAGAACCTCATTTGCGGAGCTTGTGCCTCGAAAGCCCCGATTTTGAATTATTAAAATCAGTGTTTGGAGGCACAACAAGGTTTCAAGAAACAAGTCCCTATTCTAGAGCCTGTAGCGTCAAAATTCAACTTTGACGCACATCATTCTTTTAGAAGCTCATTTTAGAGCATGTGCCTCGAAAGACCCAGTTTTAAAGCATCAAAATCAATGTTTGGAGGCACAACAAGGTTTCAAGATGCAAGTCCCGATTCTAGAGTCAATAGCTTCAAAATTTGATTTTGGCACATATTGTGCTCTTAGAGCCTCATTTTGAAGCTTGTGCCTTGAAAGCCCTGGTTTCTTAGAATCAAAATTAGTGTTTTGAGGCACAACAAGGTTTCAAGATGCAAGCCCCGATTCTAGAGCCAGTAGTATCAAAACTCAATTTTGATGCACATTGTGCTCTTAGAACCTTGTTTTAGAAATTATGCTGCAAAAGCCCTAGTTTTGGAGCATCAAAATCAAGGTAGAACCTTGTTTTGGAGCTTATGCCTCAAAATATTGGGTTTTGAAGCATCAAAATTGGTGTTTGGAGGCACAACAAGCTTTCAAGATCAATGTTAGGAGGCACAACAAGGTTTCAAGATGCAAGTCTTGATTCCCATTCTAGAAGCATCAAAATTCAATTTTGATGCACATCATTCTCTTAGAACCTCGTTTAGGAGCTTGCACCTCGAAAGCCCCGGTTTCAGAGCATCAAAATTGGTGTTTGGAGGCACAACAAGGTTTTAGGATGCAAGTCTTGATTCCAGAACCGATAGTGTCAAAAGGTGATTTTGAAGCACATTGTGCTATTAGAACCTTGTTTAGGAGCTTGTGGCTCGAAAGCCCCAATTTTAAAGCATCAAAATTGGTGTTTGGAGGCGCAATGTTGCAAGACGGAAGTCGTGATTTTGGAGCTGATACTGTCAAAATGTGATTTTGATGCATATCATGCTCTTAGAACCTCATTTGAGGAGCTTGTGCCTCGAAAGCCTCGATTTTGAAACATCAAAATCACTGTTTGGAGGCACAAAAAGGTTTCAAGAAGCGAGTCCCTATTCCGGAGCTTGTAGCATGAAAATTCAATTTTGACGCACATCATTCTCTTAGAAGCTCATTCAAGAGCTTGTGCCTCAAAAGACCCAGTTTTGGAGCATCAAAATCAATGTTGGGAGGTACAACAAGGTTTCAAGATGCAAGTCCCGATTCTGCTGTCAATAGCATCAAAATCTGATTTTGGTGCACATCATGCTCCTAGATTCTTTTTTCAAACCTTGTGCCTCGAAAGCCCCAGTTTTGGAGCATCAAAATTAGTGTTTTGAGGCACAACAAGGTTTCAATATGCAAGCTCTGATTCTAGAGCTAGTAGCATCAAAATTTAATTTTGATGCACATGGTGCTCTTAGAACCTTGTTTTAGAAATTGTGTCCCAAAAGCCCCAGTTTTGGAGCATCAAAATTGAGGTAGAACATTGTCTTATAGCTGATGCCTCAAAATCTTCAGTTTTGAAGCATCAAAATTGGTGTTTGGAGGCACAACAAGCTTTCAAGATGCAAGTCCCTATTCTGGAGCTTGTCATGTCAAAAAGTTATTTTGATGCACATCGTGCTCTTAGAACCTCATTTCAGAGCGCATGGCTCGAAAGCTCCAGTTTCAAAAAATAAAAATCAATGTTTAAAGGTACAACAAGGTTTCAAGACACAAGTCCCGATTATCAAGCTGATAGCGTCAAAACATGATTTTGATAAACATGGTGTTCTTATAACCTCATTTCGGAGGTTGTGCATCAAAAGCCTCATTTTTGGAGCATAAAAATTAGTGTTTGGAGGCAAAACAAGGTTTGAAGACACAATTCCTAATTCTAGAGTCGGTAGCGTCTAAATGAAATTTTGATATACATTGTGCTCTTAGAAGCTCATTTCAGATCTTGTGCCTTGAAAGCCCTGATTTTAGAACTTCAAAATCAATGTTTGGAGGCACAACAAGGTTTCAAGATGCAAGTCCCGATTCTTGTACTGGTAGCATCAAAATTCAATTTTGATGTACATCGTTCTCTTAGAACCTTGTTTTGGAGCTTAGACCTCGAAAGCTCAAGTTTTAGAGCATCAAAATTGGTGTTTGGAGGCACAACGAGGTTTCAAGATACAAGTCTCGATTCCAGAGCTGGTAGTGTCAAAATGCGATTTTGAAGTACATTGTGCTCTTAGAACCTTGTTTAGGAGCTTGTGCCTCAAAAATCCCGGTTTGAGAGCATCAAAATTGGTATTTGGAGGTGCAAGGTTGCAAGATGAAAGTCGTGATTTCAGAGCTGATAGTGTCAAAACGTGATTTTGATGCATATCGTGCTCTTAAAACCTTGTTTGCGGAGCTTGTGCCTCGAAAGCCCCAATTTTGAAACATCAAAATCAATGTTTGGAGGCACAACAAGGTTTCAAGAAGCAAGTCCCTATTCCAGAGTCTGTAGCGTCAAAAGTCAATTTTGAACTACATCATTCTCTTAGAAGCTCATTTCAGAGCTTGTGCCTCGAAAGACCCAATTTTGGAGCATCAAAATCAATGTTTGGAGGCACAACAAGGTTTCAAGATGGAAGTCACGATTCTAGAGTCAATAGCGTCAAAATCTGATTTTGGTGCACATCGTGCTCTTAGAAGCTCATTTTGAAGCTTGTGCCTGGAAAGCCTCAGTTTTGGAGCATCAAAATCAGTGTTTTCAGGCACAACAAGGTTTCAAGATGCAAGCCCCGATTCTAGAGCTAGTAGCATCAAAATTCAATTTTGATGCACATTGTGCTCTTAGAACCTTGTTTTAGAAATTGTGCCTCGAAAGCCCCAGTTTTGGAGCATCAAAATCGAGGTAGAACCTTGTTTTGGAGCTTATGCCTCAAAATATTTAGTTTTGAAGCATTGAAATTGGTGTTTGGAGGCACAACAAGCTTTCAAGATGCAAGTCCCTATTCCGTAGCCTGGAGTGTCAAAATGTGATTTTGATGCACATTGTGCTCGTAGAACCTCATTTCAGAGCGCGTGGATTGAAAGCTCCAGTTTCAAAACATCAAAATAATTGTTTAAAGGCACAACAAGGTTTCAAGACACAACTCCCAATTCTCAAGCCGATAGCATCAAAACACCATTTTGATAAACATGGTGTTCTTAGAACCTCATTTCGGAGGTTGTGCCTCAAAAGCCTCATTTTTGGAACATAAAAATTAGTGTTTGGAGGCACAACAAGGTTTGAAGACACAATTCTCGATTCTAGAGTCGGTAGCATCAAAATGCAGTTTTGATGTACATCATGCTCTTAGAACCTCATTTTAGAGCTTGTGCCTTGAAAGCCTTGATTTTGGAACACCAAAATCAATGTTTGGAGGCACAACAAGGTTTCAAGATGCAAGTCTCAATTCCCATGCTGGTAGCATCAAAATTCAATTTTGATGCACATCGTTCTCTTAGAAGCTTGTTTCGGAGCTTGCACCTCGAAAGCCTCAGTTTCAGAGCATCAAAATTGGTGTTTGGAGGCACAACAAGGTTTCAAGATGGAAGTCCCGATTCCAGAGCCGGTAGTGTCAAAATGCAATTTTGAAGCACATTGTGCTCTTAGAACCTTGTTTAGGAGCTTGTGCCTTGAAGCCCCAGTTTTAGAGCATCAAAATTGGTGTTTGGAGGTGCAAGGTTGCAAAATGGAAGTCGCGATTTCAGAGTCGATATTGTCAAAACGTTATTTTGACGCACATCGTGCTCTTAGAACCTCATTTGTAGAGCTTGTGCCTCGAAAACCCCAATTTTGAAACCTCAAAATCAGTGTTTGGAGGAACAACAAGGTTTCAAGAAGCAAGTCCCTATTCTGGAGCCTGTAGCATCAAAATTTGATTTTGATGCACATCATTCTCTTAGAAGCTCATTTCAGATCTTGTGCCTTGAAAGACTCATTTTTGGAGCATCAAAATCAATGTTTGGAGGCACAACAAGTTTTCAAGATGCAAGTCTTGATTTTATTGTCAATAGCATCAAAATCTGATGTTTGTGCACATTGTGCTCTTAGAACGTCATTCCAAAGCTTGTGCCTCGAAAGCCCCAGTTTCAGAGCATCAAAATCAGTGTTTTGAGGCACAACAGGGTTTCAAGATGCAAGCCTCGATTCTAGAGCTAGTTGTGTGTGTGAAAAAGTGAATAAGGATCTGTATCTGCAAGACACAACACTTCAATTAAGTCATTACATGTATGGTTAGATCTAAGCATGAATAATAAAACCATAACAAATCGACCAATTTCCTTCTAAAAGATGCGAGTATAAGATTGCTCTCAGATTTTAATAAGTAATACCAGTGACTAGACTACACCAAGATGAAGGATTTAATCTATATGAGCATGATATTAAGCTAAATGGATGCAAGATGGATGAAAGATTCAAGCAATATCAAATTCAAGCAATATGGATTCAAGCAATAATGAATAAAACTAAATATGGAAATAATAAAAAAAAAGCACAATATATTCAATGACTCCAGAGCAAAATCAGCATAATAATAAATCTCCAAGCGTATTCTCAAAAATCTTTGGGGTGTTTTGAATTAGAGCTGAAGGTTGAATTTATAGAGAATTCACAAGAGAGATGATGGAAAAGCTCAATTTAGGATTAATTAAAAATAATTGAGAAATCAGGTTCAGTTAACCTTGAGATAGATTCCAATTATAGTTTAATTGAAATGCATTTATATAATAAGTTCAAGTTGTATTGGAAAATAAGATTTAATTAATTCCATGCACTTGTGATAAAAATAGACAATTCTTTGATTTATTCAAGAAAAGAGTCTTTTCAATGCAACTGAACTTCTTTTTCTGGAAAGCTTTGAGTTCTAATTTAAGAGAATAATTAATAATTCAATTAATTGCTTTTCTAATTTCAATTTCTAAATTTAGAAAAAGAAATAATATCTCAAGTTTGATTTCTCTCTCAATTCAACTCTTGCTTTGTAATTAATTCCTCTTTTGCATGATTAAATGACAAATTTATTAATTAATTAAATATGCTAGGATATTTAATAAATTAAATAGATCAAAATGATATTCTTGGAATGATTCAATTAATTAAATAAATATTTAATTAATATTGAGTAATTGATTTTGCCATATGACATTTGATAATTGGAGAATTAATTATGTGCTCAAGATTGATTTAATTGCCTTTGGTTAGGACCTTGGTGATGTTGTCGAGATTAGGGGCCCATGGTTTAGATGACCATTTTTAGGGTATTACATTTGCCCCTCTTTGAATTAATGTGCGAGTAGCGCATTGGTTCAAGGAATATGTGATGTCTAGGAGATACCAGTTCTGAACTTGATTGATCATGAACTAGATAAAGAGCAAGGTGTTTAGCTTGATTCGAAGCGATGAAGCTGAATAAAGTCTAATTAAAGTGATACCGATCCCGAACTTGATTGAACTGAGAAACGATAGAGAGAAAAGATACCAAACTTGAACTTGATTGATTAAGAAGCGGATCTTACTGATCTAGAACTTGATTGAACTTAGATGCAGTGAGCGAAGATAAAAATTGATCTTGAACTTGATTGATCAAGATACGATGAGCGAAGATAAACTGTCCAGCTTGATTCGATGCGATGAAACTAAACACCTGCTTAGATTTAGTGTGTGATCAAAGATACTCTTTAAACCCTTGATTGTTTTTAAACGAATAACCAACTTGATGAAAAGCAATGAAACTGATTAACATTAAGAGATTGATTCAGAAGAAGACAAATATCAGCTTGATATGAAGTGAGGAAACTGATATGCCCCTAGCGATTGATTCGATTCAGATGATTGAGAGATCTCAACTTGATATGAAGCGATAAAGATGAGATGCCCCTTAGCAATAAGAATTTGATTTTCTTTAGTTGAAAATATTTTTGCTTGAATTTTGATGAAGATTTAAGAATTTATCGACATTAAAGATATGAGGTCATAAGGTCACGAGTATGCCCTCTCGAGAGCGAAATTGAAAGATAGCGAGGGTAATGATTATAGGCAATTTTGAGCAATGATAAGTTATTTGAGCACAAATTGATTTTGAGGATTTTTTTGAAAATTTTGGTTTTGATGTTAAATTGATTGCAAAATTGATGTGTAGAATTGAAATTGAGATTCAACGTTGAATTTGAGCGCAATTAGAAGAAAGAATGAGCATTTGATGAAAAAGTGCTAAGTGGTCAAAATTTTGAAATTGACTAGCAAAATGATCTTGAATTTCGATTTCGATCCCAAAAATGGAATCTGAATAGGTGAATTAGCTAAGGGTACAATTTTCATGTCCATCGAAGCAAGTTGAAAAATTAGGGTTTTGGCTATATAAGGGGTAAAAGTGTCATTTTCAATTCTTTTTAACCTCCCAAGTTTGAAAATTCAAAAAGCCTTCTGCGGAGAAAATGGTGGTCCCTACTCGTGAGCATCGATTCGAGTGCCAGAGATGACATAATTGACCTCTACACTATGAGCCAGCAGTAAGTGATCGATCTTAAGCCTATTATTCATTTCGATTTTGGATTTTTTTTTTATTTTTCAAGTTTTTTGGCATGTTGAGTCGGGTTTTCTTGTTTTGTCATGCGAGATAGGATTCTGTCTCTACGACAAACTTTCAAAGTTTGTTTTGTCATTTCAGACTATTAGTTTTGTCATTCTAGGGCCACCCTTATGTCGTACGACAACCTTCTTGAAAGATCATTTTATCGTGCGGAGTATGATCTTTTGTCGTATGGGTGTCTTTTGTTGTACGAGACTCAATCCCGACTCGTACAAAATGCTGCCTTTCTGTGTTTTGTCATTTGGAAAACAATGAGCATTTTTGAAGGTCGAAACTTGAAATTTTGATTTTGCAATTGATGTAGTTGGATTTGCTTGATGTTTTACTTCTCTTGTAGGCTTATTTGGAATGTTTTCTAATGCTTCGTTGTTGTTTGATTTTATTTTGTAGGTTCGATTACCTCATGTGGTCTTCAAGTGTGTTTACCCACCCACTATGACATTAATTCGACAACTTTCAGAGGTTGATCAGGCTCATATTGATTTGTGCGGTTTGACGCACCTTCTTAGATTACCTGATATCCATGTGAATCATGGTATGCTCACATCATTGGTTGAGCGTTTCCATTCTGAGCATAAGACCTTTCACTTACCAGTTGGGGAGATGATTATCACTCCTGAGGACGTATATAGGATCCTTCGTATCCCTTTTGCTGGGGATAAGGTGGATAATAATGCAGCATAGCTTTACAGGAAGTTAGGCATGTCTTCAGGGATCCTAATATCCTGACATGTTCAATCAGTTGGGACATCATGATGAGCCGGTATAGTGACAAGTTTCCTCTCACCTGTGTTCTAGTAGGGTTTATCGGCTATTTTCTGATGCCGGATAGAGGTCAGCAGGGATTCCAGTGTGGATGGGGCCGAATGTTGGAGAGATTGATTGAGACCCCTCAGAGGCTTGGTTGGGGTTCTTGAATTTTGGCACACATGTATCGTGAGATGCATGAGATAGTGTATAGAGAGGGCAAGAGCATGGCCACTGGAGTTTTGATATTACAGGTTTGGGCTTGGGAGCACCTCCCAGTATGTCAGCCAATCATTGATGATAGCAGAGAGCCTAGGCAACCGATTGTATATAGGTATGCTGGTTATGTTACGCAGCCCCATCTGGGCAAGACAGATTTTTGGCAGCGACAGCTAGATGATCTGATAGTCATGGTATGGAGGCCTTACATGAGTTTAGAGCCATGGGATGACTAGCGGCTAGTAAGCAGGGACATTTTTGTTACGTGCCCACTTATTGGCAGATCGCAGACAATAGTGGAGCGATTTGTAGTATCATGGGTGATGAGGCAGTATCGCCGGCCTCAGGGGATCTCACAGGAGTTCACAACGTATGCTTGATATGCTGATGAGGAGAGGTGGGAATGGTCACCGAGGTTATCCTATGCCTTGAGTATGCAAGAGCTGAATGGTCTACAACGCTTGAGATGGGACTATATGGACGATGTTGCAGATGTAGGGGTATTGCCCCAGTATAGGTAATGGTTCCAGCAACATCCATTCCCGAGGTTGACAGATCTAGCTGAGAAGGCTCCTTGCATTGAGGAGATTGAGGATGATGCCCCCGCACCAGGACAGGGACAGGGATAGGGACAGAGGCAGGGCTAGAGACAGGGACAATGATGAATAAATGATGAATAGTTAGTACCAAACCAATACTGAGAGGGGGGGGGGTGAATCAGTACAGGCAAAAACACTTTCCTTGAACCGGTTTGATTGCACACATTGAACTTTGACTGGTAAGCAATAACACCGGTCTAAATCAGATTGCTACCGGTAAAACACAATGAGAATGTAAAAGACATAAACTGGTAACTCTAGGCTTTCCACACAATCTAATACCTCATTTTCACTTCACCCTTATGCATAAACAAGTAATCTATAATTAGAAATATAATGACTTCTAGTTCAACATGTTTTACCACTTTGACATAAAACACTAAGCCATCACATGAAAGACATCACACACTAATTTTTCATGTGGAAACCCAACTGGGAAAAACCACGGTGGGGATGAATACCCACAAGTTGTTCTTGAACTCTTTTGAAGTCTGCTCTATTAGGAGCCTAGTTCGGTTAAAGACAATTATAATAGGTTCTGCTAGGAGCCGATCCTGCTAGGGATCACCTGGTTAAGAGATGGCTAAATACCCGGTTAAAGGTTAGAACCCTGTTAAAGGTTACCTCGCAAGAGGATTTGAAGAACTCATTGAATTGAGTCACCCTGTTAAAGGATTTACACAAAAGCCTGTTAAGGCTACCCGGTTAAGGGATTTTCCAACTACTAAAATAGTTAGAAGTCAACAGGTAAGACACTGATCTGATAACAACACTCAATGCCAAGGCAGATCCACTTTAGCTCCTTTTCTTCTGCAATCACACTCTGCAGGCATCAACACACTTCCCTGGTCTGGAGAGAATCAAGTATCACCCACTGGGATACACACATAACATTTTCCAACAACTTCAAAATGAAAAACATCATCGAACTTATAGGAAATAGATAGGTCGGTAGCATAAACCCTAAATCCTAAACATTTAGGTTTTACAATCCAGTCAGTTCAATCCCGACCATTAATCACACTACATTGAATACAATAGTCTTGAATAGATCTCAAGACATTCTCCAACGTTCATTCTTTTCTGCTTCAGGAAGTTGATAACTCATCACGCGCTCTCCACCGTTTAGAGAGACTTTGCACATTCTTGAGGTAGATAGGATTAATCTCCATGCAAGATCCTCAAGGAAATCCTTCACGCGCACAAGGCTGACGTGGCAACAATTATCTGGTCTTCATTACAAAGCTAACTCATCACAAGATGTCATTAGTTGAATTGCACAATATTGGAATGTATCAACCGAAAACCCTGAAGCTGAGACTACCAACCAATAGTCATGCCAAATAAAACCTCGATACAAAAATTCCATATATCGGTTCTCATTCCAACATACTGGTTCACCTTGAAAAAACATACCACTTCACTTTTTCACAAATACCGGTTTACATCATCATACCGGTTCTCTTGCCAGTTTGCTTACATCAACATACTGGTTCATACTTCAGCATATTGACATCAATGACAACATACAATGTCATCAGGTCATCATGCTTTGCATATATGCCAACAATCTCCCCCTTTGGCATTGATGGCAATATACAAAGATATCTTTATGTTTCTACTTCACATCTTCTCCCCAATATGACATATATCTTTTCCGCTTTATATCTTCTCCCCCTTTGACAACAATGCCAAAGTGGAGGCATACACATCTATGTTCCACTATGCTGCTCCCCCTAAGGAGTAGAATCCTTTAACACACTAATCTTGAAAAAGATGTATCAATGTAAGACTTGACTGATGTGGAGCACACACCTTTAGTTCACATCTTGAAGGGGCAACACCCCTAATTCACCTCTCAAATAGGTAAAGGTAGCCTTCGGTAGAGGCTTGGTGAATATGTCTGCTAACTGCTCCTTACTGGAAACATGTTCTAATACAACCTCTTTGTTCTGAACCTTCTCCCTCAAGAAATGATACTTGAGCTCGAAGTGCTTGGTTCTGGCATGTAAAACCGGATTCTTGGAGATGTTGATTGGTGTTGTCACAAAATATACTTACCGATTCAGATACAGGAACTTTGAAGCCATTTAATACATGCTTCATCCAAATTGTCTGGGTCCAGTTCATAAATGCTGCAACATACTCTGCTTTTGCTATAGACTAAGAGATACAACTCTGCTTCTTACTCATCCATGAGACTAGTCTACCACCAAGAAAGAATGCACCACTGGTTGTGCTCTTCTGGTTGTCCACATTACCAGCTCAATCAACATTTGTAAACACTTTCAGGTTGGAATCATTAATGTATGGATACCATAATCCATAGTCAATAGTTCCCTTCAGATATCTCAGAATCCACTTGACTTCTGCCAAGTGGGATTCTCTTGGGCTTTTCTGGAACCGTGCAGTAATGCTCACTGCATGTACAATGTTTGGTCTGCTATGTACTACATAGTGCAACTTACCAATCATTGATCGGTATTCCTTCTCATTTACCAATGCTGAGTCATCCTCCTTTGATAGTTTACAATCGGTCACCATCGGTGTACCAACTAGTTTGCTGTCTTCAATGTCAAAGGTCTTCAATACCTGTTTGACATACTTGGACTGAGTGATAAAGATTCCATCTTTCATTTGTTGAATCTGTAGTCCAATGAAGAACTTAATCTCTCCTATAAGTGACATCTCAAATTCCTTCTTCATCTCATCTGCAAAGTCATGACTCATCTTATCATCTCCACCAAAAATTATGTCATCAACAAATACTTCATAGATCAGAATCTGTTCTCCTTCTGATTTTAAGTAGATATAGCTATCTTCACTTGTTCTTTCAAATCCAATCTTCACAAGATGGGAGTGCAAGCATTCATACCATGCTCTAGGTGCCTACTTTAGTCTATACAAGGCTTTATGTAGCCTACACACCATGTCATTGTCTTCTGATAGGGCAAACCCATCTGGTTGCTCTATATACACCTCCTCTTCTAGTATTCCATTCAGGAATGCAGATTTTACATCCATTTGATATACTTTGAATCCCTTGAAGGCTGCATATGCAAGAAGCATACAAACTCCTTCCAATCTGGCTACTAGAGCAAAGATTTCTCTATAGTCTTCTCTTTCTTCTTGAGCATATCCTTTGCACACCAGTCTGGCTTTGTTTCTTACCACTGTGCCATCTTCATTCAACTTATTTCTCAAAACCCATTTGGTGCCTATGACATTTTTATGCTCAGGTCTAGGTACCGAAGACCATGTACCATTCTTTTCTATCTAGTCAAGTTCCTCTTCCATTGCCTTGATCCAGTCTTCATCTTTCTGTGCCTCTTTAAATGTTTTAGGCTCAAATTCAGAGATCATGCAAGAATTTTCTTTGACATTTCTTCTTGTAAGAATCCCTGCCTTATCTCCTATGATATGCTTTGGATCATGATTCAGCTTTACATACCTAGGAATGATCTTAGATGTTTCCTCTTTCTTTTCTTCTTCATCCTCATCTTCATCAGCATCAACATCTACCAGTGTAGGAGCACTGTTACTGATGCGAGGCTATTTTGTAACCGGTTCCCATAAGGTTACTACTGGTTCATCTTCTGCTTGCTCACTGCCGGTTCCCTCAGGTTTCTCAGAGGTTTCATCAACTCTAACATTGATACTTTCAACAATTTTCTGAGTCCTATTGTTGAAACATTTGAGAGCTTTTCTCTTGGTGGAATACCCTAGGAATATTCCCTCATCACATTTTGCATCAAAATTGCTCTGATGTTTACTCCTCTTGATATAACATTTGCTACCAAACACTCTAAAGTAGCTTACCACTGGTGTCTTACCGGTCCAATACTCATAAGGAGTTTTATCACCAGCAGCTTGCAGAGGTTAGGGCTCATCGAGATCGTCAGCTTGCAGAGCTTAGAGTAGAGCGCGATCATCAGGTCACGATGATGAGGGCAGAGCGAGACACTCTTCAGCAGGAGGTTTTGCACTAGACCAGTCGAGCAACATATTATGTTGCAGCCTGCAGCGTAGCAGTTCCAGTTGTGCAACAAGTTGTACCCTATTCGCAGTACATGGCACAGTCCGAGGGAGCTCGGGCACCTCGTCAGGATCCCGATCATTAGGCTCCTCCTCCTCCACCTGGTGATGAGGGAGAGGGTGACAGCTAAATATTTCTTTTTGTAGCTGTTATATTTTTTGTAGACTCACCCATTTTTTGTAGCCTATATGATTCTTGCTCCGATGGGAGTTTGTATATGTCATTTGACATCATTTTGTACTCGCAGACTTTATACGATATATATATATATATATATACATACGAGATCCGATTTGACTTCATCATACTTGTGTTGATTCGATTATGAAATGCTTTCTATATGTTTTATTCTATATGTATGCATTTCTGTTCAACGTGAATATATGTAATGCAAATGATTATAAATGTCTATTTTTATTTCTTTTTCATATGCAAATAAATGAATGTAAATGAGTAATAATGAAATCTTTTTATTTTTCTATGCAATAAGATGAATGTAAATGAGTAATAATGAAATGTATGAATCTATATAAGATGTTTATGTATGCAGCTAACATCTCAAAACACAAGCACTCGATCAAAGAAATTATGAAAAGGAGACCACTTAGCTAAGAATTGATGTTGCTTTCAACTCCCATAAAATAAAGAGATCATTATTATCACATCGAAATCACTCTAAATTCATAGAATATAGATTGAAATGCAAAATGAGATGCAAAATGCAACCTAACCCTAGTCACTGGATTTAAAATGCTTAAGATTCATCACCGAGCATAATGAACATAACAGGCAGATTAGAGTTCCTTTCTTTTCAATGTGCAATTTTAATTATCTTGTCTGCAATGACCCCTTTTTCGTTCATATCCTTGGACAGATTTCACAGGACCCGAATTGCATCATAAAGAAATTTTCTCAAAACAAACAAAGAAATGATGGGACCTCTTTGTAGCATTCAAATAAGCGGAGTCGAGGTATGTGAGGCAATTGCACCTTGATGTGAAGGCTCTTATCATAGACATCCAGCTAGTTTAGATGTTTCCAGATCATTGGGATCATTCCTACAAGCAAAAGACAAGAAAATATTATGCCACCAATCCTTGCTCCTCTTAGTCAGGATAGACATCCTCAAGTTACTCAGAGGGATAATAATCGAAAACCAATATAAAAGACAAAATACAAAGAAAATTTTCATGCATAGCTCAAACTGTTTAGTGATTGTTTTCTGTTATGTTGTTTTGCTTTTTAACTCAGTGATACAAACTCTTTAGTAGTCATGAGACAGGTGACCGACTCAGAGTGGACGACCAGGTTTTACTGACAGAAAGATGACTTGGTTGACACTGCTTAGGACATGTAATGTGCTTTGTTGACTAACCTAAGACTAGGACGTTGATCAGTTTCAAGCCATGAGGGTTTTAACGAACCAGGATGTCACGAAAGTGACTGTAAAATATGTACAAGTGAAAGAAAAGATGTAGGAAAGCGAGAATGCCAACATTGCATTGATAGATGGAGCGCTTGAGTACAAGAGGTGCCTGTTTACTAGGTTTTCACCTGCTTGGCAGAGATTCTTTTTTTTTTACCAAGGTGCCTATTTACCAGGTTTTCACCAGGGCATTTTCTCTCTTTATATTTTTTTCTTTTTTTCTTTCTTTTTTCATTTATTTTTTAAATTTTTTTAAGGACTTTTTTTCGATTTTTATGATTTTTTTAAGGACTTTTTCAGCAGTACAGTTTGCTAGAGCAGAGAATTCTAGGTGAAGAATTTATTCGAGTGGATGGTGTTAATCAGTTCTCGGAGCTGTTCTCCTTCCGATGTTGAGAGCTGATAGGCACCAGAGCTGAAGACCGTAGTAACGATGTAGGGACCCAACCAGTTGGGTTCAAACTTCCCTTTGTTGTCTTGAAACTATTGATTTTTTGGATTTTATCTCAGGACTAGGTCACCAACCTGAAATTCTCTTTGTCTAACTTTCTTGTTATATCCTCTGGACATTCTCTTTTGATACACTCTGAGATGATCAAAAGCCACTTGCCGACGTTCATCCAACAATTTGAGTTCTTGCAATCTAGATATTCTATGAGCTTCATCAGTAACAAGACCTTGCAAAGAAACTCTTAGAGATGGTATTTCTACTTCAATAGGTAATACTGCTTTAGACCCATACACCAAAGAAAAAGGTGTAGCCCCAGTAGGCATTCTGATACTTGTTCTATAGCCCATAATGTAGGATTGAGATGCAGATGCCAATCCTTCCCTGACTTGTTCATTGTTCTATGCAAGATAGTCAATAGGTTTTTGTTAGATGCCTCGACTTGTCCATTACCTTGAGGATAATATATTGATGACCAGTGTTGTTTTATTTTAAATTTCTCATAGAGCTCATCCATGTCTTTATTCTTGAACTATCCTCCATTATCAGTCATGTTGGATGAAGGTATACCATACTTGTAGATGATATAGTTTAAGATGAACAAGGCGACTTGTTTACCATTTGCTTTTATGAGCGGAACTGATTCTACCCACTTGGTGAAATACTCAGTGGTAGTTATGATGAATTTATGTCTATTAGATGAAGCAAGATATATCTGACCAATGAGATCAAAGGCCCATTGCTGGAAAGGCTAATGTGTAATGAATGGTATGAGATCCCTTGCTGAGGCATGTATGAGGTTCCCATGTAGCTGATATTTCTCACAAGTCTTAGCAAATTTGATAGCATCTTTTTCCATGTCTGGCCAGTAGTATCCAGCCCGTAGTAGTTTCTGAGCTACAGTAAGGCCATTTGAATGAGACCCACAAATACCTTGATGGACTTCCGATAATGCATGTTTAGATTCTTCAGTTTCTAGACATCTAAGCAATGTACCATCCAAATCTCATCTAAATAGTTCGTTAGCTATGATAACATACCGTGAAGCATTTTGGGTTAAGTTTCTTTTCTCATTTCGGGTAAGATTTTTAGGGATAATTTGGTCACGTAGATAGGAGTAGATGTGGCTGTATTAGGATGAGTCATGTCCAATAATAGAACAGACTATTTGGGTCTCCGAAGAATCATAGGTCGGGTAATATAACTCTTCCACCAGGAAATCAAAGCGAACATGTAATCCGCTGCTCTGTTTGTGGATCTGGGAATCTGTTGGAATGATACAAAATCAAAGTACTTCTTGAGATCATCCACCATCCTCTTGTAAGGCATCAATTTCTCATCTCGAGTCTGATATGTATCGTTAATTTGATTGATTACCAGTTGAGAATCTCCATAGATGTGCAATTCAATAACCTTCCATTCAATGGCTGACTTTATTCCATTTACCAAAGCTTTATATTTTGCAATGCTGTTTGTGTAGGGAAATAAAATCTTGTAAGACTCTGGGATTGAGTACTTCTGAGGAGTAATAAATAATATGCTAGCACCTAAACCATTTTGAGTAAAAGACCCATCAAAGAACATCTTCCAGGGTTGTTGAGTAAGGTGCATTATTGATTCATTTGGAAATTCTATGTGTAGTGGTTGAGAGTCTTCAATCGAAGCTTCAACAAGTTGATCAATAATTACCTGTCCTTTTATGGCTTTGCATTCCACATATTCAATATCAAACTCTGTAAGGATCATGACCCATTTTGCCAATCTTCTGGTGAGTGTTGCTTTGCTAAGAAGATATTTGAGTGGATCAATTTTAGCCACCAGCTTGACTGAATGTGCTAGCATGTAGTGTCTCAGTTTTTGTGATGCAAAGACTAACGCCAAGCATGCTTTTTCTATCATAGTGTAGTTCATTTCATAAGACACCAATGTCTTGGTGATGTAATAGATAGCTCGTTCCTTTTTATTGTCATCTTGTTGTGCCAAAAGTGTCCCCAGTGATGAATCCGTGCTAAAATGTATAATATCAATGGTTTACCCTGAATAGGTGGCATTAATATTAGTGGATTCAACATGTAATCTTTGATCTGCTGAATATGTTGTTCACATTCCTGATCCCAGTTGTATATTATTCCTTTCCTCAATACCTTTGTGAAAGGTTGAGCTTTGTCTGCTAGCTGAGAAATGAATCATCTAATGGATTGGAGACATCCCTGTAGACTTCTCATTTGATTGATGTTCTTCAGAGGTGACATTTGCATTATGGCTTGGACCTTCTCAGGATCAACCTCGATTCCCTTCTTTGAAATGATGTAGCCAAGTAGTTTACCAGATGTCACTCCAAATGCACACTTTTTTGGATTTAATCGGAGTTTGAACTTTTCCATTCTGTCTAGTATAGGACCTAGCTCTTGAATATGTGTTGATCTCTTCAGATTATTCACTAAAGTATCACCAACATAATCTTCCATATTCTTGTGCATCATGTCATGAAAAATGGTAGTGACTGCTCTTTGATAGGTTGCTCATGCATTCTTTAGCCCAAATGGCATGACGTTCTAGCAAAAGGTTCCCCATGCACAGGTGAAAGCTGTCTTTTCTTGATCTCCAGGAGAAATTTTAATCTGATTATAGCCGAAAAATCCGTCCATTAGTAAGTACATTTCATACCCAGCAGTCATGTCGACTATCATGTCAATGTTTGGTAATGGAAAGTCGTTCTTTGGACACACTTTGTTGAGATCTCTGAAGTATGTGCAAACTCTGATAGATTTGTTTGCCTTTGACACAGGTACTATGTTTGAAATCCATTTGGCATAATCTATAGCTCTGATGAATCCAACTTTGAGCAGTTTCTCTAGTTCAGCCTTGACTAATAGTGCTACATGCGGGTGCATCTTACGAAGTTTTTCTTAACTGGTTTTACTCCTAGTGTGATTGAAAGGTGGTACATAATGAGATCAGGATCCAAGCTTGGCATATAGGAGTACATCCATGCAAAGTTTATTTTCTTTTTTGAGAATAGCTAAGTGAAATCCTTCAATTCCTCTGCTGATAGGGATTGAGCTACATGAATGATGTGTGGTGTCTCTTGAATCTTAATGTTTACTGGCTGAGTTGGCTCGATCAATATGGAAGACCTCTCCTGGAAATGACTTGGCAGTATATCAAGTATCTCACCTTCAGGCACCTCAGAGAGTTTTTCACCCTTAGATATGTCCTTTATTTTCTCTTTTTTTGATTTTGACACCGCCATAATGTGGTTTTCGCCATCAGATCTTTTATTTTTATTTTTCTTGTTTTTGTGACTAAGATACTTGATATCCGCTTTAGTCATGTTTTCACTCTGTTCACTGGTGAAAGAGTCCATAGGTTCAACTGCATTGAGATAATAGGCTAATGTATAATCATTGGCAAAATTAGGTATATTCATTGGCTGGTTTTGTAGCATATAGTCAATCAGTTCCGGATGTACTAATGATAAATTTTGGGTCGGTTTGAGAGCGTTCACAGTATTGTCATCACAGCTGCGGATTGAAAAGTTGAGTTCTAGAAGGACACCTTGCATAAGTGTCTCGAGACCAGGAAGAGTGCGATTATGATCATTAAAGTTCATGTTAATATTGAGTAGACCTGATCCAATAAACAAACTTATAGCGTCATTTTCTATGTCAGATTGGACTTCATTTCGTGGTTCGACAGTGATAAGATCAGTAGATAGATTTTCATTGTTTGCATCAGATGATTCAAAATTTGATGCTAAGTAGTATTGTCTTGAATAGGACTGTTGTCAGAGTCATCAGAGTCATCGGATGAATTTTCTGAGTCTTCTTCAAGTGATTTAGTGAGTATATGTATGGTATCAACACCAACATCTTTAATGCTGCAAGTTCCTTCAAGCTCCGACTCACTTGTCATTTGTATCTGACATACCTATTGACATGATCTTACTGTTTCTATAATTTGTTGTCATCTAATCCATTCAGCTTCTTCTGGACTGATGACTGGTTCTTGTTCTATAGATTCCAACTCTTCTTGTGTAGTGCTATACCCGATTTGTTCTGTCTTAGTATAGGGATACATAGATGAAAAGCTTTCTGATATTCTTCCTTCTGTCAACGCTTGTTCATAGTTGGCTTGTCTCTTTTGTCTGATTTCTTGTATTTCCTTTTCTAGTTTTATGCGCATCAACTCTTGAGTATCATTTGTGGTACTAGTAGACTCTTCTGAAGTTTCTGTAGTGGATGTATTTGAGAGGTGATCTGGACCCCATTCATACTCATTTGAGTCAGTCTCTGAATCTTCCACCTGTTGTCTACCAGTGTATGTGACTGTAATTTTCAGCGGTGTAAACATTTCCCTGAACCTTTCTACTTCTTTCATATCTTCTAGGACCTCTACTTTTGGTAGTCTTGTAGATGATACCATTGGAACTTGAGCACTGGTTGTTTCTTTTCTATTGATTGTTGGTTCCTCTTGTTTTATTTCATAGTTGTCTTGAACCTGTTGTTGAGTGTTTACTTCTTGCAATGTTAAAGGTAGTTTCTTTTTCTTCCATTTAGTCTTAGAAGCATGATTTTGATATGATGTTTTTCCCGGAGTGTATCCCAATCCAGCTTTATCATTTGTAGATTTGGTTTGCAGCCGAATTGGTTCAATAATACCCTCTTTATATTTGCCCAGAGGACCAGTACCTGAATATCCCATGCGCTGAATCATTTTGTAACCAGGACCATATTGGATTGGGGAAATCTCACAATGTCGTACTTCCTCATTTTGACTATCTTCCTTGAAAAGCTAGTTAAGAACTGCATCCTCTTCTATTTCATCTGCTAGGGAGGTAGAAGACTGTACAAAAAGACCATCGTATATGACATTAGGAGTTGAAGTTTGTGTTCTCATAGCCTCTAATGATTTGCCCAACTATTTTGGTGATGGAGGGAGAGAGACTAATGAAAGTACCGGTTCTATCTTGTAGCCATCCATGCCGATATTTGTAATCTTTGATCTCTTTTCTAAGTCTTTCATCAGTGTTTCTAGATTTTGATTTGTAGGGGCTACCCTATTATGAGGCACAAAGGTATCAACACCTTTTATCAATGCATTACAGATGATATTTGTATCAGCAGGAATACTGAATTCAACTCCATTGTAAGGGAATTTTAAGCATTGATGGTATGTTGATGGAATTGCTTTCATCTCATGAATCCACGACCTGCCCTGTAAGATATTGGATGACAAAGGAAGATCAAGTACCTGGAAAAGGACATCACTTTCTACAGGTCCCACTCTGCTTGGTAATGATGCCATACCTTTAGAGGTCCTTTCTTCTTCATCATAGGCTTTAATTGTTATTTTCTTGGTGGGATCAATGACATTTTCAAAGAATCCTAGTTGTGTAAGCAGACTATAAGTACATATATTCAACCCCACGCCTCCATCTATCAAAACACGTTTGACTTTGTGTTTATGGATCATGGCTTCAATATGCAATGGCTGGTTATGTGGATGATTTAGTGAGTTGTCATCTTCTTCAGAGAAGGTCAGATAGTGAGGTGAGGTTAGATGGCCCACCATAAACTGGAACCGATCAATGTCTAAATCCTTTGGAATGTTAGTGGTGAGCAATGCTTTGTCTAGGATCTCTTTGTGAGCAGCAGAGATTTTTAGCAATTCAAATATTGAGATTTGAGCATTTGTCCTTTTCAATTGTTCAACAACGCTATATCCAGAGGATGATGTTGAAGTTAGCCTTTTAAATTTATCCAAGGTTGATTCTTTTTGTTTGTTTGATGGTGCTGGTAAGTCTGATGTTGCTTGAGCTGGGTTGGAAGAACTAGCTCCTTGAAGGGTGACTTTCTTTTGAGAACGGGTCAGACCTCTTGCATATCATGATTCATTTGGTTTATCTTGGACTATAATCACATTGCAATATTCTGATTGGGAAGGCTCAATCATGTTAATGACATTGTCATTGCTGGTATAAGTATAGTTTACTTTGGCACCGCCTTTGGTCTTTGAGGAATCACCTTGTTCGTTAGCAGGTAAAGGGTCTTTAAATGCTTTATGATCGGGATTTTACCAGCATCTATGAGATCTTGAATCTCATGTTTGAGCTTCATGCAATAGTTTATATTATGACCTTTATTTCGATGGAAGTCACAGTATTCATTTTCTCTCCACCATCTTGGTTTGACTTCTGGATCATATGGTCTGGAATTATCTGGTAGTGTTATCAGGTTGTTTGCCAATAGAGTTTTGAAAGTGGATTCATATGATTCTTTGAGAGGAGTGAAATCACGCTTAGGTTTGGAGAGCCAAGGTTTCTCTTTGAACCACTCTTTTGTTTTCTTCGAAGGGTTTTCTGTTGCAGCTTTAGCAGCTTTGAGTGCTTGTGTGCCACTAGCCAAGTTGAATATTGTGGGATTTGAGTTGGTTTTAATAGTGTCTACTACTCCATCATTGACAACATTCTTGTTGTTGTCTTTGCCAAATTTCCAATATTTGTTCTTCTCTTTAGAGCTAGATCCTGGTTGTGTTTCTTTCCAAGGTGAGATATCCCCCTTCTTTATGAGCACATCTTCCATTCAAATGGAATTATCTACCATTTTGTTAAATGATGGGTGTACTTGCATTTGGATACTATATTTCAATTCTAGGACCAAGTTGTTGACAAATATATCCATTTTCTCAGAGTCCGGGATAGGTCATGGATACCTAGAGAACATCTTTCTCCAACATTGGAGGAAAGTGAGAAAAGGTTCCCCTATTTTCTGTTTAGTATTGCAAAGATCGATCATAGTCACATGATGTTGAATGTTGTATGAGTATTATTGTAAAAATAGCTGGATTAGCTCTTCAAACATTTTTATTCCTTTAGGTAGACTTGAGAACCATTCCATGGCTTGTCCTCCCAAACTCCTCGGGAAAAGGCGCATGAGATATGTTTGATCATGCATGAACTCCATATAGGAAACACAAAACTCTCTGACATGATCTTGAGGATCTAAGGTACCATCATATTTGTCAAATTTTGGGATCTCAACTCGTGGAGGAAATGGAGGCATGTATATATTTTTGTCAAATGGAAAGGGGCATATTGTCTCGAGAGAGTATGTTTTGGGGACTTATCCATATTTTTCAGTTCCGTGAGGTCCATCTGTAAGGCTTGTAATCATCTGTTCACTGCGAGTATAGGTGACTCTTACTTTTTAGTAACGAGTGTCTGAACATCATATCCAGTAGGAAGTTTGGTACCTTGTTTTTCTAATTGTAAGAAATAGTCTTCCTTCTCTCTAGCCAAGATAGCTTTCATCATTTTTCTAAAGTCTTTGTCCTTTTGACAGTCAAGAATATCTTTTTCTGGAGGTTCAGTGCCTTCTTCATCTTCACTTGATGAGGAATTATTATCAGTTTCGTGAATGCTAAGGTTGTCCTTGTTCTTGTCGTTGTGTCCCGTCTCATATATAGTGGGAGATTCAGGTTCATCAAAAATTGGTACCCTCGATGACGAAGGTTTGTAAGTGAACGGGTCCTCCATGTAATATGGGTTATCTTGATATGTGAAGGTTTGTCCTTTGCCTTTGGCTTCTTTCTTACGAGAACTCCTGGTTTGAATAGGCATTTTTATGGATTAGTGTGACCTAAAGCTATTTGTGAGACAGAGGTCAAGATCAATTTCAGAGCTAGTTGTTCGGTTAACGTATTTGTTTGAGAGAAACAACTGAGATTTAGTCTGGTTTCAGGAAAGATCTATCTTGTATAAGACGTTTATCTAAATTGATTCTTGAGTAGTGACTAAGATTTGGTCTGGTTTAAGGAATGATCTATCCTGTGTAAGACAATATCTAAGTGACTTAAGTTTGATAGGTAGTTGATTGAACTAGCTGAAAGATGATTGACCAAATCGTGCAACACAAATGGCAGAGGTACAATATCTTGATCTGTTTATGCTTAGGATTATGATAACCAGTATTATATTCACTGTAGACTATTTTAGACAAGTTTGATTGCTCTATACTGACAAAACCAGAGATTCGTATGACAAGATTTTCTGAGCCAGACGATAATATAATAGTTCCAGGTTCTGTTTTGTACGAGTTGCTGCCTAGTACCGTACGACAAATGGGTATGTCCCGAATGATAAAGGATTCAGTACAGTTCTATTTCATACAACATGGGATTTAACTCACGATGACAGACTTCTTATTTCGTATGACAGAGGATATGCTGCAGGACTAAAAATTAGCAGACTCGTATGACACGGGATGTGATGCAGGACGATAAATGATCAGGTTCGTACGACTATTCACAGGGCAGAGACTAAAATTATGAGTTTTTTGATAGCTGAGTATGACAACTGAGTATGACCAATTCTGAGATGGACTGATTTTTGACCCGGATAGACTAGTTTTGGATAGAATTTTGACTTAAGATAGACTAGTTTTGACATGGATAGAGTTTTTGATCACTGAGCTTGTTTCTTATTTTCTCCAATTTTGGTATTTAAGTTTTTTTGTTTCAAGGATGAAAACACAGAAAACACATAGTATGAATAGTAACCCCAATCACAGCATGCAAGCCCTACGGAATTTGGTGAGGAAAGAAAACCTTAGCTTGTAGACTCAGGTACACACCCAATAGCTATTCAGAATACGTTCGCTAAGTCTCATGTAATGGATTCTCAACGCCATATTATCCGACTCCAAACGCTAATGGGGGCATGAAATGACAAGTATCTTGGGAGAGTTACTATCTCTCTTGCACAAAGATTATCTCCCTTTCAGAGGTGAACCGGGTAGCTTCTAATTTTAATTGGATCTATTAAGGGTTCCGTTTAGCGTGTCGATATATAAACTCAATTAAGAGGTCTCCCAGCCTTGAAAACCAAGGTTCAATATACCCGAAGGTACTGAGGAGAGCTATTCCTGAGCATTGTCATTGACTTGATCTTCATCAAATCACGTTTATTTTATAGTGGGTTGGAGTACTTGGTGTTTAGCCATTCCCACTTAGGTTGTTCCCCTCACACCAGCCGTAAAGGCCTTAAGAGTTTTTAAGCTCCCCGCGAGGGCAGGCCTGCTAAAGATGTACAAATCTCAAACACAGAAAACACCTCAAGGGTCTGGATTTCTGATTGTCTTGAAGAAGACAAGAGCATACTCTCCTACCTCTCAGAATTTTCTAAAACAGGAAAGACAGATTTGTTCATTAACCAGATAGCAAGTTAGGTGCCTACAAAATGAATTTAAAGAATACACGATGTTTAGTTGATTCTTCTCAGGCAACTTGCAAAGACAACGAATTAGTAGTCATATTGTCTTTGTGCGACAAGCATATTCTTTGACAAATGTTATGCAAAAAACTGATCAGGCTGTGAAAATTTCTCAGACAGACAAAAGACAATTCAGGGTTAGTCGTCAGAATAATCAATTTAAATCAGAAAACCAAAAATCATGAAATTTGCTATTTTTTGCTTTTTAACCAAAAAAAATACAGAATCGTACAACAGAGTTTAAGCTCGTACAATACAGGATCCCTTCTCGTATGATACAAGATTCCTAATCGTATGACACCTGTAGTTTGTCGTTTCAGCCTGTGAAAATTATTGTACGAGATGACGCAGAGGCTGTATGACTGAAAATCCAAAAAGTCAAAAACCTGAAAAAATAACAAAAATAAAAAGGTCGAAAAAATGTAGTCTTCAGCCCCACGGTGGGTGCCAAAGATGTGTGTGTGAAAAAGTGACTAAGGATCTGTATCTACAAGACACAACACTTCAATTAAGTCATTACATGTATGGTTAGATAGATATAAGCATGAATAATAAAACCATAACAAATCGACCAATTGCCTTCTAAAAGATGCGAGCATAAGATTGCTCTCAAATTTTTATAACCAATAACAGTGACTAGACTACACCAAGATGAAGGATTTAATCTATATGAGCATGATATTAAGCTAAATGGATGCAAGATGGATGAAAGATTCAAGCAATATCAAATTCAAGCAATATGGATTCAAGCAATAATGAATAAAACTAAATATGGAAATAATAAAAAAACAAGCACAATATATTCAATGACTCCAGAGAAAAATCAACATAATAATAAATCTCCAAGCATATTCTCAAAAATCTCTGGGGTGTTTTGAATGAGAGCTGAAGGCTGAATTTATAGAGAATTCACAAGAGAGATGATGAAAAAGCTCAATTTAGGATTAATTGAAAATAATTGAGAAATCAGGTTCAGTTAACCTTGAGATAGATTCTAATTATAGTTTAATTGAAATGCATTTAAATAAGAAGTTCAAGTTGCATTGGAAAATAAGATTTAATTATATTCCATGCACTTGTGATAAAAATAGATAATTCTTTGATTTATTCAAGAAAAGAGTCTTTTCAATGCAATTGAACTTCTTTTTCTGAAAAGCTTTGAGTTCTAATTTAAGAGAATAATTAATAATTCAATTAATTGCTTTTCTAATTTCAATTTCTAAATTTAGAAAAAGAAATAATATCTCAAGTTTAATTTCTCTCAATTCAACTCTTGCTTTGTAATTAATTCCTCTTTTGTAATAAATTAATTCCTCTTTTGCATAATTAAATCGCAAATTTATTAATTAATTAAATATGCTAGGATATTTAATAAATTAAATAGATCAAAATGATATTCTTGGAATGATTCAATTAATTAAATAAATATTTAATTAATATTGAGTAATTGACTTTGCCATGTGACATTTGGTAAGTGGAGAATTAATTATGTGCTCAAGATTGATTTAATTGCCTTTGGTTAGGACCTTGGTGATGTTGTCGAGATTAGGGGCCCATGGTTTAGATGACCATTTTTAGGGTATTACACCAGTAGCATCAAAATTCATTTTTGATGCACATTGTGCTCTTAGAACCTTGTTTTAGAAATTGTGCCTCGAAAGCCTTAGTTTTGGAGCATCAAAATCAAGGTAGAACCTTGTTTTGGAGCTTACGCCTCAAAATATTTGGTTTTGAAGCATCAAAATTGGTGTTTGGAGGCACAACAAGCTTTCAAGACGGAAATCCCTATTCTGGAGCCTGTAGTGTCAAAACATGATTTTGATGCACATCGTGCTCTCAAAACCTCGTTTCGAAGTGCGTGGCTCGAAAGCTCCAGTTTCAAAACATCAAAATCAATATTTAAAGGAACAACAAGGTTTCAATACACAAGTTCCGATTCTCAAGCCGATAGCGTCAAAACACGATTTTGATAAACATGGTGTTCTTAGAACCTCATTTCGGAGGTTGTGCCTCAAAAGCCTCATTTTGGGAGCATAAAAATTAGTGTTTGGAGGCAAAACAAGGTTTCAAGACACAATTCTTGATTCCAGAGTCGGTAGCATTAAAATGCAATTTTGATATACATCGTGCTCTTAGAACCTCATTTCGGAGCTTGTGCCTTGAAAGCCCTGATTTTGGAACATCAAAATCAATGTTTGGAGGCACAACAAGGTTTCAAGATGCAAGTCCCGATTCCCGTGCTGGTAGCATCAAAATTCAATTTTGATGCACATCGTTCTCTTAGAACCTTGTTTTCGAGCTTGCACCTCAAAAGCCCCAGTTTTAGAGCATCAAAATTGGTGTTTGGAGGCACAACAAGGTTTCAAGAGGCAAGTCCCGATTCCAGAGCAGGTAGTGTCAAAATGCGGTTTTGAAGCACACTATGCTCTTAGAACCTTGTTTAGGAGCTTGTGTCTCGAAAGCCCTAGTTTTGGAGCATCAAAATTGGTGTTTGGAGGCATAAGGTTGCAAGACGGAAGTCGTGATTTCGGAGCCGGTAGGTCAAAACATGATTTTGACGCACATTGTGCTCTTAGAACCTCGTTTGAGGAGCTTGTGCCTCAAAAGCCCCAATTTTGAAACATCAAAATCAGTGTTTGGAGGCACAACAAGGCTTAAAGAAGCAAGTCCCTATTCCGGAGCCTGTGGCATTAAAATTCAATTTTGACGCACATCGTTCTCTTAGAAGCTCATTTCCAAGCTCGGGCCTTGAAAGACCCATTTTTGGAGCATCAAAATCAATGTTTGTAGGCACAACAAGGTTTGAAGATGCAAGTCCTGATTCTAGAGTCAATAGCGTCAAAATCTGATTTTGGCGCACATCGTCCTCTTAGAACCTCATTCCGAAGCTTGTGCTTTGAAAGCCCCAGTTTCGGAGCATCAAAATTAGTGTTTTGAGGCACAATAAGGTTTCAACATGCAAGCCCCAATTATAGAGCCAGTAGCATCAAAATTCAATTTCGATGCACATTGTGCTCTTAGAACCTTGTTTTAGAAATTGTGCCTCAAAAGCCCCAGTTTTGGAGCATCAAAATTCAGGTAGAACCTTGTTTTGGAGCTTACGCCTCAAAATCTTTGGTTTTGAAGCATCAAAATTGGTGTTTGGAAGCACAACAAGCTTTCAAGATGCAAGTCCCTATTCCGGAGCCTATAGTGTCAAAACGTGATTTTGATGCACATCGTGCTCTCAGGACCTCATTTCGGAGCACGTGGCTTGAAAGCTCTAGTTTCAAAACATCAAAATCAATGTTTAAAGGCAAAACAAGGTTTCAAGACACAAGTTTTGATTCTCAAGCCGATAGCATCAAAACACGATTTTGATAAACATGGTGTTCTTAGAACCTCATTTCGGAGGTTGTGCCTCAAAAGCCTCATTTTTGGAGCATAAAAATTAGTGTTTGGAGGCACAATAAGGTTTCAACACACAATTCCCGATTCCAGAGTTGGTAGCGTCAAAACGCAATTTTTATATACATCGTGCTCTTAGAACCTCATTTCAGAGCTTGTGCTTTGAAAGCCCTGATTTTGGAACATCAAAATCAATGTTTGGAGGCACAACAATGTTTCAAGATGCAAGTCCCGATTCCCATGCTGGTAGCATCAAAATTCAATTTTGATGCACATCGTTCTCTTAGAACCTTGTTTTAGAGCTTGCACCTCGATAGCCCCGGTTTCAGAGCATCAAAATTGGTGTTTGGAGGCACAACTAGGTTTCAAGATGCATGTCCTGATTCTAGAGCTGGTATTGTCAAAATGCGATTTTGAAGCACATTGTGGTCTTAGAACCTTGTTTAGGAGCTTGTGCCTCGAAAGCCCCAGTTTTGGAGCATCAAAATTGGTGTTTGGAGGTACAAGGTTGCAAGATGGAAGTCGCGATTTTGGAACCGGTAGTGTCAAAACATGATTTTGATGCACATCGTACTCTTAGAACCTCGTTTGTGGAGCTTGTGCTCTGAAAGCCCTGATTTTGAAACATCAAAATTAGTGTTTGGAGGAACAACAAGGTTTCAAGAAGCAAGTCCCTATACGGGAGCCTGTAGTGTCAAAATTTGATTTTGATGCACATCATTCTCTTAGAAGCTTATTTAAGAGCTTGTGCCTTGAAAGACCCAGTTTTGGAGCATCAAAATCAATGTTTGGAGGCGCAACAAGGTTTCAAGATGCAAGTCTCGATTCTAGAGTCAATAGCATCAAAATCTGATTTTGGCACACATCGTGCTCTTAGAACCTCATTTCGAAGCTTGTACCTTGAAAGCCCCGGTATCGGAGCATCAAAATCAGTGTTTTGAGGCACATCAAGGTTTCAAGATACAAGGCCCGATTCTAGAGTCAGTAGCATCAAAATTTGATTTCGATGCATATTGTGCTCTTAAAACCTTGTTTTAGAAATTGTGCCTCGAAAGCCCTAGTTTTGGAGCTTACACCTCAAAATATTTGGTTTTGAAGCATCAAAATTGGTGTTTGGAGGCACAACAAGCTTTCAAGACACAAGTCCCTATTCCGGAGCCTGTAGTGTCAAAACGTGATTTTGATGCACATCGTGCTCTCAGAACCTCGTTTCGGAGCGCGTGGCTCGAAAGCTCCATTTTCAAAACATCAAAATAAATGTTTAAAGGCACAAAAAGGTTTCAAGACACAAGTCCCGATTCTAAAGCTGATAGTGTCAAAACATGATTTTGATAAACATGGTGTTCTTAGAACCTCATTTCAGAGGTTGGGCCTCAAAAGCATCAATTTTGGAGCATAAAAATTAGTGTTTGGAGGCGCAACAAGGTTTCAAGACACAATTCCCGATTCTAGAGTCGATATCATCAAAACACAATTTTGATGTACATCATGCTCTTAGAACCTCATTTCGGAGCTTGTGCCTTGAAAGCCCAAATTTTGGAACATCAAAATCGATGTTTGGGGCACAATAAGGTTTCAAGATGCAAGTCCCGATTCCCATGCTGGTAGCATCAAAATTCAATTTTGATGCACATCGTTCTCTTAGAACCTTGTTTCGGAGCTTTCACCTCGAAAGACCCAGTTTCAGAGCATCAAAATTGGTGTTTGGAGGCACAACAAGGTTTCAAGACACAAGTCTTGATTCCAGAGCTGATAGTGTTAAAATGTGATTTTGAAGCATAGTGTGCTCTTAGATCCTTGTTTAGGAGCTTGTGGCTTGAAAGCCCCGGTTTTGGAGTATCAAAATTGGTGTTTGGAGGCGCAAGGTTGCAAGACAGAAGTCGCGATTTTGGAGTCAGTAGTGTCAAAACATGATTTTGATGCACATTGTGCTCTTAAAACCTCATTTGCGGAGTTTTGTCCTCAAAAGCCCTGATTTTGAAACATCAAAATAAGTGTTTGGAGGCACAACAAGGTTACACGAAGCAAGTCCATATTCCAGAGCTTGTAGCATCAAAATTTGATTTGGACGCACATCATTCTCTTAGAAGCTCATTTCAGAGCTTTTGCCTCGAAAGACCCAGTTTTGGAGCATCAAAATCAATGTTTGGAGGCACGACAAGGTTTCAAGATGCAAGTCCTGATTCTACAGTCAATAGCATGAAAATCTGATTTTGGCACACATAGTTCTCTTAGAACCTCATTTCGAAGCTTGTGCCTCAAAAGCCCCAGTTTCGGAGCATGAAAATAAGTGTTTTGAGGCACAACAAGGTTTCAAGATGCAAGCCCCGATTCTAGAGCCAGTAACATCAAAATTCAATTTTGATGCACATTGTGCTCTTAGAACCTTGTTTTAGAAATTGTGCCTCAAAAGCCCCAATTTTGGAGCATCAAAATCGAGGTAGAACCTTGTTTATGAGCATATGCCTCAAAATATTTGGTTTTGAAGCATCAAAATTTGGTGTTTGGAGACACAACAAGGTTTCAAGACGTAAGTCCCTATTCTGGAGCCTGTAGCGTCAAAATGTGATTTTGATACACATCGTGCTCCTAGAACCTCGTTTCGGAGCACGTGGCTTGAAAGCTCCAGTTTCAAAACATCAAAATCAATGTTTAAAGGCACAACAAGGTTTCAAGACACAAGTCTTGATTCTCAAGACGATAGTGTCAAAACACAATTTTGATAAACATGGTGTTCTTAGAACCTCATTTCGGAGGTTGTGACTCAAAAGCCTCATTTTTGGAGCATAAAAATTAGTGTTTGGAGGCACAACAAGGTTTCAAGACACAATTCCCGATTCTAGAGTTGGTAGCGTCAAAACGCAATTTTGATGTACATCGTGGTCTTAGAACCTCATTTCAGAGCTTGTGCCTTGAAATCCCTGATTTTGGAACATCAAAATCAATGTTTGGAGGAACAACAAGGTTTCAAGATGCAAGTCTCGATTCCCATACTGGTAGCTTGAAAATTCAATTTTGATGCGCATCGTTCTCTTAGAACCTTGTTTCGGAGCTTGCACCTTGAAAGCCCCGGTTTTAGAGCATCAAAATTGGTGTTTGGAGGCACAACAAGGTTTCAAGATGCAAGTCTTGTTTCCAGAGCTGGTAGTGTCAAAATGCGATTTTAAAGCACATTGTGCTGTTAGAACCTTGTTTAGGAGCTAGTGCCTTGAAAGCCCCAATTTTAGAGAATCAAAATTGGTGTTTATAGGGGCAAGGTTGCAAGAGGGAAGGCACGGTTTCGTAGCCGGTAGTGTCAAAACATGATTTTGATGCACATCGTGCTCTTCGAAACTTGTTTGGGGAGCTTGTGCCTCGAAAGCCTCGATTTTGAAACATCAAAATCAGTGTTTGGAGGCACAAAAAGGTTTCAAGATGCAAGTCCCGATTCTGGAGTGAAAAGTGTCAAAATCTAATTTTGGCGCACATCGTACTCTTAGAACCTCATTTTGAAGCTTTTGCCTCGAAATCCTTTGTTTTAGAGCATCAAAATCAGTGTTTGGAGGCACAACAAGGTTTCGAGATGCAACCCCGATTCTAGAGCCAGTAGCATCAAAATTCAATTTTGATGCACATTGTGCTCTTAGAACCTTGTTTTAGAAATTGTGCCTCAAAAGTCCTTGTTTTGGAGCATCAAAATCAAGGTAGAACCTTGTTTTGGAGCTTATGCCTGAAACTCTTTGGTATTAAAGAATCAAAATTGGTGTTTGGAGGCACAACAAGCTTTCAAGACGCAAGTCCCAAATCCGAAGCCTGTAGTGTCAAAACATGATTTTGATGCACATCATGCTCTTAGAACCTGGTTTCGGAGTGCGTGGATTGAAAGCTCCAGTTTCAAAACATCAAAATCAATTATTAAAGGCACAACAAGGTTTCAAGACACAAGTCCCGATTCTCAAGCCGATAGAGTCAAAACACGATTTTGATAAACATGGTGTTCTTAGAACCTCATTTTAGAGGTTGTCCCTGAAAAGCCTCATTTTTGGAGCATAAAAATTAGTGTTTGGAGGCACATCAAGGTTTCAAGACACAATTCCTAATTCTAGAGTCGGTAGTGTCAAAACACAATTTTGATGTACATCGTGCTCTTAGAACCTCATTTTGGAGCTTGTGCCTAGAAAGTCTTGATTTTGGAACATCAAAATATATGTTTGGAGGCACAACAAGGTTTCAATATGCAAGTCCCGATTCCCGTGTTGGTAGCATCAAAACTAAATTTTGATGCACATCGTTCTCTTAGAACCTTGTTTCAGAGCTTGTAGCTCAAAAGTCCCGGTTTCAAAGCATCAAAATTGGTGTTTGGAGGCACAACAAGGTTTCAAGATGCAAGTCTAGATTGCAGAGCCGGTAGTGTCAAAATGTGATTTTGACGCACATCGTGCTCTTAGAACCTCATTTGCAGAGCTTGTGCTCTGAAAGCCCTGATTTTGAAACATCAAAATCAGTGTTTGGAGGAACAACAAGGTTTCAAGAAGCAAGTCCCTATTTGGGAGCCTGTAGCATCAAAATTTGATTTTGACGCACATCATTCTCTTAGAAGCTCATTTAGGAGCTTGTGCCTCGAAAGACCTAGTTTTGGAGCATTAAAATCAATGTTTGGAGGCACAACAAGGTTTCAAGATGCTAGTCCCGATTCTAGAGTCAATAGCATCAAAATCTAATTTTTGGCGCACATCGTGCTCTTAGAACCTCATTTCAAAGCTTGTGCCTCGAAAGCCTCGGTTTCAGAGCATCAAAATCAGTGTTTCGAGGCACAACAAGGTTTCAAAACACAATTCCTGATTCTAGAGTTGGTAGTGTCAAATCGCCATTTTGATGTACATCGTGCTCTTAGAACCTCATTTTAGAGCTTGTGCCTTGAAAGCCCTCATTCCAGAGCCACATCATTCAATTTTGATATACATCGTTCTCTTCGAACCTTGTTTCGAATCTTGCACCTCGAAAGCCTGGGTTTCAGAGGATCAAAATTGGTGTTTGGAGGCGCAACAAGATTTCAACACGCAAGTCCCGATTCCAAAGCCGGTAGTGTCAAAATGCGATTTTGAAGCACATTGTGCTCTTAGAACCTTGTTTAGGAGCTTGTGCCTTGAAAGCCCCAGTTTTGGAGCATCAAAATTGGTGTTTGGAGGCACAAGGTTGCAAGCTAGAAGTCATGATTTCGGAGCCGGTAGTGTCAAAACGTGATTTTGATGCACATCGTGCTCTTAGAACCTCGTTTGCGGAGCTTGTGCCTCAAAAGCCCTGATTTTGAAACATCAAAATTAGTGTTTGGAGGCACAACAAGGTTTCAAGAAGCAAGTCTTTATTCCAGAGCCTGTAGTGTCAAAATTCGATTTTGATGCACATCATTCAATTAGAAGCTCCTTTCAAAGCTTGTGCCTCGAAAGACCGATTTTTGCAGCATCAAAATCAATGTTTGGAGGCACAACAAGGTTTCAAGATGCAAGTCCCAATTCTAGAGTCAATAGCATCAAAATCTGATTTTGGCGCACATTGTGCTCTTTGAACCTCATTTCGAAGCTTGTGCCTCGAATGCCCCGATTTCAGAGCATGAAAATCAGTGTTTTGAGGCACAATAAGGTTTCAAGATGCAAGCGCCTATTCTAGAGTCAGTAGCATCAAAATTCAATTTTGATGCACATTGTGCTCTTAGAACCTTGTTTTAGAAATTGTGCCTCAAAAGCCACAGTTTTGGAGCACCAAAATCGAGGTAGAACCTTGTTTTGGAGCTTATGCCTCAAAATATTCATTTTTGAAGCATCAAAATTGGTGTTTGGAGGCACAACAAGCTTTCAAGACGCAAGTCCCTATTCCAGAGCCTGTAGTGTCAAAACGTGATTTTGATTTACATTGTGCTCTTAGAACCTTGTTTCGGAGCGTGTGGCTTGAAAGCTCTAGCTTCAAAACATCAAAATTAATGTTTAAAGGCACAACAAGGTTTCAAGACACAAGTCCCTATTCTAAAGCCAATAGCATCAAAACACGATTTTGATAAACATGGCGTTCTTAGAACCTCATTTCGGAGGTTGTGCATCGAAAGCCTCATTTTTGGAGCATAAAAATTAGTTTTTGGAGGCACAACAATGTTTCAAGACACAATTCTCGATTCTAGAGTCGGTAGCATCAAAATTCAATTTTGATGCACATCGTTTTCTTAAAACCTTGTTTCAGAGCTTGCACCTCGAAAGCCCTGGTTTCAGAGCATCAAATTTGGTGTTTGGAGGCACAACAAGGTTTCAAGATACAAGTCCTGATTCTAGAGTGGGTAGTGTCAAAATGCAATTTTGAAGCACAATGTGCTCTTAAAAACTTGTTTAGGAGCTGGTGTCTCGAAGGCCCCAGTTTCAGAGCATCAAAATTGGTGTTTGGAGGCGCAAGGTTGCAAGACAGAAGTCACGATTTTGGAGCCGGTAGTATCAAAACCTAATTTTGACGCACATCGTGCTCTTAGAACCTCGTTTGTGGAGCTTGTGCCTTGAAAGCCTTGATTTTGAAATATTAAAATTAGTGTCAAAACACGATTTTGATAAACATGGTGTTCTTAGAACCTCATTTCGGAGCTTGTGCCTTGAAAGCCCTAATTTTGGAACATCAAAATCAATGTTTTGAGGTACAACAAGGTTTCAAGATGCAAGTCCCGATTCCCAAGCTGGTAGCATCAAAATTCAATTTTGATGCACATCGTTCTCTTAGAACCTTGTTTAAGAGCTTGCACCTCGAAAGCCCCAGTTTCAGAGCATCAAAATTGGTGTTTGGAGGCACAACAAGGTTTCAAGAAGCAAGTCTCGATTCCAGAGCCAATAGTGTCAAAATGCGATTTTGAAGCACATTGTGCTCTTAGAACCTTGTTTAGGAGCTTGTGCCTCGTAAGCCCTGATTTCAGAGCGTCAAAATTGGTCTTTGGAGGCGCAAGGTTACAAGACGGAAGTCGCAATTTCAGAGCCGGTAGTGTAAAAACATGATTTTGATGCACATCGTGCTCTAAGGACCTCGTTTGCAGAGCTTGTGCCTCAAAAGCCCTGATTTTGAAACATCAAAATCAGTGTTTGGAGGCACACCAAGGTTTCAAGATGCAAGTCCCTATTCTGGAGCCTGTAGCATCAAAATTCAATTTTGACTCACATCATTCTCTTAGAAGCTCATTTCAGAACTTGTGCCTCAAAAGACCCAGTTTTGGAGCATCAAAATCAATGTTTGGAGGCACAACAAGGTTTCAATATGCAAGTCCCTATTCTAGAGTCAATAGCGTCAAAATCTGATTTTGGTGTACATCGTGCTCTTAGAATCTCATTCAGAAGCTTGTGCCTCAAAAGCCCCAGTTTTGGAGTATCAAAATCAGTGTTTTGAAGCACAAAAAGGTTTCAAGATGCAAGCCCCGATTCTAGAGCCAGTAGCATCAAAATTCAATTTTGATGCACATTGTGCTCTTAGAACCTTGTTTTAGAAATTGTGCCTCGAAAGCCCTAGTTTTGGAACATTAAAATCGAGGTAGAACCTTGTTTTGGAGCTTACGTCTCAAAATCTTGGGTTCTGAAGCATCCAAATTGGTGTTTGGTGGCACAACAAGATTTCAAGATGCAAGTCCCTATTCTAGAGCCTATAGTATCAAAACTTGATTTTGATGCACATCGTGCTCTTAGAACCTTGTTTCGGAGTGCGTGGCTCAAAAGCTCCAGTTTAAAAACATCAAAATCAATGTTTAAAGGAATAACAAGGTTTCAAGACACAATTCTCAATTCTAGAGTCAATAGCGTCAAAATGCAATTTTGATGTACATCGTGCTCTTAGAACCTCATTTCAGAGCTTGTGCCTTGAAAGCCCTAATTTTGGAACATCAAAATCAATGTTTGGAGGTACAACAAGGTTTCAAGATGCAAGTCCCAATTCTCATGCTGGTAGCATCAAAATTCAATTTTGATGCACATCGTTCTCTTAGAACCTTGTTTCGGACTTGGCACCTTGAAAGCCTCAGTTTCAGAGCATCAAAATTGGTGTTTGGAGACACAACAAGGTTTCAAGACGCAAGTCCCGATTTCAGAGCCGCTAGTGTCAAAATGTAATTTTGTAGCACAATGTGCTCTTAGAACCTTGTTTAGGAGCTTGTGCCTCGAAAGCCCCAGTTTCGAAGCATCAAAATTGATGTTTGGAGGTGCGAGGTTGCAAGATGGAAGTCACGATTTTGGAGCTCGTAGTGTCAAAACTTGATTTTGACGCACATCATGCTCTTAGAACCTCATTTGCGGAACTTGTGCCTCAAAAGCCCCGATTTTGAAACATTAAAATCAGTGTTTGGAGGAACAACAAGGTTTTAAGAAGCATGTCCCTATTTTGGAGCCTTTAAATTTTGACGCACATCATTCTCTTAGAAGCTCATTCAGAGCTTGTGCCTCGAAAGACCCAGTTTTGGAGCATCATAATCAATGTTTGGAGGCACAACAAGGTTTCAAGATGCAAGTCTCGATTCTAGAGTCAATAGCATCAAAATCTGATCTTGGCACACATCGTGCTCTTAGAACTTCATTACAAAGCTTGTGCCTCAAAAGCCTCGGTTTCAGAGCATCAAAATCAATGTTTTGAGGTACAACAAGGTTTCAAGATGCAAGCCCTGATTCTAGAGCCAGTAGCATCAAAATTCAATTTCGATGCATATTGTGCTCTTAGAACTTTGTTTTAGAAATTGTGCCTCGAAAGCCCCAGTTTTGGAGCATCAAAATTGGTGTTTGGAGGCCCAACAAGGTTTCAAGACGCAAGTCACGATTCCAGAGCAAGTAGTGTCAAAATACGATTTTGAAGCACATTGTGCTCTTTGAATCTTGTTTAGGAGCTTGTGCATTGAAAACCCCTGTTTCAGAGCATCAAAATTGGTGTTTGGAGGCGTAAGATTGCGAGATGGAAGATGCGATTTCGAAGCCAGTAGTGTCAAAACGTAATTTTGATGCACATCGTGCTCTTAGAACCTCGTTTGTGGAGGTTTTGCCTTGAAAGCCCCGATTTTGAAACATCAAAATCAATGTTTGGAGGCACAAGAAGGTTGCAAGAAGGAAGTCCCTATTCCGGAGCCTGTAGCATCAAAATTTGATTTTGACGCACATCATTCTCTTAGAAGTTCATTTCGGAGCTTGAGCCTTGAAAGCCCTGATTTTGAAACATCAAAATAATTGTTTGGAGGCACAACAAGGTTTCACGAAGCAAGTCCATATTTCGGATCTTGTAGCGTCAAAATTCAATTTGGACGCACATCATTCTCTTAGAAGCTCATTTCAGAGCTTTTGACTCGAAAGACCCAGTTTTGGAGCATCAAAATCAATGTTTGGAGGCACAACAAGGTTTTAAGATGCAAGTCCTGATTCTAGAGTCAATGGCGGCAAAATCTGATTTTGGCGCACATCGTGCTCTTAGAACCTCATTTCGAAGGTTGTGCCTCGAAAGCACTAGATTCAGAGCATCATAATCAATGTTTTGAGGTACAACAAGGTTTCAAGATTCAAGCCTCGATTCTAGAGCCAGTAGCATCAAAATTGAATTTTGATGTACATTGTGCTCTTAGAATTTTGTTTTAGAAATTGTGCCTCGAAAGCCCCAGTTTTGGAGCATCAAAATCGAGGTAGAACCTTGTTTTGGAGCTTATACATCAAAATATTTGGTTTTGAAGCATCAAAATTGGTGTTTGGAGGCACAACAAGCTTTCAAGATGCAAGTCCCTATTCCAGAGTCTGTACTGTCAAAACATCATTTTGATGCACATCGTGCTCTTAGAACCTTGTTTCAGAGCGTGTGGCTCAAAAGCTCTAGTTTCAAAACATCAAAATCAATGTTTATAGGCACAACAAGGTTTCAAGAGACAATTCCCGATTCCAGAGTTGGTAGCGTCAAAATGCAATTTTGATGTGCATCGTGCTCTTAGAACCTTATTTCCGAGCTTGTGCTTTGAAAGCCCTGATTTTAGAACATCAAAATCAATGTTTGGAGGCACAAGAAGGTTTCAAGATGCAAGTCTCGATTCCCGTGCTGGTAGAATCAAAATTCAATTTTGATGCACATAGTTCTCTTAGAACCTTGTTTCCGAGCTTGCACCTCGAAAGCCCCGGTTTGAGAGCATCAAAATTGGTGTTTCGAGGCACAACAAGGTTTAAAGATGCAAGTTCCAATTCCAGAGCCGGTAGTGTCAAAATGGAATTTTGAAGCACATTGTGCTCTTAGAACCTTGTTTAGGAGCTTGTGCCTCGAAAGCCTCAGTTTTGGAGCATCAAAATTGGTGTTTGGAGGTGCAAGGTTGCAAGACAGAAGTCGTGATTTCAGAGCCGGTAGTGTCAAAACATGATTTTGATGCACATCGTGATCTTAGAACCTCATTTGCGGAGATTGTGCCTCGAAAGCCCCAATTTTGGAACATCAAAATCAGTGTTTGGAGACACAACAAGGTTTCAAAAAGCAAGTCCCAGTTTTGGAGCATCAAAATCAATGTTTGGAGGCACAACAAGGTTTCAAGATGCAAGTCCCGATTCTATAGTCAATAGCATCAAAATCTGATTTTGGCGCAAATCGTGCTCTTAGAACCTCATTTCGAATCTTGGGCCTCGTAAGCCCTGGTCTCGAAGCATCAAAATTGAGGTAGAACCTTGTTTTGGAGCTTATGCCTCAAAATCTTTGGTTTTGAAGCATCAAAATTGGTGTTTGGAGGCACACCAAGCTTTCAAGACGCAAGTCCCTATTCCGGAGCTTGTAGTGTCAAAATGTGATTTTGATGCACATCGTGCTCTTAGAACCTCGTTTCAGAGCGCGTGGCTCGAAAGCTCCAATTTCAAAACATCAAAATCAATGTTTAAAGGCACAACAAGGTTTGAAGACACAAATCTTGATTCTCAAGCTGATAGCATGAAAACACAATTTTGACAAACATGGTGTTCTTAGAACCTCATTTCGGAGGTTGTGCCTCAAAAGTCTTTATTTTGGAGCATAAAAATTAGTGTTTGGAGGCACATCAAGGTTTCAAGACACAATTCCCGATTCCAGAGTCGGTAATGTCAAAATGCAATTTTGATGTACATCGTGCTCTTAGAACCTCATTTCGGAGCTTGTGCCTTGTAAGCCCTGATTTTGGAACATCAAAATCAATGTTTGGAGGCACAACAAGGTTTCAAAATGCAAGTCCCGATTCCCATGTTGGTAACATCAAAATTCAATTTTGATTCACATTGTTCTCTTAGAACCTTGTTTCCAAGCTTGCACCTCGAAAGCCCCTATTTCAGAGCATGAAAATTGGTGGTAGGAATCACAATAATGTTTCAAGATGCAAGTTTCGATTCCAGAGCCAGTAGTGTCCAAATGCAATTTTGAAGCACATTGTGCTCTTAGAACCTTGTTTAGGAGCTTGTGCCTCGAAAGCCCCAGTTTTAGAGCATCAAAATATGTGTTTGGAGGCACAAGGTTGCAAGACGGAACTCGCAATTTTGGAGTCAGTAGCGTTAAAACGTGATTTTGACACACATTGTGCTCTTAGAACCTCGTTTACAAAGCTTGTGCCTCGAAAGCCCCAATTTTGAAACATCAAAATCACTGTTTGGAGGCACAACAAGGTTTCAAGAAGCAAGTCCGTATTCCGGAGCCTGTAGCGTCAAAATTCAATTTTGACATACATAATTCTCTTAGAAGCTCATTTTGGAGCTTGTGCCTTGAAAGACCCAGTTTTGGAGCATCAAAATCAATATTTGGAGGCACAACAAGGTTTCAAGATGCAAGTCCCGATTCTAGAGTCAATAGTGTTAAAATATGATTTTGGCGCACATCGTGCTCTTTGAACCTCATTTTGAAGCTTGTGCCTCGAAAGCCCCAGTTTCTGAGTATGAAAATTAGTGTTTTTAGGCACAACAAGGTTTCAAGATGCAAGCCCCGATTCTAGAGCCAGTATCATCAAAATTCAATTTTGATGCACATTTTGCTCTTAGAACCTTGTTTTAGAAATTGTGCCTCGAAAGCGCCAGCTCTTTAGCATCAAAATCAAGGTAGAACCTTTTTTTGGAGCTTATGCCTCAAAATCTTTGGTTTTGAAGCATCAAAATTGGTGTTTGGAGGCACAACAAGCTTTCAAGATGCAAGTCCCTATTCTGGAGCCTGTAGTGTCAAAACATGAATTTGATGCACATCGTGCTCTCAGAACCTCATTTCGAAGCACGTGGCTCAAAAGCTCTAGTTTCAAAACATCAAAATCAATGTTGAAAGGCACAACAAGGTTTTAAGACACAATCCTGATTCTCAAGCCGATAGCGTCAAAACACGATTTTGATAAACATGGTGTTATTAGAACTTCATTTCGGAGGTTGTGCCTCAAAAGCCTCATTTTTGGAGCATAAAAATTAGTGTTTGGAGGCACAACAAGGTTGCAAGACACAATTCCTGATTCTAGAGTCGGTAGTGTCAAAACACAATTTTGATGTACATCATGCTCTTAGAACATCATTTCGGAGCTTGTGCCTTAAAAGCCCTGATTTTGGAACATCAAAATCAATTTTTGGAGGCACAACAAGGTTTTAAGATGCAAGTCTTGATTCCCGTGCTGGTAGCATCAAAATTCAATTTTGATGCACATCGTTCTCTTAGAACCTTGTTTTAGAGCTTGCACCTCGAAAGCCCCGGTTTCAAAGCATCAAAATTGGTGTTTGGAGGCACAACAAGGTTTCAAGACGCACGTCCCGATTCCAGAGCTGGTAGTGTCAAAATACGATTTTGAAGCACATGGTGCTCTTAGAACCTTGTTTAGGAGCTTGTGCCTTGAAATCCCCAGTTTCAGAGCATCAAAATTAGTGTTTGGAGGCGCAAGGTTAGAAGATGGAAGATGCGATTTCGCAGTCGGTAGTGTCAAAATGTAATTTTGACGTACATCGTGCTCTTAGAACCTTGTTTGTGGAGCTTTTGCCTCGAAAGCCCCAATTTTGAAACATCAAAATCAGTGTTTGGAGGCACAACAAGGTTGCAAGAAGCAAGTCCCTATTTCAGAGCCTGTAGCGTCAAAATTCAATTTTGACGCACATCATTCTCTTAGAAGTTCATTTTGGAGCTTAAGCCTCGAAAGACCCAGTTTTGGAACATCAAAATCAATGTTTGGAGGCACAACAAGGTTTCAAGATGCAAGTTCTGATTCTAGAGTCAATAGCGGCAAAATCTGATTGTGGCGCACATCGTGCTCTTAGAACCTCATTTCGAAGCTTGTGCCTTGAAAGCCCCAGTTTCAGAGCATCGTAATCAGTATTTTGAGGAACAACAAGGTTTCAAGATTCAAGCCTCGATTCTAGAGCCAGTAGCATCAAAATTCAATTTTGATGCATATTATGCTCTTAGAACCTTTTTTTAGAAATTATGCCTCAAAAGCCCTAGTTTCAGAGCATCAAAATCGAGGTAGAACCTTGTTTTGAAGCTTATGGCTCAAAATATTTGATTTTGAAGCATCAAAATTGGTGTTTGGAGGCACAACAAGCTTTCAAGATGCAAGTCTCTATTCCCGAGCCTGTAGTGTCAAAGCATGATTTTGATGCACATCTTGCTCTTATAACCTCATTTCAGAGCGTGTGGCTCGAAAGCTCTAGTTTCAAAACATCAAAATCAATGTTTAAAGGCACAACAAGGTTTCAAGACACAAGTCCCGATTCTCAAGCCGATAGCGTCATAACATGATTTTGATAAACATGATGTTCTTAGAACCTCATTTCGGAGGTTGTGCCTCAAAAGCCTCATTTTTGGAGCATAAAAATTAGTGTTTGGAGGCACAACAAGGTTGCAAGACACAATTCCTGATTCTAGAGTCGGTAGTGTCAAAACACAATTTTGATGTACATCATGCTCTTAGAACTTCATTTCGGAGCTTGTGCCTTGAAAGCCCTGATTTTGGAACATCAAAATCAATTTTTGGAGGCACAACAAGGTTTTAAGATGCAAGTCTTGATTCCCATGCTGGTAGCATCAAAATTCAATTTTGATGCACATTGTTCTCTTAGAACCTTGTTTTAGAGCTTGCACCTCGAAAGCCCCAGTTTCAAAGCATCAAAATTGGTGTTTGGAGGCACAACAAGGTTTCAAGACGCACGTCCCGATTCCAGAGCCGGTAGTGTCAAAATACGATTTTGAAGCACATTGTGCTCTTAGAACCTTGTTTAGGAGCTTGTGCCTTGAAATCCCCAGTTTCAGAGCATCAAAATTGGTGTTTGGAGGCGCAAGGTTAGAAGATGGAAGATGCGATTTTGCAATCGGTAGTGTCAAAATGTAATTTTGACATACATCGTGCTCTTAGAACCTTGTTTGTGGAGCTTTTGCCTCGAAAGCCCCAATTTTGAAACATCAAAATCAGTGTTTGGAGGCACAACAAGGTTGCAAGAAGCAAGTCCCTATTTCAGAGCCTGTAGCATCAAAATTCAATTTTGACGCACATCATTCTCTTAGAAGTTCATTTCGGAGCTTAAGCCTCGAAAGACCCAGTTTTGGAACATCAAAATCAATGTTTGGAGGCACAACAAGGTTTCAAGATGCAAGTCCTGATTCTAGAGTCAATAGCAGCAAAATCTGATTGTGGCGCACATCGTGCTCTTAGAACCTCATTTCGAAGCTTGTGCCTCGAAAGCCCCAGTTTCAGAGCATCGTAATCAGTATTTTGAGGAACAACAAGGTTTCAAGATTCAAGCCTCGATTCTAGAGCCAGTAGCATCAAAATTCAATTTTGATGCATATTATGCTCTTAGAACCTTTTTTTAGAAATTATGCCTCAAAAGCCCTAGTTTTGGAGCATCAAAATCGAGGTAGAACCTTGTTTTGAAGCTTATGGCTCAAAATATTTGATTTTGAAGCATCAAAATTGGTGTTTGGAGGCACAACAAGCTTTCAGGATGCAAGTCTCTATTCCCGAGCCTATAGTGTCAAAGCATGATTTTGATGCACATCGTGCTCTTATAACCTCATTTCAGAGCATGTGGCTCGAAAGCTCTAGTTTCAAAACATCAAAATCAATGTTTAAAAGCACAACAAGGTTTCAAGACACAAGTCCCGATTCTCAAGCCGATAGCGTCATAACATGATTTTGATAAACATGATGTTCTTAGAACCTCATTTCGGAGGTTGTGCCTCAAAAGGCTCATTTTTGGAGCATAAAAATTAGTGTTTGGTGGCACAACAAGGTTTCAAGACACAATTCCTGATTCTAGACTCGGTATAGTCAAAACGCAATTTTGATGTACATCGCGCTTTTAGAACCTCATTTCGGAGCTTGTGCCTTGAAAGCCTTCATTTTGGAACTTCAAAATTAATGTTTGGAGGTGCAACAAGGTTTGAAGATGCATTTACCGATTCTCGTGCTGGAAACATCAAAATTCCATTTTGATGCACATCGTTCTCTTAGAATGTTGTTTTGGAGCTTGCACCTCGAAAGCCCCGATTTTAGAGCATAAAAATTGGTGTTTGGAGGCACAATAAGGTTTCAAGACGCAAGTCTCGATTCTAGAGCTGGTAGTGTCAAAATGCAATTTTGAAGAACATTGTGCTCTTAGAACCTTGTTTAGGAGCTTGTGCCTTGAAAGCCCCAGTTTCAGAGCATCAAAATTGGTGTTTGGAGGCACAAGGTTGTAAGATGAAAGTCGTGATTTCAGAGCCAGTAGTGTCAAAACATGATTTTGATGCACATCGTGCTTTTAGAACCTCATTTGTGGAGGTTGTGCCTTGAAAGCCTCCAATTTTGAAACATCAAAATCAGTGTTTGGAGGCACAACAAGGTTTCAAGAAGCAAGTCCCTATTACGGAGCCTGTAGTGTCAAAATTTAATTTTGATGCACATCATTCTGTTAGAAGCTCATTTAAGAGCTTGTGCCTCGAAAGACCCATTTGTGGAGCATCAAAATCAATGTTTGGAGGCACAACAAGGTTTCAAGATGCAAGTCCTGATTCTAGTGTCAATAGCGTGAAAATCTGATTTGTGTGCACATTGTGCTCTTAGAACCTCATTCTGAAGCTTGTGCCTCGAAAGCCCTGATTTTAGAGCATCAAAATCAATGTTTTGAGGCACAACAAGGTTTCAAGATGCAAGCCCTGATTCTAGAGCCAGTAGCATCAAAATTCAGTTTTGATGCACATTGTGCTCTTAGAACCTTTTTTTAGAAATTGTGCCTCAAAAGGCCCAGTTTTGGAGAATCAAAATCGAGGTAGAACCTTGTTTTGGAACTTACGCCTCAAAATCTTCAGTTTTGAAGCATCAAAATTGGTGTTTGGAGGCACAACAAGCTTTCAAGACGCAAGTCCCTATTTCGGAGCCTGTAGTGTCAAAACATTATTTTGATGCACATCATGCTCTTAGAACCTTGTTTCAAAGCACGTGGCTCGAATGCTCCAGTTTCAAAACATCAAAATCAATGTTTAAAGGCACAACAAGGTTTCAAGACATAAGTCTCGATTCTCAAATCGATAGCGTCAAAACATGATTTTGATAAACATGGTGTTCTTAGAACCTCATTTCAGAGGTTGTGCCTCAAAAGCCTCATTTTTGGAGCATAAAAATGAGTGTTTGGAGGCACAACAAGGTTTCAAGACACAATTCCCGATTTCAGAGTCGGTAGCGTCAAAACACAATTTTGATGTACATCGTGCTCTTAGAACCTCATTTTAGAGCTTGTGCCTTGAAAGCCCTGATTTTGGAACATCAAAATTAATATTTGGAGGTACAACAAGGTTTCAAGATGCAAGTCCCGATTCCGATGTTGGTAGCATCAAAATTCATTTTTGATGCACATCGTTCTCTTAGAACCTTGTTTCGGAGCTTGCACCTCGAAAGCCTCGGTTTCAGAATATCAAAATTGGTGTTTGGAGGCACAACAAGGTTTCAAGATGCAAGTCCCGATTCTATTGGCAAATGCACACTCCAATGAGAAATTGTAGGTGATTGAAGGTATTGTCATTGATGGCAACCTTACAATCCTATGGCACCAGGAGGCGCCGGCATCGACAAACTCTACACCGACAGATAGTTCACCAGTAGCGACCAAGATGATTACCAACGCCATAGTTGACATGATTTTGTTTATTGTATAATGTATTTAATTTCAATATCTTTTTGTAAGCCGACATGGCATATTGTAATAAGACTCATATAAGTATGAGACTTGTAGGATCATTTTGTAAGCAAGGACATGATAGATGGATATGATGAGCGAATATTGAAGTAAGGTTTATGATTATTGCAAGAGCTTAAACCGGTACTGAATCTGGCATAGCAGATGATTTTTGTAGCAGTAGATCACTTTGGATTTTCTATAATCCAGTTTTGTAAGTTAGTGAGACTTCCTTTTGTAATTGAGCAGTGAGCTCTAGACAGTAAGCCTTTTTGCATGTGCAATATTCACTTATTGGCCAGTGAGCGAATATTGTGGGTCACAAATCCCATTGAGGTTTTTCCCACACTGGGTTTGCTCGCTAAAAATATTGTGTTATGGTGTGCTTTCTATGTTGTGTTTACTGTTCTGATTTATTGCATTAATTCTTGTTTACCGGTACACCATTTTGGAATGCAATTTAAGTTCAGAAAATCCATTAACCGGTTAGATACTGATTCACCCCCCCTCTCAGTATCTTTGGGAATCCTAACAATTGGTATGAGAGCCTGGTCCTCTATTTTCAAAAGCCTAACAGGTTGAGGAAGGTTCTGACACTGGTAGAGATGGAAAATTTGATGAAGCAATTGGAAATAACTCTTTCTAATTATGATGCAGAAAAGTTGAAGAATATGAAATTCGAAGATGATCTGAAGACTGCATAGGAAATCATTCAAGGACTTCAAGAAAATCTCACTATTGCTAGGAACAAAAGAAGAGAACTTTCTAAGAAAATGTAGAGTGATGATGGTGTAAAAGAAACCCTTAATGACCTTGTGAAAAAGTTGAGACAGGAAAACAATACTATGAGGAATGAGATGCAAGATGTGACTATGAGGCTTTGTAAAGACATTGAAGACAAAAAGAAGAATGAAGATGACTTGGTTAGAAGGCTAAATGATGCTGAAAATGAAAACACAAGACTCAGTCATGAAAATGATATGTTGAAGACAGATTTGATGCATACACAGAATGATAGAACTGAACTTTTGAGACAGAAGGGAATCTTGGAAAATGAGTTGGCTGTTGCAAATCAACACAAAGAGAAATTCAAGAAAAGTTCAAAGGAAATTGATAACATGCTGAAAAATCAGAAACCTAATGGAGATACTAATGGCCTTGGCTTTAAAGTTGGTGAAAGCTCCGGTACTGTAAACAATCATGATCACAATAAACTGGTAAGACAACCTAATGTTTATAAATTCAATGGGAAATGCTTTAATTGTAACAAGTATGGTCATAGAGAAAATCAGTGTAGATCTAGAAACTATCATAACAATAATGCTCCCACCGATCAATGTTCCAAATGCAACAAAATTGGTCATAACTCAGAAAATTGCAGAATTAATGTAAGATGTTATGTTTGTGGAAGATTTGGACACTTATCTTATCTAATAAGTTCAGAAAATCCATTAACCGGTTAGATACTAATTCACCCCCCCTCTCAGTATCTTTGGGAATCCCCTGGTCCTCTATTTTCAAAAGCCTAATAGCTTGAGGAAGATTTTGACACTGGTAGAGATGGAAAATTTGAGGAAGCAATTGGAAATAAATCTTTCAGATTATGATGCAGAAAAGTTGAAGAATATAAAATTCGAAGATGATCTAAAGATTGCACAGGAAATCATTCAAGGACTTCAAGAAAATCTCACTATTGCTAGGAACAAAAGAAGAGAACTTTCTAAGAAAATGTAGAGTGATGATGGTGAAAAAGAAACCCTTAATGACCTTGTGAAAAAGTTGAGACAAGAAAACGGTACTATGAGGAATGAGATGCAAGATGTGACTATGAGGCTTTGTAAAGACATTGAAGACAGAAAGAAGAATGAAGATGACTTGGTTAGAAGGCTAAATGATGCTGAAAATGAAAACACAAGACTCGGTCATGAAAATGATATGTTGAAGACAGATTTGATGCATACACAAAATGATAGAATTGAACTCTTGAGACAAAAGGGAATCTTGGAAAATGAGTTGGCTACTGCAAATCAACACAAAGAGAAATTCAAGAAAAGTTCAAAGGAAATTGATAACATGCTTAAAAATCAGAAACCTAATGGAGATACTAATGACCTTGGCTTTGAAGTTGGTGAAAGCTCCAGTACTGTAAACAATCATGATCACAGTAAACTGGTAAGACAACCTAATGCTTTAACTATAACAAGTATGGTCATAGAGAAAATCAGTGTAGATCTAGAAACTATCATAACAATAATGCTCCCACCGATCAATGTTCCAAATGCAACAAAATTGGTCATAACTCAGAAAATTGCAGAATTAATGTAAGATGTTATGTTTGTGGAAGATTTGGACACTTATCTAATCAATGCATAACACATACCATCCATAGGATATGGAAAAGCTATTCAGAAAAACAATGGGACTTGTTATGCTTGTAACAAGATTGGACATATTGCAAAATTTTGTAGAAGCAAGGCATCATCGACAAATAACAAAGGACCCAGTTTGAAAGGTAAAGAGAAGGTTGAAGAGGTAAAGCAAGAATTTTCAAAACAATGGATTAGAAAGTCAGATCAGAATACTAATGAAGCTATTCCTTCACCGGTAGAACAAAGTATCACTCCACCAACAGGATATTCTTCATCTAACTGAAAAGAAACCTTTTGGGGGTATGGAAACAAATATAAAATCATGCTAGTTTACCCTCGGGTTGATGGTGAGAAGTTGAATTACTTCTTTACCGGCATATGTGTTAAGTTTCACTTAACCGACAAGTATTTAGTTTGGTAGTTGAAGGAAATGACATTATAAAGAAAGTGTTTTTAATTCTTTTTCATTCACCGAGCATTCAAAATTCCTTAGAGCACGAAAATCCTGAGCGAAGGCATCCACAGTGAGAAGTGAAGCAAATCATTCAAGCATTCAAACCTAAAGGAAGATTAAGGTATTTATACAATAGCTTCCTCCTCTGCACCTGAATTCATTGCAAACCCTACTGTAATTGAAGTAATTAAACACCCTAGGCCCATATTTAAAATCATTCCCGAAGTTGCGAAGAAGGATGATACCCTAGGAGCATTTTCCAAAATACCCAAAGGAGTTCTATATGCTGAGGACCCTAGGATTTACATACATTAGCATATTGAAGAACTAGGTGATGATGAGATTATGAACATGTATAGGACAGTAATCTGTGATGATAATGGTAACGTAAAACCGAAAAACAAGATAGTTGAAACCCTAGGTTTTGTGGAGATACTGAGCATTCCTGATTTTCCCAAGGAGATTATAAGGATTGTATTGAGTAGAGTACATGGGGAGTTCTTTTGGCTAGATTCCATTCATAAGATAACAAAAGAAGCAGTTAGGGCAGTGACAGGCTTACCTTCCACCGGTAGCAGGCCTGATAAGACTAAAAAGGTTCCAAACGACACTGTAATGACTCTAACCGGTGCAACCTATGACAAGAGATCCTTAAGAGTCAATGATGTAAAGGATATCAATGTAAGATTCATTAGCATGATTCTTGGATACAAGGCTACACATGCCAACAGATTAAACTTTGTTTCTACTTTATGTATCAAGAGTGCTTATTGCATGGTAAACAATAATGCAAAGATTGACATATGTGAATGGTTAAAGGATGAGCTAATTGAAAATCTGAAGAAAATCAAGGGTGACAAGAAAGGCACATTTAAATTAGGTAACTTACTTGTATTTCTATTGCTGTATATCACCAAGGAAGTTCCCGGTATAGGTAGAAAAGATTTTGGCTTTGACATACCGGTAGGAAAACAACTTCTGGATATTCTTAATAACATGGGAGATGATAGGGAGAAAAACATAATTGAGCACTTTCATGCACTAAAGACTAGAATGAAAACTAGAGAAAGACTATCTCAATCCATAGTTGATAAATATCAAAAGGAGATATGTTTTGTCATAAAGAAAGATGAAATTTGGATGGAGGCAATGGTTCCAAGGACAGTTTGGGTTAAGGAGATGGGTTATGAGGCAGATGAGAATATAATAGAAACTTATGCAAAAGCCCTTCTATAAGCCCCTAAAGAACCAACATAAGAAGTATTTGGAAATGCAGAAACTATTGAAAGCAATGTTCAATCATAGAAAAGAATAAAGAAAACTGAACAAACAATTAGAAAGGCAACTAGACAAGCAAAAGGAATCAAGGAAGATATATTGAATAAAACTGGTATTAAGGAAAGCGACTTGGAAGGATTACAACCAGAAGTACATCTTTCACCGGTTTCTACCTCCTCTGATAGTTAAATACCAACAGAATTCAAAAGGGTAGAAAGAAAAAGAAAAACCTCACCGGTACCCTCACCCGCACCCAAGAGAACAAGACAGAAACAACAGGCAGCAAGGCCTCCAGCAAAGAAAATGACCCCAAGAAAGAAGAAGGTAAAACAAGGTATCCCTCCACTTGACAATCTTCTACATGAGATAACTAAAGATGGTAACTTGTCAAATGTCAGCAAGCTGTATAATACTTTTAGCAATGAAGAAAAGGAAAGTATAGAAAATAGTGTTATTTTACACTTAGATATTTACAAGAAATTTTTGATAGAAGTTGTAGATGATCTACCTAGTGACTTGTACAGAAGGTTAGAAGCAAAAAGGTTAGATATTGTTGAACTGGACAAGAAGATGAAGGTAGAGAAATTACTTGTAGTTCACCTAGTAAGATCAACATAAGAGATTGATGAACTGATAAGTGAGGCTAACCGGATTGTATTTTCCACCGGACACCGACATGTAGCATTAATGGCTGGCAGAGTAAATGAGATATCTGAAGAAACATCAGACAAATGGGATATCTTCTTTGTTGAGAAGGAAAAACAAGAAGAGCTTAAATGACCAAAGACTTTCAAAGTCTATCAAAAGGACAAGGATAAAGGTAAATGCAAGTAGGTGGTCCTCCAAGCATTAAAGTAATAGATAACTTGCCCCCACCTCCTTCTGATACTCCACCGGTTGTAAATATTGTACACCACCAATAACAGCTAATGTGGAGAGTATGGAGACAACACATGAAGACACCAATCCTGATTTAGAGGTGTTGTATACCATGAATATTGACACTAAAGAAGTCAACATTGTGGTTGATAAGGAAATAACTGAGAAGAGAGATGTGGCAACTGAGCCATCGGTAGAAAACATTGCAGTAGAGACAAATATTAAGGATACAGTTGGAAATATTGAGATTGGGATTGAAACACATACTGAACAATCAACTGATCCCCTAGATACTGGAAAGATAGATGCCACTGATGTACACACTAAAAAACCTACTGAGCAACTGGCTACTGATAAATCTGTTGAGATATCGGCAGTAGATAGTTCAGGGGTACATACAGAGAAACCGGTAGAAAACACTAAGACACAATCAGAGAAACCAGCAGTGGAAAGCTCAGAGAAACAGACAGAGGTACACATTGAAAAACCTGAAGAGAAAAAGGTTGAGGAAAACGTTCAGATTGAGACAGTGTCACCGGAAACAGCTGAGAAACCCAAACCTTTGCTAGTAGAAATGAAGACTCAAACTGACCTACCAGAGGTCACTACAAGCAAAGAGGTTACTCACATCGATGAATTGCAAATTGTTAAGGCAGTCAGACAGTCATCTGGTTCCTCCTTAATAGAATTTAGACCAACAAATGTAACAGAGGTATTGTTGGATTCCATTAAGAAAATAACTGATTGCAATGCACTTGCATACAAGACAATTGATGACACCATACCAATTTTGAACTTGATCGCACCCAAGTGTAATGTACAAAATAAAGATTCTTTGAGCCAACTAGACACATTGTCTAAGTACATAACCGACAACCTACTAACATTTGATCAGATTAATGAGGAGACTTTCAGTGAGAAAATAAATAAAGAGAAAGAAAAAATCTTTGAAGAATCAATAAACAGATGTAAGGGACATATTGATACATTATTACCGGCACTAGGAAAGACAATACTGGACTTCAAGAAACTGTACAGAGATTCATGCAAGACAAACATTTTGACAGAGGACATAGATAAAGAGATCAGTAAAGCACAAAAGGAAATAAATGATATTGCTGATAATCTAATAGGTTCATTAGACCCCATATTGGTAATAGAGCAGGAAATTGCAAGCTTTGAAGAGAAAATTGAAAATTTTGAAAAAGATAAGGAGAGAATAAAGTTTAAAGCTAAGGAACTCAAATGCAGACTAGGTCTAAAACTAGACATCCTCATCTCTTTGAGAAAAGAGATATTAGAGGCTCTTGTTCCAGGACTTAAGACACCGGAAGAGAAAATGCACATACTCATCGGTACCATCCAAAGGACAGAAGCAACTTTAAAGGATAGTGAGAGGTTCACTAACAACCTCAATTTTGCACTAGCGGATCTGTATCAGATTGTAACCCACCGGTTACAAGGATCCAGAAAAGAACTACACTCAATTGACATTGAATGACAACCTTTGTCATTGATGCCAAAGGGGGAGTAGTAGGATGAGAAAAATAAATAACAGAAGATATCATCTGCTCAGGGGGAGCACACAGTTTTGGTAAGACAGTTTTGGTAATATTTTTGGACAACACATTTTGGATACAATTTTGGTTTTTTCTCATGAGTGTTGCCATCAATGCCAAAGGGGGAGATTGTTGGAAAATGCACACTCCCATGAGAAATTGTAGGTGATTGAAGGTATTGTCATTGATGGCAACCTTACAATCCTGTGGCACCGGCACCAACAAACTCTACACCAACAGATAGTTCACCGACAACGACCAAGATGATTACCAACACCATAGCCAACAGGATTTTGTTTATTGCATAATTTATTTAATTGTAATGTCCTTTTGTAAGGAGACATGGCATATTGTAATAAGACTCATATAAGTATGAGATCTTGTAGGATCATTTTGTAAGAAAGGACATGATAGATGGATATGATGAGCAAATATTGAAGTAAGGTTTATGATTATTGCAAGAGCTTAAACTGGTACTGAATCTAGCATAGTAGATGATTTTTGTAGCAGTACATCACTTTGTATTTCTATAATCCACTTTTGTAAGTTAGTGAGAGTTCCTTTTGTAATTGAGCAGAGAGCTCTAGGCAGTAAACCTTCCTGCATGTGTAGGCCCCACATTTTGTAAGTAATATTCACTTATTGGCCAGTGAGCGAATATTGTGGGTCACAAATCCCAGCGAGGTTTTTCCCACACCGGGTTTCCTCACCAAAAATATTGTGTTATGGTGTGCTTTCTATGTTTTGTTTACTGTTCTTATTTACTGCATTAATTCTTGTTTATCGGTACACTGTTTTGGAATGCAATTTATTTAATAAGTTCAGAAAATCCATTAATCGGTTAGAAACCGATTCACCTTGCCCTCTCAGTATCTTTGGGAATCCTAATAGATTCCAGAGCTGGTAGTGTCACAATGTGATTTTGAAGCACATTGTGCTCTTAGAACCTTGTTTAGGAGCTTGTGCCTCGAAAGCCCCAGTTTCAGAGCATCAAAATTAGTGTTTTGAGGCACAACAAGGTTTCAAGATGCAAGCCCCGATTTTAGAGCTAGTAGCATCAAAATTCAATTTTGATGCACATTGTGCTCTTAGAACCTTGTTTTAGAAATTGTGCCTCAAAAGACCCAGTTTTGGAGCATCAAAATTGAGGTACACCCTTGTTTTGGAGCTTATGCCTCAAAATATTTGGTTTTGAAGCATCAAAATTCGGTGTTTGGAGGCACAACAAGATTTCAAGACACAAGTCCCTATTCTGGAGCCTGTAGTGTCAAAACATGATTTTGATGCACATCATGCTCTTAGAACCTTGTTTCGGAGCGCGTGGCTTGAAAGATCTAGTTTCAAAACATCAAAATCAATGTTTAAAGGAACAACAATGTTTCAAGACACAAGTCCTGATTCTCAAGCCGATAGTGTCAAAACACAATTTTGATAAACATGGTGTTCTTAGAACCTCATTTCGGAGGTTGTGCCTCAAAAGCCAAATTTTTGGAGCATAAAAATTAGTGTTTAGAGGCACAACAAGGTTTCAAGACACAATTCCCGATTCCAGAGTAAGTAGCATCAAAATGCAATTTTGATGTACATCGTGCTCTTAGAACCTCATTTTTGAGCTTATGCCTTGAAAGCCCTCATTTTGGAACATCAAAATCAAATGTTTGGGGCACAACAAGGTTTCAAGATGCAAGTTCCGATTCCCATGTAGGTAGCATCAAAATTCAATTTTGATGCACATTGTTTTCTTAGAATCATGTTTTGGAGCTTGCACCTCGAAAGCCCTAGTTTCAGAGCATCAAAATTGGTGTTTGGAGGCACAACAAGGTTTCAAGATGCAAGTCCTAATTCTAGAGTAGGTAGTGTGAAAATACGATTTTGAAGCACATTGTGCTCTTAGAACCTTGTTAAGAAGCTTGTGCCTCGAAAACCTAGGTTTCAGAGCATCAAAATTGGTGTTTGGACGCGTAAGGTTGCAAAATGGAAGTCGCGATTTTGGGGCCGGTAGTGTCAAAACATGATTTTGACGCACATCATTCTCTTACAACCTCATTTGCAGAGCTTGTGCCTCGAAAGCCTCGATTTTGAAACATCAAAATCAGTGTTTGGAGGCACAAAAAGGTTTCAAGAAGCAAGTCCCTATTTCAGAGCCTGTAACGTCAAAATACGATTTTGACGCACATCATTCTCTTAGAAGCTCATTTTGGAGCTTGTGCCTCAAAAGACCCAGTTTTGGAGCATCAAAATCAATGTTTGGAGGCACAACAAGGTTTCAAGATGCAAGTCCCAATTCAAGAGTCAATAGTGTCAAAATCTGATTTTGGCACACATTGTGCTTTAAGAACCTCATTTCGAAGCTTGTGCCTCGAAAGCCCCAGTTTCAAAGCATCAAAATGAATGTTTTAAGGAACAACAAGGTTTCAAGATGCAAGCCCCGACTCTAGAGCCAGTAGCATCAAAATTCAATTTTGATGCACATTGTGCTCTTAGAACCTTGTTTTAGAAATTGTGCCTCAAAAGCCCCAGTTTTGGAGCATCAAAATCGAGGTAGGACCTTGTTTTGGAGCTTATGCCTCAAAATATTTGGTTTTGAAGCATCAAAATTGGTGTTTGGAGGCACAACAAGCTTTCAAGATGCAAGTCCCTATTCCGGAGCCTGTAGTGTCAAAATGTGATTTTGATGCACATCGTGCTCTTAGAACCTCGTTTCAGAGCGCGTGGCTTGAAAGCTCCAGTTTCAAAACATTAAAATCAATGTTTAAAGGCACACCAAGGTTTCAAGACACAAGTCTTGATTCTCAAGATGATAGTGTCAAAACATGATTTTGATAAACATGGTGTTCTTAGAACCTCATTTCGGAGGTTGTGCCTCAAAAGCCTCATTTTTGGAGCATAAAAATTAATGTTTGGAAGCACAACAAGGTTTCAAGACACAATTCTCGATTCCAGAGTTGGTAGCATCAAAATGAAATTTTGATGTACATCGTGCTTTTAGAACCTCATTTCGGAGCTTGTGCCTTGAAAGCCGTGATTTTAGAACATCAAAATCAATGTTTGGAGGCACAACAAGGTTTCAAGATGCGAGTCCCGATTCCCATGCAGGTAGCATCAAAATTCAATTTTGATGCACATCATTCTCTTAGAACCTTGTTTCTGAGCTTGCACCTCGAAAGCCCCGGTTTCAGAGCATCAAAATTGGTGTTTGGAGGCACAACAAGGTTTCAAGACACAAGTCCCCATTCCATAGACGGTAGTGTCAAAATGTGATTTGGAAGCACATTGTGCTATTAGAACCTGATTTAGGAGCTTGTGCCTCGAAAGCCCCAGTTTCAGAGCATCAAAATTAGTGTTTGGAGGTGCAAGGTTGTAAAGACAGAAGTCCCGATTTCAGAGCCGGTAGTGTCAAAATATGATTTTGATGCACATTGTGCTCTTAGAACCTCGTTTGTAGAGCTAATGCCTTGAAAGCCCCAATTTTGAAACATCAAAATCAGTGTTTGGAGGCAGAACAAGGTTTGATGCGTATCATTCTCTTAGAAGCTCATTTTAGAGCTTGTGCCTAGTAAGATCCATTTTGGAGCATCAAAATCAATGTTTGGAGGCACAACAAGGTTTCAAGATGCAAGTCCCGATTCTAGAGTCAATAGCGTGAAAATCTGATTTTGGTAAACATTGTGCACTTAGAACCTCATTTCAAAGCTTGTGCCTCGAAAGCCCCAGTTTTTGAGCATCATAATTAGTGTTTTGAGGCACAACAAGGGTTCAAGATGCAAGCCCTGATTCTAGAGCCAGTAGCATCAAAATTCAATTTTGATACACATTGTGCTCTTAGAACCTTGTTTTAGAAATTGTGCCTCAAAAGCCCTAGTTTAGGAGCATCAAAATTGAGGTAGAACCTTATTTTGGAGCTTATGCCTCAAAATATTCGGTTTTGAAGTATCAAAATTGGTGTTTGGAGGCACAACAAGCTTTCAAGACGCAAGTCCCTATTCCGGAGCCTGTAGTGTCAAAACGTGATTTTAATACACATTGTGCTCTTAGAACCTTGTTTCAGAGCGCGTGGCTCGAAAGCTCCAGGTTCAAAACATCAAAATAAATGTTTAAAGGCATAATAAGGTTTCAAGACATAAGTCCCAATTCTCAAGCCTATAGCATCAAAACACGATTTTGATAAACATGATGTTCTTAGAACCTTATTTCGGAGGTTGTGCCTCAAAAGACTCATTTTTGGAGCATAAAAATTAGTGTTTGGAGGCACAACAAGGTTTCAAGACACAATTCCAGATTCCAGAGTTGGTAGCGTCAAAATAGAATTTTGATGTACATTGTGCTCTTAGAACCTCATTTTGGAGCTTGTGCCTTGAAAGCCCTGATTTTGGAACATCAAAATCAATATTTGGAGGCACAACAAGGTTTCAAGATGCAAGTCCCGATTCCCGTGTTGGTAGCATCAAAATTCAATTTTGATGCACATCATTCTCTTAGAACCTTGTTTCAGAGCTTGCAACTTGAAAGCCCCAGTTTCAGAGCATCAAAATTGTTGTTTGGAGGCACAACAAGGTTTCAAGATGCAAGTCCTGATTCTAGAGCCAGTAGTGTCAAAATATGATTTTGAAGCACATTGTGCTCTTAGAACCTTATTTAGGAGCTTGTGCCTCGAAAGCCCCAGTTTCGGAGCATGAAAATTGGTGTTTGGAGGCATAAGGTTGCATGACAAAAGTCATGATTTCGGAGCCGGTAGTGTCAAAACATGATTTTGAGGCACATCGTGCTCTTTGAACCTCGTTTGCGGAGCTTGTGCCTCGAAAGCCTTGATTTTGAAACAACAAAATCAGTGTTTGGAGGCACAACAAGGTTTCAAGAAGCAAGTCCCTATTCTGGAGCCTGTAGCGTAAAATTTGATTTTTACACACATCATTCTCTTAGAAGCTCATTACGGAGCTTGTGCCTCGAAAGACCCAGTTTTGGAGCAACAAAATTAATGTTTGGAGGCACAACAAGGTTTCAAGATGCAAGTCCCGATTCTAGAGTTAATAGCGTCAAAATCTGATTTTGGCGCACATCGTGCTCTTAGAACCTGATTTTGATGTTGTAAAATTTGCGCTTTCGAGGCACAAGCTCCACAAACGAGGTTTTAAGAGCACGATGTGTGTAAAAATAACATTTTGACACTACCAGCTCTGAAATCGTGACTTCCGTCTTGCAACCTTGCGCCTCCAAACACCAATTTTGATGCTCCAAAAACTGGGGCTTTTGAGGCAAAAGCTGTTAAAGAAGGTTCTAAAAGCACAATGTGCTTCAAAATTGCATTTTGACACAACCGACTCTGGAATCAGGACTTGCATCTTGAAACCTTGTTGTGCCTCCAAACACCAATTTTGATGGTCTAAAATTGGGGCTTCCGATGTGCAAGCTTCAAAACAAGGTTCTAAGAGAATGATGTGTATCAAAATTCAATTTTGATGCTTCAAGCATGGGAATCAGGACTTGCATCTTGAAACTTTGTTGTGCCTCCAAATATTGATTTTGATGTTCCAAAATCAGGGCTTTAAGGGCACAAGCTCCGAAATGAGGTTCTAAGTGCATGATGTACATGAAAATTATGTTTTGACGCTACCGACTTTGGAATCGGTAATTTTGTCTTGAAACCTAGTTGTGCCTCCAAACACTAATTTTTCTGCTCCAAAAATGAGGCTTTTGAGGCACAACCTACGGAATGAGGTTCTAAGAACACCATGTTGATCAAAATCATGTTTTGACGCTTTCGGCTTGAGAATCGAGACTTGTGTCTTGAAACCTTGTTGTGCCTTTAAAAATTGATTTTGATGTTTTGAAACTGGAGCTTTTGAGCCACACACTCCAAAATAAGGTTCTAAGAGCACGATGTGCATCATAATCACGTTTTCACACTACAGGCTCGAGAATAGGGACTTGCGTCTTGAAATCTTGTTGTGCCTCCAAACACCAATTTGGATGCTTTAAAACCAAAGATTTTGAGGCATAAGCTCCATAAAAAGGTTCTACCTCGATTTTGATGCTCCAAAACTGGGGCTTTTGAGGCACAATTTCTAAAACAAGGTTCTAAGACCACAATGTGCATCAAAATTGAATTTTGATGCTTCTGGCTCTAGAATCGAGGCTTGCATTTTGAAACCTTGTTGTGCCTCAAAACATTGATTTGGATGCTCCGAAAACAAAGCTTTCGAGACACAAGCTTCAAAATGAGGTTCTTAGAGCACGATGTGTGCCAAAATAAGATTTTGACTCTATTGACTCTAGAATCGGGACTTGCATTTTGAAACCTTGTTGTGCCTCCAAACATTGATTTTGATGCTCCAAAACTGGGTCTTTTGAGGCACAAGCTCCGAAATGAGTTTCTAAGAGAATGATGTGCGTCAAAATCGAATTTTGACACTACAGGCTTCGAAATAGGGACTTGCTTCTTGAAACCTTGTTGTGCCTCCAAATATTGATTTTGATGTTTCAAAATCATGGCTTTCAAGGCACAAGCTCCTGAAACAAGGTTCTAAGAGGACCATGTGTGCCAAAATCACATTTTGACACTACCGGCTCTGAAAAGAGTGAGTTCCGTCTTGCAACCTTGCATCTCCAAACACCAATTTTGCTGCTCCGAAATTGGGGCTTTTGAGGCACAAGCTCCTACACAACATTCTAAGAGCACAATGTGTTTCAAAATCGCATTTTGACACTACCGGCTCCAGAATCGGGACTTGTGTCTTGAAACCTTGTTGTGCTTCCAAACACCAATTTTGATGCTCTGAAACATGGGCTTTCAAAGTGCAAGCTCCGAAACAAGGTTCTAAGAGAATGATGTGCAACAAAATTGAATTTTTATACTACTAGCATGGAATCGGGACTTGCATCTTGAAACCTTGTTGTGCCTCCAAACATTGATTTTGATGTTCTAAAATCATGGCTTTCAAGGCACAAGCTCTGAAATGAGGTTCTAAGAGCACGATGTACATCAAAATTTCATTTTGACGCTACCAACTTTGGAATTGAGAATTGTGTCTTGAAACCTTGTTGTGCTTCCAAACATTAATTTTTATGCTCCAATAATGAGGCTTTTGAGGCACAACCTTCGAAATGAGCTTCTAAGAACACCATGTTTATCAAAATCGTGTTTTGACGCTATCATCTTGAGAATCAAGACTTGTGTCTTGAAACCTTGTTGTGCCTTTAAACATTGATTTTGATGTTTTGAAACTGGAGCTTTCGAGGCACACGCTCCAGAATGAGGTTCTAAGAGCACAATGTGCATCCAAATCATGTTTTGACACTACAAGCTCCGGAATAGGGACTTATGTCTTGAAAGCTTGTTGTGCCTCCAAACACCAATTTTGATGCTTCAAAACCAAAGATTTTGAGGCATAAGCTCCAAAACAAGGTCCTACCTCGATTTTGATGCTCCAAAACTGGGGCTTTTGAGGTACAATTACTAAAACAAGGTTCTAAGAGCACAATGTACATCAAAATTGAATTTTGATGCTACTGGCTCTAAAATTGGGGCTTGCATCTTGAAACCTTGTTGTGCCTCAAAACATTGATTTTGATATTCCTCCAAACAATGTTCTCAGAGCACAATGTGCTTCAAAATCACATTTTGACACTGCCAGCTCTGGAATCGGGACTTGCGTCTTAAAACCTTGTTGTGCCTGCAAACACCAATGTGCATCAAAATTGAATTTTGATGATTCCAGCACGGTAATCGGGACTTGCATCTTGAAATCTTGTTGTGCCTCCAAACATTGATTTTGATGTTCCAAAATCAGGGCTTTCAAGGCACAAGCTTTGAAATGTGGAATTGGGAATTGTGTCTTGAAACCTTATTGTGCCTCCAAACACTAATTTTTATGCTCCAAAAAGGAGGCTTTTGAGGCACAACCTCCGAAATGAGGTTCTAAGAACACCATGTTTATTAAAATTGTGTTTTGATGCCATCGGCTTGAGAATTGGGACTTGTGTCTTGAAACCTTGTTGTTCCTTTAAACATTGATTTTGATGTTTTGAAACTGGAGCTTTCAAGCCATTCACTCCGAAATGAGGTTCTAAGAGCAGGATGTGCATCAAAATCATGTTTTGACACTACAGGCTCCGGAATAGGGACTTGCGTCTTGAAAGCTTGTTGTGCCTCCAAACACCAATTTTGATGCTTCAAAACCAAAGATTTTGAGGCATAATCTCCAAAACAAGGTTCTACCTTGATTTTGATGCTCCAAAACTTTATCTTTTGAGGCACAATTTCTAAAACAAGGTTCTAAGAGCACAATGTGCATCAAAATTGAATTTTGATGCTACTGGCTCTAGAATTGAGGCTTGCATCTTGAAACCTTGTTGTGCCTCATAAACTGATATTGATGCTCTGAAACTGGGGCTTTCGAGGCACAAGCTTTGAAATGAGGTTCTAAGAGCACGATGTGTGCCAAAATTAGATTTTGACGCTATTGACTCTAGAATCGGGACTTGCATCTTGAAACCTTGTTGTGCATCCAAAAATTGATTTTGATGCTCCAAAACTGGGTCTTTCGAGGCACAAGCTCCGAAATGAGCTTTTAAGAGAATGATGTGCGTCAAAATCAAATTTTGACGCTACTGGCTCTGGAATAGGGACTTGCTTCTTGAAACCTTGTTGTGCCTCCAAACACTGATTTTGATGTTTAAAAATCGGGGCTTCCAAGGCACAAGCACCACAAACGAGGTTCTAAGAGCATGATGTGCATCAAAATCATGTTTTCACATTACTGGCTCCGTAATAGCGACTTCCGTCTTGTCACTACTGACTCTGGAATCGGGACTTGCATCTTGAAACCTTATTGTGCCTCTAAACACCAATTTTGATGCTCTAAAACCGAGGCATTTGAGGTGCAAGTCCGAAACAAGGTTCTAAATGAACGATGTGCATCAAAATTGAATTTTGATGCTACCAACATGGGAATCGAGACTTGCATCTTGAAACCTAGTTCTTCCTCCAAACATTGATTTTGATGTTCCAAAATCAGGGCTTTCAAGGCACAAGCTCCGAAATGAGGTTCTAAGAACACGATGTACATCAAAATTGCGTTTTGACGCTACCGACTCTAGAATTGGGAATTATGTCTTGAAACCTTTTTGTGTCTCCAAACACTAATTTTTATTCTCCAAAAATGACGCTTTTGAGGCACAACCTACAAAATGAGGTTCTAAGAACACCATGTTTATCAAAATCGTGTTTTGACACTATCCACTTGAGAACCGGGACTTGTGTCTTGAAACCTTGTTTTGCCTTTAAACATTGATTTTGATGTTTTAAGACAGGAGCTTTCAAGCCAAGTGCTCCGAAACGAGGTTCTAAGAGTACGATGTGCATCAAAATCACGTTTTGACACTACAGGCTCTAGAATAGGGACTTTCAACTTGAAAGCTTCTTGTGATGCTTCAAAACCAAATATTTTGAGGCATAAGTTCCAAAACAAGGTTCTACCTCAATTTTGATGCTAAAAAACTGGGGCTTTTGAGGCACAATTTCTAAAACAAGGTTTTAAGAGCACAATGTGCATCAAAATTGAATTTTGATCCTATTGGCTCTAGAATCAGGGTTTGCATTTTGAAAAATTGTTGGCCTCAAAACACTGATTTTGATGCTCCGAAACTAGGGCTTTTGAGGCGCAAGCTTCGAAATGAGGTTCTAATAGCACGATGTGCTCCAAAATCAGATTTTGAGGCTATTCACTCTAGAATATGGACTTGCATCTTGAAACCTTGTTGTGCCTCCTAACATTGATTTTGATGCTCCAAAATTGGGTCTTTCGAGGCACAAGCTCTGAAATGAGCTTCTAAGAGAATGATGTGCGTCAAAATCAAATTTTGACGCTACAGCCTCCGGAATGGGGACTTGCTTCTTGAAGCCTTGTTGTGCCTTCAAACATTGATTTTGATGTTTCAAAATTGGGGCTTTCAAGGCACAAGCTCCGCAAACGAGGTTCTAAGAGCATGATGTGCATCAAAAACACGTTTTGACACTACAGGCTCCAAAATCATGACTTCCATCTTGCAACCTTACGCCTCCAAACACCAATTTTGATGCTCTGAAACTGGGGCTTTTGCGGCACAAGCTCCTAAACAAGGTTCGAGGAGCACAATGTGCTTCAAAATCAAATTTTGACACTACTGACTCTGGAATCGAGACTTTCTTCTTGAAACCTTGGTGTGCCTCCAAACACCAATTTTGATGCTTTAAAATCAAGGCTTTCGAGGTGCAAGCCTCAAAACAAGGTTCTAAGAGAACGATGTGCATCAAAATTGAATTTTGATGCTACCAGTACGGGAATCGAGACTTGCATCTTGTAACTTTGTTGTGCCTTGAAACATTGATTTTGATGTTCCAAAATCAGGGCTTTGAAGGCACAAGCTCCAAAATGAGGTTCTAAGCGCACGATGTACATCAAAATTGAGTTTTGATGCAACCAACTGTGGAATTGGGAATTATGTCTTGAAACCTTGTTGTGCCTCCAAACACTAATTTTTATGTTCCAAAAATGGGGATTTTGACGCACAACCTCAGAAATGAGGTTCTAAAAACACCATGTTTATCAAAATCATGTTTTGACGCTATCGGCTTGAGAATCAGGACTTGTGTCTTGAAACCTTGTTGTGCCTTTAAACATTGATTTTGATGTTTTGAGACTCGAGCTTTCGAGCCACACACTCTGAAACAAGGTTGTAAGCGCACGATGTGCATCAAAATCACGTTTTGACACTACAGGCTCCGGAATAGGGACTTTTATCTTAAAAGCTTGTTGTGATGCTTCAAAACTGAAGATTTTGAGGCATAAGCTCCAAAACAAGGTTCTACCTCGATTTTGATGCTCTAAAACTCGGGCTTTTGAGGCACAATTTCTAAAACAAGGTTCTAAGAGCACAATGTGCAATAAAATTGAATTTTGATGCTACGGGCTCTAGAATCGGGGCTTGCATTTTGAAACCTTCTTGTGCTTCAAAACACTAATTTTGATGCTACAAAACTGGGGCTTTCAAGGCACAACCTTCGTAATGATGTTCTAATAGCACGTTGTGCTCCAAAATTAGATTTTGACACGATTCACTCTAGAATCAAGACTTGCATCTTATAACCTTGTTGTTTCTCCTAACATTGGTTTTGATGCTCCAAAACTAGGTTTTTCAAGGCAAAAGCTCCGAAATGAGCTTCTAAGAGAATGATGTGCATCAAAATCAAATTTTGACGCTACAAGCTTCAGAATGGGTACTCGCTTCTTGAAAGCTTGTTGTGCCTTCAAACACTGATTTTGATGTTTCAAAATTAGGGCTTTCGAGGCACAAGCTTCGCAAACGAGGTTCTAAGAGCACAATGTGCATCAAAATCACGTTTTGACACTACTGGCTTCGAAATCGCAACTTCCTTCTTGTAACCTTACTCCTCCAAGTACCAATTTTGATGCTCTGAAATCGGGGCTTTCGAGGCACAAGCTCCGAAATGAGCTTCTAAGAGAATGATGTGCATCAAAATTGAATTTTGACACTACAGGCTCCGGAATATGGACTTGCTTCTTGAAACCTTGTTGTGCCTCCAAACATCGATTTTGATGTTTCAAAATTAGTACTTTTGAGGCACAAGCTCCGCAAATGAGGTTCTTAGAGTAGATGTGCATCAAAATCACATTTTGACACTACCGGCTCCAAAATCGCAACTTCCGTCTTGCAACCTTGCGCCTACAAACACCAATTTTGATGCTTCGAAACCGAGGCTTTTAAGGCACAAGCTCCTAAACAAGGTTCTAAGAGCACAATTTGCTTCAAAATCGCATTTTGACACTACTAGCTCTGGAATCAGGACTTGCATCTTGAAACCTTATTGTGCCTCCAAACACCAATTTGGATGCTCTGAAACCGAGGCTTTCGAGGTGCAAGCTCTGAAACAAGGTTCTAAGAGAATGATATGCATCAAAATTGAATTTTGATGTTACCAACATGGGAATCAAGACTTGCATCTTGAAACTTTGTTGTGCCTCCAAACATTGATTTTGATGTTCCAAAATCAGGGCTTTCAAGGCACAAGCTCCGAAATGAGGTTCTAAGAGCACGATGTACATAAAAATTGTGTTTTGACGCTACCGACTCTGGAATCGGGAATTGTGTCTTGAAACCTTGTTGTGCCTCCAAAAACTAATTTTTATGCTCCAAAAATGAGGCTTTTGAGGCACAACCTCCGAAATGAGGCTCTATGAACACCATGGAATCGAGAATTGTGTCTTGAAACTTTGTTTTGCCTCCAAACACTAATTTTTATGGTACAAAAATGAGGCTTTTCAGGCACAACCTCCGAAATGAAGTAACCCTAATAACACTATGTTTATCAAAATCTTGTTTTGATGCTATCCACTTGAGAATCGGGACATGTGTCTTGAAACCTTGTTGTGCCTATAAACATTGATTTTGGTGTTTTAAGACTGGAGTGTTTGAGCAACACGCTCCAAAACGAGGTTCTAAGAGCACGATGTGCATCAAAATCACGTTTTGACACTACAGGGTCTAGAATAGGAACTTCCATCTTGAAAGCATGTTGTGATGCTTCAAAACCAAAGATTTTGAGGCATAAGCTCCAAAACAAGGTTCTACCTCGATTTTGATGCTCCAAAACTGGGGCTTTTGAGGCACAATTACTAAAACAAGGTTCTAAGAGCACAATGTCCATCAAAATTGAATTTTGATGCTACTGGCTCTAGAATTGTGGCTTGCATTTTGAAACCTTATTGTGCCTCAAAACACTGATTTTGATGCTCCAAAACTTTGGCTTTCAAGGAAGAAGCTTCGAAATGAGGGTCTAAGAGCACGATGTGCTCCAAAATCAGATTTAGAAGCTATTGACTTTAGAATCAGGACTTGCATCTTGAAACCTTGTTGTGCCTCCAAACATTGATTTTGATGCTCCAAAATTGGGTCTTTCGAGGCACAAGCTCCAAAATGAGCTTTTAAGAGAATGATGTGTGTCAAAATCAAAATTTGACGCTATAGGCTCTAGAATAGGGACTTGCTTCTTGAAATCTTGTTGTACCTTGAAACACTGATTTTGATGTTTCAAAATTGGGGCTTTCACGGCACAAGCTCCACAAATGAGGTCCTAAGAGCACGATGTGTGTCAAAATCACATTTTGACACTACTAGCTCTGATTCTCAAGCTCCAAAATGAGATTCTGAGAACACCATGTTTATCAAAATCGTGTTTTGACCTTATCGGCTTGAGAATCAGGACTTGTGCCTTGAAACCTTGTTGTGCCTTTAAACATTGATTTTTTTTTTTGAAACTGAAGCTTTCACGCCATGCGCTCCGAAATGAGGTTCTAAGAGCACGATGTGGATCAAAATCACGTTTTGATACTACAGGCTCTGGCATAGGGATTTGTTCTTGAAAGCTTGTTGTGTCTCCAAACACCAATTTTGATGCTTCAAAACCGACGATTTTGAGGCATAAGCTCCAAAACAAGGTTCTACCTTGATTTTGATGCTCCAAAACTTCGGCTTTTGAGGCACAATTTCTAAAACAAGGTTCTAAGAGCACAATGTGCATCAAAATTGAATTTTGATTATACTGGCTCTAGAATCTGTTAGGTCCCGAAGACAACTGAGAGGGGGGGTGAATCAGTTGTCTAATAATTTCAAACCAAAACAACTTAACCAACTTAATGCTTAATACCGGTAAACTAATTAAGTATGCCGGTAGACAGTGTTAACAGTTAATTGCTATACCGGTAAAGATTAATGCATGAAACATAAACATAAAGTTATCCACACCACATAACACCAATATTTGTACGTGGAAACCCTATAAGGGGAAAAACCACTGTGGGAAACCTTACCCACAATCAGATGATACTACTGCAAATAGTAAGTGTACATAAAAGGGGTCTGCACATGTAGAAAGGCCAACGGCCTAGAGCTCACTGCTCAATCACAAAATGGGAGTCACACTGACTATAGTTGGATAGTTAAATCCAATAAGAATGTACTGCACAAAATAACATCTTCATATGCTGGATTCAATACCGGTGTAATGCTGATATGCTTCCATAAAAACCTAGCTTGACCTTCAAATGATGTCTTCGTGTATAGCTTTGCTTAATCTCGCATATACCTTCTTTTAATTCTTTTTCGCATTCCACATTTGATCTTACAAATAAGATCTTACATCTATACCATAACCTAAGACCAATTTTAGTAGGTCGGCTCTACAAGATATTACAATAAAAACATTTTACAAACAATATAATAGTTGATGCAATAATCGATTAAACATGTCGGCTTAATGCATTTACAACAATAATAAATCAACTCCATTGCGTGCCATGCTGATCTGGAAAAGATAAACCTGCCGGTGTAACCCTAGGTAACCCTGGACCTATTTGTTGGTAAAAGCAAATATGCAAATATGAATATACCAATGATTAATTCTTCAAAATAAAGTGTCCACAGGATGTCTTCGACATTACCAAGTGTCTTCCATATCATTCCAAGTGTCGGTGATCATTATGTCCTACGGTGAACTATATACCAGTAACTGTGCAATAGTTACTTGCTTGCCGGTGAATGCTGCTGGATCTCCAAAGTGCTAGTGTTTTAGTAGGTGTTGACATCAATGAAAAAACCATACCAAAATTCTAACAATCTCCCCCTTTGACATTGATGACAACACAAGATGGAAAAACCATCAAAGTGCCAAAACAGAAATGCCAAATACCAAAAACCAACAATATCTCTCCCCCTGGGAGCAACATGTGTTATCAAAGATTTTCAATAGCAAACTCTCCTTAAAAGATAATGTGTTTTTCCATAGATATCTCTCCCCCTTTGACATCAAATGCCAAAGTTTACAAAAATCAAGTTCATATACAAAATACCAATCAATTCAATATACCAACGACTCCCCCTGAGAAGAAGCTTCCTCATCAAAGACCGGAGTAAAAGATTTGTCTTTTAATTTGATGGTTGATGACAATCATCAACTGTCTAAGTCTCTACTAGTGGTGGTATGACTCCAAGCTGATCTCTGAGATATTCAAAAGTCTCCTTAGGCAGAGGTTTTGTGAAAATATGTGCAAGTTGATCTTTAGTATTCACATAAACCAGTTTTATCTCCTTTTCTTCAACTTTTTCCCTTAGAAAATTCAGTTTGATAGAAACATGTTTTGTTTTAGAATGTAATACCGGATTCTTAGATATATCAATTGTTGCAGTGTTATCACAATATATAGTAATAGGTTCCTTGCATTTTACCTTTATGTCTTTCAACATTTGCTTAAGCCATAGTACCTGTGTACAGTTAGTTGCTGTTGCAACATATTCTGATTCTGCTGTTGATAAAGATGTACAACTTTGTTTCTTACTCAACCAAGAAACTAATCTCTTTCCAAGAAAGAACACTCCGCCGGTGGTTCTTTTTCTATCATCCACATCTCCTGCCCAATTTGCATCTGTGTATGCACATAGATCAAAATTTTCATCTCTAGGATACCATAATCCAAGATTTGTAGTGCCTTGTAAGTATTGGAAAATCCTTTTTACTGCCGATTCATGATTTTCTCTAGGATTACTTTGAAATCTAGAAACAATACATACTGCATTCATAATATCAGGTCTGGTTTGTGTCAAATACAGTAAACCTCCTATCATAGATTTGTATCTAGTTGGATTAATAGGTGTAGATTCATCCCTTTGATATAATTTGTCATTTGTAGTCATAGGTGTGCTTACCGGTTTAGAGTTCTCCATCCCAAATTTCTTTAGTAACTCTTTCAAGTAATTGGATTGACTCAAAAATATACCTTTGTCAATCTGTGAAATCTGCAATCCTAAAAAGAATTTTATTTCCCCAATCATAGACATTTCAAATTTTTGTGGCATTTTAATAGAAAATTCTTTACATAATCCATCTTCTCCTCCAAAGATTATATCATCAATGAATACTTCTATAATAAAGATGTCATCATTAGTTATTTTGTAATATAAATTGTTGTCTGCATTTCCTTTAGTAAAACCAATCTTTAAAAGATACTTATCCAACCTTGAATACCAAGCTCTTGGGGCTTGTTTCAATCCATATAGAGCTTTTCTTAACCTGAAAACCATATCATTGTCATCTATCAAAGAAAATCCATCAGGTTGTTCAATATAGACTTCCTCTTCAAGATCTCTATTCAAGAATGCACATTTAATGTCCATTTGATAAACTTTGTAGTTCTTGTGAGCTGCAAAGGCCAAGAATAATCTGACTGCCTCAATTCTAGCTACCGGTGCAAAGGTTTTATTGTAATCCACTCCTTCTTTCTGAGAATATCCCTTACACACTAGTCTTGCTTTATTTATGACAACCTTACCATCTTCATTAAGTTTGTTTCTAAATACCCATTTGGTTCCAATTACATTTTTATCTTTAGGTCGGAGAACTAATGTCCAAGTATTATTTTTCTCAATTTGTTCTAATTCTTCTTCCATAGCTTAAATCTAAAATTTATCTTCAAATGCCTCATTAATAGATGATGGTTCAATTTGAGAAATAAGACATACCTCTTCATTTGCCAATCTTCCTCTTGTCATAATTCCCTTAAATTTGTTTCCAATTATCTGATCTTCAGAATGATTCAATTTTACATACCGGGGTGTCTTAGTTTGCTATTGTTCTTCAATTACTGTGGAATCCTCTGATGGTGCCGGGGTAACTGGATCTTCATTCTGTACTGGTGGATTTGATGTAGGTTCATTTGTCACAATTTCTATTGTCGGTTCAGAGTTTATATACCTTGAAGTTCCTTTGAATTGTTCATCAATCTTTACATTTGTACTCTCAACAATTTTCTGCAATCTCTTATTAAAACATCTATATGCCTTGCTTTTAGATGAATAACCAAGAAATATTCCTTCATCAATTCTAGGATCAAATTTGCCAATATACTCATCTCTTCTAATATAACATTTACTTCCAAAAATTCTGAAATACTTAAGAGTAGGAGTATTACCAAACCATGGTTCATGAGGGGTCTTACCGGTTTCACCTTTGATGTGAACTTTGTTGAATGTATAGACTGTTGTGCTGACTACTTCTCTCCAATATACATGTGGTAAATTTGTTTCAGATAACATACTTCTTGCTGCATCCAAGATAGTTCTGTTTTTCCTTTCAACAACTCCATTCTGCTATGGTGTTCGAGGTGCTGATAGTTGTCTTCTAATTCCATTCACTTCACAGAATGTATTAAAGTCCTTATATGTGAATTCTCCTCCTTGATCTGATCTTTACCATGCAATCAAAGTTTACATGATAGAGTCTCTTATGCCATAACCAGCTTTCATCTATATGTGCAATCAAGCATGCCTTGTCACTGTTATTCAAATGAAAGATATTACCTCTAGTCTGATTACCGGTTGCAATTTCCAAACCAGTTCTTTTCATGATTTTGCATTTTCCATTCTTAAATTGTAACTGAAATCCTTTCTCAACCAATTGACCAACACTTAAAAGATTATGCTTTAATCCTTCAATATAGTAGATATTGTCAGTGTTATGCTTACCATCAAGAGATATTGTACCCTTACCTTTGATTGAACAGGCTTTGTCATCTCCAAATCTTACTAAACCTCCATTGTATTCTTGAAAGTTCAAGAATTTTACCTTTGTCTCCTGTCATATGATGTGAGCATCCTGAGTCAATGATCCATTCATCTTTTACTTCAACTTTAGCTACTAGGGCTTGTTCTACCGGTTGAGCAGTAGGTGGTTGATCTTCTGTTATAGCAACAAAAACCCATCCATTGTCTGCTGGATCCTCATCAGAATCATCAGTCACACCTTCATCAGCAATGTAACAAGATTTATCTTTGTTCTTCTTAAATCTGTATCTCTGATATTCAGGATTAGGCTTGTATGTTCTTCTAGCTTCTTCTCTTAGTCTAGCATGTCTATCAGGGCATCTCGAAGCCATATGACCAATCTTATTGCAGTTAAAACATTTAAAGGGTGCTTTACCTTCATACTTACTTCCAACTGGACCTTTTGGCATTTTCCTTGCAAATGGTGCTTCAAGTTCTTCAAGTTCTTCATTCTCCTTTCTAGTTTCTTCAAGTTCTTTTGCATAAAAGGCTTTCCAATCAGATTTGTCAAATGATGGAGCAGATGATGTTGATGCTCTAAAGGCCAAATCTGTCTTTATAGTAGTAACAAGACCAAAAGCTGAAAGTTTTCCAATCAATGTATCCCTAGTTACTGATGTATTAGGCATTGCTCTTAACTCATTTATAGCAGTAACCTTCATTTTATATGCCGGTGGCAATCCTCTTAAGATTTTTGAAATAATTTCATCCTCACTCAAGGTTCCTCCACAACATTTAATACCTAAAACAATTTCATTTACTCTTTCCATAAAAGCAGAATCCTTTCATCTTCTTCCATTTTCAGATGTTCATACCTGACTCAGAAGCTTTCAAGTTTTGCAATCTTGACTGTGGAATCTCCTTCATTCAGTGTTTCCAAATGATCTTCCATATCCCATAGTTGGTTCCATCAAGTTTAGGACTGTCCTTCCTGAAATAATTAGTAGTCATTGGATCTCCTCAAGTTGTTAAACTTCTGCAAAAGAGGACTAAGCTCTGATACAAATTGTTAGGTCCCGAAGACAACTGAGTGGGGGGGGTGAATTAGTTGTCTAATAAATTCAAACCAAAACAACTTAACCAACTTAATGCTTAATACCGGTAAACCAGTTAAGTATGCCGGTAGACAGTGTTAACAATTAATTACTATACCGATAAAGATTAATGCATGAAACATAAACATAAAGTTATCCACAACACATAACACCAATATTTGTATATGGAAACCCTGTAAGGGGAAAAACCACGGTGGGAAACCTTACCCACAATCAGATGATACTACTGTAGATAGTAAGCATACATAAAAGGGGTCTACACGTGTAGAAAGACCAATAGCCTAGAGCTCACTGCTCAATCACAAAATGGGAGTCACACTGACTACAGTTGGATAGTTAAATCCAATAAGAATGTACTGCACAAAATAACATCTTCATATGCTGGATTCAGTACCGGTGTAATGCTGATATGCTTCCATAAAAACCTAGCTTGACCTTCAAATGATGTCTTCATGTATAGCTCTGCTTAATCTCGCATATACCTTCTTTTAATTCTTTTTCGCATTCCACATTCGATCTTACAAATAAGATCTTACATTTATACCATAACCTAAGACCACTTTTAGTAGGTCGGCTCTACAAGATATTACAATAAAAACATTTTACAAACAATATAATATCTGATGCAATAACTGATTAAACATGTCAGCTTAATGCATTTACAACAATAATAAAATATCTCTATAGTGTGCCATGCTGATCTGGAAAAGATAAACCTGCCGGTGTAACCCTAGGTAACCCTGGACCTATTTGCCGGTAAAAGAAAATATGCAAATATGAATATACCAATGATTAATTCTTCAAAACAAAGTGTCCACACGATGTCTTTGATATTACCAAGTGTCTTCCATATCATTCCAAGTGTCAGTGATCATTATGTCCTACCGGTGAACTATATACCAGTAACTGTGCACTGGTTACTTGCTTGCTGGTGAATGCTGCTGGATCTCCAAAGTGCTAGTGTTTTAGTAGGTGTTGACATCAATGAAAAAACCATACCAAAATACCAATAGAATTGGGGCTTGCATCTTGAAACCTTGTTGTGCTTCAAAACACTAATTTTGATGCTCCGAAACCAAGGCTTTCGAGGCACAAGCTTTGAAATGAGGTTCTAAGAGCACGATGTACACCAAAATTAGATTTTGATGCTATTGATTCTAGAATCAGGACTTGCATCTTGAAACCTTTTTGTGTCTCCAAACATTGATTTTGATGCTCCAAAATTGGATCTTTCAAGGCACAAGCTCCGAAATGAGCTTCTAAGAGAATGATGTGCGTCAAAATTGAATTTTGACGGTACAAGCTCCATAATAGGGACTTGCTTCTTGAAACCTTGTTGTGCCTCCAAACATTGATTTTGATGTTTCAAAATTGGGGCTTTCGAGGCACAAGCTCTGCAAACGAGGTTCTAAGAGAATGATGTGCATCAAAATCACGTTTTGACACTACCGGCTCCGCAATCGCGACTTTCGTCTTGCAACCTTGTGCCTCCAAATACCAAATTTTAATGCTCTGAAACTGGGGCTTTCGAGGCACAAGGTTCTAAGAGCACAATATGCTTCAAATTTGCATTTTGACACTATCGGCTCTAGAATCGAGACTTGCATCTTGAAAACTTGTTGTTCCTGCAAACACCAATTTTGATGGTCTGAGACTAGGGGTTTCGAGGTGCAAGCTCTAGAACAAGGTTCTAAGAGAACGACATGCATCAGAAATGAATTTTGATGCTACCAGCATGGGAATCGGGACTTGCAACTTGATACCTTGTTGTGCTGCCAAACATTGATTTTGATGTTCCAAAATCAAGGCTTTCAAGGAACAAGCTCCAAAATGAGGTTCTAAGAGCACGATGTACATAAAAAATGAGGCTTTTAAGGCACAACCTCTGAAATGAGGTTCTAAGAACACCATGTTTATCAAAATCATGTTTTAACGCTATCGGCTTGAGAATCGAGACTTGTGTCTTGAAACCTTGTTGTTTCTTTAAACATTGATTTTGATATTTTGAAAGTGGATTTTTTGAGCCGCGTGCTCTGAAATGAGGTTCTAAGAAGATGATGTGCATCAAAATCATGTTTTGACACTACAGGCTCCGGAATAGGGACTTGAATCTTGAAAGGTTGTTGTGCCTCCAAACACCAATTTTGATGCTTCAAAACCCAATATTTTGAGGCATAAGCTCCAAAACAAGGTTCTACCTCGATTTTGATGCTCTAAAACTGGAGCTTTTGAGGCACATATTCTAAAACAAGGTTCTAAGAGGACAATGTTCATCAAAATTGAATTTCGATGCTACTGGCTTTAGAATCAGGGCTTGCATCTTGAAACTTTGTTGTACCTCAAAACACTGATTTTGATGCTCCGAAATTAGGCCTTTTGAGGCACAAGCTTCGAAATGAGGTTCTAAGAGCATGATGTGCGCAAAAATCAGATTTTGAAGCTATTGACTCTCGAATGGAGACTTGCATCTTGAAACCTTGTTGTGTATCTAAACATTGATTTCGATACTCCAAAACTGGGTCTTTCGAGGCGCAAGCTCCGAAATGAGCTTCTAAGAGAATGATGTGCATCAAAATTGAATTTTGACGCTACAGGCTCTGGAATAAGGACTTGCTTCTTGAAACTTTGTTGTGCCTCCAAACATTGATTTTGATGTTTCAAAATCGGGGCTTTCGAGGCACAAGTTCCGCAAACGAGGTTCTAAGAGCACGATGTGCGTCAAAATCATGTTTTAACACTATCGGCTCCAAAATCGCAACTTCCCTCTTGCAACCTTGTGCCTCCAAACACCAATTTGGATACTCTGAAACTGGGGCTTTCGAGGTGCAAGCTCTGAAACAAGGTTCTAAGAGAACGATGTGCATCAAAATTGAATTTTGATGCTCCCAGCACGGGAATCGGGACTTGCATCTTGAAACCTTGTTATGCCTGTAAACATTGATTTTGATGTTCCAAAATCTGGGCTTTCAAGGCATAAGCTCTGAAATGAGGTCCTAAGAGCATGATGTACATTAAAATTATGTTTTGATGCTACCAACTCTTGAATCGGGAATTGTGTCTTGAAACCTTGTTGTGCCTCCAAACACTAATTTTTATTGTCCAAAAATGAAGCTTTTGAGGCATAGCCTCCGAAATGAAGTTCTAAGAACACCATATTTATCAAAATCATCTTTTGATGCTATCGGCTTGAGAATCGAGACTTGTATCTTGAAACCTTGTTGTGCCTTTAAAAATTGATCTTGATGTTTTGAAACTGGAGCTTTCGAGCCAGGCGCTCAAAAACGAGGTTCTAACAGCACGATGTGCATCAAAATCACGTTTTGATGCTACAGACTCCGGAATAGGGACTTGCGTCTTGAAAGCTTCTTGTGCTTCCAAACACCAATTTTGATGCTTCAAAACCAAATATTTTGAGGCATAACCTTGTTATGCCTCAAAACACTGATTTTGATGTTCCCAAATCGGGGCTTTCGAGGCACAAGCTTCGAAATGAGGTTCTAAGAGCACGATGTGCCCCAATATAATATTTTAACGCTATTGACTCTAGAATCAGGACTTGCATCTTGAAACCTTGTTGTGCCTCCAAACACTGATTTTGATGATCCAAAATTGGGGCTTTCGAGGCCAGACTCCGCAAACAAGGTTCTAAGAGCACAATGTGCGTCAAAATCATGTTTTGACACTACCGGCTCTGAAATCGCGACTTCTGTCTTTCAACCTTGCGCCTCCACACACCAATTTGGATGCTCCAAAACCAGGGCTTTCGAGGCACAAGCTCCTAAACAAGGTTGTAAGAGCAAAATGTGATTCAAAATTGCATTTTGACACTACCGGCTCTAGAATTGGGACCTGCATGTTGAAACCTTGTTCTGCCTCCAAACACCAATTTTGATTCTCTAAAACTGGGGCTTTCGAGGTGCAAACTCTGAAACAAGGTTGTAAGAGAACGATGTGTATCAAAATTAAATTTTGATGCTACCAGCATGGGAATCGAGATTTGCATCTTGAAACCTTGTTGTGCCTCCAAACATTGATTTTGATGTTCCAAAATCAGGGCTCTCAAGTTACAAGCTCCAAAATGAGGTTCTAAGAGCATGATGTACATCAAAATTGCATTTTCACGCTACTGACTCTGGATTTGGGAGTTGTGTCTTGAAACCTTGTTGTGCCTCCAAACACTAATTTTTATGCTCCAAAAATGAGGCTTTTGAGGCAAAACCTCCGAAATAAGGTTCTAACAACACCATGTTTATCAAAATCATGTTTTGACACTACCGGCTCTGAAATTGCGACTTCTGTCTTTCAAGCTTGCGCCTCCACACACCAATTTTGATGCTCCAAAATTGGGGCTTTCGAGGCACAAGCTCCTAAACAAAGTTGTAAGAGCATAATGTGATTCAAAATTACATTTTGACACTACCGGCTCTAGAATCGGGACTTGCATGTTGAAACCTTGTTCTGCCTCCAAACACAAATTTTGATGCTCTAAAACTGGGGCTTTCGAGGTGCAAACTCTGAAACAAGGTTGTAAGAGAACGATGTGTATCAAAATTAAATTTTGATGCTACCAGCATGGGAATCAAGATTTGCATCTTGAAACCTTGTTGTTCCTCCAAACATTGATTTTGATGTTCCAAAATCAGGGCTCTCAAGGTACAAGCTCCAAAATGAGGTTCTAAGAGCACGATGTACATCAAAATTGCATTTTCATGCTACCGACTCTGGATTCGGGAATTGTGTCTTGAAACCTTGTTGTGCCTCCAAACACTAATTTTTATGCTCCAAAAATGAGGCTTTTGAGGCAAAACCTCTGAAATAAGGTTCTAACAACACCATGTTTATCAAAATCGTATTTTGACGCTATTGTCTTGAGAATCAAGACTTGTGTCTTGAAACCTTGTTGTGCCTTTAAACATTGATCTTGATGTTCTAAAACTGGAGCTTTCGAGACACGCGCTCCAAAACAAGGTTCTACCTCAATTTTGATGCTCCAAAACTGGGGCTTTTGAGGCACAATTTATAAAACCAGGTTCTAAGAGCACAATGTGTATCAAAATTGAATTTTGATGCTACTGGCTCTAGAATTGAGGCTTGCATCTTGAAACCTTGTTGTGCCTCAAAACACTAATTTTGATATTTTGAAACTGGGGCTTTTGAGGCACAAGCTTCAAAATGAGGTTCTAAGAGCATAATGTGCGCCAAAATCAGATTTTGATGCTATTGACTCTAAAATCGGGACTTGCGTCAAAATAAGGTTCTAAGGCTTTCGAGGCACAAGCTCCGAAATGAGCTTCTAAGAGAATGATGTGCGTCAAAATTAAATTTTGATGATACAGGCTCCGTAATAGGGACTTGCTTGTCGAAACCTTGTTGTGCCTCCAAACACTGATTTTGATTTTTCAAAATCAGGGCTTTTGAGGCACAAGCTCGCAGCCTTGCGCCTCCAAACACCAATTTTGATGCTTCGAAACTAGGGCTTTTGAGGCACAAGCTCCTAAACAAGGTTCTAAGAGCACAATGTGCTTGAAAATCGCATTTTGACACTACCGACTCTGAAATTGGGACTTGCATCTTGAAACCTTGTTGTTCCTCCAAACACCAATTTTGATTCTCTCAAACCAAGGCTTTCGAGGTGCAAGCTCCAAAACAAGGTTCTAAGAGAACTATGTGCATCAAAATTGAATTTTGATACTACCAGCATGGGAATCGGGACTTGCATCTTGAAACCTTGTTGTGCGTCCAAACACTGATTTTGATGTTCCAAAATTTGGGTTTTTCAAGGCACAAACTCTGAAATAAGGTTCTAAGAGCACGATGTACATCAAAATTATGATTTGATGGTATCGACTCTAGAATCGAGAATTGTCCCTATTCCGGAGCTTGTATCCATATTGACGCACATCATTCTCTTAGAAGCTCATTTCGGAGCTTGTGTCTCAAAAGGCCAAGTTTTGGAGCATCAAAATCAATGTTTGGAGGCACAATAAGGTTTCAAGATGTAAGTCCCGATTCTAGAGTCAATAGCGTCAAAATCTGATTTTGGCGTACATTGTGCTCTTACAACCCCATTTCAAAGTTTGTGCCTCGAAAGTGCTGGTTTCAGAGCATCAAAATCAGTGTTTTGAGGCACAACAAGGTTTCAAGATGCAAGCCCAGATTCTAGAGCTAGTAGCATCAAAATTCAATTTTCATAAACATTGTGCTCTTAGAGCTCTGTTTTAAAAATTGTGCCTCAAAAGCCCTAGTTTTGGAGAATCAAAATCGATGTTTGGAGGCACAACAAGGTCTCAAGATGCAAGTCCTGATTCTGGAGCAGGTAGCTTTAAAATTTGATTTTGACACACATCATGCTCTTAGAACCTTGTTTTGGAGCTTATGCGTCAAAATCATCAGTTTCGAAGCATCAAAATTGGTGTTTGGAGGCATAAAAAGTTTTCAAGACGCAAGTCCCTATTCCGGAGCTTGTAGTGTCAAAACGTGATTCTCAAGCTGATAGCGTCAAAACATGATTTTGACAAACATGGTGTTCTTAAAACCTCATTTCAGAGGTTGTGCCTCAAAAGCCTCATTTTTGGAGCATAAAAATTAGGGTTTGGACGCACAATAAGGTTTCAAGACATAAGTCCCAATTCCAAAGTCAGTAGCATCAAAACGCAATTTTGATGTACATTGTGCTCTTAGAACATCATTTCAGAGCTTGTGCCTTGAAAGCCCTGATTTTGGAATATCAAAATCATTGTTTGGAGGCACAACAATATTTCAAGAAGCAAGTCCCTATTCCAGAGCCTGTAGTGTCAAAATGGAATTTTGACGGACATCATTCTCTTAGAAGCTCATTTCAAAGCTTGTGCCTCAAATAGGGACATCATTCTCTTAGAACCTCATTTTGAAGCTTGTACCTCGAGTACGGACATCATTCTCTTAGAACCTCATTTTGAAGCTTGTGCCTCGAAAGCCCCGGTTTCGGAGCATCAAAATCAGCGTTTTGAGGAATAAGAAGGTTTCAAGATGCAAGTCCCCATTTCGGAGGTTGTAGTGTCAAAATTAACTTTTGATGCACATCATTCTCTTAGAAGCTCATTTCGGAGCTTGTGCCTCGAAAGACCCTGTTGTGGAGCGTCAAAATCAATTTTTCGAGGCACAACAAGGTTTCAAGATCCAAGTCTTAATTCTAGAGTCAATAGCGTCAAAATCTGATTTTGGCGCACATTGTGCTTTTAGAACCTCATTTTGAAGCTTATGCCTCAAAAGCCCCAGTTTTGGAGCATCAAAATTCAATTTTGATGCACATTGTGCTCTTAGGACCCTGTTTTGGAAATTGGGCCTCAAAATCCCCTGTTTTGGAGCATCAAAATCGATATTTGGAGGCACAACAAGGTTTCAAGATGCAAGTCCTGATTCTGGAACCGGTAGCATCAAATTTTGATTTTGATGCTCATCGTGCTCTTAGAACCTTGTTTTGGAGCTAATGCCTCAGAATCTTTAGTTTCGAAGCATCAAAATTGGTGTTTTGAGGCAGAACAAGCTTTCACGACGCAAGTCCCTATTCCAAAGCCTATAAGTGTCAAAACATTATTTTGATGCACATCGTCGTGCTCTTAGAACCTCGTTTCGGAGCGTGTGTCTCGAAAGCTCCAGTTTCAAAACATCAAAATCAATGTTTAAAGGCACAACAAGGTTTCAAGACACAAGTCCCGATTCTCAAGCTGATAGCTTCAAATCACGATTTTGAAAAACATGGTGTTTTTAGAACCTCATTTTGGAGGTTGTGCCTCTAAATCCTCATTTCTGGAGCTTGTGCCTCGAAAGACCCAGTTTTGGAGTTTCAAAATCAATGTTTGGAGGCACAACAAGGTTTCCACATGCATGTTTGATTTTGATGCACATCGTGCTCTTAGAACCTATTTTTGGAGCTTATGCCTCAAAATCTTTGGTTTCGAAGCATCAAAATTGGTGTTTGGAGGTAGAACAAGCTTTCAAGATGCAAGTCCCTACTACAGAGCCTGTAGTGTCAAAACATGATTTTGATGCACATCGTGCTCTTAGAACTTCATTTCAGAGCGTGTGGCTAGAAAGCTCCAATTTGAAAACATCAAAATCAATGTTTAAAGGCACAACAAGGTTTCAAGACATAAGTCTCGATTCTCAATCTGATAGCGTCAAAACACGATTTTGACAAACATGGTGTTCTTAAAACCTCATTTCCAAGGTTGTACGTTAAAATCCTCATTTTTGGAGCATAAAAATTAATGTTTGGAGGCACAACAAGGTTTCAAGACACAAGTCCAAATTCCATAGTCGGTCGCGTCAAAAAGCAATTTTGATGTACATCATGCTCCTAGAACCTCATTTCGGAGCTTTTGCCTTGAAAGCCCTTATTTTGGAACATCAAAATCAGTTTTTGGAGGCACAACGAGGTTTAAAGAAGCAAGTCCCTATTCCGGAGCCTGTATCGTCAAAATTCCATTTTGACGTACAACATTCTCGTAGAAGCTCATTTCGGAGCTTGTGCCTCGAAAGACACAATTTTGGAGCTTCAAAATCAATTTTTGGAGGCACAACAAGGTTTCAACATGCAACTCCCGATTCTAGAGTTAATAGCGTCAAAATCTGATTTTGGCGCACATCATGCTCTTAAAACCTTATTTCGAAGCTTGTGCCTCGAAAGCCCCGGTTTCAGAGCATCAAAATCAATGTTTTGAGGCACAACAAGGTTTCAAGATGCAAGCCCGGATTCTAGAGCCAGTAGCATCAAAATTGAATTTTGATGCACATTGTGCTCTTAGAACCCTTTTTTAGAAATTGTGCCTCAAAAGCCCCAGTTTTGGACCATCAAAATCGATGTTTGGAGGCACAACAATGATTCAAGATGCAAGTCCTGATTCTGGAGACGGTAGCGTCAAAGTTTGATTTTGACGTACATCGTGCTCTTAGAACCTTGTTTTGGAGCTTATGCCTCAAAATCTTCGGTTTTGAAGCATCAAAATTGGTGTTTGGAGGTAGAACAAACTTTCAAGATGCAAGTCCCTATTCCGGAGCCTGTAGTGTCAAAACGTGATTTTGATGCACATTGTGCTCTTAGAACCTCATTTCAGAGCATGTGGCTCCAAAGCTCCAATTTGAAAACATCAAAATAAATGTTTAAAGGCACAACAAGGTTTCAAGACATAAGTCCCGATTCTCAAGATGATAGCATGAAAAGATGATTTTGACAAACATGGTGTTCTTAGAACCTCATTTCCGAGGTTGTGCCTGAAAATCCTCATTTTTGGAGCATAAAAATTAGTGTTTGGAGGCACAACAATGTTTCAACACACAAGTCCCAATTCTAGAGTCGGTAGCGTCAAAGCGCAATTTTGATGTACATCATCCTTTTACAACCTCATTCCGAAGCTTGTGCCTTGAAAGCCCTGATTTTGAAACATGAAAATTAGTGTTTGGAAGCACAACAAGGTTTAAATTATCAAGTCCCTATTCTGGAGCTTGTAGTGTCAAAATTCCATTTTGACACACATCATTCTCTTAGAAGCTCATTTCGGAGCTTGTGCCTTGAAAGACCCAGTTTTCGAGCATCAAAATCAATGTTTGGAGGCACAACAAGGTTTCAACATGCAAGCCTCGATTCTAGAGCCGGTAGCATCAAAATCAATGTTTGGAGGCACAACAAGGTTTCAAGATGCAAGTCCCGATTCTAGAGTCAATAGCGGCAAAATCTGATTTTGACGTACACGTGCTCTTAGAACCTCATTTCAAAGCTTGTGCCTCGAAAGCCCAGGTTTCGGAGCATCAAAAGTAGTGTTTTTTGGCACAACATGGTTTCAAGATGCAAGCCCTAATTCTAGAGCCAGTAGCATCAAAATTCAATTTTGATGCACATTGTGCTCTTAGAACCCTGTTTTATAAATTGTGCCTCAAAAGCCCTAGTTTTGGAGCGTCAAAATAAATTTTTGGAGGCACAACAAGGTTTCAAGATGAAAGTCCCGATTCTAGAACTAGTAGCTTCAAAATTTGATTTTGACGCACATCGTGCTCTTAGAACCTTGTTTTGGAGCTTATGCCTCAAAATCTTTGGTTTTGAAACATGAAAATTGGTCTTTGGAGGCACAACAAGGTTTCAAGATACAAGGCTCGATTCTCATGTTGATAGCGTTAAAACATGATTTTGACAAATATAGTGTTCTTAGAACCTCATTTTGGAGGTTGTGCCTCAAAAGCATCATTTTTGGAGCATAAAAATTAGTGTTTAAAGGCACAACAAGGTGACAAGACACAAGTCCCAATTCCAAAGTCGGTAGCGTCAAAACACAATTTTGATGTACATTGTGCTCTTGGAACCTCATTTCTAAGCTTGTGCCTTGAAAGCGCTGATTTTGGAACATCAAAATCAGTGTTTGGAAGCACAACACTGATTTTGAAACATCAAAATCAGTGTTTGGAAGCACAACAGGGTTTCAAGAAGCAAGTCCCTATTTCGGAGCCTATAGCATCAAAATTTCATTTTGACGCACATCATTCTCTTAGAAGATCATTTAGGAGCTTTTGCCTTGAAAGACTCATTTTTGAAGCATCAAAATCAATGTTTGGAGGCACAATGATGTTTCAAGATGCAAGTCCCGATTCTAGAGTCAATAGCATCAAAATCTGATTTTGGCGAACATCGTGCTCTTAGAACCTCATTTCGAAGCTTGTGCCTTGGAAGCCCGAGTTTCAGAGCATCAAAAATTAGTGTTTTGAAGCACGACAAGGTTTCAAGATGCAATCCCCGATTGTAGAGCCACTAGTATCAAAATTCAATTTTGATGAATTTTGATGCATATTGTGGTCTTAGAACCCTACTTTAGAAATTGTGCCTCGAAAGCCCCATTTTTGGAGCATCAAAATCAATTCTTGGAGGCACAATAAGGTTTCAAGATGCAAGGCCGAATTATAGAGCCAGTAGCATCAAAATTCAATTTTGATGCACATTGTGCTCTTAGAAACCTGTTTTAGAAATTGTGCCTCAAAAGCCCTAGTTTTGGAGAATCAAAATCGATGTTTGGAGGCACAACAAGGTTTCAAGATGCAAGTCCTGATTCTACAGCCAACAGCATCAAAAATTGATTTTGATGCACATCATGCTCTTAGAACCTTGTTTGGGAGCTTATGCCTCAAAATCTTCGATTTCGAAGCATCAAAATTGGTGTTTTGAGGCACAACAACCTTTCAAGATACAATTCCCTATTCTGGAGCCTGTAGTGTGAAAACATGATTTTGATGCACATCGTGCTCTTAGAACATCGTTTCAAAGTGTGTGGCTCGAAAGCTCCAATTTCAAAACATCAAAATCAATGTTTAATGGCACAACAAGGTTTCATGACACAAGTCTCGAGTCTCAAGCTGATAGTGTGAAAACACCATTTTGACAAACATGGTGTTCTAAGAACCTCATTTCGGAGGTTGTGCCTGAAAAGCCTCATTTTTTGTTATAAAAATTAATGTTTTGAGGCACAACAAGGTTTCAAGACACAAGACACAATTCCAGAGTGGCTAGCGTCAAAATGCAATTTTGATGTACATCGTGCTCTTAGAACCTCATTTCGGAGCTTGTGCCTTGAAAGCCCTATTTTGGAACATCAAAATTAGTGTTTGGAAGCACAACAAGGTTTCAACAAGCAAGTCTCTATTCCGAAGCTTGTAGGGTCAAAATTCCATTTTGACGCACATCGTTCTCTTAGAAGCTCATTTCAGAGCTTTTGCCTTGAAAGACCCAGTTTTGAAGCATCAAAATCAATGTTTGGAGGCACAACAAGGTTTCAAGATGCAAGTCCTTTTTCTTGATTCAAAAGCATCAAAATCTGATTTTGGCACACATCGTGCTCTTAGAACCTCATTTCGAAGCTTGTGTCTCGAAAGCCCTAGTTTCAGAGCATCAAAATCAATGTTTTGGGTACAACAAGGTTTCACGATGCAAGCCCCGATTCTAGAGGTACATTGTGCTCTTAGAACCCTATTTTAGAAATTGTACCTCAAAAGCCCCAGTTTTGGAGCATCAAAATCGATGTGTGGAGACACAACAAGGTTTCAAGATGCAAGTCTTGATTCTACAGCCGGTAGCATTAAAATTTGATGTTGACGCACATCGTGCTCTTAGAACCTTGTTTTGGAGCTTATGCCGCAAAGTCTTCGGTTTCAAAGCATCAAAATTGGTGTTTGGAGGCACAACATGCTTTGAAGACACAAGTCCCTATTCGGGAGCCTGTAGTGTCAAAATGTGATTTTGATGCACATCGTGCTCTTAGAACCTCATTTCGGACCATGTGGCTTGAAAGCTCCAGTTTCAAAATATCAAAATCAATGTTTAAAGGCCCAACATGGTTTCAAGATGCAAGTCCCGATTCTAGAGTCAATAGCGTCAAAATCTGATTTTGGCGCACATCGTGCTCTCAGAACCTCATTTCAAAGCTTGTGCCTCGGAAGCACCGGTTTCGGAGTATCAAAATCAGTGTTTTGAGGCATAAGGTTTCAAGATGCAAGCCCCGATTCTAGAGCCATTAACATGAAAAGTCAGTTTTGATGTACATTGTGCTCTTAGAACCGTATTTTAAAAATTGATTGTCAAAAGCCCCAGTATTGGAGCATCAAATTTGATGTTTGGAGGCACAACAAGGTTTCAAGATGCAAGTCCTGATTCTAGAGCTAGTAGCGTCAAAATTTGATTTTGACGCACATCGTGCTCTTAGAACCTTACTATGGAGCTTATGCCTCAAAATCATCGGTTTCGAAGCATCAAAATTGGTGTTTGGAGGCACAACAAGGTTTGAAGATGCAAGTCCCGATTCCAGAGCTAGTAGTGTCAAAATGCGATTTTGAAGCACATTGTGCTCTTAGAACCTTATTTAGGAGCTTGTCCCTCAAAAGCCCCGGTTTGAAAGCATCAAAATTAGTGTTTGGAGGCACAAGGTTGCAAGACGAAAGTCGTGATTTTGGAGCCGGTAGCATCAAAATGTGATTTTGACGCACATGGTGCTCTTAGAGCCTCATTTGCGGAGCTTGTGCCTCGAAAGCCATGATTTTGAAACATCAAAATTAGTGTTTGGAGGCACAACAAGGTTTCAAGAAGCAAGTCACTTTTTCAGAGCCTGTAGTGTCAAAAATCCATTTTGACGCACATCATTCTCTTAGAAGCTCATTTTGGAGCCTGTGCCTTGAAAGACCTAGTTTTGGAGCATCAATATCAATGTTTGGAGGCATAACAAGGTTTCAAGATGCAAGTCCTGATTCTAGAGTCAATAGCGTCAAAATCTGATTTTACCGCACATCGTGCTCTTAGAACCTCATTTCGAAACTTGTGCCTCGAAAGCCCTGGTTTTGAAGCATCAAAATCAGTGCTTTTTGGCACAATAAGTTTTCAAGTTGCAAGCCCCGATTCTAGAGCTAGTAGCATCAAAATTCAATTTTGATGCACATTATGCTCTTAGAACCCTATTTTAGAAATTGTGCCTCAAAAGCCCCAGTTTTGGACCATCAAAATCGATGTTTGGAGGCACAACAAGGTTTCAAGACACAAGTCCCAATTCCAAAGTTGGTATCGTCAAAACGCATTTTTGATGTACATTGTGCTCTTAAAACCTCATTTCAGAGGTTGTGCTTTGAAAGCCCTGATTTTGGCGAACATGAAAATCAATGTTTTGAGGCACAACAAGGTTACAAGAAGCAAGTCCCTATTCCGTAGCCTAAAGCGGCAAAATTCCATGTTGACGCACATCATTCTCTTAGAAGCTCATTTCGAAGCTTGTGCCTCGAAAGACCCAAATTTGGAGCATCAAAACCAATGTTTGGAGGAACAACAAGGTTTCAAGATGCAAGTTCTGATTCTAGAGTCAATAGCATCAAAATCTAATTTTGGAACATCATTCTCTAAGAATTTCATTTCGAAGCGTGTGCCTCGAAAGCCCTGGTTTTTTAGCATCACAATCAGTGTTTTGACGCACAACAAGGTTTCAAGATGCAAGACCTGATTCTAGAGCCAGTAGCATGAAATTTAAAATTTGATGCATATTGTGCTCTTATAACCCTATTTTAGAAATTGTGCCTCAAAAGCCCTAGTTTTGGAGCATCAAAATCGATGTTTGGAGGAACAACAAGGTTTCAAGATGCAAGTCCTGATTTTGGAGCCCGTAGTGTTAAAGTTTGATTTTGACACACATCGTGCTCTTAGAACCTTGTTTTGGAGCTTATGCCTCAAAATCTTTGGTTTCGAAGCATCAAAATTGGTTTTTTCAGGCACAACAAGCTTTGAAGACGCAAGTCCCTATTTTGGAGCTTGTAGTGTCAAAACGTGATTTTGATGCACATCGTTCTCCTAGAACCTCATTTCAGTGCGTGTGGCTCGAAAGCTCCAGTTTCAAAACATCAAAATCAATGTTTAAAGGCACAACAAGGTTTCACGACACAAGTCCCGATTCTCAAGTTAATAGTGTCAAAACACTATTTTGACAAACAAGGTGTTCTTGGAACCTCATTACGGAGGTTGTGCCTCAAAAGCATAATTTTTGGAGCATAAAAATTAGTGTTTGGAGGCACAACAATGTTTCAAGACACGAGTCCCAATTCCAAAGTCGGTAGCATCGAAACGCAACTTTGATGTACATCGTGCTCTTAGAACCTCATTTTGGAGCTTGTGCCTTTAAAGCCCTGATTTTGGAACATAAAAATCAGTGTTTAGAGGCACAACAAGGTTTAAAGAAGAAAGTCCCTATACCGGATCCTGTAGTGTCAAAATTCCATTTTGACGCACATCATTCTCTTAGAAGCTCATTTCGGAGCTTGTGCCTTGAAAGACCCAGTTTTGGAGCGTCAAAATCAATGTTTGGAGGCACAACAAGGTTTCAAGATGCAAGTCCCGATTCTAGAGTCAATAGCATCAAAATCTGATTTTGGCACACATTGTGCTCTTAGAACCTCATTTCGAAGCTTGTGCCTCGAAAGTCGCGGTTTTGGAGCATCAAAATCAGCATTTTGAGGCACAAGAAGGTTGCAAGATGCAAGTCCTGATTCTTGAGCGGGTAGCGTCAAAATTTGATTTTGATGCACATAGTTCTCTTAGAACCTTATTTTGAAGCTTATGCCTCAAAATATTCAGTTTTGAAGCATCAAAATTGGTGTTTGGAGACACAACAAGTTTTCAAGACGCAAGTCCATATTCTGGAGCCTGTAGTGTCAAAACGTGATTTTAATGCACATCGTGCTCTTAGAACCTCATTTCAGAGCGTGTGGCTCGAAAGCTCTAGTTTTAAAACATCAAAATCAATATTTAAAGGCACAACAAGGTTTCAAGACACAAGTCCCGATTCTCAAGCTCATAGCGTCAAAACATGATTTTCACGAACATGGTGTTCTTAGAACCTCATTTCAGAGGTTGTGCCTCAAAAGCCTCATTTTGGACTATAAAAATTAGTGTTTGGAGGCACAACAAGGTTTCAAGACACAAGTCCCTATTCTGGATCCTATAGCTTCAAAATTCCATTTTGACGCACGCACATCATTCTAGAGTCAAAATCTAATTTTGAAGCACACCTTTCTCTTAGAACCTTATTTCAAAGCTTGTTCCTCGAAAGCCCCGGTTCGAAGCATCAAAATCAGTGTTTTGAGGCACAACAAGATTTCAAGATGGAAGACCTGATTCTAGAGCCAGTAGCATCAAAATTCAATTTTGATGCACATTGTGCTCTTAGAACCCTGTTTTATAAATTGTGCCTCAAAAGCCAGAGTTTTGGAGCATCAAAATCGATGTTTGGAGGCACAACAAGCTTTCAAGATGCAAGTCCTGATTCTGGAGCGAGTAGCATCAAAATTTGATCTTGACGCACATTGTGCTTTTAGAACCTTGGTTTGGAGCTTATGCCTGAAAAATTTTCGGTTTCAAAGCATCAAAATTAGTGTTTGGAGGCACAACAAGCTTTCAAAATGCAAGTCCCTATTCTGGAGCCTGTAGTGTGAAAACATGATTTTGATGCACATCTTGCTCACCTCGTTTCAGAGCATTTCAAGATGCAAGTCACGATCCTAGAGTCAATAGCATCAAAATCTGGTTTTGGCGCACATCGTGCTCAAATCAGTGTTTTGAAGCACAACAAGGTTTCAAGATGCAAGCCTCGATTCTAGAGCCAGTAGCATCAAAATTCAATTTTCATGCACATTGTGTTGTTAGAACCCTGTTTTAGAAATTGTGCCTCAAAAGCCCCAGTTTTGGAGCATCAAAATCGATGTTTGGAAGCACAACAAGGTTTCAAGATGCTTGTGCCTTGAAAGCACTGATTTTGGAACATCAAAATCAATGTTTGGAGGCACAACAGGTTTAAAGAAGCAAGTCCCTATTCCGGAGCCTGTAGAGTTAAAATTCCATTTTAACGCACATCATTCTCTAAGAAGCTCATTTCAGAGCTTATGTCTCGAAAGACCAAGTTTTGGAGCATCAAAATCAATGTTTGGAGGCACAACAAAGTTTCAAGATGCAAGTCTCGATTCTAGAGTCAATAGCATCAAAATTTTATTTTGACGCATATCGTGCTCCTAGAACCTCATTTCGAAGTTTGTGCCTCGAAAGACCCAGTTTTGGAGCATCAAAATTAGTGTTTTGAGGCAAAACAAGGTTTCAAGATCCAAGCCCCGATTCTAGAACCAGTAGCATCAAAATTCGATTTTGATGCACATTGTGCTCTTAGAACCCTGTGTTGTGAATTGTCTCTCAAAAGCCGCAATTTTGGAGCATCAAAATCGATGTTAGGAGGCACAATAAGGTTTGAAGATGCAAGTCTTGATTCTGGACCCGGTAGCATCAAAATTTGATTTTGACGCACATCGTGCTCTTAGAACCTTGTTTTGGAGCTTATGCTTGAAAATCTTTGGTTTCAAAGCATCAAAATTGGTGTTTGGAAGCACAACAAGCTTTCAAGATGCAAGTCCCTATTCCGGAGGCTATAGTGTCAAAACATTATTTTGAACCACATCGTGCTCTTAGAACCTCGTTCCGGAGCGTGTGGCTCGGAAGCTCCAGTTTCAAAACATCAAAATCAATGTTTAAAGGCAACACAAGGTTTCAAGACACAAGTCCCGATTCTCAAGTTGATAGCGTCAAAAAATGATTTTGACAAACATGGTGTTCTTAGAACCTCATTCGGGAGGTTGTGCCTCAAAAGCCTCATTTTTGGAACATAAAAATTAGTGTTTGGAGGCACAACAATGTTTCAAGACACAAGTCCCAATTTCGGAGTCGATAACGTGAAAACACAATTTTTATGTACATCGTGCTCTTAGAACCTCATTTCGGAGCTTGTGCCTTGAAAGCCCTGATTTTGGAACATCAAAATCAATGTTTTGAGGTACAACAAGTTTTCAATAAGCAAGTCCCTATTCTGGAGCCTGTATGTAGCGTCAAATTTCCATTTTGACGCACATCATTCTCTTTATAAGCTCATTGCGGAGCTTGTGCCTCAAAAAATGCAGTTTTTGAGCATCAAAATCAATGTTTGGAGGCACATCAAGGTTTCAAGTTGCAAGTCCTGATTCCAGAGCCGGTAGTATCAAAATGCGATTTTCAGACAAATTGTGCTCTAACAACCTTATTTAGGAGCTTGTCCCTCAAAAGCCCTGGTTTGGGAACATTAAAGTTGGTGTTTGGAGGCATAAGGTTGCAAGAAGCAAGTCACGATTTTAGAGCTGGTAGTGTCAAAATGTGATTTTGACGCACGTGGTGTTCTTAGAGCGTCGTTGGTGGAGCTTGTGCCTTGAAAGCCCCAATTTTGAAACATCGAAATCAGTGTTTGGAGGCAAAACAAGGTTTCAAGATGCAAGTCCTGATTCTAGAGTCAATAGCGTCAAAATCTGATTTTGGTGCACATCGTGCTCTTAGAACCTCATTTCAAAGCTTGTGCCTCGAAAGCCTCAGTTTCAGAGCATCAAAATCAATGTTTTTTGGCACAATAAGGTTTCAAGATACAAGCCCCGATTCTAGAGTCGGTAGTGTCAAAATTTGATTTTGACGCACATCATGCTCTTAGAACCTTGTTTTGGAGCTTATACCTCAAAATATTTGGTTTCGCAATATCAAAATTGGTGTTCGGAGGCACAACAAGCTTTCAAGAATTCTGGAGCCTATATTGTCAAAACGTGACTTTGATGCACATCACGCTCTTAGAACCTCATTTCGGAGCATGTGGCTCGAAAGCTCCAGTTTCAAAACATCAAAACCAAGGTTAGAGACACAACAAGGTTTCAAGACATAAGTCCCAATTCCAGAGTCAATACCATCAAAATGCAATTTTGATGTACATCCTGCTCTTAGAACCTCATTTCGGAGCTTGTGCCTTGAAAGCCCTGATTTTGGAACATCAAAGTCAGTGTTTGGAGGCACAACAAGGTTTGAAAAAGCAAGTCCCTATTCTAGAGCCGGTAGCATCAAAATTTGACTTAGACGCACATCATGCTCTAAGAACCTTGTTTTGGAGCTTATGCCTCAAAATATCTGGGTTCGAAGCGTCAAAATTGGTTGTTGGAGGCACAACAAACTTTCAAGGTGCAAGTCCCTATTCCGGAGCCTGTAGTGTCAAAACATGATTTTGATGTACATCATGCTCTTAGAACCTCGTTTTGGAGTGTGTGGCTCTAAAGCTCTAGTTTCAAAACATCAAAATAAATGTTTAAAGGCACTACAAGGTTTCAAGACACAAGTCCCAATTCTCAAGTTGATAGCATCAAAACATGATTTTGACAAACATGGTGTTCTTAGAACCTCATTTAGGAGGTTGTGCATCAAAAGCCTCATTTTTGGAGCATAAAAATTAGTGTTTCGATGCACAATAAGGTTTCAAGACACAAGTCCCAATTCTAGAGTCGGTAGCATCAAAACACAATTTTGATGTACATCGTGCTCCTAGAACCTCATTTCAGAGCTTGTACCTTGAAAGCCCTGGTTTTGGAACAAAAAAATCAGTGTTTGAAGGCACACAACAAGGTTTCAAGAAGCAAGTCCCTATTCCGGAGCCTATAGCATCAAAATTCCATTTTGATGCATATTATTCTCTTAGAAGCTCATTTCGGAGCTTGTGCCTCGAAAGACCCAATTTTGTAGCATCAAAATCAATGTTTGAAGGCAGAACAAGGTTTCAAGATGCAAGTCCTGATTCTAGAGTCAATAACGTCAAAATCTAATTTTGGCGCACATCGTGCTGTTAACTTCATTTCAAAGCTTGTGCCTCTAAAGCCCTGGTTTCGGAGCATCAAAATCATTGTTTTGTGGCACAACAAGGTTTCAAGATGCAAGCCCCGATTCTAGAGCTAGTAGCATCAAAATTCAATTTTAATACACATTGTGCTTTTAGAACCCTATTTTAGAAATTGTGCGTCAAAAGCCCCAATTTTGGACCATCAAAATCGATGTTTGCAGACAAGAAGATTTCAAGATGCAAATCCTGATTCTAGAGCTGGTAGCATCAAAATTTGATTTTGACACACATCGTGGTCTTAGAACCTTATTTTGGAGCTTATGCCTCAAAATATCTGGTTTCGAAGCATCAAAATTGGTGTTTGGAGGCACAACAAGGTTTCAAGATACAAGTCCCTATTTTGAAGCCTGTAGTGTCAAAACCTGATTTACATGCACATCGTGCTCTTAGAACCTAATTTCGGAGTGTGTGGCTTGAAAGCTCCAGTTTCAAAACATCAAAATCAATGTTTAAAGGCACAACAAGGTTTCAAGACACAACTCCTGATTATCAAGCTGATAGCATCAAAACACGGTTTTGACAAATATGGTGTTCTTAGAACATCATTTCGGAGGTTGTGCCTCAAAAGCCTCCTTTTTGGAGCATATAAATTAGTGTTTGGAGGCACGACAAGGTTTCAAGAAACAAGTCCCAATTCTAGAGTCTATAGTGTCAAAATGCAATTTTGATTTACATTGTGCTATTAGAACCTCATTTCGGAGCTTGTGCCTTGAAAGCCTTGATTTTGGAACATAAAAATCAGTGTTTGGAGGCACAACAAGGTATCAAGAAGCAAGGCCCTATTCCGGAGCTTGTGCCTCGAAAGACCCACTTTTGGAGCATTAAAATCAATGTTTCTAGGCACAAGAAGGTTTCAAGATGTAAGTCCCTATTTTAGAGTCAATAGCATCAAAATCTAATTTTGGCGCACATCGTGCTCTTAGAACCTCATTTCGAAGCTTGTGCCTGGAAAGCCCCAATTTCAGAGCATCAAAATCAGTGTTTTGAGGCACAACAAGGTTTCAACATGCAAGCTCTGATTCTAGAGCTAGTAGCATCAAAATAAAATTTTGATGCACATTGCGCTCTTATAACTCTGTTTTAGAATTTGTGCCACAAAAGCCCTATTTTTGGAGCAACAAAATTGATGTTTGGAGGCACAACAAGGTTTCAAGATGCAAGTCTTGATTCTGAAGCTGGTAGCATCAAAATTTTATTTTGACACACATCGTGCTCTTAGAACCTTGATTTGGAGCTTCTACCTCAAAATCTTTGGTTTCGATGCATCAAACTTGGTGTTTGGAGGCAGAACAAGCTTTCAAGACACAAGTCCCTATTCTGGAGCTTGTAGTCTTAAAACATGATTTTGATGCACATCGTGGTCTTAGAACATAATTTCGGAGCGTGTGGCTTGAAAGCTCTAGTTTCAAAACATCAAAATCAATGTTTAAAGGCACAACAAGGTTTCAAGACACAATTCCCGATTTTCAAGCTGATAGCATCAACACACAATTTTGAGAAACAAAGTGTTCTTAGAACCTCATTTCAGAGGTTGTGCCTCAAGAAGCAAGTCACTATTCCAGAGCCTGTAGTGTCAAAATTCCATTTTCACGGACATCATTCTCTTAGAAGCTCATTTCGGAGCTTGTGCCTCAAAAAATCCAGTTTTGGAGCATCAAAATCAATGTTTGGAGGCACAACAAGGTTTCAAGATGCAAGTCCCGATTCTAGAGTCAATAGTGTCAAAATCTGATTTTGGCGCACATCATGCTCTTAGAAACTCATTTCGATGCTTGTGTGTCAAAAGCCCCAATTTCAGAGCATCAAAATTGGTGTTTTGTGGCACAACAAGGTTTCAAGATGCAAGCCCTGATTCTAGAGCCAGTAGCATCAAATCTCAATTTTGATGCACATTGTGCTCTTAGAACCCTGTCTTAGAAATTATGCCTCAAAAGCCCCAGGTTTTGTGTATCAAAATCGATGTTTAGAGGTAGAACAAGCTTTACAGGCACAATTCCCTATTTCGGAGCTTGTAGTGTCAAAACGTGATTTTGATGCACATGATGCTCTTAGAACCTCATTTTGGAGCGTGTGGCTTGAAAGCTCCAGTTTCTAAACATCAAAATCAATGTTTAAAGGCACAACAAGGTTTCAAGAGACAAGTCCCGATTCTCAAGCTGATAGCATCAAAACACGATTTTGACAAACATGGTGTTCTTAGAACTTGATTTCAGAGGTTGTGCCTCAAAATCCTCATTTTTGGGGCATAAAATTTAGTGTTTGGAGGCACATGAAGGTTTCAAGGCACAAGTCCCAATTCCAGAGTCGGTAGTGTCAAAACACAATTTTAATGTACATCGTGCTCTTAGAACCTCATTACGGAGCTTGTGCCTTGAAAGCCTTGATTTTGGAACATCAAAATCAGTGTTTGGATGCACAACAAGGTTTAAAGAAGCAAGTCCCTATTCCAGAGCTTTTATCGTCAAAATTCCATTTTGATGCATATCATTCTCTTAGAAGCTCATTTTGGGGCTTGTGCCTCGAAAGACCTAGTTTTCGAGTGTCAAAATCAATTTTTGGAGGCACAACAAGGTTTCAAGATGCAAGTCCCGATTGTAAAGTCAATAGCGTCAAAATTTGATTTTGGCGCACATCGTGCTATTAGAACCTCATTTCGAAGCTTGTGCTTTGAAAGCCCCAGTTTCAAAGTATCAAAATTACTGTTTTGACGCACAACAAGGTTTCAAGATGCCAGCCCTGATTCTAGAGCAAGCAGCATCAAAATTCAATTTTGATTTACATTGTTCTCTTAGAACCCTATTTTAGAAATTGTGCCTCAAAAGCACCAATTTTGGAGCAACAAAATTGATGTTTGGAGGCACAAGGTTTTAATATGCAAGTCCTAATTGTGGAGCCGGTAGCGTCAAAATTTGATTTTGACGCATGTCGGGCTCTTAGAACCTTGTTTTGGAGCTTATGCCCCAAAATTTTCTCAGTTTCGAAACATAAAAATTGGTGTTTGGAGGCAAAACAAGCTTTCAAGAAAAAAGTCCCTATTTCGGAGCCTGTAGTGTCAAAACGTGATTTTCATGTACATCGTGCTCTTAGAACCTCATTTCGGAGCGTGTAGCTCGAAAGCTCGAGTTTGAAAACATCAAAATCATTGTTTAAAGGCACAACAAGATTTTGACACGATTTTGACAAACATGGTTTTCTTAGAACCTAATTTTGGAGGTTGTGCCTCAAAATCCTTGTTTTTGGAGCATAAAATTTAGTGTTTGGAGACATAATAGGGTTTCAAAGCACAAGTCCCAATTCCAGAGTCGGTAGCGTCAATACACAATTTTGATGTACATCGTGCTCTGAGAACCTCATTACGGAGCTTGTGCCTTGAAAGCCCTGATTTGGGAACATCAAAATCAGCGTTTGGAGGCACAATAAGGTTTAAAGAAGCAAGTCCCTATTCCGGAGCCTGAAGCATCAAAATTCCATCATTCTCTCAGAAGCTCATTTCAGAGCTTGTGCCTCGAAAGACCTAGTTTTCGAGTGTCAAAATTAATTTTTGGAGGCACAACAAGGTTTCAAGATGCAAGTCCTGATTGTAGAGTCAATAGCGTCAAAATCTGACTTTGGCGCACATTATGCTCTTAGAACCTTATTTCGAAGCTTGTGCCTCGAAAGCCCTAGTTTCAGAGTATCAAAATCAGTGTTTTAACGCACAACAAGGTTTTAAGATGCAAGCCCTGATTATAGAGCTAGCAGCATCAAAATTCAATTTTGATGCACATTGTTCTCTTAGAACCCTGTTTTAGAAATTGTGCCTCAAAAGCCCCAGTTTTGGAGCATCAAAATCGATGTTTGGAGGCACAACAAGATTTCAAGACACAAGTCCCAACTCTAGAGTCGGTAGCGTCAAAATGCAATTTTGATGTCACATCATTCTCTTAGAAGCTCATTTCGGAGCTTATGCGTTGAAAGACCCAGTTTTGGAGCATAAAAATCAATGTTTGTAGGCACAACAAGGTTTCAATATGCAAGTCCCAATTCTAGAGTCAATAGCGTCAAAATTTGGATTTTGTGCACATCGTGCTCTTAGAAACTCATTTCAAAGCTTGTGCATCGAAAGCCCCAGTTTTGAAGCATCAAAATCAGTGTTTTGAGGCATAACAAGGTTTCAAGATGGAAGGTCAGATTCTAGTGCCAGTAGCATCAAAATTCAATTTTGATGTACATTGTGCTCTTAGAACCCTGTTTTAGAAATTGTGCCTCAGAAGCCCCAGTTTTGGAGTATCAAAATCAATGTTTGGAAGTGAAACAAGGTTCCAAGATGCAAGTCGTGTTTCTAGAGCCGGTAGCATCAAAATTTGATTTTGACGCACATTGTGCTCTTAGAACCTTGTTTTGGAGCTTATGCCTCAAAATCTTCGGTTTCGAAGCATCAATATTGGTGTTTGGAGGCAAAACAAGGTTTCAAGATGCAAGTCCCTATTCCAGAGCCTGTCAGGTGAAAACATGATTTTGATGCACATCGTGCTCTTATAACCTGGTTTCAGAGTGTGTGGCTCGAAAGCTCCAGTTTCAAGACATCAAAATTTAATGTTTGAAGGCACAACAAGGTTTCACGACACAAGTCCCGATTTTCAAGCTAATGTTAGCATTTCCAAAGATACTGAGGGGGGGGGGGTGAATTAGTATTTGACCGGCATAATAATTTTCTTAAGTTATAACATGAAAAGCATATCAAAACTGTGTACCGGTAAACCAAAAATAATGCAGTAAAGAAGAATAATAACCACAACATAAAAAACACACCATAACACAATATTTTAACGAGGAAACCCAGTGTGGGAAAAACCTCGGTGGGATTTGTGACCCACAATATTAACTTACTGGCCAATAAGAGAATATTACTGCTTACAATAGGGGCCTGCACATGCAAGAAGGCCAAGTGCCTAGAGCTCACTGCTCAATTACAAAGAAGTCACATTGACTTACAAAAATGGATTATACAAATCCAATGTCTTGTACTGCTTCAGATTAGCATCTACTATGCCAGATTTAGTACTGGTTTAAGCTCTGCTACATACATAAACCCTTATCCAATAATTCACATATTAGGTCTGCTATTATCTTTCCATACTTCGTGTTCTAAATGATCTACAATCAAAACTGTGTACCAGTAAACCAAAAATAATGCAGTAAAGAAGAATAATAACCACAGCATAAGAAACACACCATAACACAATATATTAACGAGGAAACCCGGTGTGGGAAAAACCTCGGTGGGATTTGTGACCCACAATATTCACTTACTGGCCAATAAGAGAATATTACTACTTACAATAGGGGCCTGCACATGCAGGAAGGCCAAGTGCCTAGAGCTCACTGCTCAATTACAAAGAAGTCACATTGACTTACAAAAATGGATTATACAAATCCAATGTCTTGTACTGCTTCAGATTAGCATCTACTATGCTAGATTTAGTACCGGTTTAAGCTCTGCTACATACATAAACCCTTATCCAATAATTCACATATTAGGTCTGCTATTATCTTTCCATACTTCATGTTCTAAATGATCTACAATCAAAACTGTGTACCGGTAAACCAAAAATAATGCAGTAAAGAAGAATAATAACCACAGCATAAGAAACACACCATAACACAATATTTTAACGAAGAAACCCGGTGTGGGAAAAACCTCGATGGGATTTGTGACCCACAATATTCACTTACTGGCCAATAAGAGAATATTACTGCTTACAATAGGGGCCTGCACATGAAGGAAGGTCAAGTGCCTAGAGCTCACTACTCAATTACAAAGAAGTCACATTGACTTACAAAAATGGATTATACAAATCCAATGTCTTGTACTGCTTCAGATTAGCATCTACTATGCCAGATTTAGTACCGGTTTAAGCTCTACTACATACATAAACCCTTATCCAATAATTCACATATTAGGTCTACTATTATCTTTCCATACTTCATGTTCTAAATGATCTTTCCATGCCTCGAAAGCCCTAGTTTTGGAGCATCAAAATCGATGTTTGGAGGAACAATAAGGTTTCATGATGCAAGTCCTGATTCTGGAGCCAGTAGCGTCAAAATTTAATTTTGACACACAACATGCTCTAAGAACCTTGTTTTGGAGCTTATGCCTCAAAATCTTTGGTTTCGAAGCATCAAAATTGGTGTTTGGAGGGACAACAAGCTTTCAAGATGCAAGTCCCTATTCCAGAGCCTGGAGTGTCAAAAAGTGATTTTGATGCACATAGTGCTCTTAGAACCTCATTTCGAAGTGTGTGCCTCAAAAGATCCAGTTTCAAAACATCAAAATCAATGTTTAAAGGCACAATAAGGTTTCAAGACACAAGTCCCAATTCTCAAGCTGATAGCATGAAAACACGATTTTGACAAACATGGTGTTCTTAGAATTTTATTTCGGAGGATGTGTGCCTCAAAAGCCTCATTTTTGGAGCATAAAAATTAGTGTTTGGAGGCACAAGGTTTCAAGACACAAGTCCCAATTCCAGAGTTGATAGTGTCAAAATGCAATTTTGATTTACATCGTGCTTTTAGAACCTCATTTCGGAGCTTGTGCCTTGAAAGCCCTGATTTTGTATCATCAAAATCAATGTTTTGAGGCACAACAAAGTTTCAAGAAGCAAGTCCCTATTCCGGAGCCTGTAGCATCAAAATTCCATTTTGACGCACATCATTCTCTTAGAAGCTCATTTTGGAGCATCAAAATCAATGTTTGGAGGCACAACAAGGTTTCAAGATGCAAGGTCGGATTCTAGAGTCAATAGCGTCAAAATAAGATTTTGGCGCACATCGTGCTATTAGAACCTCATTTCATAGCTTGTGCCTCAAAAGCCCCAATTTCAAAGCATCAAAATCATTGTTTTGAGGGACAACAAGGTTTCAAGATGCAAAACCAGTAGCATCAAAATTCATTTTTATGCACATTGTGCTCTTAGAACCCTGTTTTAGAAACTGTGCCTCAAAAGCTCCTGTTTTGGAGCATCAAAATCAATGTTTGGAGGCAGAACAAGGTTTTAAGATGCAAGTCCTGATTCTAGAGCTAGTAGCATCAAAATTTGATTTTGACGCACATCTTGCTCTTAGAACCTTGTTTTGGAGTTTATGCCTCAAAATATTTCGGAGCCTATAGTGTCAAAATGTGATTTTGATGCACATCATGCTCTTAGAACCTAGTTTTGTAGCGTGTGGATCGAAAGCTCTAGTTTCAAAATATCAAAATCAATGTTTAAAGGCACAACAAGGTTTCAAGACACAAGACCCAATTCTCAAGCTGATAGCGTCAAAACACAATTTGGACAAACATGGTGTTCTTAGAACCTCATTTTGGAGGTTGTGCCTCAAAAGCCTTGTTTTTGGAGCATAAAAATTAGTGTTTGGAGGCACAACAAAGTTTCAGGACATAAGTCCAAATTCCAAAGTCGGTAGCGTCAAAATGCAATTTTGATGTACATCGTGCTCTTAGAACTTCATTTCGGAGTTTGTGCCTTGAAAGCCCTGATTTTGGAACACCAAAATCAATGTTTTGAGGCATAACAAGGTTTCAAGAAGCAAGTCCCTATTCAGGAGCCTGTAGCATCAAAATTCTATTTTGACGCACATCATTCTCTTAGAACCTCATTTCGGAGCTTGTGCTTGGAAAGACCCACTTTCAAAGAATCAAAATCTATGTTTGGAGACAGAATAAGGTTTGAAGATGCAAGTCCCGATTCTAGAGTCAATAGCATCAAAATCTAGAGCCAATAGCATCAAAATTCAATTTTGATGCACATTGTGATCTTAGAACCCTGTTTTAGAAATTGTGCTTCAAAAGCTCCAGTTTTGGAGCATCAAAATCGATATTTGGAGGCACAACAAGGTTTCAAGATGCAAGTCCTGATTCTCGAGCCGATAGCATAAAAATTTCATTTTGATGCACATCATGCTCTTAGAACCTTGTTTGGGAGCTTATGCCTCAAAGTCTTCGATTTTGAAGCATCAAAATTGGTGTTTGGAGGCACAATAAGCTTTCAAGATGCAAGTCCCTATTCCAGAGCCTGTAGTGTCAAAATGTGATTTTGATGCATATCGTGCTCTTAGAACCTCATTTTGGAGCGTGTGGCTCGAAAGCTCGAGTTTGAAAACATCAAAATCAATGTTTAAAGGCACAACAAGGTTTCAAGATACAAGTACCGATTCTCAAGCTGATAGCATCAAAACACGATTTTGACAAACATGGTGTTCTTAGAACCTCATTTTGGAGGTTGTGCCTCAAAAGCTTCATTTTTGGAGCATAAAAATTAGTGTTTGGAGGCACAACAAGGTTTCAAGAGAAAAGTCCCAATTCCATTGTCGGTAGCGTCAAAATGCAAGTTTGATGTACATCGTGTTCTTAGAACCTCATTTCGGAGCTTGTGCTTTGAAAGGCCTGATTTTGCAACATAGAAATCATTGTTTGGAGGCACAACAAGGTTTCAAGATGCATGTCCTGATTCCAGAGTCGGTAGTGTCAAAATACAATTTTGAAGCACATTGTGCTCTTAGATCCTTATTTCGGAGCTTGTCCCCCCCAAGCGCCCGTTTGAGAGCATCAAAATTGGTTTTTGGAGGCACAAGGTTGCAAGACGTAAGTTGTGATTTCAGAGCCGGTAGTGTTAAAACATGATTTTTACACACATGGTGCTCGTAGAGCCTCTTTTGGAGGTTGTGCCTCAAAAGCCTCTTTTTTGGAGCTTAAAAATTAGTATTTGGAGCCACAACAAGGTTTCAAGACACAAGTCCCAATTCCAGAGTAGGTAGCAACAAAACACAATTTTGATGTACATTGTGCTCTTAGAAGCTCATTTTGGAGCTTGTGCCTCAAAAGCCCTAATTTTGGAGCATCAAAATCACTGTTCTGAGGCACAACAAGGTTTCAAGATGCAAGCCCCGATTCTAGAGCCAGTAGCATCAAAATTCAATTTTGATGCACATTGTGCTCTTAGAACTTTGTTTTAGAAATTATACCTCAAAAGCCCCAATTTTGGAGCATCAAAATGGATGTTTGGAGGGACAACAAGGTTTCAAGATGCAAGTCCTGATTCTAGAGCCAAGAGCGTCAAAATTTGAATTTAACGCACATCGTGCTCTTAGAACCTTGTTTTGGAGCTTATGCCTCAAAGTCTTCAGTTTCAAAGCATCTAAATTGGTGTTTGGAGGCACAACACGCTTTCAAGACGCAAGTCCCTATTTCGGAGCCTGTAGTGTTAAAATGTTATTTTGATGCACTTCGTGCTCTTAGAAGCTCATTTCGGAGCATGTGGCTCGAAAGCTCAAGTTTCTAAACATCAAAATCAATCTTTAAAGACACAACAAGGTTTCAAGACACAAGTCCCGATTCTGAAGGTGATAGCGTCAAAACACAATTTTGACAAACATGGTGTTCTTAGAACCTCATTTCGGAGGTTGTGCCTTAAAATCCTCATTTTTGGAGCATAAAAATTAGTGTTTGGAGGCACAACAAGGTTTCAAGACACAAGTCCCAATTCCAGAGTCGATAGCATCAAAACGCAACTTTGATGTACATCATGCTCTTAGAACCTCATTTCAGAGCTTGTGCCTCGAAAGCCCTGATTTTGGCACATCAAAATCAATGTTTCAAGATGCAAGTCCCTATTCCGGAGCCTGTAGCATAAAAATTCCATTTTGACGCACATCATTCTCTTAGAAGCTCATTTCGGAGCTTGTGCCTCGAAAGACCCAGTTTTGGAGCATCAAAATCAATGTGTGGAGGCACAACAAGGTTTCAAGATGCAAGACCCGATTCTAGAGTCAATAATGTCAAAATTTGATATTGGCACATATCGTGCTCTTAGAACCTTGTTTTGGAGCTTATGCCTCAAAATCTTCGGTTTCAGAGCGTGTGCCTCGAAAGCTCCAGTTTCAAAACATCAAAATCAATGTTTAAAGGCACAACAAGGTTTCAAGACACAAGTCTCAATTCTCAAGTTGATAGCATCAAAACATGATTTTGACAAACATGTTGTTCTTAGAACCTCATTTGGAGGTTGTGCCTCAAAAGCCTCTTTTTTGGAGCTTAAAAATTACGGTTTGGAGGCACAACAAGGTTTCAAGACACAAGTCCCAATTTCAGAGTCGGTAGCAACAAAACGCAATTTTGTTGTACATTGTGCTCTTAGAAGCTCATTTCAGAGCTTGTGCCTCAAAAGACCTAGTTTTGAAGCATCAAAATCAGTGTTTTGAGGCACAACAAGGTTTCAAGATGCAAGCCCAGATTCTAGAGCCAGTAGCATCAAAATTCAATTTTGATGCACATTGTGCTCTTAAAACTTTGTTTTAGAAATTGTGCCTCAAAAGCCCCACTATTGGAGCATCAAAATCGATGTTTGGAGGGACAACAAGGTTTCAAGATGCAAGTCTTGATTTTGGAGCCAAGAGCATCAAATATTGAATTTGATGCACATCATGCTCTTAGAGCCTTGTTTTGGAGCTTATGCCTCAAAATCTTTGGTTTCATAGTATCCAAATTGGTGTTTGGAGGCACAACAGGCTTTCAAGCCGCAAGTACCTATTTCAGAGCCTGTAGTGTCAAAACGTGATTTTGATGCATATCGCACTCTTAGAATCTCATTTCAGAGCGTGTGACCCGAAAGCTCTAGTTTCAAAACATCAAAATCAATCTTTAAAGACACAACAAGGTTTCAAGACACAAGTCCTGATTCCGAAGGTGATAGCATCAAAACACGATTTTCACAAACATGGTGTTCTTAGAACCTCATTTCAGAGGTTGTGCCTTAAAATCCTTGTTTTTGGAGCATAAAAATTAGTGTTTGGAGGCACAAAAAGGTTTCAAGACACAAATCCCAATTCCAGAGTCCGTAGCAACAAAACGCAATTTTGATGTACATCGTGCTCTTAGAAGCTTATTTCGGAGCTTGTGGCTCGAAAGCCCCAGTTTTGGAGCATCAAAATCACTGTTTTGAGGCATAACATGGTTTCAAGATGCAAGCCCCAATTCTAGAGCCAGTAGTATCAGAATTCAATCTTGATGCACATTGTGCTCTTAGAACTTTGTTTTAGAAATTGTGCCTCAAAAGCCCCAGTTTTGAAGCATGAAAATCGATGTTTGGAGGGACAACAAGGTTTCAAGATGCAAGTCCTGATTCTGGAGCCGAGAGCTTCAAAATTTGAATTTGACGCATATCGTGCTCTTAGAACCTTGTTTTGGAGCTTATGCCTCAAAATTTTCAGTTTCGAAGCATCCAAATTGGTGTTTGGAGGCACAACAGGCTTTCAAGACGCAAGTCCCTATTTCAGAGCCTGTAGTGTCAAAACGTGATTTTGATGCACATCGTGCTCTTAGAACCTCATTTTAGAGCGTGTGGCTCAAATCCTCTAGTTTCAAAACATCAAAATCAATCTTTAAAGACACAACAAGGTTTCAAGACACAAGTCCTGATTCTGAAGGTGATAGCGTCAAAACATGATTTTGAAAAACATGGTGTTCTTAGAACCACATTTCGGAGGTTGTGCCTCAAAATCCTTGTTTTTGGAGCATAAAAATTAGTGTTTGGAGGCACAACAAGGTTTCAAGACACAAGTCCCAATTCCAAAGTCGGTAGCGTCAAAACAGAATTTTGATGTACATCGTGCTCTTGGAACCTCATTTCGGAGCTTGTGCCTTGAAAGCCCTGATTTTGGCACAACAAGGTTTCAAAAGGCAAGTCCCTATTCTGGAGCCTGTAGCGTCAAAATTTTATTTTGACGCACATCATTATCTTAGAAGCTCATTTCGAAGCTTGTGCCTGAAAAGACCCAGTTTTGGAGCATCAAAATCAGTGTTTTGGGGCACAACAAGGTTTCAAGATGCAAGCCCTAATTGTAGAGGTTTCAATTTTGATGCACATTGTGCTCTTAGAACCCTATTTTAGAAATTGTGCTTAAACCCAATTTTGGAGAATCAAAATCGATGTTTGGAGGCACAAGAAGGTTTCAAGATGCAAGTCTTGATTCTGGAGCTGGTAGAGTCAAAATTTGATTTTGACACACATCGTTCTCTTAGAACCTTTTTTTGCAGCTTATGCCTCAAAATCATCGGTTTCAAAGCATCAAAATTGTTGTTTGGAGGCACAACAAGTTTTCAAGACGCAAGTCCCTATTCTGGAGCCTGTAGTGTCAAAACGTGATTTTGATGCAGATCGTCCTTTTAGAACCTCATTTTAGTGCGTGTGGATCGAAATCTCCATTTTCAAAACATCAAAATCAATGTTTAAAGGCATAACAAGGTTTCAAGACACATGTCCCGATTCTCAATTGATAGCGTCAAAATAAGATTTTGACAAACACAGTGTTCTTAGAAACTCATTTCGGAGGTTGTGCCTCAAAAGCCTCATTTTTGGATCATAAAAATTAGTGTTTGGGGGCACAACAAGGTTTCAAGACACAAGTCCCAATTCCAGAGTTAGTAGCGTCAAAATGCAATTTTTATGTACATCGTGCTTTTAGAACCTCATTTCGGAGCTTGTGCTTTGAAATCCCTGATTTTGGAACATCAAAATCAATGTTTTGAGGCACAACAAGTTTTCACACACAAGTCCTGATTCTCAAGCTGATAGCGTCAAAACACTATTTTGACAAACATGGTAATCTTAGAACCTCATTTTGGTGGTTGTGCCTCAAAAGCCTCATTTTTTAAGCATAAAAAGTAGTGTTTGGAGGCACAATAAGGTTTCAAGACACAAGTCCCAATTCCTGAGTGGGTAATGTCAAAATGGTATTTTGATTTACATCCTGCCCTTAGAATCTCATTATGGAGCTTTTGCCTTGAAAGCCCCGGTTTCAGAGCATCAAAATCAGTGTTTTGAGGAACAACAAGGTTTCAAGAAACAAGTCCCTCTTCCGTAGCGTGTAGCATCAAAATGGAATTTTGACGCACATCATTATCTTAGAAGCTCATTTCGGAGCTTGTGCATCGAAAGACCCAATTTTGGAGCATCAAAATCAATGTTTGGAGCAACAACAAGGTTTCAAGATGCAAGTCCCGATTCTAGAGTCAATAGCATCAAAATCTGATTTTGGCGCACATCGTGCTCTTAGAACCTCATTTTGAAGCTTTTGCCTCAAAAGCCCCGGTTTCAAAGCATCAAAATCAGTGTTTTGAGGCACAATAAGGTTTCAAGATGCAAGCCCTGATTCTAGAACCAGTAGCATCAAAATTCAATTTTGCTGCACATTGTGCTCTTAAAACCCTGTTTTAGAAATTGTGCCTCAAAAGCCCCAGTTTTGGAGCATCAAAATCGATGTTGGGAGGCACAACAAGGTTTCAAGATGCAAGTCCGCATTCTGGAGTTGGCAGCGTCAAATTTGATTTTGACGCACATCGTGGTCTTAGAACCTTGTTTTGGAGCTTATGCCTCAAAATATTTTGTTTCGAAGCATCAAAATTGGTGTTTGGAGGCACAACAAGCTTTGAAGATGCAAGTCCCTATTTCAGAGCCTGTAGTGTGAAAACGTGATTTTGATGCACATCGTGCTCTTAGAACCTCATTTCAGAGCGTGTGGTTCAATATCTTCAGTTTCAAAACATCAAAATCAATGTTTAAAGGCACAACAATATTTCAAGACAAAAGTCCTGATTCTCAAGCTTTTAGCATCAAAACAATATTTTGACAAACATGGTGTTCTTAGAACCTCATTTCGGAGCTGTGGATCAAAATCTCCAACTTCAAAACATCAAAATCAATGTTTAAAGGTACAAAAAGGTTTCAAGACACAAGTCCTGATTCTCAAGCTGATAGCATCAAAACATGATTTTGACAAACATGGTGTTCTTATAACCTCATTTCAAAGGTTGTGCCTCAAACGCCTCCTTTTTGGAGCGTACAAATTAGTGTTTGGAGGCACAACAAGGTTTCAAGACAAAAGTCCCAATTCCAGAGTTAGTAGCGTCAAAATGCAATTTTGATCTACATCGTGCTCTTAGAACCTCATTTCGGAGTTTGTGCCTTCAAAGCCCTGATTTTGGAACATCAAAATCAATGTTTTGATTCACAACAAAGTTTCAAGAAGCAAGTCCCTATTTCGGAGCCTATAGCGTCAAAATTCTATTTTGATGCACATCATTCTCTTAGAAGCTCATTTTGGAGCTTGTGCCTCGAAAGACCCAGTTTTGGAGTGTCAAAATCAATGTTTGGAGGCACAACAAGGTTTCAAGATGCAAGTCCCGTTTCTAGAGTCAATAGCATCAAAATTTGATTTTGGCGCACATTATGCTCTTAGAACCTCATTTCGAAGCTTGTGCCTCGAAAGCCCCGATTTTGGAGCATCAAAATCAGTGTTTTGAGGAAAAACAAGGTTTCTAGATGCAAGCCCCAATTCTAGAGCAAGTACAATCAAAATTCAATTTTGATGCACATTGTTCTCTTAGAACTTTGTTTTAGAAATTGTGCTTCAAAAGCCCCAGTTTTGGAGCATCAAAATTGATTTTTAATACACAACAAGGTTTCAAGATGCATGTCCTGATTCTAGAGCCGGTAGCATCAAAATTTGATTTTGATGCAAATCGTGCTCTTAGAACCTTGTTTTGGAGTTTATACCTCAAAATCTTTGGTTTCGAAGCATCAAAATTGGTGTTTGGAGGCACAACAAGCTTTCAAGATGCAAGTCCCTATTCCGGAGCCTGTAGTGTCAAAACATGATTTTGATGCTTATTGTGTTCTTAGTAGCTCATTTGGTGGCGTGTTGCTCGAAAGCTCCAGTTTCAAAACATCAAAATCAATGTTTAAAGGCACAACAAGGTTTCAAGACACAACTCCCAATTCTCAAGCTGATAGCGTCAAAACAAGATTTTGACAAACATGGTGTTCTTAGAACCTCATTTCGGAGGTTGTGCCTCAAAAGCTTTGTTTTTGGAGCATAAAAATTAGTGTTTGGAGGCACAACAAGGTTTCAAGACAAAAGTCCCAATTCCAGAGTCGGTAGTGTCAAAACACAATTTTTATGTACATCGTGCTCTTAAAACCGCATTTCAGAGCTTGTGCCTTGAGAGCCTTGATTTTGGAACATCAAATTCAATGTTTGGAGGCACAACAAGGTTTCAAGAAGCAAGTCCCTATTCTAGAGCCTCTCAACATTCCATTTTGATGCACATCATTCTCTTAGAAGCTCATTTCAGAGCTTGTGCCTCGAAAGAGCCAGTTTTGGAGCGTCAAAATCAATGTTTGTAGGCACAACAAGGTTTCAAGATGCAAGTCCTGATTCTAGAGTCAATAGCGTCAAAATCTGATTTTGGCGCACATCGTGCTCTTAGAACCTCATTTCGAAGTATCAAAATCAATGTTTTGAGGCACAACAAGGTTTCAAGATGCAAGCCCTGATTCTAGAGCCTGTAACATCAAGATTCAATTTTGATGCAAATTGTGCTCTTAGAACCCTATTTTAGAAATTGTGCCTCATAAGCCCTAGTTTTGGAGCATCAAAATTGATGTTTGGAGGCTGAACAAGGTTTCAAGATGCAAGTCCTGATTCTGGAGCTAGTAGAGTCAAAATTTGATTTTCACGCACATTTTTCTCTTAGAACCTTTTTTTGTAGCTTACGCCTCAAAATCATCAGTTTCAAAGCATCGAAATTGGTGTTTGGAGGCACAACAATTTTTCAAGACGCAAGTCCCTATTTCAGAGCCTATAGTGTCAAAACGTGATTTTGATGCACATCATGCTCCTAGAACCTCGTTTCGGAGGGTGTGGCTCGAAATCTCCAGTTTCAAAACATCAAAATCAATGTTTAAAGGCATAACAAGGTTTCAAGACACAAGTCCCGATCCTCAAGCTGAAAGAGTCAAAACATGATTTTGACAAACATGGTGTTCTTAGAAACTCATTTCGGAAGTTGTGCCTCAAAAGCCTCATTTTTGGAACATAAAATTTAGTTTTTGGAGGCACAACAAGGGTTCAAGACATAAGTCCCAATTCCAGAGTCGGTAGCATCAAAATACAATTTTGATGTACATTGTGCTCTTTGAACCTCATTTCAAAGCTTGTGCCTTGAAAGCCCTGATTTTTGAACATCAAAATCAGTGTTTTGAGGCACAACAAGGTTTCAAGAGGCAAGTCCCTATTCCAAAGCTTGTAGCATCAAAATTCCATTTTGACGCACATGATTCTCTTAGAAGCTCATTTCGAAGCTTGTGCCTCGAAAGACCCAGTTTTGGAGTGTCAAAATCAATGTTTGGAGGCACAACAAGGTTTCAAGATGCAAGTCCCGATTCTAGAGTCAACAGTGTCAAAATTTGATTTTGGTACACATCGTGCTCTTAGAACCTCATTTCGAAGCATCAAAATCAATGTTTTGAGGCACAACAAGGTTTCAAGATGAGAGCCCTGATTCTAGAGCCGGTAGCATCAAGATTCAATTTTGATGCACATTGTGCTCTTGGAACCCTATTTTAGAAATTGTGCCTCAAAAGCTCCAGTTTTGGAGCATCAAAATCGATGTTCAGAGGCACAACAAGGTTTCAAGATGCAAGTTTTCAAGACATAAGTCCCTATTCCAGAGGCTATAGTGTCAAAATGTGATTTTGATGCACATCGTGCTCTTAGAACCTCATTTCAGAGCGTGTGGCTCAAATTTTGCAGTTTCAAAACATCAAAATCAATGTTTAAAGGCATAATAAGGTTTCAAGACACAAGTCCCGATTGTCAACCTCATTTCGGAGCTTGTGCCTTCAAAACCTTGATTTTGGAACATCAAAATCAATGTTTTGAGGCACAACAAAGTTTCAAGAAGCAAGTCCCTATTCCAGAGCCGGTAGCATCAAAATTTGATTTTGATTCATATTGTGCTCTTAGAATCTTGTTTTGGAGCTTATGCCTCAAAATCTTCGGTTTCGAAGCATTGAAATTGATGTTTGGAGGCACAACAAGCTTTCAAGACGCAAGTCCCTATTCTGGAGTCTGTAGTATAAACATGTGATTTCGATGCACATTGTGCTCTTAGAACCTGATTTCGGAGTGTGTGGCTTGAAAGCTCCAGTTTCAAAACATCAAAATCAATCTTTAAAGGCACTACAAGTTTTCAAGACACAAGTTCTGATTCTCAAGCTGATAGCGTCAAAACACAATTTTGACAAACATGGCGTTCTTAGAACCTCATTTCGAAGGTTGTGCCTCAAAAGCCTCGTTTTTGGAGCATAAAAATTAGTGCTTGGAGGCACAACAAGGTTTCAAGACACAAGTCTCAATTCCAGAGTCGGTAGCTTCTAAATGCAATTTTGATGTACATCATGCTCTTAGAACCTCATTTCAGAGCTTGTGCCTTGAAAGCCCTGATTTCAGAGTTTGTGGCTCGAAAGCTCCAGTTTCAAAATATCAAAATCAATGTTTAAAGGCACATCAATGTTTAAAGGCACATCAATGTTTCAAGACACAAGTCCATCAAAATCAATGTTTGGAGGCACAACAAGGTTTCAAAGGATCAAAATCAGTGTTTTTAGGCACAAGGTTTCAAGATGCAAGCCCCGATTCTAGAGCCGGTAGCATCAAAATTGAATTTTGATGCACATTGTGCTCTTAGAACCTTGTTTTAGAAATTGTGCCTCAAAAGCCCTAGTTTTGGACCATCAAAATCGATGTTTGGGGGTACAACAAGGTTTCAAGATGCAAGTCTTGATTCTGGAGCCGGTAACATCAAAATTTGATTTTGACACACATCGTGCTCTTAGAACCTTGGTTTGGAGCTTATGACAAACATGGTGTTCTTAGAACCTCATTTCGGAGGTTGTGCCTCAAAAGCCACGTTTTTGGTCCATAAAATTTAGTGTTTGGAGGCACAACAAGGTTTCAACAAACAAGTCCCAAATCTAGAGTCGGTAGTGTCAAAACGCAATTTCGATATACATCGTGCTCTTAGAACCTCATTTCGGAGCTTGCGCCTTGAAAACCCTAATTTTGGACACACAACAAGGTTTCAAGAAGGAAGTCCCTATTTTGGAGCCTGTAGCATCAAAATTCCATTTTGACGCACATCATTCTCTTAGAAGCTCATTTCAGAGCTTGTGCCTCGAAAGACCCAGTTTTGGACCTTCAAAATAAATGTTTTGAGGCACAACAAGGTTTCAAGATGCAAGTCCCGATTCTAGAGTCAATAGCATCAAAATCTGATTTTGGCGCACATCGTGCTCTTAGAACCTCATTTCGAAGCTTGTGCCTTGAAAGCCCTGGTTTTGGAGCATCAATATCAGTGTTTTGAGGCAGAACAAGGTTTCAAGATGCAAGCCTCGATTCAAGAGCCGATAGCATCAACATTTGATTTTGATGCACATTGTGCTCTTAGAACCCTGTTTTAGAAATTGTGCCTCAAAAGTCCCAGTTTTGGAGCATCAAAATTGATGATTGGAGTCACAACAAGGTTTCAAGATGCAAGTTTTGATTCTAGAGTCGGTAGTAGCAAAATTTGATTTTGAGGCATAAGTCCCTATTCAAGATGCAAGTCCCAATTCTAGAGTCAATAGCGTCAAATTCTGATTTTGGCGCACATCGTACCCTTAGAACCTCATTTCGAAGTTTGTGCCTCGAAAGCATCAGTTTCAGAGCATCAAAATCAGTGTTTTGAGGTGCAACAAGGTTTCAATATGCAAGCCCCGATTCTAGAGCCAGTAGCATCAAAATTCAATTTTGATATACATTGTGCTCTTAGAACCTTGTTTTAGAAATTGTGCCTCAAAAGCCCCAATTTTGGAGGGATCAAAATTGATGTTTGGAGGGAAAACAAGGTTTCAAGATGCAAGTCTTGATTTTGAAGCCAAGAGCATCAAAATTTGATTTTGATGCACATCGTGCTCTTAGAACCTTGTTTTGAAGCTAATGCCTCAAAATCTTCGGTTTCAAAGCATCAAAATTGGTGTTTGGAGGCACAACAAGCTTTCAAGACGCAAGTCCCTATTCCGGAGCCTGTAGTATCAAAACGTTATTTTGATGCACATCGTGCTCTTAGAACCTCATTTCAGAGTGCGTGGCTCGAAATCTCTAGTTTCAAAAGATCAAAATCAATGTTTAAAGGCACAACAAGGTTTCAAGACACAAGTCCCACTTCTCAAGCTGATAACGTCAAAACACGATTTTGACAAACATGGTGTTCTTAGAACCTCATTTCGGAGGTTGTGCCTCAAAAGCCTCATTTTTGGAGCATAAAATTTAGTGTTTGGAGGCACAACAAGGTTTCAAGAAACAAGTCCTAATTCCAGAGTCGTTAGCATCAAAACGTAATTTTGATGTACATCGTACTCTTAGAACCTCATTTCGGAGCTTGTGCCTCAAAAGCCCCGGTTTCGGAGCATCAAAATCAGTGTTTTGAGGCACAACAAGGTTTCAAGATGCAAGCCTCGATTCTAGAGCCAGTACCATCAAAATTCAATTTTGATGCACATTGTGCTCTTAGAACCCTGTTTTAGAAATTGTGCCTCAAAAGCCTCAGTTTTGGAGCATCAAAATCGATGTTTGGAGGCACAACAAGGTTTCAAGACACAAGTCCTGATTCTGGAGCCGGTAGCATCAAAATTTGATTTCGACGCACATCGTGCGCTTAGATCCTTGTTTTGGAGCGTGTGCCTTGAAAGCCCTGATTTTGGAACATCAAAATCAGTGTTTGGAGGCACAACAAGGTTTCAAGAAGCAAGTCCCTCTTCTGAAGCCTGTAGCGTCAAAATGGAATTTTGACACACATCATTATCTTAGAAGCTCATTCCGGATCTTGTGCCTCTAAAGACCCAATTTTGGAGCATCAAAATCAATGTTTGGAGGCACAATAATGTTTCAAGATGCAAGTCATGATTCTTGAGTCAATAGCGTGAAAATCTGATTTTGGCGCACATCGTGCTCTTAGAACCTCATTTCGAAGCTTGTGCCTCAAAAGCCCCAGTTTAGGAGCATCAAAATCAGTGTTTTGAGGCACAACAAAGTTTCAAGATGCAAGCCCTGATTCTAGAGCCAGTAGCATCAAAATTGAATCCTGATTCTAGAGTCAATAGCGTCAAAATCTGATTTTGGTGCACATCGTGCTCTTAGAACCTCATTTCGAAGCTTGTGCCTCGAAAGCCCCAGTTTCAGAGCATCAAAATCAGTGTTTTTTGGCAAACAAGGTTTCAAGATACAAGCCCTAATTCTAGAGCCAGTAGCATCAAAATTCTATTTTGATACACATTGTTCTCGTAGAACCCTGTTTTAGAAATTGTGCCTCAAAAGCCCCAGTTTTGGAGCATCAAAATTGATGTTTGCAGGCACAACAAGGTTTGAAGATGCAAGTCCTGATTCTGGAGCCGGTAGCGTCAAAATTTGATTTTGACGCACATCGTGCTCTTAGAACCTTGTTTTGGAGCTTATGCCTCAAAATATTTGGTTTCGTAGCATCAAAATTGGTGTTTGGAGGCACAACAAGCTTTCAAGAATTCTGGAGCCTGTATTGTCAAAACATGATTTTGATGCACATCATGCTCTTAGAACCTCGTTTCGGAGCATGTGGCTCGAAAGATCCAGTTTCAAAACATCAAAACCAATGTTTAAAGGCACAACAAGGTTTCTAGACACAAGTCCTGATTCTCAAGCTGATAGCATCAAAAAATGATTTTGACAAACATGGTGTTCTTAGAACCTCATTACGAAGGTTATGCCTCAAAAGCCTCATTTTTGGAGCATAAAAATTAGTGTTTGGAAGCACAACAAGGTTTTCAAGAAGAAAGTCCCTGTTCTGGAGCTGGTAGTGTCAAAATTTGATTTAGATGCATATCGTGCTCTTAGAACCTTGTTTTGGAGCTTATGCCTCAAAATATCTGGGTTCGAAGCATCAAAATTAGTGAGTGGAGGCACAACAAACTTTCAAGGTGCAAGCCCCTATTCCGGAGCCTGTAGTTTCAAAACATCAAAATCAATGTTTAAAGGCACAACAAGGTTTCAAGATACAAGTCCCGATTCTCAAGCTGATAGCATCAAAACATGAATTTGACAAACATGGTGTTCTTAGAACTTCATTTCGAAGGTTGTGCCTCAAAAGCCTTATTTTTTGAGCATAAAAATTAGTGTTTCGACGCACAATAAGGTTTCAAGACACAAGTCCCAATTCGAGAGTCGGTAGCGTCAAAACGCAATTTTGATGTACATCGTGCTCTTAGAACTTCATTTCGGAGCTTGTGCTTGGAAAGCGCTGGTTTTGGAACAAAAAAATTGTTGTTTGAAGGCACACAACAAGGTTTCAAGAAGCAAGTCCCTATTCTCTTAGAAGCTCATTTCAGAGCTTATGCCTCGAAAGACCCAGTTTTGGAGCATCAGAATCAATGTTTGAAGGCACAACAAGGTTTCAAGATGCAAGTCCTGATTCTAGAGTCAATAGCATCAAAATCTGATTTTGGCGCACATCGTGCTCTTAAAACCTCATTTCAAATCTTTTGCCTTGAAAGCCCCAGTTTCGGAGCATCAAAATCATTGTTTTGAGGCACAACAAGGTTTCAAGATGCAAGCCCCGATTCTAGAGCCAGTAGCATGAAAATTCAATTTTGATGCACATTGTGCTCTTAGAACCCTATTATAGAAAATGTGCATCAAAAGCCCCAGTTTAGGAGCATCAAAATCAATGTTTGGAGGCACAACAAGATTTCAAGATGCAAATCCTGATTCTAGAGCCGATAGCATGAAAATTTGATTTTGGTGCACATCTTGCTCTTAAAACCTTATTTTGGAGCTTATGCCTGAAAATATTAGGTTTTGAAGTATCAAAATTGGTGTTTGGAGGCACAACAAGCTTCCAAGATACAAGTCCCCATACCGGAGCCTGTAGTGTCAAAACGTGATTTATATGGACATCGTGCTCTTAGAACCTCATTTCGGAGTGTGTGGCTCGAAATCTCTAGTTTCAAAACATCAAAATCAATGTTTAAAGGCACAACAAGGTTTCAAGACACAAGTCCCGATTCTCAAGCTGATAGCATCAAAACACGGTTTTGACAAAAATGGTGTTCTTAGAACCCCATTTCTGAGGTTGTGCCTCAAAAGCCTCCTCTTTGGAGTATAAAAAGTAGTTTTTGGAGTCACGACAAGGTTTTAAGACACAAGTCCCAATTCCAAAGTCAGTAGCATCAAAACGCAATTTTGATGTACATCGTGCTCTTAGAACCTCATTTCGGAGCTTGTGCCTTGAAAGCCCTGATTTTAGAACATAAAAATCAGTGTTTGGAGGCACAACAAGGTATCAAGAAGCAAGTCCCTATTCCAGAGCCTGTAGCATTAAAATTCCATTTTGACGCATATCAATCTCTTAGAAGCTCATTTCGGAGCTTGTGCCTTGAAAGACCCACTTTTGAAGCATCAAAATCAACGTTTCGATGCACAAAAAGGTTTCAAGATGCAAGTCCCAATTCTAGAGTCAATAGCGTCAAAATTTAATTTTGGTGCACATCGTGCTCTTAGAACCTCATTTCAAAGTAGGTGCCTCAAAAGCCCCAATTTTAGAGCATCAAAATCAGTATTTTGAGGCACAACAAGGTTTCAAGATGCAAGCTCTGATTCTAGAGCCAATAGCATCAAAATTCAATTTTGATGCACATTGCGCTCTTATAACTCTGTTTTAGAATTTGTGCCTCAAAAGCCCCACTTTTTTAGCATCAAAATTGATGTTTGGAAGCACAACAAGGTTTCAAGATGCAAGTCCTGATTTTGGGGCCGGTAGCATCAAAATTTGATTTTAATGCACATCATGCTCTTAGAACCTTGTTTTGGAGCTTATGCCTCAAAATCTTTAGTTTCGAAGCATCAAAATTTATGTTTGGAGGCAAAACAAGCTTTCAAGATGCAAGTCCCTATTCCAGAGCTTGTAGTGTCAAAACATTATTTTGATGCACATCGTGCTCTTAGAACCTCATTTTGGACCGTGTGTCTCGAAAGCTCCAATTTCAAAACATCAAAATCAATGTTTAAACGCACAACAAGGTTTCAAGACACAAGTCCCGATTCTCAAGCTTCTTAGAACCTCATTTCGGAGGTTGTGCCTCAAAATCCTCATTTTTGGAGCATAAAAATTAGTGTTTGGAGGCAGAACAAGGTTTCAAGACACAAGTCCCAATTCCAAAGTCAGTAGCGTCAAAACACAATTTTGATGTACACCGTGCTTTTAGAACCTCATTTCGGAGCTTGTGCCTTGAAAGCTTTGATTTTGGAACATCAAAATCAGTGTTTGGAGGCACAACAAGGTTTAAAGAAGCAAGTCCCTATTCCAGAGCCTGTATCGTCAAAATTTTTACACACATCATTCTCTTAGAAGCTCATTTTGGAGCTTCAAAATCAATGTTTGGAGGCAACACAAAGTTTCAACATTGAAGTCCCAATTCTAGAGTCAATAGCATCAAAATCTAATTTTGGCGCACATCATGCTCTTAATACCTTATTTCGAAGCTTGTGCCTCGAAAGCCCTGGTTTAAGAGCATCAAAATCAGTGTTTTGAGGCACAACAAGGTTTCAAGATGCAAGCCCAGATTCTAGAGCCAGTAGCATCAAAATTTAAGTTTGATGCACATTGTGCCTCAAAATTTCCAGTTTTGGAGCATCAAAATCGATGTTTGGAGGCACAACAAGGCTTCGAGATGCAAGTCCTGATTTTGGAGCCAGGAGTGTCAAAGTTTGATTTTGACGCACATCGTGCTCTTAGAACCTTGTTTTGGAGCTTATGCCTCAAAATCTTCGATTTTGAACTATAAAAATTGGTGTTTGGAGGCAGAACAAACTTTCAAGACGCAAGTACCTATTCTGGAGTGTGTATTGTCAAAACATAATTTTGATGCACATCGTGCACTTAGAACCTCATTTCGGAGCGTGTTTCTCAAAAGCTCTAGTTTCAAAACATCAAAATCAATGTATAAAGGCACAACAAGGTTTCAAGACATAAGTCCCGATTCTCAAGCTGATAGCGTCAAAACATGATTTTGACAAACATGGTGTTCTTAGAACCTCATTTCCGAGGATGTGCCTCAAAATCCTCGTTTTGGGAGAATAAAAATTAGTGTTTGGAGGCACAACAATGTTTCAAGACACAAGTCCCAAATCCAAAGTTGGTAGCATCAAAACGCAATTTTGATGTACATCGTGCTCTTAGAACCTCATTTCGGAGCTTGTGCCTCGAAAACGCTGATTTTGGAACATCAAAATCAGTGTTTGGAGGCACAACAAGGTTTCAAGAAGCAAGTCCCTATTCTGGAGCTTGTAGCGTCAAAATTCCATTTTGACGCACATCATTCTTAGAAGCTCATTTCGGAGCTTGTGCCTCGAAAGACCCAGTTTTGGAGCGTCAAAATCAATGTTTGGAGGCACAACAAGGTTTCAAGATGCAAGTCTTGATTCTAGAGTAAATAGCATCAAAATCTGATTTTGGCGCATATAGTGCTCTTAGAACCTCATTTCGAAGCTTGTGCCTCGAAAGCCCCAGTTTTGGAGCATCAAAATCAGTGTTTTGAGGCAGAAGAAGGTTGCAAGATGCAAGTCCTGATTCTGGAGCGGGTAGCATCAAAATTTGATTTTGACACACATTGTGCTCTTAGAACCTTATTTTGAACCTTATGCCTCAAAATTGGTGTTTGGAGACACAACAAGCTTTCAAGACGCAAGTATCTATTCAGGAGCCTGTAGTGTCAAAATGTGATTTTGATGCACATCTAGCTCTTAGAACCTCATTTCGGAGTGTGTGGCTCGAAAGCTCTTGTTTCAAAACATCAAAATCAATGTTTAAAGGCACAACAAGCTTTCAAGACACAAGTCCTGATTCTCAAGCTCATAGCGTCAAAACATGATTTTGACGAACATGGTGTTCTTAGAACCTCATTTCAGAGCTTGTGCCTTGAAAGCCTTGATTTTGGAACATCAAAATGAATGTTTTGAGGCACAACAATGTTTCAAAAAGCAAGTTCTTATTCCAGATCCTATAGCGTCAAAATTCCATTTTGACGCATGCACATCATTCTCTTAGAAGTTCATTTCGGAGCTTGTGCCTCAGAAGACCCAGTTTTGGAGCATCAAAATCAATGTTTGGAGGCACAACAAGGTTTCAAGATGCAAGTCCCAATTCTAGAGTCAATAGTGTTTTAAAAGCCTCATTTTTGGAGAATAAAAATTAGTGTTTGGAGGCACGACAATGTTTCAAGACAAAAGTCCCAGTTCCAAAGTCGGTAGCGTCAAAACGCAATTTTGATGTATATCGTGCTCTTAGAACCTCATTTCGAAGCTTATGGCTTGAAAGCCCTGATTTTGGAATATAAAAATTAGTGTTTGGAGGTACAACAAGATTTCAAGAAGCAAGTCCCTATTTCGGAGCTTGTAGCGTCAAATTTTGATTTTGACGCACATCATTCTCTTAGAAGCTCATTTCGGAACTTGTGTCTCGAAAGACCCAGTTTGGGAGTGTCAAAATCAATGTTTTGAGGCACAACAAGGTTTCAAGATGCAAGCCCCGATTCTAGAGCCAGTAGCATCAAAATTCAATTTTGATCCACATTGTGCTCGTAGAACCCTGTTTTAGAAATTGTGCCTCAAAAGCCGTAGTTTTGGAGCATCAAAATCGATGTTTGGAGGCACAACAAGCTTTCAAGATGCAAGTCCTGATTCTCAAGTTGATAGCATCAAAACACGATTCTGGAGCCAGTAGCGTCAAAATTTGATTTTGACGCAGATCGCGTTCTTAGAACCTTGTTTTGGAGCTTATGCCTCAAAATCTTCGATTTTGAAACATAAAAATTAGTGTTTGGAGGCAGAACAAGCTTTCAAGACACAAGTCCCTATTTCAGAGCTTGTAGTGTCAAAACATGATTTTGATGCACATCATGCTCTTAGAACCTCGTTTCGGAGTGTGTGGCTCGAAAGCTCCAGTTTTGAAACATCAAAATCGATGTTTAAAGCCACAACAAGGTTTCAAGACACAAGTCCCAATTCTCAAGTTGATGGCATCAAAACACGATTTTGACAAACATGGTGTTCTTAGAACCTTATTTCAGAGGTTATACCTCAAAATCCTCGGTTATGTAGCATAAAAATTAGTGTTTGGAGTCACAATAAGGTTTTAAGGCACAAGTCCCAATTCCAGAGTCGGTAGGGTCAAAACGCAATTTTGATGTACATCGTGCTGTAAGAACCTCATTACGAAGCTTGTGCCTTGAAAGCCCTGATTTTGGAACATCAAAATCATTGTTTGGAGGCACAACAAGGTTTAAAGAAGCAAGTCCCTATTCCGCAGCCTGTAGCATCAAAATTCCATTTTGATGCACATCATTCTCTTAGAAGCTCATTTCGGAGCTTGTGCCTCGAAAGACCCAGTTTTCGAGCGTCAACATAGAACCTTGTTTTAGAGCTTGTTATGCCTCAAAATCTCTGGTTTAAATATGCAAGTCCCGATTGTAGAGTCAATAGCGTCAAAATTTGATTTTGACGCACATCATGCTCTTAGAACCTCATTTCAAATCTTTTGCCTTGAGATCCCCAGTTTTGGAGTATCAAAATCTGTGTTTTGACGCACAACAAGGTTTCAAGATCCCAGTAGCATCAAAATTCAATTTTGATTTACATTGTTCTCTTAGAACCCTGTTTTAGAAATTGTGCCTCAAAAGCTCCAGTTTGAAAACATCAAAATCATTGTTTAAAGCCACAACAAGGTTTCAAGACACAAGTCCCGATTCTCAAGCTGATGGCGGCAAAACACGATTTTGACAAACATGGTTTTCTTAGAACCTGATTTTGGAGCCTGAAAATCCTCATTTTTGGAGCATAAAAATTAGTGCTTGGAGGCACAGCAAGGTTTCAAAGCACAAGTCCAAATTCCAGAGTCAGTAGCGTCAATACACAATTTTGATGTACATCGTGTTGGAACTCTAAATTTTGCAATTTTTAGAATTCCAGATTCCAAGACAAGGAATAAGAAAAAATCTAAATATATATAACATGTTTTATATTTGTTGCACAATATGAAACCATAACATAAACACAATAATGGGCATAAAAAATGGATTGTGAAGCACCAAAGGGGGTATTTACATCATTTAAAGACCATTTATCCATTATATACCCATAAAATAGCCTTAAAATACCTCTAATATGCCTAAACAACTTGTAAAGTGACAATTAATTACATAAACTAAGGCAATTTCGGTATTTGAAATTATTTTTATTTAAAAGGGGGGTGTCTTTTCACCCAAAAGGGTATGAAAACCATTCAACCACATATATATGTGTGATGTAAAAAAAAAAAAAGAGAATAGAGAGAAGGGGTGGAGGCAATTTTGTACTTTAAAACTTTTTATCAAAAATAGCCAGTTGCATTTTCTTTCTCATATGTGTTGAGAGTTGCTTATGATATTATCTAAAAGTGGATAAGGTTATTCGTGTTCTTCCAGTAAAATTTTGTGTTTCATATTGTAGATTCGGATCAAAAAGATTTACTCGTGAATTGTAATTGTTCCCTGTATTTCTTCCTTGGATGGTCTCTTAAAAGTTAGGGTTAAATCCATTCAAGCAGTTTACAATATAGACATTGAAGTAGAGCTCATAAGAAACAGTAACTAACAGACTCATCGAGAGGTGGTGGGTTTAAAAACTGTCTCATAAGTTTACACAATAAGTCCTGAAGAAATATAAGACTCTGTAGCCCAAATAAGAGGAAAGGCACTGATCATTTGTAAACAAACCCTTTAACCATACCAGTTACCCTTTACTTTTAAGCATTAGGATTAGTAGAGTAGGTATAGTAGGTAATTTAGCCAAAGTGTAACATATATACTTTTGTAAGATACATAGATCAATACACACATCTGAAGTCAGTTTGTTTAAGAAACTTATGCCATTCTGAGACTAGGAGACATCAGATTAAGACACTAAATCTGCTATAAAAAGCATTAGTTGAAGGAACAACTAGTGAGTAGGTATACCCGCCTAGGTCCTGCAAAGCCTAAAGTGAGAGAGTTAGTAACCAAATAGGTTCACTCTATAAGTTGGCCAAGTCAATTGGAGGGTTTGATCATAGGAGTTAGCATTTCCTTAGAACCTATCCAATCTGTTGATTTGAGACCCAACAGATTGGCGACTCTGCTGGGGAAGAATTATTAAGACTCTAATGTGGGAGAGAACTTAGAAGAAATAAATAACTTATGTCCTCTATGAAAGAGGTGGCGACTCTGTAAAAAGGAAAATTAAATGAAAAAGATCAGTAGCATTCAGTATGTTTCAATATCCATATTTTTATGGAGAAGCATCTTCAGAAAAATATGCACAGTGGCAACCACAGCCAGAAAGAGGCAAGAATATTCCAAAAAGTTTTAAGCCATTGGATTTCAGTAATATCCCTGAGTATCCATATGCATTTCCTTGTGAGTTGAAGATTTGTATGCCGAGGTTCCATGGAGATGAAAGGGAATCACCAATTGGGCATCTAAAATCATTTTATTGGTTTATTGAGACCTTCAAAATCTACTCAGAAGAAACGATCATGAAATGGTTTGTGCTAACATTGGAGGATGTTGCAGAGCAGTCATTCAGCTTGTTACCCCCACAAAGTATCTCATCATGGGAAGAACTTGAGTGGTGGTTCATGGAAGAATTTTATGGTGTAATCGAGGACAACACTTCAGTTGCTAGCCTTTCAATTGGTTCTCCATACCAAAATCAGATTCAATCAGATTATGATTGTGGCAATGCAATCTACAACATAAGAAGAAAGGAAGGTGAATCTATAGAAAAACTGATTGGCAGAATAATGGTGACTTATTTCCAAATGCCTGATAATATAAAACTTAATTTAGATATACTGGAGGAATTAATCGTGAGAGAATGTGGGTCTGACAGTTTGGAATCAACATGTTCAATTATTGAAGAATTGAATAAAAAACTACATGATTTGCATGAGACGAGTAACATCAATATAAGAGATGCAAATGAAGATGAATATATAAAAGAATTAGTTATCCCTTTGGAAGTCCCATCTGATGAAGAAGCAATTGATGATGTTTGTGAGTACAAGTCAGAACCTGAAGAAATTGTCGCTAACATTGATGAAGAATATTGTACCAGTCATGAGGAAAGTGAGTCCATACCTGAGTACCTTGATGAAACAATTGATAAAGAAGAGGTATACAAATTTGAAAATGGCTTTCAAATATTTTCAAACCCCTTATGTGATGAAGTGATAGAGGAAAATCATATTCCCTACTGCCATGGTATGTGTGAAAAGGATTTTCATGTATTCTCAAATCCTTTATATGATGAAGAATGAAAAAATTTCAGATAGTATGGACAATACAAACATGTGTGAAGACAACATGGGTAATAATATGACTAAGTCATGTGATAAAAGGACCACAAAAATAAGAGAGTTACAAAACGAAGGTACATCACATAGAGATAAAATAAAAGGTGAAAAGAAGTACCAGTTAGATAATATGCAACATTCCAATAAAATAGAGATGAAGAATATGCAGATGCCACAAGAAGCAAACTTTTGTAAAAGTATAAATACCATTTCCTATGGAATAGGGGATAATGATAATCCAGGTGAAATAAAGAATCCCTATAAAATAAGGATGGATGATGCATCTTATGACAAGAATTTCCAATCAGGTGATATCAATAATTTCAAAGTTTTTATACTACATGATGAGAATCAGATGTTTGATAGAGGAAAGAATTAGTGTTCAGTTTTTGGGGCTTGGAGCCACTACATGCAGTTTTGAGATAATCTACATAAGGGAGATGATTTGACACATCCAGTCTACTTTACCAGAGATAGATGGATTCTTGCTATGCCCGCATGGGGCATGCATCCCCAGACAGAGCCACTGTTGGAACCCTAAATTTTGCAATTTTTAGAACTCCAGATTCCAAGACAAGGAATAAGAAAAATTATATATATATATATATATATATATATATATATATATATATATATATATATATATATATATATATATATATATATATATATATATATATTGAATAGGTACAAGTAACATGTTTTATATTTGTTGCACAATATGAAACCATAACATAAACACAATAATGGGCATAAAAAATGGATTGTGAAGCACCAAAGGGGGTATTTACATCATTTAAAGACCATTTATCCATTATATACCCATAAAATAGCCTTAAAATACCTCTAATATGCCTAAACAACTTGTAAAGTGACAATTAATTACATAAACTAAGGCAATTTCGGGATTTGGAATTATTTTTATTTAAAAGGGGGTTGTCTTTTCACCCAAAAGGGTATGAAAACCATTCAACCACATATATATGTGTGATGTAAAAAAAAAAAAAAGAGAATAGAGAGAAGGGGTGGAGGCAATTTTGTACTTTAAAACTTTTTATCAAAAATAACCAGTTGCATTTTCTTTCTCATATGTGTTGAGAGTTGCTTATGATATTATCTAAAAGTGGATAAGGTTATTCGTGTCCTTCCAGTAAAATTTTGTGTTTTATATTGTAGATTTGGATCAAAAAGATTTACTCGCGAATTGTAATTGTTCCTTGTATTTCTTCCTTGGATGGTCTCTTAAAAGTTAGGGTTAAATTCATTCAAGCAGTTTACAATATAGACATTGAAGTAGAGCTCATAAGAAACAGTAACTGACAGACTCATCGAGAGGTGGTGGGATTAAAAACGGTCTCATAAGTTTACACAATGAGTTCTGAAGAAATATAAGACTCTGTAGCCCAAATAAGAGGAAAGGCACTGATCATTTGTAAACAAACCCTTTAACCATACCAGTTACCCTTTACCTTTAAGCATTAGGATTAGTAGAGTAGGTATAGTAGGTAATTTAGCCAAAGTGTAACATATATACTTTTGTAAGATACATAGATCAATACACACATCTGAAATCAATCTGTTTAAGAAACTTATGCCATTCTGAGAATAGGAGATATCAAATTAAGACATTAAATCTGCTATAAAAAGCATTAGTTGAAGGAACAACTAGTGAGTAGGTATACCCGCCTAGGTCCTGCAAAGCCTAAAGTGAGAGAGTTAGTAACCAAATAGGTTCACTCTATAAGTTGGCCAAGTCAATTGGAGGTTTGATCATAGGAGTTGGCATTTCCTTAGAACCTATCCAATCTGTTGATTTGAGACCCAACACATCATGCTCTTAGAACCTCATTACGGAGCTTGTGCCTTGAAAGCCCTGATTTTGGAACATCAAAATCAACGTTTGGACGCACAACAAGGTTTAAAGAAGCAAGTCCCTATTCGAGAGCCTGTAGCGTCAAAATTCAATTTTGATGAACATAATTCTCTTAGAAGCTCATTTCAGAGCTTGTGCCTCGAAAGACCCAGTTTTCAAGTGGCAACTTAGAACCTTGTTTAAGAGCTTATGCCTCAAAATCTTTGGTTTCGAAGCATCGAAATTGGTGTTTGGAGGCACGACAAGCATTCAAGATTCAAGTCCCTATTCCGGAGCCTCTAGTGTCAAAACATGATTTTGATGCACATCATGCTCTTAGAACCTTGTTTCGGAGTGTGGCTTGAAAGCTCGAGTTTCAAAACATCAAAATCAATGTTTAAAGGAACAACAAGGTTTCAAGACACAAGTTCCAATTCTCAAGCTGATAACGTCAAAACACGATTTTGACAAACATGGTGTTCCTAGAACCTCATTTTGGAGGTTGTACCTCAAAAGCCTCATTTTTGGAGCATATAAATTAGTGTTTGTAGGCACAACAAGGTTTCAAGACACAAGTCCCAATTCGAGCATCGGTAGCATCAAAACGCAATTTTGATGTACATCGTCCTCTTAGAACCTCATTTCGGAGCTTGTGCCTTGAAAGCCCTAATTTTGGAACATCAAAATCAATGTTTTGAGGCACAACAAGGTTTCAAGAAGTAAGTCCCTATTCCAGAGCCTGTAGCATCAAAATTCCATTTTGACGCACATCATTCTCTTAGAAGCTCATTTCGGAGCCTGCGCCTCGAAAGACCCTATTTTCAAGCATCAAAGTCAATGTTTGGAGGCAGAACAAGGTTTCAAGATGCAAGTCCCGATTCTAGACTCAGTAGAATTTTGATACACATTGTGCTCTTAGAACCTCGTTTTAGAAATTGTGCTTCAAAAGCCCCAGTTTTGGAGCATCAAAATCATATTTGAAGGCACAACAAGGTTTCAAGATGTAAGTCTTGATTCTGGAATGGGTAGCATCAAAATTTGATTTTGACGCACATTGTGCTCTTAGAACCTTATTTTGAAGCTTATACCTCAAAATATTCAGTTTCGAAGCATCAAAATTGGTGTTTGGAGACACAACAAGCTTTCAAGAGGCAAGTCCCTATTTCGGAGCCTGTAGTGTCAAATCATGATTTTGATGCACATCGTGCTCTTAGAAGCTCATTTTGGAGCGTGTGGCTCGAAAGCTCTAGTTTCAAAACATCAAAATAAATGTTTAAAGGCACAACAAGGTTTCAAGATGCAAGTTCCGATTCTAGAGTCAATAGCATCAAAATCTGATTTTGGCGCATCATTCTCTAAGAATCTCATTTCGAAACGTGTGCCTTGAAAACCCTGGTTTTTTAGCATGAAAATCAGTGTTTTGAGGCACAACAAGATTTCAAGATGCAAGACCCGATTCTAGAGCCTGTAGCATGAAAATTCAATTTTGATGCATATTGTGCTCTTAGAACCCTGTTTTAGAAAATCGTGCCTCAAAAGCCCTAGTTTTGGAGCATCAAAATCGATGTTTGGAGGCAGAACAAGGTTTCAAGATGCAAGTCCTGATTTTGGAACTGATAGCGTTAAAGATTGATTTTGATGCACATAGTGCTCTTAGAACCTTGTTTTGGAGCTTATGCCTCAAAATCTTTGGTTTCGAAGCATCAAAATTGGTTTTTTCAGGCACAACAAGCTTTGAAGATGCAAGTTTCTATTTCGGAGCCTGTAGTGTCAAAACGTGATTTTGATGCACATCGTTCTCTTAGATCCTTGTTTCAGAGTGTGTGGCTCGAAAGCTCTAGTTTCAAAACATCAAAATCAATGTTTCAAGGAACAACAACGTTTCACGACAGAAGTCCTGATTCTCAAGCTGATAGTGTCAAAACACTATTTTGAAAAACATGGTGTTCTTAGAACCTCATTACGGAGGTTGTGCCTCAAAAGCATCATTTTTAGAGCATAAAAACTAGTGTTTGGAGGCACAACAAGGTTTCAAGACGCAAGTCCCAATTCCAGAGTTGGTAGCATCAAAATGTAATTTTGATGTACATCGTGCTCTTAGAACCTCATTTCGAAGCTTGTGCCTCAAAAGCCCCAGTTTCAGAGCATCAAAATCAGTGTTTTGAGGCACAACAAGGTTTCAAGATGCAAGCCCCGATTCTAGAGCCAGTAGCATCAAAATTCAATTTTGATGCACATTGTGCTTTTAGAACCCTATTTTAGAAATCATGCCTCAAAAGCCCCAATTTTGGAGCATCAAAATAAACTTTTGGAGGGACAACAAGGTTTCAAGATGCAAGTCGTGATTCTTGAGCCGGTAGCGTCAAAATTTGATTTTGAAACACATCGTGGTCTTAAAACCTTGTTTTGGAGCTTATGCCTCAAATTCATCAGTTTCGAAGCATCAAAATTGATGTTTGGAGGCACAACAAGCTTTCAAGATGCAAATCCCTATTCCGGAGCTCGTAGTGTCAAAACGTGATCATTGTTTGGAGGCACAACATGGTTTCAAGATGCAAGTCTTGATTCTCATGCTGGTAGCATCAAAATTTGATTTCGATGGACATTGTTCTCTTAGAACCTTGTTTCAAAGCTTGCACCTTGAACTCCCCATTTTCGGAACATCAAAATTGGTGTTTGGAGGCACAACAAGGTTTCAAGACGCAAGTCTTGATTCTAGAACCGGTAGTGTCAAAATACAATTTTGAAGCACATTGTGCTCTTAGAACCTTATTTCAGAGCTTGTCCCCCAAAAGCCTCGGTTTGTGAGCATCAAAATTGGTGTTTGGAGGCACAAGGTTGCAAGATGCAAGTCGTGATTTCGGAGCGGGTAGTCTCACAATGTGATTTTGATGAACATGGTGCTCTTAGAGGCTCATTTGCAGAGCTTGTGCCTCGAAAGCCCCAATTTTGAAAATTGAAATCAGTGTTTGGAGGCACAACAAGATTTCAAGAAGTAAGTCCCTATTCCGGAGTCTGTAGCATCAAAATTCCATTTTGACACACATCATTCTCTTATAAGCTCATTTCGGAGCTTGTGCCTCGAAATACCCAGTTTTGGAGCATCAAAATTAATGTTTGGAGGCACAACAATGTTTCAAGACACAAGTCCCAATTCCAGAGTTGGTAGTGTCAAAACGTAATTTTGATGTACATTGTGCTCTTAGAACCTCATTTTAGAGCTTGTGCCTTGAAATCCCTGATTTTGGAACATCAAAATCAATGTCTTGAGGCACAACAAGGTTTCAAGATGCAAATCCCGATTCTAGAGTCAATAGCATCAAAATCTGATTTTGGCGCACATCGTGCTCTTAGAACCTCATTTCGAAGCTTGTGCCTTCAAAGCTCCGGTTTTGGAGCATCAAAATCAGTGTTTTGAGGCACAACAAGGTTTCAAGAAGCAAGCCCTGATTCTAGAGCCAGTAGCATCAAAATTCAATTTTGATGCACATTGTGCTCTTAGAACCCTATTTAGAAATTGCGCCTCAAAAGCCTGTAGTTTCAAAACGTGATTTTGATGCACATCGTGCTCTTAGAACCTCATTTCACAGCATGTGGCTCGAAAGCTCCAGTTTCAAAACATCAAAATCAATGTTTAAAGGCACAACAAGGTTTCAAGACACAAGTCCATATTCTCAAGCTGATAGCGTCAAAACATGATTTTGACAAACATGGTGTTCTTAGAACCTCATTTCAGAGGTTGTGCCTAAAAAGCCTCGATTTTGGAGCATAAAAATAAGCGTTTGGAGGCACAACAAGGTTTCAAGACACAAGTCCCAATTCCAAAGTCGGTTGCGTCAAAGCACAATTTTGATGTACATCGTGCTCTTAGAACCTCATTTCGGAGCTTGTGCATTGAAAGGCCTGATTTTGGAACATCAAAATCAGTGTTTGGAGGCACAACAAGGTTTCAAGAAGCAAGTCCCTATTTCGGAGCTTGTAGCGTTAAAATTTTATTTTGAGGCACATCATTCTCTTAGAAGCTCATTTCAGAGCTTGTGCCTGGAAAGACCCAATTTTTGAGCATCAAAATCAATGTTTGGAGGCACAACAAGGTTTCAAGATGCAAGTCCCGATTCTAGAGTCAATAGCATCAAAATCTAATTTTGGTGCACTTCGTGCTCTTAGAACCTCATTTTGGAGCTTGTGCCTCAAAAGCCCTGGTTTCAGATCATCAAAATTAGTGTTTTGAGGCACAACAAGGTTTCAAGAGACAAGCCTCTATTCTAGAGCCAATAGCATCAAAATTCAAGTTTTATGCACATTATGCCCTTAGAACCCTGTTTTAGAAATTGTGCCTGAAAAGCCCTAGTTTTGGAGCATCAAAATCGATGTATGGAGGCACAACAAAGTTTCAAGATGCAAGTCCTGATTCTGGAGCCGATAGCATCAAAATTTGATTTTGACGCACATCGTGCTCTTAGAACCTTGTTTTGAAGCTTATGCTTCAAAATCTTTGGTTTCAAACCATCAAAATTGGTGTTTGGAGGGACAACAAGCTTTGAAGACGCAAGTCCCTATTCTGGAGCCTGTAATGTGAAAAAGTGATTTTTATGCACCTCGTGCTCTTAGAACCTCATTTCGGAGCGTGTGCCTCAAAAGCTCCATTTTGAAAATATCAAAATCAATATTTAAAGGCACAACAAGGTTTCAAGACACTAGTCCCGATTCTCAAGCTGATAGCATCACAACACTATTTTGACAAACATGGTGTTCTTAGAACCTCATATCGGAGGTTGTGCCTCAAAAGCCTCATTTTTGGAGCATAAAAATTAGTGTTTGGAGGCACAACAAGGTTTCATGACACAAGTCCCAATTCCAGAGTGGGTAGCATCAAAACGCAATTTTGATGTACATCGTGCTCCTAGAACCTCATTTCAGAGCTTGTGCCTTCAAAGCCCTAATTTTGGCACATCAAAATCAATGTTTTGAGGCACAACAAGGTTTCAAGAAGCAAGTCCCTATTCCGGAGTCTGTAGCGTCAAAATTCCATTTTGACGCACATCATTCTCTTAGAACCTTATTTCAGAGCTTGTGCCTCGAAAGACCCAGTTTTGCAGCATCAAAATCAATGTTTGGAGGCACAACAAGGTTTCAAGATGCAAGTTTGAATTCTAGAGTCAATAGCGTCAAAATATGATTTTGGCACACATCATGCTCTTAGAACCTTATTTCGAAGCTTGTGGCTCGAAAGCCCCAGTTTCGGAGCATTAAAATAAGTGTTTTGAGGCAAATTAAGGTTTCAAGATGCAAGCCCCGATTCTAGAGCCAATAGCATCAAAATTCAACTTTGATGCACATTGTGCTCTTAGAACACTATTGTAGAAATTGTGCCTCAAAAGCCCTACTTTTGGAGCATCAAAATCGATGTTTGGAGGCACAAAAAGGTTTCAAGATGCAAGTCCCGATTCTAGAGTCAATAGCGTCAAAATCTAATTTTGGCGCACATCATGCTCTTAAAACCTCATTTTGAAGCTTGTGCCCCCAAAGCCCCAGATTCAGAGCATCAAAATTGGTGTTTTGAGGCACAACAAGGTTTCAAGATGCAAGCTCCGATTCTAGAGCCAGTACCATCAAAATTTAATTTTGATGCACATTGTGGTCTTAGAACCTTGTTTTAGAAATTGTTCCTCAAAAGCCCAAGTTTTGGAGAATAAAAATTGATGTTTGGTGGCACAACAAGGTTTCAAGACGCAAGTCCTTATTCTGGAGCCTGTAGTGTCAAAACATGATTTTGATGCACCTCATGCTCTTAGAACCTCATTTCGCAGCGTGTGGCTCGAAAGCTCCAGATTCAAAATATCAAAATCAATGTTTAAAGGCACAACAAGATTTCAAGACACAAGTCCAGATTCTCAAGCTGATACCGTCAAAACACGATTTCGACAAACATGGTGTTCTTAGAACCTCATTTCGGAGGTTGTTCCTCAAAAGCCTTATTTTTGGATCATAAAAATTAGTTTTTACAAGCACCACAAGATTTCAAGACACAAGTCCCAATTCCAGAGTCAGTACCATCAAAGCACATCTTTGATGTACACCGTGCTCTTAGAACCTCATTTTGGAGCTTGTGCCTTGAAAGCCCTGATTTCAACAACAAAGTCCCTATTCCTGAGCCTGTAGTGTCAAAATTTCATTTTGACGCACATCATTCTCTTAGAAACTCATTTCGAAGCTTGTGCCATGAAAGACCTAGTTTTGGAGCATCAAAATCAATGTTTGGAGGCACAACAAGGTTGCAACATGCAAGTCCCGATTCTATAGTCAATAGCGTCAAAATCTGATTTTGGCGCACATAATGCTCTTAGAACCTCATTTTGAAGCTTGTGCCTCGAAAGCCCCCGTTTCAGAGCAACAAAATCAGTGTTTTGAGGAAAAACAAGGTTTCAAGATGCAAGCCCCGATTCTAGAGCCAGGAGCATCAAAATTCAATTTTGATGCACATTGTGCTCTTTGAACCTTGTGTTATAAATTGTGTTTGAAAAGCCCCAGTTTTGGAGCATCAAAATCAAAGTTTGGAGGCACAACAAGGTTTGAAGATGCAAGTCCTGATTCTGGAGCCGGTAGAGTCAAAATTTGATTTTGGGGCACATCATGTTCTTAGAACCTTGTTTTCGAGCTTATCCCTTAAAATCTTTGGTTTTGAAGCATCAAAATTGGTGTTTGGAGGCACAAGAAGCTTTCAAGATGCAAGTCCCTATTCTGGAGCTTGTAGTGTCAAAATGTGATTTGGATGCACATCGTGCTCTTAGAACCTCGTTTCAGAGCGTGTGGCTCGAAAGCTCTAGTTTCAGAACATCAAAATCAATGTTTAAAGGCACAACAAGGTTTCAAGACACAAGTCCCAATTCTCAATCTGATAACGTCAAAACACGATTTTGACAAACATGGTGTTCTTAGAACCTCATTTCAAAGGTTGTGCCTCAAAAGCCTCATTTTTGGAGCATAAAAATTAGTGTTTGGAGGCACAACAAGGTTTCAAAACACAAGTCCCAATTCTAGAGTCGGTAGCGTCAAAACGTAATTTTGATGTACATCATTTTGAATTAAAAGTCCTGATTTTGGAACATCAAAATCAGTGTTTAGAGGCACAACAAGATTTCAATAAGCAAGTCCCTATTCCGGAGCCTGTAGCGTCAAAATTCCATTTTGACGCACATCATTCTCTTAGAAGCTCATTTCAGAGCTTGTGCCTAGAAAGACCCTATTTTGGAGCGTCAAAATCAGTGTTTGGAGGTACAACAAGGTTTCAAGATGCAAGTCCTGATTCTAAAGTCAATATCATCAAAATCTTATTTTGGCGCACATCGTGCTCTTGGAACCTCATTTCGAAGCTTGTGCCTCGAAAGCCCTGGTTTCAGAGAATCAAAATCAGTGTTTTGAGGCACAAAAAAGTTTCAAGTTGCAAGAACCGATTCTAGAGCCAGTAGCATCAAAATTCAATTTTGATGCACATTGTGTTTTTAGAACCTTGTTTTAGAAATTGTACATTTTGATGCACATTGTGTTTTTAGAACCCTGTTTTAGAAATTGTACCTCAAAAGCCCCAGTTTTGGAGCATCAAAATTGATGTTTGGAAGCACAACAAGGTTTCAAGATGCAAGTCCTGATTCTGGAGCCATAGCATCAAAATTTTATTTTCATGCACATTGTGCTTTTATAACCTTGTTTTGGAGCTTATGCCTCAAAATCTTCGGTTTCAAATCTTCAAAATTGGTGTTTGGAGATACAACAAGCTTTCAAGATGCAAGTCCCTATTTCGGAGCCTGTAGTGACAAAATGTTATTTTGAAACACATCGTGCTCTTAGAACCTCGTTTCGGAGCATGTGGCTCAAAAGCTCCAGTTTCAAAACATCAAAATCAATGTTTAAAGGCATAACAAGGTTTCAAGACACAAGTCCATATTCTCAAGCTGATAGCATCAAAACATGATTTTGACAAACATGGTGTTCTTAGAACCTCATTTCAGAGGTTGTGCCTAAAAAGCCTCGATTTTGGAGCATAAAAATAAGCGTTTGGAGGCACAACAAGGTTTCAAGACACAAGTCCCAATTCCAAAGTCGGTTGCGTCAAAGCGCAATTTTGATGTACATCGTGCTCTTAGAACCTCATTTCGGAGCTTGTGCATTGAAAGGCCTGATTTTGGAACATCAAAATCAGTGTTTGGAGGCACAACAAGGTTTCAAGAAGCAAGTCCCTATTTCGGAACTTGTAGCGTTAAAATTTTATTTTGAGGCACATCATTCTCTTAGAAGCTCATTTCAGAGCTTGTGCCTGGAAAGACCCAATTTTCGAGCATCAAAATCAATGTTTGGAGGCACAACAAGGTTTCAAGATGCAAGTCCCGATTCTAGAGTCAATAGCATCAAAATCTAATTTTGGTGCACTTCGTGCTCTTAGAACCTCATTTTGGAGCTTGTGCCTCAAAAGCCCTGGTTTCAGATCATCAAAATTAGTGTTTTGAGGCACAACAAGGTTTCAAGAGACAAGCCTCTATTCTAGAGCCAATAGCATCAAAATTCAAGTTTTATGCACATTATGCCCTTAGAACCCTGTTTTAGAAATTGTGCCTGAAAAGCCCTAGTTTTGGAGCATCAAAATCGATGTATGGAGGCACAACAAAGTTTCAAGATGCAAGTCCTGATTTTGGAGCCGATAGCATCAAAATTTGATTTTGACGCACATCGTGCTCTTAGAACCTTGTTTTGAAGCTTATGCTTCAAAATCTTTGGTTTCAAACCATCAAAATTGGTGTTTGGAGGGACAACAAGCTTTGAAGACGCAAGTCCCTATTCTGGAGCCTGTAATGTGAAAAAGTGATTTTTATGCACCTCGTGCTCTTAGAACCTCATTTCGGAGCGTGTGCCTCAAAAGCTCCATTTTGAAAATATCAAAATCAATATTTAAAGGCACAACAAGGTTTCAAGACACTAGTCCCGATTCTCAAGCTGATAGCATCACAACACTATTTTGACAAACATGGTGTTCTTAGAACCTCATATCGGAGGTTGTGCCTCAAAAGCCTCATTTTTGGAGCATAAAAATTAGTGTTTGGAGGCACAACAAGGTTTCATGACACAAGTCCCAATTCCAGAGTGGGTAGCATCAAAACGCAATTTTGATGTACATCGTGCTCCTAGAACCTCATTTCAGAGCTTGTGCCTTCAAAGCCCTAATTTTGGCACATCAAAATCAATGTTTTGAGGCACAACAAGGTTTCAAGAAGCAAGTCCCTATTCCGGAGTCTGTAGCGTCAAAATTCCATTTTGACGCACATCATTCTCTTAGAACCTTATTTCAGAGCTTGTGCCTCGAAAGACCCAGTTTTGCAGCATCAAAATCAATGTTTGGAGGCACAACAAGGTTTCAAGATGCAAGTTTGAATTCTAGAGTCAATAGCGTCAAAATATGATTTTGGCACACATCATGCTCTTAGAACCTTATTTCGAAGCTTGTGGCTCGAAAGCCCCAGTTTCGGAGCATTAAAATAAGTGTTTTGAGGCAAATTAAGGTTTCAAGATGCAAGCCCCGATTCTAGAGCCAATAGCATCAAAATTCAACTTTGATGCACATTGTGCTCTTAGAACACTATTGTAGAAATTGTGCCTCAAAAGCCCTACTTTTGGAGCATCAAAATCGATGTTTGGAGGCACAAAAAGGTTTCAAGATGCAAGTCCCGATTCTAGAGTCAATAGCGTCAAAATCTAATTTTGGCGCACATCATGCTCTTAAAACCTCATTTTGAAGCTTGTGCCCCCAAAGCCCCAGATTCAGAGCATCAAAATTGGTGTTTTGAGGCACAACAAGGTTTCAAGATGCAAGCTCCGATTCTAGAGCCAGTACCATCAAAATTTAATTTTGATGCACATTGTGGTCTTAGAACCTTGTTTTAGAAATTGTTCCTCAAAAGCCCAAGTTTTGGAGAATAAAAATTGATGTTTGGTGGCACAACAAGGTTTCAAGACGCAAGTCCTTATTCTGGAGCCTGTAGTGTCAAAACATGATTTTGATGCACCTCATGCTCTTAGAACCTCATTTCGCAGCGTGTGGCTCGAAAGCTCCAGATTCAAAATATCAAAATCAATGTTTAAAGGCACAACAAGATTTCAAGACACAAGTCCAGATTCTCAAGCTGATACCGTCAAAACACGATTTCGACAAACATGGTGTTCTTAGAACCTCATTTCGGAGGTTGTTCCTCAAAAGCCTTATTTTTGGATCATAAAAATTAGTTTTTACAAGCACCACAAGATTTCAAGACACAAGTCCCAATTCCAGAGTCAGTACCATCAAAGCACATCTTTGATGTACACCGTGCTCTTAGAACCTCATTTTGGAGCTTGTGCCTTGAAAGCCCTGATTTCAACAACAAAGTCCCTATTCCTGAGCCTGTAGTGTCAAAATTTCATTTTGACGCACATCATTCTCTTAGAAACTCATTTCGAAGCTTGTGCCATGAAAGACCTAGTTTTGGAGCATCAAAATCAATGTTTGGAGGCACAACAAGGTTGCAACATGCAAGTCCCGATTCTATAGTCAATAGCGTCAAAATCTGATTTTGGCGCACATAATGCTCTTAGAACCTCATTTTGAAGCTTGTGCCTCGAAAGCCCCCGTTTCAGAGCAACAAAATCAGTGTTTTGAGGAAAAACAAGGTTTCAAGATGCAAGCCCCGATTCTAGAGCCAGGAGCATCAAAATTCAATTTTGATGCACATTGTGCTCTTTGAACCTTGTGTTATAAATTGTGTTTGAAAAGCCCCAGTTTTGGAGCATCAAAATCAAAGTTTGGAGGCACAACAAGGTTTGAAGATGCAAGTCCTGATTCTGGAGCCGGTAGAGTCAAAATTTGATTTTGGGGCACATCATGTTCTTAGAACCTTGTTTTCGAGCTTATCCCTTAAAATCTTTGGTTTTGAAGCATCAAAATTGGTGTTTGGAGGCACAAGAAGCTTTCAAGATGCAAGTCCCTATTCTGGAGCTTGTAGTGTCAAAATGTGATTTGGATGCACATCGTGCTCTTAGAACCTCGTTTCAGAGCGTGTGGCTCGAAAGCTCTAGTTTCAGAACATCAAAATCAATGTTTAAAGGCACAACAAGGTTTCAAGACACAAGTCCCAATTCTCAATCTGATAACGTCAAAACACGATTTTGACAAACATGGTGTTCTTAGAACCTCATTTCAAAGGTTGTGCCTCAAAAGCCTCATTTTTGGAGCATAAAAATTAGTGTTTGGAGGCACAACAAGGTTTCAAAACACAAGTCCCAATTCTAGAGTCGGTAGCGTCAAAACGTAATTTTGATGTACATCATTTTGAATTAAAAGTCCTGATTTTGGAACATCAAAATCAGTGTTTAGAGGCACAACAAGATTTCAATAAGCAAGTCCCTATTCCGGAGCCTGTAGCGTCAAAATTCCATTTTGACGCACATCATTCTCTTAGAAGCTCATTTCAGAGCTTGTGCCTAGAAAGACCCTATTTTGGAGCGTCAAAATCAGTGTTTGGAGGTACAACAAGGTTTCAAGATGCAAGTCCTGATTCTAAAGTCAATATCATCAAAATCTTATTTTGGCGCACATCGTGCTCTTGGAACCTCATTTCGAAGCTTGTGCCTCGAAAGCCCTGGTTTCAGAGAATCAAAATCAGTGTTTTGAGGCACAAAAAAGTTTCAAGTTGCAAGAACCGATTCTAGAGCCAGTAGCATCAAAATTCAATTTTGATGCACATTGTGTTTTTAGAACCTTGTTTTAGAAATTGTACATTTTGATGCACATTGTGTTTTTAGAACCCTGTTTTAGAAATTGTACCTCAAAAGCCCCAGTTTTGGAGCATCAAAATTGATGTTTGGAAGCACAACAAGGTTTCAAGATGCAAGTCCTGATTCTGGAGCCATAGCATCAAAATTTTATTTTCATGCACATTGTGCTTTTATAACCTTGTTTTGGAGCTTATGCCTCAAAATCTTCGGTTTCAAATCTTCAAAATTGGTGTTTGGAGATACAACAAGCTTTCAAGATGCAAGTCCCTATTTCGGAGCCTGTAGTGACAAAATGTTATTTTGAAACACATCGTGCTCTTAGAACCTCGTTTCGGAGCATGTGGCTCAAAAGCTCCAGTTTCAAAACATCAAAATCAATGTTTAAAGGCATAACAAGGTTTCAAGACACAAGTCCATATTCTCAAGCTGATAGCATCAAAACATGATTTTGACAAACATGGTGTTCTTAGAACCTCATTTCAGAGGTTGTGCCTAAAAAGCCTCGATTTTGGAGCATAAAAATAAGCGTTTGGAGGCACAACAAGGTTTCAAGACACAAGTCCCAATTCCAAAGTCGGTTGCGTCAAAGCGCAATTTTGATGTACATCGTGCTCTTAGAACCTCATTTCGGAGCTTGTGCATTGAAAGGCCTGATTTTGGAACATCAAAATCAGTGTTTGGAGGCACAACAAGGTTTCAAGAAGCAAGTCCCTATTTCGGAACTTGTAGCGTTAAAATTTTATTTTGAGGCACATCATTCTCTTAGAAGCTCATTTCAGAGCTTGTGCCTGGAAAGACCCAATTTTCGAGCATCAAAATCAATGTTTGGAGGCACAACAAGGTTTCAAGATGCAAGTCCCGATTCTAGAGTCAATAGCATCAAAATCTAATTTTGGTGCACTTCGTGCTCTTAGAACCTCATTTTGGAGCTTGTGCCTCAAAAGCCCTGGTTTCAGATCATCAAAATTAGTGTTTTGAGGCACAACAAGGTTTCAAGAGACAAGCCTCTATTCTAGAGCCAATAGCATCAAAATTCAAGTTTTATGCACATTATGCCCTTAGAACCCTGTTTTAGAAATTGTGCCTGAAAAGCCCTAGTTTTGGAGCATCAAAATCGATGTATGGAGGCACAACAAAGTTTCAAGATGCAAGTCCTGATTTTGGAGCCGATAGCATCAAAATTTGATTTTGACGCACATCGTGCTCTTAGAACCTTGTTTTGAAGCTTATGCTTCAAAATCTTTGGTTTCAAACCATCAAAATTGGTGTTTGGAGGGACAACAAGCTTTGAAGACGCAAGTCCCTATTCTGGAGCCTGTAATGTGAAAAAGTGATTTTTATGCACCTCGTGCTCTTAGAACCTCATTTCGGAGCGTGTGCCTCAAAAGCTCCATTTTGAAAATATCAAAATCAATATTTAAAGGCACAACAAGGTTTCAAGACACTAGTCCCGATTCTCAAGCTGATAGCATCACAACACTATTTTGACAAACATGGTGTTCTTAGAACCTCATATCGGAGGTTGTGCCTCAAAAGCCTCATTTTTGGAGCATAAAAATTAGTGTTTGGAGGCACAACAAGGTTTCATGACACAAGTCCCAATTCCAGAGTGGGTAGCATCAAAACGCAATTTTGATGTACATCGTGCTCCTAGAACCTCATTTCAGAGCTTGTGCCTTCAAAGCCCTAATTTTGGCACATCAAAATCAATGTTTTGAGGCACAACAAGGTTTCAAGAAGCAAGTCCCTATTCCGGAGTCTGTAGCGTCAAAATTCCATTTTGACGCACATCATTCTCTTAGAACCTTATTTCAGAGCTTGTGCCTCGAAAGACCCAGTTTTGCAGCATCAAAATCAATGTTTGGAGGCACAACAAGGTTTCAAGATGCAAGTTTGAATTCTAGAGTCAATAGCGTCAAAATATGATTTTGGCACACATCATGCTCTTAGAACCTTATTTCGAAGCTTGTGGCTCGAAAGCCCCAGTTTCGGAGCATTAAAATAAGTGTTTTGAGGCAAATTAAGGTTTCAAGATGCAAGCCCCGATTCTAGAGCCAATAGCATCAAAATTCAACTTTGATGCACATTGTGCTCTTAGAACACTATTGTAGAAATTGTGCCTCAAAAGCCCTACTTTTGGAGCATCAAAATCGATGTTTGGAGGCACAAAAAGGTTTCAAGATGCAAGTCCCGATTCTAGAGTCAATAGCGTCAAAATCTAATTTTGGCGCACATCATGCTCTTAAAACCTCATTTTGAAGCTTGTGCCCCCAAAGCCCCAGATTCAGAGCATCAAAATTGGTGTTTTGAGGCACAACAAGGTTTCAAGATGCAAGCTCCGATTCTAGAGCCAGTACCATCAAAATTTAATTTTGATGCACATTGTGGTCTTAGAACCTTGTTTTAGAAATTGTACCTTAGAACCTTATTTCGGAGGTTGTGACTCAAAAGCCTCGTTTTTGGAACATAAAAATTAGTGTTTGGAGGCACAACAATGTTTCAAAAAGCAAGTCCCTATTCTAGAGCCTGTAGCATCCAAATTCCATTTTGACACACATCATTCTCTTAGAAGCTCAATTCAGAGCTTGTGCCTAAAAAGACCCAATTTTGGAGCATCAAAATCAATGTTTGGAGGCACAACAAAGTTTCAAGATGCAAGTCCTGATTCTAGAGTCAATATCACCAAAATCTGATTTTGGTGCACATCGTGCTCTTAAAACCTCATTTCGAAGCTTGTGCCTTGAAAGCCTCGGTTTCAGAGCATCAAAATCAGTATTTTGAGGCACAACAAGGTTTCAAGATGCAAGCCCCGATTGTAGAGCCAGTAGCATCAAAATTCAATTTTGATACAAATTGTGCTCTTAGAACCCTATTTTAGAAATTGTGCTCTTAGAACCCCGTTTTGGAGCTTATGCTTCAAAATATTCGGTTTTGAAGCATCAAAATTCATGTTTGAAGGCACAACAAGGTTTCAAGATGCATGTCCTGATTCTGGAGTCGTAGCATCGAAATTTTATTTTGGCGCACATCATGCTTTTAGAACCTTGTTTTGGAGCTTATGCATCAAAATCTTTGGTTTTGAAGCATCAAAATTGGTGTTTGGAGGCACACAAAGCTTTCAATATGCAAGTCCCTATTTCGGAGCCTGTAGTTCAAAACGTAATTTTGATTCACATCGTGCTCTTAGAACCTCATTTCGGAGCGTGTGGCTCGAAAGCTCCAGTTTCAAAACCTCAAAATCAATATTTAAAGGCACAACAAGGTTTCAAGACACAAGTCCCGATTCTCAAGCTGATAGCATCAAAACACGATTTTGACAAACATGGTGTTCTTAGAACTCATTTCGGAGGTTGTGCCTCAAAAGCCTCATTTTTGGAGCATAAAAATTAATGTTTGGAGGCACAACAAGGTTTCAAGACACAAGTCCCAATTCTAGAGTCGGTAGCGTCAAAACGCAATTTTGATGTACATTGTGCTCTTAGAACCTCATTTCGAAGCTTGTTCCTTAAAAGCCTTGATTTTGGAAGATCAAAAATATTTTTTGGAGGCACAACAATGTTTCAAGATGCAAGTCCCGATTCTCGTGCTGGTAGCATCAAAATTCAATTTTGATGCACATCATTCTCTTATAACCTTGTTTCTAAGCTTGCACCTCGAACGCCCCGATTTCAGAATATCAAAATTTTTGTTTGGAGGCACAAGAAGGTTTCAAGATGCAATTCCCGATTCCAGAGCCGGTAGTGTCAAAATGCGACTTTGAAGCACATCGTTCTCTTAGAACCTTATTTAGGAGCTTGTCCCTAGAACATGATTTTGATGCACATCGTGCTCTTAGAACCTCATTTCTGAGCCTGTGGCTTGAAAGCTTGAGTTTCAAAACATCAAAATCAATGTTTCAAGTTGCAATTCCTAATTCTAGAGTCAATAGCATCAAAATATGATTTTGGCACACATCGTGCTCTTAGAACCTCATTTCAAAGATTGTGCTCTCGAAAGCCCTTGTTTTGGAGCATTAAAATCAGTGTTTTGAGGCACAACAAGGTTTCAAGATGCAAGCCCCGATTCTAGAGACAGTAGCAGTAAAATTCAATTTTGATGCACATTGTGCTCTTAGAACCCTATTTTGGAAATTGTGCCTCAAAAGCCCCAGTTTTGGAGCATCAAAATCGATGTTTGGAGGCACAACAAGGTTTCAAGACACAAGTCCCAACTCCAGAGTCGGTAGCGTCAAAACAAAATTTTGATGTACATCATGCTCTTAAAACCTCATTTCGGAGCTTGTGCCTTGAAAGCCCTGATTTTGGAACATCAAAATCAAATGTTTTGAGACACAACAAGGTTTCAAGAAGCAAGTCCCTATTCCGGAGCCTAATGCGTCAAAAATCCATTTTGATGCACATCATTCTCTAAGAAGGTCATTTCGGAGCTTGTGCCTCGAAAGACCTAGTTTTGGAGCATCAAAATCAATGTTTGGAGGCACAACAAAGTTTCAATATGCAAGTCGTGATTCTAGATTCAATAGCGTTAAAATCTGATTTTGGCGCACATCATGCTCCTAGAACCTTATTTTGAAGCTTGTGCCTCGAAAGCCCCGGTTTTGGAGCATCAAAATCATTTTTGTGAGGAACAACAAGGTTTCAAGATGCATGTCCCTATTTTGGAGGCTGTAGCGTCAAAATTCACTTTTGACACACATCATTCTCTTAGAATCTCATTTCGGAGCTTGTGCCTCAAAAGACCCAGTTTTGGAGCATCAAAATCAATTTTTGGAGGCACAACAAGGTTTCAAGATGCAAGTCTTGATTCTGGAGTCAATAGCATCAAAATCTGATTTTGGTGCACATCGTACTCTTAGAACCTCATTTCAAAGCTTGTGCCTCGAAAGCCTTGGTTTCAGAGCATCAGAATTAGTGTTTTGATGCACAACAAGGTTTCAAGATGCAAGCCCCGATTTTAGAGCCAGTAGTATCAAAATTCAATTTTGATGCACATTGTGCTCTTAGAACCCTGTTTTCGAAATTGTGCCTCAAAAGCCCTAGTTTTGGAGCATCAAAATCGATGTTTGGAGGCACAACAAGGTTTCAAGATGCAAGTCTTGATTCTGGAGCCAATAGCGTCAAAATTTGATTTTGACGCACATTGTGCTCTTAGAACCTTGTTTTGGAGCTTATGCCTCAAAATCATCAGTTTCAAAGCATCAAAATTTGTGTTTGGAAGCATAACAAGCTTTCAAGACGCAAGTCCCTATTCTGGAGACTGTATTGTCAAAACGTGACTTTGATGCACATCATGCTCTTAGAAGCTCATTTCAGAGTGTGTGGCTCGAAAGCTCCAGTTTCAAAACATCAAAATCAATGTTAAAAGACACAACAATGTTTCAAGACACAAGTCACGATTCTCAAGCTAATAGCGTCAAAATACGATTTTGATAAACATGGTGTTCTTAGAACCTCATTTCGAAGGTTGTGCCTCAAAAGCCTCCTTTTTGGAGCATAAAAAGTAGTGCTTGGAGGCATGACAAGGTTTCAAGACACAAGACCCAATTTTAGAGTCGGTAGCGTCAAAATACAATTTTGATGTACATCGTGCTCTTAGAACCTCATTTTGGATCTTGTGCCTCGAAAGCCCTGATTTTGGAACATAAAATCAGTGTTTGGAGGCACAACAAGTTTTCAAGAAGGAAGTTCCTATTCCGGAGCCTGTAGTATCAAAATTCAAGTTTGATGCACATTGTGCTCTTAGAACCCCGTTTCATGCAAGTCCTGATTCTGGAGCCGGTAGCGTCAAAATTTGATTTTGACGCACATTGTGCTCTTAGAACCTTCTTTTGGAGCTTATGCCTCAAAATCTTTGGTTTCGAAGCATCAAAATTGGTGTTTGTAGGCACAACAAGCTTTCAAGATGCAAGTCCCTATTTCGGAGCCTATATTGTCAAAATGTGATTTTGATGCACATCGTGCTCTTAGAACCTTATTTTGGAAGTTATGCCTTTCGTGATTTTGATGTACATCGTGATTTTGATGCACATCATTCTCTTAGAAGCTCATTTCAGAGCTTGTGCCTCGAAAGACCCAGTTTTGGAGCGTCACAATCAATGTTTGGAGGCACAACAAGGTTTCAAGATGCAAGTCCCGATTCTAGAGGCAATAGCATCAAAATTTGATTTTGACACACATCGTGCTCTTAGAACCTCATTTCGAAGCTTGTGCTTCGAAAGCCTCGATTTTGGAACATCAAAATTAGTGTTTTGAGGCACAAGAAGGTGGCAAGATGCAAGTCCTTATTCTGGAGCAGGTAGCGTCAAAATTTGATTTTGACGCACATTATGCTCTTAGAACCTTATTTTGAACCTTATGCCTCAAAATCTTTAGTTTCGAAGCATCAAAATTGGTGTTTGGAGACACAACAAGCTTTCAAGACGCAAGTCCCTATTCCAAAGCTGTAGTGTCAAAACATTATTTCGATGCACATTATGCTCTTAGAACCTCATTTTGGAGCGTGTGGCTCAAAAGCTCTAGTTTCAAAACATCAAAATGAATGTTTAAAGGCACAACAAGGTTTCAAGACACAAGTCCCGATTCTCAAGCTCATAGCGTCAAAACATGATTTTGACGAACATGGTGTTCTTAGAACCTCATTTCAGAGGTTGTGCCTCAAAAGCCTCATTTTCAAGTATAAAAATTAGTGTTTGGAGGCACAACAAGTCCCAATTCTCAAGCTCATAGTGTCAAAACATGATTTTGATGAACATGGTGTTCTTAGAACCACATTTTGGAGCTTGTGCCTTGAAAGCCCTGATTTTGGAACATCAAAATGAATGTTTTGAGGCACAAATATGTTTCAAAAAGCAAGTTCCTATTCCGGATCCTATAGCATCAAAATTCCATTTTGACACATGCACATCATTCTCTTAGAAGTTCATTTCGGAGCTTGTGCCTCGAAAGACCTAGTTTTGGAGCATCAAAATCAATGTTTGGAGGAACAACAAGGTTTCAAGATGCAATTCCCGATTCTAAAGTCAATAGCGTCAAAATCTGATTTTGGAGCATCAAAATCGATGTTTGGAGGCACAACAAGCTTTCAAGATACAAGTCCTGATTTTCGAGGCTAGTAGCGTCCAAATTTGATTTTGACGCACATTGTGCTCTTAGAACCTTGGTTTGGAGCTTGTGCCTGAAAATCTTCAGTTTCAAAGCATCAAAATTAATGTTTGAAGCCACAACAAGCTTTCAAGATGCAAGTCCCTATTCCGGAGCCTGTAGTGTGAAAACATGATTTTGATGCACATCATGCTCTTAGAACCTCGTTTCGGAGCGTGTGGTTTAAAATCTCCAGTATCAAAACATCAAAATCAATGTTTAAAGACACAACAAGATTTCAAGACACAAGTCTCGATTCTCAAGCTGATAGCGTCAAAACACGATTTTCACAAACATGGTCTTCTTAGAACCTCATTTTTGGAGGTTGTGCCTCAAAATCCTCATTTTTGGAGCATCAAAATCAATGTTTGGATATCATTTCGGAGCTTGTGCCTCGAAAGACCAAGTTTTGGAGCATCAAAATCAATGTTTGGAGGCACAACAAGGTTTCAAGATGCAAGTATCGATTCTAGAGTCAATAGCATCAAAGTCTGATTTTGGTGCACATCGTGCTCTTAGAACCTCATTGCTAGGCTTGTGCCTCGAAAGCCCCGGTTTTGGAGCTTCAAAAAAAGTGTTTTTTGGAACAACAAGGTTTTAAGATGCAAGCCCCGATTCTAGAGCCAATAGCATCAAAATCTGACTTTGGCACACATCGTACTTTTAGAACCTCATTTCAAAGCTTGTGCCTCGAAAGCCCTGGTTTCGGAGCATCAAAATCAGTGTTTTGAGGCACAACAAGGTTTCAAGATGTAAGCCCCGATTCTAGAGCCAGTAGCATCAAAACTCAATTTTGATGCACATTGTGCTCTTAGAACCCTGTTTTTGAAATTGTGCCTCAAAAGCCCCAATTTTGGAGCTTGAAAATTGATGTTTGGAGGCACAACAAGGTTTCAAGATGCAAGTCCTGATTCTGGAGCCGGTAGCGTCAAAATTTGATTTTGATGCACATCGTGCTCTTAGAACCTTGTTTTGGACCTTATGCTTTAAAATCTTCGCTTTCAAAGCATCAAAATTGGTTTTTGGGGGCACAACAAGCTTACAAAATGCAAGTCCCTATTCCAGAGCCTATAGTATCAGAACATTATTTTGATGCACATCATGCTCTTATAGAGCATGGGGCTCAAAAGCTCCAGTTTCAAAACATCAAAATCAATGTTTAAAGGAAGAAAAAGGTTTCAAGACACAAGTCTTGATTCTCAAGCTGATAGCGTCAAAACATGATTTTGACAAACATGGTGTTCTTAGAACCTCATTTCGGCGGTTGTGCCTCAAAATCCTCATTTTTGGAGCATAAAAATTAGTGTTTAGAGGCACAACAAGGTTTCAAGACACAATTCCCAATTCCAGAGTCGGTAGCGTCAAAACGCAATTTTCATGTACATCGTGCTTTTAGAAGCTCATTTCAGAGCTTGTGGCTTGAAAGCCCTAATTTTGGAACATTAAAATTAGTGTTTGGAGGCACACCAAGGTTTAAAGAAGCAAGTCCCTATTCCAGACCATAGCGTCAAAATTCCATTTTGACGCACATAATTCTCTTAGAAGCTCATTTCGAAGCTTGTGCCTCAAAAGACCTAGTTTTGGAGCGTCAAAATCAATGTTTGGAGGCACAACAAGGTTTGAAGATGCAAGTCCCGATTCTAGAGTTAATAGCGTCAAAATCTGATATTGGCATACATTGTGCTCTTAAAACTTCATTTCGAGGCTTGCGCCTCGAAAGCCCTGGTTTTAGAGATCCAAAATCAGTGTTTTGAGGAACAACATTGTTCAAGATGCAAGCCCTGACTCTAGAGCTAGTAGCATCAAAATTCAATTTTGATGCACATTGTTCTCTTAGAACCCTATTTTAGAAATTGTGCCTCAAAAGCCGCAGTTTTGGAGCATCAAAATCGATGTTCGGAGGTACAAAAAGGTTTCAAGATGCAAGTCCTGATTCTGGAGCCGGTAGCGCCAAAATTTTATTTTGGCGCAGTGCTCTTAGAACCTTGTTTTAGAGCTTATGCCTCAAAATCTTTGGTTTCGAAGCATCGAAATTGGTGTTTGGAGGCACAACAAGCTTTCAAGATGCAAGTCCCTATTCCAGAGCCTGTAGTGTCAAAACGTGATTTTGATGCACATCGTGCTCTTAGAACCTTGTTTCGAAGCGTGTGGCTTGAAAGCTCGAGTTTCAAAACATCAAAATCAATTTTTCAAAGCACGATTTTGACAAACATGGTGTTCTTAGAACCTCATTTTAGAGCTTGTGCCTCAAAAGCCTCATTTTTGGAGCATAAAAATTAGTATTTGGAGGCACAACAAGGTTTCAGGACAGAAGTCCCAATTCCAGAGTTGGTAGCGTCAAAATGCAATTTTGATGTACATCATCCTCTTAGAACCTCATTTTGGAGCTTGTGCCTTGAAAGCCCTGATTTTGGAACATCAAAATCAATATTTTGAGGCACAACAAGGTTTCAAGAAGCAAGTCCCTATTTCGGAGCCTGTATTATCAAAATTCTATTTTGACGCACATCATTCTCTTAGAAGCTCATTTCCGAGACTATGCCTCAAAAGACCCAGTTTTCAAGCATCAAAATCAATGTTTGGAGGCAGAACAAGGTTTCAAGATGCAAGTCCTGATTATAGAGTCAATAGCGTCAAAATTTGATTTTGGCGCAAATAGTGCTCTTAGAATCTGATTTCGAAACTTGTGCCTCGAAAGGCCTCGTTTTGGAGCATCAAAATCATTATTTTAAGGCACAACAAGGTTTCAAGATGCAAGACCCGATTCTAGAGTCAGTAGCATCAAAATTCAATTTTGATGTACATTGTGCTCTTAGAACCCTGTTTTAGAAATTGTGCTTCAAAAGCCCCAGTTTTGGAGCATCAAAATCGATATTTGGAGGCACAACAAGGTTTCAAGACGCAAGTCCTGATTCTGGAGCCGCTAGCATCAAAATTTTATTTTGATGCACATCCTGCTCTTAGAACCTTGTTTTGGAGCTTATGCCTCAAAATCTTTGGTTTCGAAGCATCAAAATTGGTGTTTGGAGGTACAACAAGCTTTCAAGATGCAAGTCCCTATTCTGGAGCCTGTAGTGTCAAAACGTGATTTTTATGCACATCGTGCTCTTAGAACCTCATTTCGGAGCGTGTGATTCGAAAGCTCTAGTTTCAAAACATCAAAATCAATGTTTAAAGGCACAACAAGGTTTCGAGACACAAGTACTGATTCTCAAGCTGATAGCGTCAAAACATGATTTGGACAAACATGGTGTTCTTAGAACCTCATTTCGGAGGTTATGCCTCAAAAGCCTCATTTTAGGAGCATAAAAATTAGTGTTTGAGGCACAACAAGGTTTCAAGACACATGTCCCAATTCCAGAGTCGGTAGCGTGAAAATGCAATTTTGAAGTACATCGTGCTCTTAGAACCTCATTTCGGAGCTTTTGCCTTGAAAGCATTGTTTGGAGGCACAACAAGGTTTCAAGATGCAAGTCCCAATTCTCATGCTGGTAGCATCAAAATTTTATTTTGATGCACATCGTTCTCTTAGAACCTTGTTTCGAAGGTTGCACCTCGAACGCCCCGATTTCAGGATATAAAAATTGGTTTTTTGGAGGCACAACAAGGTTTGAAGATGCAAGTCCCGATTTTAGAGCTGGTAGTGTCAAAATGTGATTTTGAAGCACATTGTGCTCTTAGAACCTTATTTAGGAGCTTGTCCCTCAAAAGCCATAGTTTGAGAGCATCAAAATTGGTGTTTAGAGGCACAAGGTTGCAAGACACAAGTCACGATTTAGGATCCGGTAGTGTCAAAATGTGATTTTGACGCACATGGTGCTCTTAGAGCCTTGTTTTTGGAGCTTGTGGCTCGAAAGCCCTGATTTTGAAACATCGAAATCAGTGTTTGGAGGCACAACAAGGTTTCAAGAAGCAAGTCCCTTTTCCGAAGCCGTTTGGAGGCACAACAAGGTTTCAAGAAGCAAGTCCCTTTTCTGGAGCCTGTAGTGTCAAAAATACATTTTGACACACATCATTCTCTTAGAAGCTCATTTCAGAGCTTGTGCCTCGAAAGACCCAGTTTTGGAGCATGAAAAGCAATGTTTGGAGGCACAACAAGGTTTAAGGATGCAAGTCCCGATTCTAGAGTCAATAGCGTCAAAATCTGATTTTACCGCACATCGTGCTCTTAGAACCTCATTCCGAAGCTTGTGCCTCGAAATCCCCAGTTTCCGAGCATGAAAATCAGTGTTTTTTGGCACAACAAGGTTTTAAGACACAAGTCCTAGTTTTGGAGCACCAAAATTGATGTTTGGAAACAAAACAAGGTTTCAAGACACAAGTCCCAATTCCAGAGTCGGTAGCGTCAAAATGCAATTTTGATGTAAATCGTGCTCTTAAAACGTCATTTCAGAGCTTGTGCCTTGAAAGCCCTGATTTTGGCAAATATGAAAATCAATGTTTTGAGGCACAACAAGGTTACAAGAACCAAGTCCCTATTCCAAAGCCTAAAGCATCAAAATTTCATTTTGACGCACATCATCCTCTTAGAAGCTCATTTCAGAGCTTGTGCCTCGAAAGACCCAGATTTGGAGGATCAAAATTGATTTTTGGAGGCACAACAAGGTTTCAAGATGCAAGTTTCGATTCTAGAGTCAATAGCATCAAAATCTGATTTTGGCGCATCATTCTCTAAGAATCTCATTTCGAAGCATGTGGCTCGAAAGCCTTAGTTTTTTAGCATCAAAATCAGTGTTTTGAGGCACAACAAGGTTTCAAGATGAAAGCCCCGATTCTAGAGCCAGTAGCATCAAAATTCAATTTTGATTCACATTGTGCTCTTAGAACCCTGTTTTAGAAATTGTGCCCCAAAAGCCCCAGTTTTGGAGCATCAAAATCAACTTTTGAAGGGACAACAAGGTTTCAAGATGCAAGTCCTGATTCTTGAGCCGGTAGCATGAAAATTTGATTTTGACACACATCATGCTCTTTGAACCTTGTTTTGGAGCTTATGCCTCAAAATCATCGGTTTCAAAGCATCAAAATTGATGTTTGGAGGCACAAAAAGCTTTTAAGATGCAAGTCCCTATTCCGAAGCCTGTAGTGTCAAAATGTGATTTTGATGCACATCCTGCTCTTAGAACCTCATTTTGGAGCCTGTGGCTTGAAAGCTCTAGTTTCAAAACATCAAAATCAATGTTTAAAGGCACAACAAGGTTTCAAATCAGAAGTCCCAATTCTCTAGCGGATAGCATCAAAACATGATTTTGACAAACATGGTGTTCTTATAACCTCATTTCAAAGGTTGTGCCTCAAAAGCCTCATTTTTGGAGCATAAAAATTAGTGTTTGGAGGCAGAACAAGGTTTCAAGACACAAGTCCCAATTCCAGAGTCGGTAGCGTCAAAATGCAAATTTGATGTACATCGTGCTCTTAGAACCTCATTTCGGAGCTTGTGCCTTGAAAGCCCTGATTTTGGAACATAGAAATCATTGTTTGGAGGCACAACATGGTTTCAAGATGCAAGTCCCTATTCTCGTGTTGGTAGCATCAAAATTTGATTTTGATGCACATCGTTCTCTTAGAACCTTGTTTCAAAGCTTGCACCTTGAATGCCCCATTTTCAGAACATCAAAATTGGTGTTTGGAGGCACAACATGGTTTCAAGACGCAAGTCCCGATTCCAGAGCCGGTAGTGTCAAAATATGATTTTGAAGCACATTGTACTCTTAGAACCTTATTTCGGAGCTTGTCCCCTGAAAGCTGCGGTTTGAGAGCATCAAAATTGGTGTTTAGAGGCACAACATGGTTTCAAGATGCAAGTCCTGATTCCAGAGCTGGTAGTATCAAAATATGATTTTGAAGCACATTGTGCTCTTAGAACCTTATTTCGGAGCTTGTCCCCCAAAAGCTACGGTTTGAGAGCATCAAAATTGGTGTTTGGAGGCACAAGGTTGCAAAACGCAAGTCGCGATTTCAAAACCGGTAGCGTCAAAACATGATTTTGATGCACATGGTGCTCTTAGAGCCTTGTTTTGCGGAGCTTGTGCCTCGAAAGCCCCGAATTTGAAAATCGAAATCAGTGTTTGGAGGCACAACAAGGTTTCAAGAAGCAAGTCCCTTTTCTGGAGCCTGTAGTGTCAAAATTCCATTTTGACGCACATAATTCTCTTAGAAGCTCATTTCGGAGCCTTTGCCTCAAAAGACCCAGTTTTGGAGCAGCAAAATCTGATTTTGGCGCACATCGTGCTCTTAGAACCTCATTGTGTAGCTTGTGCCTCGAAAGCCCTGATTTTGGAGCTTCAAAAATATTTTTTTTTGGCACAACAAGGTTTCAAGATGCAAGCCCTGATTCTAGAGCCAGTAGCATCAAAATTTAATTTTGATGCACATTGTGCTCTTAGAACCCTATTTTAGAAATTGTGCCTCACAAGCCCCAGTTTTGGAGCATCAAAATTGATGTTTGAAGGCACAACAAGGTTTCAAGATGCAAGTCCTAATTCTAGAGCCGGTAGCATCAAAATTTGATTTTGATGCACATCGTGCTCTTAGAAATTTGTTTTGGAGCTTATGCCTCAGAATCTTTGGTTTCAAAGCATCAAAATTGGTGTTTGGAGGCACAACAAGCTTTCAAGATGCAAGTCCCTATTCCGGAGCCTATAATGTCAAAACATGATTTTGATGCACATCATGCTCTTAGAACCTCGTTTCGAAGCGTGTGGCTCAAAAGCTCCCTTTTCAAAACATCAAAACCAATGTTTAAAGGAACAACAAGGTTTCTAGACAAAAGTCCTGATTCTCAAGATGATAGCATCAAAACACGATTTTGACAAACATGGTGTTCTTCGAACCTCATTTCAGAGGTTGTGCCCTAAATGCCTCATTTTTGGAGCATAAAAATTAGTTTTTGGAGGCACAACAAGGTTTCTAGACACAAGTCGCAATTCCAAGGTCGGTAGCATCAAAACACAATTTTTGATGTACATCGTGCTCTTAGAACCTCATTTTAGCGCTTGTCCCTTGAAAGCCTTGATTTTGGAACATGAAAATCAATGTATGGAGGCACAACAAGGTTTCAAGATGCAAGTCCTGATTCCAAAGCCGGTAGTGCCAAAATAAGATTTTGAAGCACACTGTATTCTTAAAACCTTATTTTGGAGCTTGTCCCCCGAAAGCCCCAGTTTGAGAGCATCAAAATTGGTGTTTGGAGGCACAAGGTGTTCAAAAGCCATGATTTTGAAACATCAAAATCAGTGTTTGGAGGCACAACAAGGTTTCAAGAAGCAAGTCCCTTTTTCGGAGCCTATAGTGTCAAAATTCTATTTTGACGCACATCATTATCTTAGAAGCTCATTTCGAAGCCTGTGCCTCGAAAGACCCAGTTTTGGGTCATCAAAATCAATGTTTCGAGGCACAACAAGGTTTCAAGATGCAAGTCCCGATTCTAGAGTCAATAGCGTCAAAATCTAATTCTGGCACACATCGTGCTCTTAGAACCTCATTTTGAAGCTTGTGCCTCAAAAGCCTCGGTTTCGAAGCATCAAAATCAATGTTTTGAGGAACAACAAGGTTTCAAGAAGCAAGTCCCTATTCCGGAGCCTCTAGCATCAAAATTCCATTTTGATGCATATTATTCTCTTAGAAGCTCATTTCGGAGCTTGTGCCTCGAAAGACCCAATTTTGGAGGATCAAAATCAATGTTTGGAGGCACAACAAGGTTTCAAGATGCAAGTCCTGATTCTAGAGTCAGTAGCGTCAAAATCTAATTTTGGTGCACATAGTGCTCTTAGAACTTCATTTCAAAGCTTGTGCCTCGAAAGCCCCAGTTTCGGAGCATCAGTATTAGTGTTTTGAGGTAAAACAAGGTTTCAAGATGCAAGGCCCGATTCTAGAGCCAGTTTTATCAAAATTCAATTTTGATGCACATTGTGCTCTTAGAACCCTGTTTTAGAAATTATGCCTCTAAAGCCCCAGTTTTGGAGCATCAAAATCGGTGTTTGGAGGTACAACAAAGTTTCAAGAAGCAAGTCCCTATTCCAGAGCCTGTAGTGTCAAAACGTCATTTTGATGCACATCATGCTCATAGAAGCTCATTTTGAAGCGTCTGGCTCGAAAGCTCCAATTTCAAAACATCAAAATCAATGTTTAAAGGCACAACAAGGTTTCAAGACACAAGTCTTGATTCTCAAGGTGATAGCATCAAAACACGATTTTGACAAACATAGTGTTCTTGGAACCTCATTTCGGAGGTTGTGCCTCAAAAGCCTCATTTTTGGAGCATAAAAATTAGTGTTTGGAGGCACAACAAGGTTTCAACACACAAGTCCCAATTCCAGAGTCTGTAGCAAAAAAACACAATTTTTATGTACATTGTGCTCTTAGAACCTCATTTCGGAGCTTGTGGGGATTTTGGAACATCAAAATCAGTGTTCAGAGGCACAACAAGGTTTAAAGAAGCAAGTCCCTATTCCGGAGCCTATAGCGTCAAAATTCCATTTTGACGCACATCATTCTCTTAAAAGCTCATTTCGGAGCTTGTGCCTCAAAAGACCCAATTTTGGAGTGTAAAAATCAATGTTGCGAGGCACAACAAGATTTCAAGATGCAAGTCGCAATTCTAGAGTCAATAGCATCAAAATCTGATTTTGGCACACATCATGCTCTTAGAACCTCATTTCGAAGCTTGCGCCTCGAAAGCCCCAGTTTTAGAGCATCAAAATCATAGTTTTGAGCCACAAGGTTTCAGGATGCAAGCCACGATTCTAGAGCCAGTAGCATGAAAATTCAATTTTGATGCACATTGTGCTCTTAGAACCCTGTTTTAGAAATTGTGTGTCAAAAGCCCCAGTTTCGGAGCATCAAAATCGATGTTTGGAGGCACAACAAGGTTTCAAGATGCAAGTCCTGATTCTGGAGCCAGTTGCGTCAAAATTTGACTTTGACTCACATCGTGCTCTTAGAACCTTATTTTGGAGCTTATTCCTCAGAATCTTTGGTTTCAAAGCATCAAAATTTGTGTTTGGAGGCAGACCAACCTTTCAAGATGCAAGTCCCTATTCTGGAGCCTGTATTGTCAAAACATGATTTTGACGCACATCGTGCTTTTATAACCTCATTTCAGAGTGTGTGGATCGAATGCTCCAGTTTCAAAACGTCAAAATCAATGTTTAAAGTCACAACAAGGTTTCAAAACAGAAGTCCCAATTCTCAAGCTGATAGCATCCAAAAACGATTTTGACAAACATGGTGTTCTTAGAACCTCATTTCGGAGGTTGTGCCTCAAAATCTTCATTTTTTGAGAATAAAAATTAGTGTTTGGAGGTACAACGAGGTTTCAAGAAACAAGTCCCAATTCCAGAGTCGGTAGCATCAAAATGCAATTTTGATGTACATCGTACTCTTAGAGCCTCATTTTGTTGCTTGTACCTTGAAAGCCCTGATTTTGGAACATCAAAATCAGTGTTTGGAAGCACAACAAAGTTTCAAGAAGCAAGTCCCTATTCCAAAGCCTGTAGGGTCAAAATTCCATTTTGACGCATATCATTCTCTTAGAAGCTTATTTCGGAGCTTGTGCCTCGAAAGACCCAGTTTTGGAGCATTAAAATCAATTGTTAGAGGCACAACAAGGTTTCAAGATGCAAGTCCCGATTCTAGAGTCAATAGCGTCAAAATCTGATTTTTGGCGCACATCATGCTCTTAGAACCTCATTTTGAAGCTTGTGCCTCGAAAGCCTTGATTTCTGAGCATCAAAATCAGTGTTTTGAGGCACAACAAGGTTTCAAGATGCAAGCCCCTATTCTAGAGCTAGTAGCATCAAAATTCAATTTTGATGCACATTGTGCTCTTAGAACCCTATTTTAGAAATTGTTCCTCAAAAGCCCAAGTTTTGGAGAATAAAAATCGATGTTTGGTGGCACAACAAGGTTTCAAGACGCAAGTCCTTATTCTGGAGCCTGTAGTGTCAAAACATGATTTTGATGCACCTCATGCTCTTAAAACCTCATTTCGCAGCGTGTGGCTCGAAAGCTCCAGATTCAAAATATCAAAATCAATGTTTAAAGGCACTACAAGATTTCAAGACACAAGTCCAGATTCTCAAGCTGATACCGTCAAAACACGATTTCGACAAACATGGTGTTCTTAGAACCTCATTTCGGAGGTTGTTCCTCAAAAGCCTTATTTTTGGATCATAAAAATTAGTTTTTACAGGCACCACAAGATTTCAAGACACAAGTCCCAATTCCAGAGTCAGTACCATCAAAGCACATCTTTGATGTACACCGTGCTCTTAGAACCTCATTCTGGAGCTTGTGCCTTGAAAGCCCTGATTTCAACAACAAAGTCCCTATTCCTGAGCCTGTAGTGTCAAAATTTCATTTTGACGCACATCATTCTCTTAGAAGCTCATTTCGGAGCTTGTGCCATGAAAGACCTAGTTTTGGAGCATCAAAATCAATGTTTGGAGGCACAACAAGGTTGCAACATGCAAGTCCCGATTCTATAGTCAATAGCGTCAAAATCTGATTTTGGCGCACATAATGCTCTTAGAACCTCATTTTGAAGCTTGTGCCTCGAAAGCCCCCGTTTCAGAGCAACAAAATCAGTGTTTTGAGGAAAAACAAGGTTTCAAGATGCAAGCCCCGATTCTAGAGCCAGGAGCATCAAAATTCAATTTTGATGCACATTGTGCTCTTTGAACCTTGTGTTATAAATTGTGTTTGAAAAGCCCCAGTTTTGGAGCATCAAAATCAAAGTTTGGAGGCACAACAAGGTTTGAAGATGCAAGTCCTGATTCTGGAGCCGGTAGAGTCAAAATTTGATTTTGGGGCACATCATGTTCTTAGAACCTTGTTTTCGAGCTTATCCCTTAAAATCTTTGGTTTTGAAGCATCAAAATTGGTGTTTGGAGGCACAAGAAGCTTTCAAGATGCAAGTCCCTATTCTGGAGCTTGTAGTGTCAAAATGTGATTTGGATGCACATCGTGCTCTTAGAACCTCATTTCGGAGCGTGTGGCTCAAAAGCTCTAGTTTCAGAACATCAAAATCAATGTTTAAAGGCACAACAAGGTTTCAAGACACAAGTCCCAATTCTCAATCTGATAACGTCAAAACACGATTTTGACAAACATGGTGTTTTTAGAACCTCATTTCAAAGGTTGTGCCTCAAAAGCCTCATTTTTGGAGCATAAAAATTAGTGTTTGGAGGCACAACAAGGTTTCAAAACACAAGTCCCAATTCTAGAGTCGGTAGCGTCAAAACGTAATTTTGATGTACATCATTTTGAATTAAAAGTCCTGATTTTGGAACATCAAAATCAGTGTTTAGAGGCACAACAAGATTTCAATAAGAAAGTCCCTATTCCGGAGCCTGTAGCGTCAAAATTCCATTTTGACGCACATCATTCTCTTAGAAGCTCATTTCAGAGCTTGTGCCTAGAAAGACCCTATTTTGGAGCATCAAAATCAGTGTTTGGAGGTACAACAAGGTTTCAAGATGCAAGTCCTGATTCTAAAGTCAATATCATCAAAATCTTATTTTGGCGCACATCGTGCTCTTGGAACCTCATTTCGAAGCTTGTGCCTCGAAAGCCCTGGTTTCAAAGAATCAAAATCAGTGTTTTGAGGCACAAAAATGTTTCAAGTTGCAAGAACCAATTCTAGAGCCAGTAGCATCAAAATTCAATTTTGATGCACATTGTGTTTTTAGAACCTTGTTTTAGAAATTGTACATTTTGATGCACATTGTGTTTTTAGAACCCTGTTTTAGAAATTGTACCTCAAAAGCCCAAGTTTTGGAGCATCAAAATTGATGTTTGGAAGCACAACAAGGTTTCAAGATGCAAGTCCTGATTCTGGAGCCATAGCATCAAAATTTTATTTTCATGCACATCGTGCTTTTATAACCTTGTTTTGGAGCTTATGCCTCAAAATCTTCGGATTCAAATCTTCAAAATTGGTGTTTGGAGGCACAACAAGCTTTCAAGATGCAAGTCCCTATTTCGGAGCCTGTAGTGACAAAATGTTATTTTGAAACACATCGTGCTCTTAGAACCTCATTTCGGAGCATGTGGCTCAAAAGCTCCAGTTTCAAAACATCAAAATCAATGTTTAAAGGCATAACAAGGTTTCAAGACACAAGTCCATATTCTCAAGTTGATAGCGTCAACACATGATTTTGACAAACATGATGTTCTTAAAACCTGATTTTGGAGGTTGTGCCTCAAAAGCCTCATTTTTGGAGCATAAAAATTAGTGTTTGGAGGCACAACAAGGTTTCAAGATACAAGTCCCAATTCCAAAGTCGGTAGCGTCAAAATGCAATTTTGATGTACATCATGCTCTTAGAACCTCATTTCGGAGCTTGTGCGTTGAACGCCCTAATTTTGGAATATCAAAATGAGTGTTTTGAAGCGCAACAAAGTTTCAAGAAGCAAGTCCCTATTCCAGAGTCTGTAGCATCAAAATTATATTTTGACGTACATCATTCTCTTAGAAGCTTATTTCGGAGCTTCTCCCTTGACAGACCCGGTTTGGAGCATCAAAATCAATGTTTGGAGACACAACAAGGTTTCAAGATGCAAGTCCCGATTCTAGAGTCAATGGCGTGAAAATCTGATTTTAGTGCACATAGTGCTCTTAGAACCTCATTTGGAAGCTTGTGCCTCGAAAGCCCCAGTTTCGGAGCATAAAAATCAGTTTTTTGAGGCACAACAAGGTTTCAAGATGCAAGCCCCATTTCTTGAGCGAGTAGTATCAAAATTCAATTTTGATGCAAATTGTGCTCTTACAACCCTGTTTTAGAAATTGTGCCTCAAGAGCCCTAGTTTTGGAGCATTAAAATCGATGCTCGGAGGCACAACAAGGTTTCAAGATGCAAGTCCTAATTCTGGAGCCAATAGCGTCAAATTTTGATTTTGACGCAGATCGTGCGCTTAGAAACTTGTTTTGGAGCTTATTCCTCAAAATCATTGGTTTCAAAGCATCAAAATTGGTGTTTGGAGGCACAACAAGCTTTCAAGACACAAGTCCCTATTCCGGAGTAGGTAGTGTGAAAACGTGATTTTGATGCATATCGTGCTATTAGAACCTCGTTTCGGAGCGTGTGGCTCGGAAGCTGCAGGTTCAAAATGTCAAAATCAATGTTTAAAGGCACAACAAGGTTTCAAGACATAAGTCTCGATTCTCAAGCTGATAGCATCAAAACACGATTTTGATAAACATGGTGTTACTAGAACCTCATTTCGGAGGTTGTGCCTCAAAATCCTCGTTTTTGGAGCATAAAAATTAGTGTTTGGAGGTGCAACATGGTTTCAAGACACAAGTCCCAATTCCAGTGTTGGTAGCATCAAAACACAATTTTTATGTACATCGTGCTCTTAGAACCTCATTTCGGAGCTTATGCCTTGAAAGCCCCGATTTTGGAACATGAAAACCATTGTTTGGAGACACAACAAGGTTTCAAGATGCAAGTCCTGATTCTCGTGCTGGTAGCATCAAAATTTGATTTTGACGCACATTGTTCTCTTAGAATCTTTTTTCGAAGCTTGCACCTCGAACACCCTAGTTTCAGAACATCAAAATTGGTGTTTTGAGGCACAACAGGGTTTCAAGTTGCAAGTCCCGATTCCAAAGCCGATAGTGTCAAAATGCGATTTTTAAGCAAATTGTACTCTTAGAAACTTATTTAGGAGCTTGTCTCATGAAAGCCCTGGTTTGGGAGCATCAAAATTGGTGTTTGGAGGCACAAGGTTGCAAGAAGCAAGTTGCGATTTCGGAGCTGGCAGCGTCAAAACGTGATTTTGACGCACATGGTGCTCTTAGAGCATCATTTGCGGAGCTTGTGCCTCGAAAGCCCCGATTTTTGAAACATCGAAATTAGTGTTTCGAGGCACAAAAAGGTTTCAAGATGCAAGTCCCGATTCTAGAGTGAATAGCGTCAAAATCTGATTTTGGTGCATATCATGCTCTTAGAACCTCATTTTGAAGCTTGTGCCTCGAAAGCCTCGGTTTCAGAGCATCAAAATCAGGTTTCAAGGTGCAAGTCTTGATTTTGGAGGCCGTAGTGTCAAAATTTGATTTTGATGCACATCGTGCTCGTAGAACCTATTTTTGGAGCTTATGCCTCAAAATCTTTAGTTTTGAAGCATCAAAATTGGTGTTTGGAGGCACAACAAGCTTTCAAGACGCAGTCCCTATTCTAGAGCCTGTAGTGTGCAAACATGATTTTGATGCACATCGTGCTCTTAGAACCTCATTTCAGAGTGTGTGGCTCGAAAGCTCCAGTTTCAAAACATCAAAACATATGGTTAAACACACAACAAGGTTTCAAGACACAAGTCCCTATTCTCAAGCTGATAGCGTCAAAACATGATTTTGACAAACATGGTGTTCTTAGAACCTCATTTCGGAGGTTGTGCCTCAAAAGCCTCATTTTTGGAGCATAAAAATTAGTTTTTGGACGCACGACAAGGTTTCAAGACACAAGTCCCAATTCTAGAGTCAATAACGTCAAAATACAGTTTTGATGTACATCGTGCTCTTAGAACCTCATTTCGGAGCTTGTGCCTTGAAAGCCTTGATTTTGGAATATAAAAATCAGTGTTTGGAGGCACAATAAGGTTTCAAGAAGCAAGTCCCTAGTCCGGAGCCTCAAAAGTCAGTGTTTGTAGCGTCAAAATTCCATTTTGACGCTTGTGTCATGAAAGACCCAGTTTTGGAGCATCAAAATAAATTATTCGAGGCACAACAAGCTTTCAAGATGAAAGCCTCGATTCTAGAGCCAGTAGCATCAAAATTCAATTTTGATGCACATTGTGCTCTTAGAACCCTATTTTAGAATTTGTGCCTCAAAAGCCCCAGTTTTGGAGCATTAAAATCGATGTTTGGAGGCAGAACAAGGTTTCAAGATGCAAGTCCTGATTCTAGAGCCGGTAGCATCAAAATTTGATTTTGACGCACATAGTACTTTTAGAACCTTGTTTTGGAGCTTATGCCTCAAAATCTTCGGTTTCGAAACATAAAAATTGGTGTTTGGAGGGAGAACAAGCTTTCAAGACACAAGTCCCTATTTGGGAGCCTGTAGTGTCAAAACATGATTGTGAGGCACATCATGCTCTTAGAACCTTGTTTCGGAGCATGCGGCTTGTAAGCTCCAGTTTCAAAACATCAAAATCAATGTTTAAAGGCACAACAAGGTTTCAAGACACAAGTCCCAATTCTCAAGTTGATAGCATCAAAACACGATTTTGACAAACATGGTGTTCTTAGAACCTGATTTTAGAGGTTGTGCCTATAAATCCTCATTTTTGGATCATAAAAATTAGTGTTTGGAGGCACAACAAGGTTTCAAGGCACAGGTCCCAATTCCAGAGTCGATAGCATCAAAATGCAATTTTGATGTACATCGTGCTCTTAGAACCTCATTACGGAGCTTGGGCTATGAAAGCCCTGATTTTGGAACATCAAAATCAACATTTGGAGGTACAACAAGGTTTAAAAAAGCAAGTCCCTATTCCGAAGCCTGTAGTGTCAAAATTTCATTTTGATGCACATTATTCTTTTAGAAGCTCATTTCGCAGCTTGTGCCTCGAAAGACCTAGTTTTCGAGCATCAAAATCAATTTTTGGAGGCACAACAAGGTTTCAAGATTCAAGTCCTGATTGTAGAGTCAATACCATCAAAATTTGATTTTGGTGTACATCGTGCTCTTAGAACCTCATTTCGAAGCTTGTGCCTTTTAATCCCCAGTTTCAGAGTATCAAAATCAGTGTTTTGACACACAACAAGGTTTCAAGATGCAAGCCCTGATTCTAGAGCCAGCAGCATCAAAATTCAATTTTGATTTACATTGTGCCTCAAAAGCCCCAGTTTTGGAGCATGAAAATCGATGTTTGGAGGCACATTAAGGTTTCAAGATACAAGTCCTGATTGTGGAGTTGGTAGCATCAAAATGCAATTTTGATGTCCATCGTGCTTTTAGAACCTCATTACAGAGCTTGTGCCTTGAAAGCCCTAATTTTGGAATATCAAAATACGTCTTTTGAGGCACAACAAGGTTTCAAGAAGCAAGTCCTTATTTTGGAGCCTGTAGCGTCAAAATTCACTTTTGACGCACATCATTCTCTTAGAAGCTCATTTCAGAGCTTGTGCCTCGAAAGACCCAGTTTTGGAGCATCAAAATCAATGTTTATAGGCACAGCAAGGTTTCAATATGCAAGTCCCGATTCTAGAGTCAATAGCGTCAAAATCTGATTTTTGCGCACATCGTGCTCTTAGAAACTCATTTCGAAGCTTGTGCCTCGAAAGCCCCAATTTCAAAGCATCAAAATCAGTGTTTTGAGGCACAACAAGGTTTCAAGATGGAAGGTCGGATTCTAGAGCCAATAGATTTTGATGCACATTGTGCTCTTAGAACCTTGTTTTAGAAATTGTGTCTCAAAAGCCCCAATTTTGGAGCATCAAAATCGATGTAAGGCGAAACAAGGTTTCAAGATTGAAGTCGTTATTCTAGAGGTGATAGCGTTAAAATTTGATTTTGATGCATATTTTGCTCTTAGAACCTTGTTTTGGAGCTAATGCCTCAAAATCTTCAGTTTGGAAGCATCAAAATTGGTGTTTGGAGGCACAACAAGGTTTCAAGACGCAAGTCCCTATTCCAGAGCTTGTAGTGTGAAAACATGATTTTGATGCACATCGTGTTCTTAGAGCCTGATTTTGGAGCATGTGGCTCGAAAGCTCCAGTTTTAAAACATCAAAATCAATGTTTGAAGGCACAACAAGGTTTCACGACACAAGTCCCGATTTTCAAGCTGATGTTAGCATTCCCAAAGATACTGAGAGGGGGGATGAATCAGTATCTGACCGGTATAATAATTTTCTTAACTTATAACATGAAAAGCATATCAAAACTGTGTACCGGTAAACCAGAAATAATGCAGTAAAGAAGAATAATAACCACAACATAAGAAACACGCCATAACACAATATTTTAATGAGGAAACCTAGTGTGGGAAAAACCTCGGTAGGATTTGTGACCCACAATATTCACTTACTAGCCAATAAGAGAATATTACTGCTTACAATAGGGGCCTGCACATGCGAGAAGGCCAAGTGCCCAGAGCTCATTGCTCAATTACAAAGAAGTCACACTGACTTACAAAAATGGATTATACAAATCCAATGTCTTGTATTGCTTCAGATTAGCATTTACTATGCCAGATTCAGTACCGGTTTAAGCTCTACTACATACATAAACCCTTATCCAATAATTCACATATTAGGTCTGCTATTATCTTTCCATACTTCGCATTCTAAATGATCTACAATGATCTCATACATATATGAGTCATATTACAATCCACCAAGTCAGCTCACAAAAAGATTTTACAATTAATTACAAAATATATATACACAAAATTCCTATCGGCCATGGTGTCGACAATCTTCTTTTTCAGTGTCTGTGATCTGTATGCCAGTGTAGAGTCTGCCGGTATCACATGATTGTAAGGTTCCCATCAATGACAATACCTTCAATCACCTACACTTTCTCATTGGAGTGTGCATTTGCCAACAGATGATAGCATCAAAACACTATTATGACAAACATGGTGTTCTTAGAACATCATTTCGGAGGTTGTGCCTCAAAAGCCTCATTTTTGGAACATAAAAATTAGTCTTTGGAGGCACAACAAGGTTTCAAGATGCATGCCCCGATTATCGAGCTATTAGCATCAAAATTAAATTTTGATGCACATTATGGTCTTAGAACCCTGTTTTAGAAATTGTGCCTCAAAAGCCCAAGTTTTGGAGCAACAAAATCGATGTTTGGAGGCACAACAAGGTTTCAAGATGCAAGTCGTTATTCTGGGGCACAAAAAGCTTTCAAGACGCAAGTCCCTATTCTGGAGCCTGTAGTGTCAAAACGTGATTTTGATGCACATCGTGCTGTTAGAACCTCGTTTCGGAGTGTGTGGCTTGAAAGCTCAAGTTTCAAAACATCAAAATCAATGTTTAAAGGCACAATAAGGTTTCAAGATACAAGTCCCAATTCTCAAGCTGATAGCGTCAAAACATGATTTTGACAAACATGGTGTTCTTAGAACCTCATTTCGGAGGTTGTGCCTCAAAAGCCTTATTTTTGGAGCATAAAAAATAGTGTTTGGAGGCACAACAAGGTTTCAAGACACAAGCACCAATTCTAGAGTTGGTACTGTCAAAATGCAATTTTGATGTACATCGTGCTCTTAGAACCTCATTACGGAGCTTCTGCCTTGAAAGCTCTGATTTTGGAACATCAAAGTCAGTGTTTGGAGGCACAACAACGTTTCAAGAAGAAAGTCCCTACTCCAGAGCCTGTAGCGTCAAAATTCTATTTTGAAGCACATCATTCTCTTGGAAGCTCATTTCGGAGCTTGTGCCTCGAAAGACCCAGTTTTGGAGCCTCAAAATCAATGTTTCGAGGCACAACCATATTTCAAGATGCAAGTCCCTATTCTAGAGTCAATAGCATCAAAATCTGATTTTGGTGCACATTGTTCCAAGACGGAAGCCCCGATTCTAGAGCCAGTAGCATCAAAATTGAATTTTGATGCAAATTGTGCTCTTAGAACTCTGTTTTAGAAATTGTGCCGCAAAAGCCCTAGTTTTGGAGCATCAAAATCGATGTTTGGAGGCGCAACAAGGTTTCATGATGCAAGTCCTGATTCTAGAGCCGGTAGCGTCAAAATTTGATTTTGATGCACATCGTGCTCTTAGTTCCTTGTTTTGGAGCTTATGCTTCAAAATCTTTGGTTTTGAAGCATCAAAATTGGTGTTTGGAGGCAGAACAAACTTTCAAGACGCAAGTCCCTATTCCGGACTTGGTAGTGTCAAAACACAATTTTGATGTACATCATGCTCTTAGAACCTCATTTTGGAGCTTGTGCCTTGAGAGCCCTGATTTTGGAACATCAAAATCAGTGTTTGGAGGCACAACAAGGTTTCAAGAAGCAAGTACCTACTCAAGAGCCCTGTAACATCAAAATTTCATTTTCACGCACATCATTCTCTTAGAAGCTCATTTCGGAGCTTGTGCCTCGAAAGAACCAGTTTTGGAGCCTCAAAATCAATGTTTCGAGGCACAACAATGTTTCAAGATGCAAGTCCCGATTCTAGAGCCAGTAGCATCAAAATTGAATTTTGATGCAAATTGTGCTCTTAGAACTCTGTATTAGAAATTGTGCCTCAAAAGCCCTAGTTTTGGAGCATCAAATTCGATGTTTAGAGGCACAACAAGGTTTCAAGATGCAAGTCCTGATTCTGGAGCCGGTAGCGTCGAAATTTGATTTTGATGCACATCATGCTCTTAGAACCTTGTTTTGGAGCATATGCTTCAAAATCTTCGGTTTTGAAGCATCAAAATTGGTGTTTGGAGGTGGAACAAGCTTTCAAGACGCATTTCCCTATTTCGGAGTTGGTAGCGTCAAATTGCAATTTTGATGTACATTGTGCTCTTAGAACCTCATTTCGGAGCTTGTGCCTTGAAAGCCCTGATTTTGGAACATCAAAATCAGTGTTTGGAGGCACAACAGCGTTTAAAGAAGCAAGTCCCTATTCTAGAGCCTGTAGCATCAAAATTCCATTTTGACGCACATCATTCTCTTAGAAGCTCATTTCAGAGCTTGCTCCTCGAAAGACCCAGTTTTTTAGAGTCAAAATCAATGTTTGGAGGCACAACAAGGTTTCAAGATGCAAGTCCTAATTCTAGAGTCAATAGCATCAAAATCTGATTTTGGCGCACATGCTTTTAGGACCTCATTTCGAAGCTTGTGCTTAAAAACCCTCGATTTTGGAGCATCAAAATCAGTGTTTTGAGGCACAACAAGGTTTCAAGATGCAAGCCCCGATTCTAGAGTCAGTAGTATCAAGATGCAAGTCCCAATTCTAGAGGCGGTAGTGTCAAAATGCAATTTTGATATACATCGTGCTCTTAAAACCTCATTTCGGAGCTTGTGCCTTGAAAGCCCTTATTTTGGAACATCATAATCAATGCTTTAAAATGTGGTTTTGGCGCACATCGTGCTCTTAGATCCTCATTTTGAAGCTTGTGCCTTGAAAACCCTGACTTTGGAGCATCAAAATTAGTATTTTGAGGCACAACAAGGTTTCAATATGCAAGCCGCGATGCTAGAGCCAGTAGCATCAAAATTCAATTTTGATGTAAATTGTGGTCTTAGAACCCTATTTTAGAAATTGTACCTTAAAAGCCCTATTTTTGGAGCATCAAAATTAATGTTTGTAGGCACAACAAGGTTTCAAGATGCAAGTCTTGATTTTGGAGCCGGTAGCATCAAAATTTGATTTTGACACACATCGTGCTCTTAGAACCTTGTTTTGGAGCTTATGCCTAAAAATCTTCGGATTTGAAGCATCAAAATTGGTGTTTGGAGGGACAAAAAGCTTTCAAGATGCAATTTTGATCTACATTGTGCTCTTAGAACCTCATTTCGAAGGTTGTGCCTTGAAAGCTCTAATTTTGAAACATCAAAATCATTGTTTGGAGGCACAACAAGGTTTCAAGATGCAAGTCCCAATTCTCATGCTGGTATCATCAAAATTCAATTTTTATGCACATAGTTCTCTTAGAACCTTGTTTCGAAGCTTGCACCTCGAACACCCTAGTTTCGGAACATCAAAATTGGTGTTTGGAGGCACAACAAGGTTTCAAGATGCAAGTCCCGATTTCAGAGCCGGTAGTGTCAAAATGCGATTTTATAGCACATTGTAGTGTTTGGAGGCATTACAAGGTTTCAACACACAAGTCCTCATTCTCATGCTGATAGCGTCAAAACACGATTTCGACAAACGTGGTGTTCTTAGAACTTCATTTCAGAGGTTGTGCGTCAAAAGGCTCGTTTTTGGAGTATAAAAAATAGTGTTTGGAGGCACAACAAGGTTTCAAGACATAAGTCCCATTTGTAGAGTCGGTAGCGTCAAAATGCAATTTTGATGTACATCGTGCTCTTAGAACCTCATTTCGGAGCTTGTGCTTTGAAAGCCCTATTCCGGAGCCTGTAGTGTCAAAACGTGATTTTGATGCACATTGTGCTCTTAGAACCTTGTTTCGGAGTGTGTGGCTCAAAAGCTCAAGTTTCAATGTTTAAAGGCACAATAAGGTTTCAAGACACAAGGCCCAATTCTCAAGCTGATAGCATCAAAACACAATTTTGACAAACATGGTGTTCTTAGAACCTCAATTCGGAGGTTGTGCCTCCAAAGCCTCATTTTTGGAGCATAAAATTTAGTGTGTGGAGGCACAACAAGGCTTCAAGACACAAGTCCCAATTCCAGAATAGGTAGCGTCAAAATGCAATTTTGATGTACATCGTGCTCTTAGAACCTCATTTTAGAGATTGTGCCTTGAATGCCCTAATTTTGGAACATTAAAATCAATGTTTGGAGGCACAACAAGGTTTCAAGATGCAAGGTTGGATTCTAGAGTCAATAGCATCAAAATCTGATTTTGGCATACATCATGCTCTTAGAACCTCATTTTGTAGCTTGTGCCTCAAAAGCCCCAATTTCAGAGCATCAAAATCAGTGCTTTGAGGCACAACAAGGTTTCAAGATGCAAGCCCTGATTCTAGAGCCAGTAGCATCAAAATTCAATTTTGATGCACATTGTGCTCTTCGAACCCTATTTTAGAAATTGTGCCTCAAAAGCCCCAGTTTTGGAGCATCAAAATCGATGTTTGGAGGCACAACAAGGTTTCAAGATGCAAGTCCCGAATCTAGAGTCAATAGCGTCAAAATCTAATTTTGGCAAACATCATACTCTTAGAACCTTATTTTGAAGCTTGTGCCTCGAAAGCCCCGGTTTTAGAGCATCAAAATCGGTGTTTTGAGTCACAACAAAGTTTCAAGATGCAAGCCCCGATTCTAAAGCCAGTAGCATCAAAATTCAATTTTGAAGTATATTGTGCTCTTAGAACCATATTTTAGAAATTGTGCCTCAAAATCCCTAGTTTTGGTGCATCAAAATCGATGTTTGGTGGCACAACAATGTTTGGAGGCACAAGAAGCTTTCAAGATGCAAATCCCTATTCCGGAGCTTGTAGTGTCAAAACGTGATTTTGATGCACATCATGCTCTTAGAACCTCATCTTGTAGTGTGTCGCTCGAAAGCTCCGATTTCAAAACATCAAAATCAATGTTTAAAGGCACAATAAGTTTTCAAGACACAAGTCAAGATTCTCATAGAACCTCATTTTGGAGGTTGTTCCTCAAAAGCCTCATTTTTGGAGCGTAAAATTTAGTGTGTGGAGGCACAACAAGGTTTCAAGACACAAGTCCCAATTCCATAGTTGGTAGCGTCAAAACGCAATTTTGATGTACATCGTGCTCTTAGAACCTCATTTCGGAGATTGTGCCTTGAAAGCCCTGATTTTGGAACATTAAAATCAATGTTTGGAGGCACAACAAGGTTTCAAGAAGCAAGTACCTATTCCAGAGCCTGTAGCGTCAAAATCTGATTTTGGCGCACATCGTGCTCTTAGAACCTCATTTCGAAGCATCAAAATCAGTGTTTTGAGGCACAACAAGGTTTCAAGATGCAAGCCCCGATTCTAGAGCCAGTAGCATCAAAATTCAAGTTTGATGCACATTGTGCTCTTAGAACCCTATTTGATGCAAGTCCTAATTCTGGAGCCGGTAGCGTCAAAATTTGATTTTGACACACATCGTGCTCATAGAACCTTGTTCTGGAGCTTATGCCTCAAAATCTTCAGTTTCGAAGCATTAAAATTGGTGTTTGGAGGCACAACAAGCTTTCAAGACGCAAGTCCCTATTCCAGAGCCTGTAGTGTCAAAATGTGATTTTGATGCACATCGTGCTCTTAGAACCTCATTTCAGAGCGTGTGACTCAAAAGCTCTAGTTTCAAAACATCAAAATAAATTTTATAACACAATAAGGTTTCACGACACAAATCTCGAATCTCAAGCTGATAGCGTCAAAAAATGATTTTGACAAACATGGTGTTCTTAGAACCCCATTTCGTAGGTTGTGCCTCAAAAGCCTCCTTTTTTGGAGCATAAAAATTAGTGTTTGGGGGCACAACAAGGTTTCAAGACACAAGTCCCAATTTTAGAGTCGGTGGCGTCAAAACACAATTTTAATGTACATCATGCTCTTAGAACCTCATTCGGAGCTTGTTCCTTGAAAGCCCTAATTTTGAGGCACAACAAGGTTTCAATGATGCAAGTCTCGATTCTAGAGTCAATAGCATCAAAATCTGATTTTGGCGCACATCGTGCTCTTAGAACCTTATTTCGAAGCTTGTGCCTCGAAAGCCCCAGTTTCAGAGCATCAAAATCAGTGTTTTGAGGCACAACAAGGTTTCAAGATGCAAGCCCCGATTCTAGAGCCAGTAGCATCAAAATTGAATTTTGATGCACATTGTTCTCTTAGAACCCTATTTTAGAAATTGTGCCTCAAAAGCCCCAGTTTTAGAGCATCAAAATCGATGTTTGGTGGCACAACAAGGTTTCAAAATGCAAGTCCTGATTCTGGAGCCGGTAGCGTCAAAATTTGATTTTGACACGCATCGTTCTCTTAAAACCTTTTTTTGGAGCTTATGCCTCAAAATCTTCGGTTTCGAAGCATCAAAATTGGTGTTTGGAGGTACAACAAGCTTTCAAGATGCAAGTCCCTATTCCAGAGCCTGTAGTGTCAAAACACGATTTTGATGCACATCATGCTCTTAGAACCTCGTTTTGCAGCGTGTGGCTCGAAAGCTCCAGTTTCAAAACATCAAAATCAATGTTTAAAGGCATAAAAAGGTTTCAAGACACAAGTCCCAATTCTCAAGCTGATAGCGTCAAAACACGATTTTGACAAACATGGTTTTCTTAGAACCGCATTTCGTAGGTTGTGCCTCAAAAGCCTCCCTTTTTGGAGCATAAAAATTAGTGTTTGGGGGCACAACAAGGTTTCAAGATGAAAGTCCCAATTTTAATGTACATCATGCTCTTAGAACCTCATTCGGAGCTTGTTCCCTGAAAGCCTTGATTTTGAGGCACAACAGGTTTTTCAATGATGCAAGTCTCGATTCTATAGTCAATAGCATCAAAATTTGATTTTGGCACACATTGTGCTCTTAAAACCTCATTTTGAAGCTTGTGCCTCAAAAGCTCCAGATTCAGAGCATCAAAATCAGTGTTTTGAGGCACAACAAGCTTTCAAGATGCAAGCCCCGATTCTAGAGCCAGTAGCATCAAAATTTAATTTTGATGCACATTGTGCTCTTAGAACCCTGTTTTAAAAACTATGCCTGAAAAGCCCCAGTTTTGGAGCATCAAAATCGATGTTTGGAGGCACAACAAGGTTTCAAGATGCAAGTCTTGATTCTGGAGCCGGTAGTATCAAAATTTGATTTTGATGTAGATCGTGCTCTTAGAACCTTGTTTCGGAGCTTATGCCTCAAAATCGTCGATTTCAAAGCATCAAAATTGGTGTCTGGAGGCACAACAAGCTTTCAAGATGCAAGTCCCTATTGCTGAGCCTATAGTGTCAAAATGTAATTTTGATGCACATTGTGCTCTTAGAACCTCGTTACGAAGCACGTGGCTCGAAAGCTCCAGTTTCAAAACATCCAAATCAATGTTAAAAGGCACAACAAGTTTTCAAGACACAAGTTCCAATTCTAAAGCTGATAACATCAAAACATGATTTTGACAAACATGGTGTTCTTAGAACCTCATTTCGGAGGTTGTGACTCAAAAGCCTCATTTTTGGAGCATAAAAATAAGTGTTTGGAGGCAGAACAACGTTTCAAGACACAAGTCCCAATTCCAGAGTGGGTAGAGTGAAAATGCAATTTTGATGTACATCATGCTCTTAGAACCTGATTTCGGAGATTGTGCCTTGAAAGCCTTGATTTTGGCACATTAAAATCAATGTTTTGAGGCACAACAAGGTTTCAAGAAACAAGTCCCTATTCCAGAGCTAGTATTTTGACGCACATCATTCTTTGAGAAGCTCATTTCAGAGCTTGTGCCTCGAAAGACCCAGTTTTGGAGCATCAAAATTAACGTTTGGAGGCACAACAAGGTTTCAAGATGCAAGTCCCGATTCTAGAGTCAATAGCGTCAAAATCTGATTTTGTCACACATCGTTCTCTTAGAACCTTATTTCGAAGCTTGTGCCTCGACAGCCCCAGTTTTGGAGCATCAAAATGAGTGTTTTGTGGCCCAACAAGGTTTCAAGATACAAGCCCCGATTCTAGAGCCAGTAGCATCAAAATTCAAGTTTGATGCACATTGTGCTCTTAGAACCCTATTTTAGAAATTGTACCTCAAAAGCCCCAGTTTTGGAGCATCAAAATCGATGTTTGGAGGCACAACAAGGTTTCAAGATGCAAGTCCTGATTCTGAAGCCGGTAGCGTCAAAATTTGATTTTGATGCACATCGTGCTCTTAGAACCTTGTTTTGGAGCTTATGCGTTAGAATCTTTGGTTTTGAAGCATCAAAATTGGTGTTTGAAGGCACAACAAGCTTTCAAGATGCAAGTCCCTATTCTAGAGCCTGTAGTGTCAAAACATGATTTTGATGCACATCGTGCTCTTAGAACCTCGTTTCGGAGCGTGTGGCTCGAATACTCCAGTTTCAAAACATCAAAATCAATGTTTAAAGACACAAGGTTTCAAGACACAAGTTCCAATTCTCAAGCTGATAGCATCAAAACACAATTTTGACAAACATGGTGTTCTTAGAACCTCATTTCGGAGGTTCTCCCTGAAAAGCCTTGTTTTTGGAGCATAAAACTTAGTGTTTGGAGGCACAACAAGGTTTCAAGACACAAGTCCCAATTCCAGAGTCAGTAGCATCAAAACGCAATTTTTATAAACATCGTGCTCTTAGAACCTCATTTTGGAGCTTGTGCCTTGAAAGCCCTGATTTTAGAACATTTAAGTCAGTGTTTGGAGGCACAACAAGGTTTCAAGAAGCAAATCCCTATTCCGGAGCCTGTAGTGTTAAACTTCCGTTTTGACACACATCATTCTTTTAGAAGCTAATTTTGGAGCTTTTGCCTCGAAAGACCTAGTTTTGGAGCATCAAAATCAATGTTTGCAGGCACAACAATGTTTCAAGATGCAAGGCCTAATTCTAGAGTCAATACGCACATCGTGCTCTTAGAACCTAATTTCGAAGATTGTGCCTCAAAAGCCCTAGTTTCAGAGCATCCAAATCATTATTTTGAGGCACAAAAAGGTTTGAAGATGCAAGCCCGGATTCTAGAGTTAGAAGCATCAAAATTAAAGTTTGATGCACATTGTGCTCTTAGAACCCTGTTTTAGAAATTGTGCCTCAAAAGCCCCAGTTTTGGAGCATCAATGTCAATGTTTGGAGGCACAACAAGGTTTCAAGATGCAAGTCTTGATTCTAGAACCGGTAGCGTCAGAATTTGATTTGATTTACATCGTGCTCTTAGAACCTTGTTTTGGAGCTTATGCCTCAAAATCTTTAGTTTTGAAGCATCAAAATTGGTGTCTAGAGGCACAACAAGATTTCAAGATGCAAGCCTGTAGTGTCAAAATGCTATTTTGATGCACATCATGCTGTTAGAACCTCGTTTCAAAGCGTGTGGCTTAAAAGCTCCAGTTTCAAAACATCAAAATCAATGTTTAAAGGCATAACAAGGTTTAAAGACACAAGTCCCAAATCTCAAGTTGATAGCATCAAAACACGATTTTGACATAGTGTACTTAGAACCCCATTTATGAGGTTTTGCCTCATAAGCCTCATTTTTGGAGCATAAAAATTAGTGTTTGGAGGCACAAAAAGGTTTCAAGAAACAAGTCCCAATTCCAGAGTCGGTAGCGTCAAAACGCAATTTTGATGTACATCGTGCTCTTAGAACCTCTTTCCGGAGCTTGTGCCTTGAAAGCCCTAATTTTGGAACATCAAAATCAATGTTTGGAGGCACAACATGGTTTCAAGAAGAAAGTCCCTATTCCAGAGCCTGTAGCATCAAAATTCCATTTTGACACACATCATTCTCTTAGAAGCTCATTTCGGAGCTTGTGCCTCGAAAGACCCAGTTTTGGAGGATCAAAATCAATGTTTGGAGGCACGACAAGGTTTCAAGATGCAAGTCCCGATTCTAGAGTCAATAGCATCAAAATCTAATTTTGGCACACATCGTGTTCTTAGAACCTCATTTCGAAGCTTATGCCTCAAAAGCCCCAGTTTCGGATCATCAAAATCAGTGTTTTGAGGCACAACAAGGTTTCAAGATGGTAGCCCCGATTCTAGAGCCAGTAGCATCAAAATTCAATTTTGATGAACATTGTGCTCTTAGAACCCTATTTTAGAGATTGTTCCTCAAAAGCCCTAGTTTTGGAGCATCAAAATTGATGTTTGGAGGCAAAACAAGGTTTCAAGATGCAAGTGCTGATTCTGGAGCCAGTAGCATCAAAATTTGATTTTGACGCACATCGTGCTCTTAGAACCTTGTTTTGGAGCTTATGCCTCAAAATTTTTGATTTCGAAGCATCAAAATTGGTGTTTGGAGGCACAACAAGGTTTCAAGACACAAGTCTCCTTTCTAGAGCTTGTAGTGTCAAAACATGATTTTGATGCACATGGTGTTGTTAGAACCTTGTTTTAGAGCGTGTGGCTCGAAAGCTCCAGTTTCAAAATATCAAAATCAATGTTTAAAGGCACAACAAGGTTTGAAAACAAAAGTCCCGATTATGAAGCTCATAGCGTCAAAATATGATTTTGACAAACATATTGTTCTTAGAACCTCATTTCGGAGGTTGTGCCTCAAAAGGCACATTTTTGAAGAATAAAAATTAGTGTTTGGTGGCACAACAAGGTTTCAAGACACGAGTCCCAATTCTAAAGTCAATAGCATCAAAGCCCAACTTTGATGTAAATCGTGCTCTTAGAACCTATTTCCAGAGCTTGTGCCTTGAAAGCCCTGATTTTGGAACATCAAAATCAGTGTTTGGAGGCACAACAAGGTTTCAAGAAGAAAGTCCCTATTCCGGAGCCTGTACCGTCAAAATTCCATTTTGACGTACATCATTCTCTTAGAATCTCATTTCGTCAAAATTCCATTTTGACGCACATCATTCTCTTAGAAGCTCATTTCGGATCTTGTGCCTCAAAAGACCCAGTTTTGGAGCATCAAAATCAATGTTTGGAGGCACAACAAGGTTTCAAGATGCAAATCCCGATTCTAGAGTCAATTGCGTCAAAATTTAATTTTGGCGCACATCGTGCGCTTAGAACCTCATTTCGAAGCTTGTGCCTCAAAAGCCATAGTTTCAGAGCATCAAAATCAGTGTTTTGAGGCACAACAAGGTTTCAAGATGGAAGCCCCGATTCTAGAGCCTGTAGCATCAAAATTCAATTTTGATGCACATTGTGCTCTTAGAACCCTATTTTAGAAATTGTGCCTCAAAAGCCCTAGTTTTGGAGCATCAAAATTGATGTTTCAGGCAAAACAAGGTTTCAAGATGCAAGTCCTATTCCAGAGCCTGTAGTGTGAAAATGTGATTTTGATGCACATGATGTTGTTAGAACCTCATTTCAGAGCATGTGGCTCGAAAACTCCAGTTTCAAAACATCAAAATCAACGTTTAAAGACACAACAAGGTTTCAAGACACAAGTCCCAATTCTCAAGATGATAGCATCAAAACACGATTTTGAGAAACATGGTGTTCTTAGAACCTCATTTCGGAGGTTGTGCCTCAAAAGACTCATTTTTGGAGCATAAAAATTAGTGTTTGGAGGCACAACAAGGTTTCAAGATGCAAGTCCCTATTCTGGAGCCTGTAGTGTCAAAACGTGATTTTGATGCACATCTTGCTTTTAGAACCTCTTTTCGGAGCGTGTGGCTCGAAAGTTCTAGTTTCAAAACATAAAAATCAATGTTTAAAGACACAACAAGGTTTCAAGGCACAAGTCCTGATTCTCAAACTCATAGCATCAAAATCATACGAACATGGTGTTCTTAGAACCTCATTTCAGAGGTTGTGCCTCAAAAGCCTCCTTTTGGAGTATAAAATTTATTGTTTGGAGGCAGAACAAGGTTTCAAGACCCAGTTTTGGAGTGTCCAAATCAATGTTTCGAGGCACAACAAGGTTTCAAGATGCAAGTCTTGATTCTAGAGTCAATAGCATCAAAATCTGAATTTGGCGCACATCGTGCTCCTAGAACCTCATTTCAAAGCTTGTGCGTCCAAAGCCCCAGTTTCGGAGCGTCAAAATCAATGTTTTGAGGCACATCAAGGTTTTAAGATACAAGCCCCGATTTTAGAGTGAGTAGCATCAAAATTCAATTTTGATGCACATTGTGCTCTTAGAACCCTGTTTTAGAAATCCTGCCTCAAAAGCCCCAATTTTTTAGCATCAAAATTGATGTTTGGAAGCACAACAAGGTTTCAAGATGCAAATCCTGATTTTGGAGCCGGTAGCAACAAAATTTGATTTTGACACACATAATGCTCTTAGAACCTTGTTTTGGAGCTTATGCCTCAAAATTTTTAGTTTCGAAGCATCAAAATTGGTGTTTGAAGGCAGAACAAGCTTTCAAGATGCAAGTCCCTATTTCGGAGCCTGTAGTGTCAAAACATTATTTTGATGCACATAGTGCTCTTAGAACCTCGTTTCAAAGCATGTGTCTCGAAAGCTCCAGTTTCAAAACATAAAAATCAATGTTTAAAGGCACAACAAGGTTTCAAGACACAAGTCCCGATTCTCAAGCTGATAGCTTCAAAACATGATTTTGACAAACAAGGTGTTCTTAGAACCTCATTTTGGAGGTTGTGCCTCAAAATCCTCATTTTTGGAGCATAAGAATTAGTGTTTGGAAACAAAACAGGGTTTGAAGACACAAGTCCCAATTCCAGAGTCGGTAGTGTCAAAACACAATTTTGATGTACACCATGCTTTTAGAACCTCATTTGAGAGCTTGTGCCTTGAAAGCCTTGATTTTGGAACATAAAAATCAGTGTTTGGAGGCACAACAAGGTTTAAAGAAGCAAGTCCCTAATCCAGAGCCTGTATCGTCAAAGGAATTTTGATGCACATCATTCTCTTAGAAGCTCATTTCGGAGCTTGTGCCTCGAAAGACCCAGTTTTGGAGTGTCAAAATAATTGTTTGGAGGCAACACAAGGTTTCAACATGCAAGTCTCGATTCTAGAGTCAATAGCATCAAAATCTGATTTTGGCACACATCGTGCTCTTAAAACCTTATTTCGAAGCTTGTTCCTCGAAAGCCCTGGTTTAAGAGCATCAAAATCAGTGTTTTGAGGCACAACAAGGTTTCAAGATGCAAGCCCAGATTCTAGAGCCAGTAGGATCAAAATTTAATTTTGATGCACATTGTGCTCTTAGAACCCTTTTTTAGAAATTGTGTGTCAAAAGCCCCAGTTTTGGAGCATCAAAATCGATGTTTGGAGGCACAAAAAGGCTTAAAGATGCAAGTCCTAATTCTAGAGCCGGGAGCATCAAAGTTTGATTTTGATGCACATCGTGCTCTTAGAACCTTTTTTTGGAGCTTATGCCTCAAAATCTTCGATTTCAAAGAATAAAAATTGGTGTTTCGAGGCAGAACAAGCTTTCAAGATGTAAGTCCCTATTCCGGAGCGTGCAGTGTCAAAACGTAATTTTGATGCACATCGTGCCCTTAGAACCTCATTTCGGAGCGTGTGGTTCGAAAGCTCCAGTTTCAAAACATCAAAATCAATGTATAAAGGCACAACAAGGTTTCAAGAGACAAGTCCCGATTCTCAAGCTGATAGCGTCAAAACACAATTTTGACAAACATGGTTTTCTGAGAACCTCATTTCCGAGGTTGTGCCTCAAAATCCTCATTTTTGGAGAATAAAAATTAGTGTTTGGAGGCACAACATTGTTTCAAGACACAAGTCCCAATTTTAGAGTCGGTAGCATCAAAATGCAATTTTGATGTACATCGTGCTCTTATAACCTCATTTTGGAGCTTGTACCTTGAAAGCCCTGATTTTGGAACATCAAAATCAGTGTTTGGAGGCACAACAAGGTTTAAAGAAGCAAGTCCCTATATCGTATCCTGTATTGTCAAAATTCCATTTTGACGCACATCATTCTCTTAGAAGCTCATTTCGGAGCTTGTGCCTCAAAAGACCCAGTTTTTGAGCGTCAAAATCAATGTTTGGAGGCACAACAAGGTTTCAATATGCAAGTCCCGATTCTAGAGTCAATAGCGTCAAAATCTGATTTTGGCGCACCTCATGCTCTTAGAACCTTATTTCGAAGCTTGTGCCTTGAAAGCCTCAGTTTTGGAGCATCAAAATTAGTGTTTTGAGACACAAGAAGATTGCAAGATGCAAGTCCTGATTCTGGAGCGGGTAGCGTCAAAATTTGATTTTAACACACATTGTACTCTTAGAACCTTACTTTGAAGCTTTTGGCTCAAAATCTTCGGTTTCGAAGCATTAAAATTGGTGTTTGGAGACACAACAAGCTTTCAAGACGCAAGTCCCTATTCTGGAGCCTGTAGTGTCAAAATGTGATTATGATGCACATCGTGCTCTTAGAACCTCATTTCGGAGTGTGTGGCTCGAAATCCCCAGATTTGGAGCATGAAAATTGATGTTTGGAGGCACAACAAGCTTTCAAGATGCATGTCCTGATTCTGGAGCCAGTAGCGTCAAAAGTTTATTTTGACACACATCGTGCTCTTAGAACCTTGGTTTGGAGCTTATGCCTGAAAATTATTCAGTTTTGAAGCATCAAAATTAGTGTTTGGAGGCACAACAAGATTTCAAGATGCAAGTGCCTATTCCAGAGCCTGTAGTGTGAAAACATGATTTTGATGCACATCATGCTCACCTTGTTTCGGAGCATGTGGTTTAGAATGTCCAGTTTCAAAACATCAAAATCAATGTTTAAAGGGACAACAAGATTTCAAGATACAAGTCTCGATTCTCAAACTGATAGTGTCAAAACACGATTTTGACAACCTTGGTGTTTTTAGAACTTCATTTCGGAGGTTGTGCCTCAAACTCATTTTTGGAGCATCAAAATCAATGTTTGGAGGCACAACAAGGTTTCAAGATGCAAGTCCCGATTCTAGAGTCAATAGCATTAAAATATGATTTTGGCGCACATCGTTCTCAAATCAATGTTTTCAGGCACAACAAGGTTTCAAGATGCAAGCCCCGATTCTAGAGCCAGTAACATCAAAATTCAATTTTCATGCACATTGTGCTGTTAGAACCCTGTTTTAGAAATTGTGCCTCAAAAACCCCAGTTTTGGAGCATCAAAATCGATGTTTGGAAGCACAACAAGGTTTCAAGATGCAAGTCTTGATTCTGCAGCCAGTAGAGTCAAAATTTAATTTTGACGCACATCATCTTCTTAGAATATTTTGGAGCTTATGCCTCAAAACCTTCGGTTTCAAAGCATCAAAATTGGTGTTTGGAGGCACAACAAGCTTTCAAGACGCAAGCCCCTATTCTCGAGCCTGTAGTGTCAAAACATGATTTTGATGCACATCGTGCTCTTAGAACCTCGTTACGGAGCGTGTGGCTCGAAAGCTCCAGTTTCAAAACATCAAAATCAATGTTTAAAGGCACAACAAGGTTTCGAGACACAAGTACCTATTCTCAAGCTGATAGCGTCAAAACACAATTTTAACAAACATGGTGTTCTTAGAACCTCATTTTGGAGGTTGTGCCTCAAAAGCCTCATTTTAGGAGCATAAAAATTAGTGTTTGGAGGCACAACAAGGCTTCAAGACACAAGTCCCAATTCCAGAGTCGGTAGCGTCAAAACACAATTTTGAAGTACATCGTTCTCTTAGAACCTAATTTCAGAGCTTTTGCCTTGAAAGCCGTGATTTTGGAACATAGAAATCATTGTTTGGAGGCACAACAAGGTTTCAAGATGCAAGTCTTGATTCTCATGTTGGTAGCATCAAAATTTGATTTTGATGCACATAGTTCTCTTAGAACCTTGTTTCGAAGCTTGCACCTCAAACGCCCCAGTTTCGGAATATAAAAATTGGTGTTTGGAGGCACAACAATGTTTCAAGATGCAAGTCCTGATTCCAGAGCCGGTAGTGTCAAAATGTGATTTTGAAGCACATTGTGCTCTTAGGACTGTATTCAGGAGCTTGTCCCTCTAAAGCCCCGGTTTGAGAGTATCAAAATTGGTGTTTGGAGGCACAAGGTTGCAAGACCAAGTCGCGATTTCAGAGCGGTAGCGTCAAAATGTGATTTTGACGCACATGGTGCTCTTAGAGCCTTGTTTGTGGAGCTTGTGCCACAAAAGCCCCAATTTTGAAACATCAAAATTAGTGTTTGGAGGCACAACAAGGTTTCAAGAAGCAAGTCCCTTTCCAGAGTCTATAGTGTCAAAAATCCATTTTGACACACATCATTCTCTTAGAAGCTCATTTCGGAACCTGTGCCTCGAAAGACCCAGTTTTGGAGCATCAAAATCAATGTTTGGAGGGACAACAAGGTTCAAGATGTCCCGATTCTAGAGTCAATAGCGTCAAAATCTGATTTTACTGCACATCGTGCTCTTAGAACCTCATTTCGAAGCTTGTGCCTCGAAACCCCCCAGTTTCAGAGCATCAAAATTAGTGTTTTTTGGCACAACAAGGTTTTAAGATGCAAGCCCTGATTCTAGAGCTAGTAGCATCAAAATTCAATTTTGATGCACATTGTGCTCTTAGAACCCTGTTTTAGAAATTGTGCCTCAAAATCCCCAGTTTTGGAGCATCAAAATCGATGTTTGGAGGCACAACAACGTTTCAAGACACAAGTCCTAATTCCAGAATCGGTAGCATCAAAATGCAATTTTGATGTACATTATGCTCTTAAAACCTCATTTCAGAGCTTGTGCATTGAAAGCCCTGATTTTAGCGAACATCAAAATCAATGTTTTGAGGTACAACAAATTTACAAGAAGCAAGTCCCTATTCTAGAGCCTAAAGAATCAAAATTTCATTTTGACGCACATCATTCTCTTAGAAGCTCATTTTGGAGCTTCTGTGTTGAATGACCAGAATTTGGAGCATCAAAATAAATGTTTGGAGGCACAACAAGGTTTCAAGATCCAAGCCCCGTTTCTAGAGCCAGTAGCATCTAATTTCAATTTTGATGCGCATTGTGCTCTTAGAACCCTGTGTTATAAATTATATCTCAAAAGCCCCAATTTTGGAGCATCAAAATCGATGTTTGGTGGCACAACAAGGTTTGAAGATGCAAGTCCTGATTCTGGAGCTGGTAGCGTCAAAATTCGATTTTGAAGCACATCGTGTTCTTAGAACCTTGTTTTGGAGCTTATGCCTCAAAATTTTCGGTTTCGAAGCATTAAAATTGGTGTTTGGAGCCACAACAAGCTTTCAAGATGCAAGTACCTATTCCAGAGCCTGTAGTGTCAAAATGTGATTTTGATGCACATCGTGCTCTTAGAACCTCGTTTCGGAGCGTGTGGCTCGAAAGCTCCAGTTTCAAAACATCAAAATAAATGTTTAAAGGCACAACAAGTTTTCAAGACGCAAGTCCCGATTCTCAAGATGATAGTGTCAAAACACGATTTTGCCAAACATGGTGTTCTTAGAACCTCATTTCAGAGGTTGTGCCTCAAAAGCCTTGTTTTTGGAGCATAAAATTTAGTGTTTGGAGGCACTACAAGGTTTCAAAACACAAGTCCCAATTCCAGATTCGGTAGCGTCAAAACGCAATTTTGATGTACATCATGCTTTTAGAACCTCATTTTGGAGCTTGTGCCTCAAAAGCCTCGTTTTGGAGCATCAAAATCAGTGTTTTGAGGCACAACAAGGTTTCAACAAGCAAGTCCCTATTCTGGACCCTGTAGCATCAAAATTCCATTTTGACGCACATCATTCTTTTAGAAGCTCATTTCGGAGCTTGTGCCTCGAAAGACCCAGTTTCGGAGCATCAAAATCAATGTTTGGAGGCACAACAAGGTTTCAAGATGCAAGTACCGATTCTAGAGTCAATAGCGTCAAAATCTAATTTTGGCGCACATAGTGCTCTTAGAACTTCATTTCGAAGCTTGTGCCTCGAAAGCCTCGGTTTCGGAGCATCAAAAGCAGTATTTTGAGGAACAACAAGGTTTAAAGATGCAAGTCCCTATTTCAGAGGCTGTAGCTTCAAAATTCACTTTTGATGCATATCATTCTCTTAGAATCTCTTTTCGGAGCTTGTGCCTCAAAAGACCCAATTTTGGAGCATCAAAATCAATGTTTGGAGGTACAACAAGGTTTCAAGATGCAAGTCCCAATTCTAGAGTCAGTAGTTTCAAAATCTGATTTTGGCGCACATCGTGCTCTTAGAACTTCATTTCGAAGCATCAGAATCAGTATTTTGAGGCATAACAAGGTTTCAAGATGCAAGCCCCGATTCTAGAGCTAGTTTTATCAAAATTTAATTTTGATGCACATTGTGCTCTTAGAACCCTGTTTTAGAAATTGTCCCTCAAAAGCCCCAGTTTTGGAGCATCAAAACCGATGTTTAGGTACAACAAGGTTTCAAGGTGCAGGTCCTCATTTTGGAGCCGGTAGCGTCAAAATTTGATTTTAACGCACAACGTGCTCTTAGAACTTTATTTTGGAGGTTATGCCTCAAAATCATTAGTTTCAAAGCATCAAAATTTGTGTTTGGAGGCATAACAAGCTTTCAAGACACAAGTCCCTATTCTGGAGCTTGTAGTGTCAAAATGTGATTTTGATTCACATCGAGCTTTTAGAACCTCGTTTCAGAACGTGTGGCTCGAAAGATAAGGTTTCAAAATATCAAAATCAATGTTTAAAGGCACAATAAGGTTTCAAGACACAAGTCCCAATTCTCAAATTGATAGCGTCAAAACACAATTTTGACAAACATGGTGTTCTTAGAACCTCATTTCAGAGGTTGTACCTCAAAACCCTTGTTTTTCGAGCATAAAAATTAGTGTTTGGAGGCACAACAAGGTTTCAAGACACAAGTCCCAATTCCAGAGTCGGTAGTGTCAAAACATAATTTTGGTGTACATCGTGCTCTAAGAACCTCATTTCGGAGCTTGTGCCTTGAAAGCCCTCATATTGGAACATCAAAATCAATGTTTGGAAGCACAACAAATTTTCAAGAAGCAAGTCCCTATTCTCAAGCTGATAGCATCAAAACAAGGTTTAAAGGAACAACAAGGTTTCAAGACACAAGTCCTGATTCTCAAGTTGATACCATCAAAACATGATTTTGACAAACATGGTGTTCTTAGAACCTCATTTCGGAGGTTGTGCCTCAAAAGCCTCATTTTTGGAGCATAAAAATTAGTGTTTGGAGGTAAAACAAGGATTTCAAGACACAAGTCCCAATTCTAGAGTTAGTAGTGTAAAAACCCAATTTTTATGTACATCGTGCTCTTAGAACCTCATTTCGGAGCTTGTCGGGATTTTGGAACATCAAAATCAGTGTTTGGAGGGACAACAAGGTTTAAAGAAGCAAGTCCCTATTCCGGAGCCTGTAGCATCAAAATTCCATTTTGATGCACATCATTCTCTTAAAAGCTCATTTCGGAACTTGTGCCTCGAAAGACCCAATTTTGGAGCATAAAAATCAATGTTTCGAGGCACAAGAAGATTTTAAGATGCAAGTCGCAATTCTAGAGTCAATAGCATCAAAATTTGATTTTGGCACATGTCATGCTCTTAGAACCTCATTTCAAAGCTTGTGCCTCGAAAGCCTCAGTTTTAGAGCATCAAAATCAGTGTTTTGAGGCACAAGGTTTCAAGATGTAAGCCCCGATTCTAGAGCCAGTAGCATCAAAATTGAATTTTGATGCACATTGTGCTCTTAGAACCCTTTATAATAAATTGTGCATCAAAACCCTAGTTTTGGAGCATTAAAATCGATGTTTAGAGGCACAACAAGGTTTCAAGATGCAATTCCTGATTCTGGAGCCAGTAGCATCAAAATTTGATTTTGACACACATCGTGCTCTTAGAACTTTATTATGGAGCTTGCTCCTCAGAATCTTTGGTTTCAAAGCATCAAAATTGGTGTTTGGAGGCAGAACAAGCTTTCGAGACGCAAGTCCCAATTCTGGAGCCTGTAGTGTCAAAATGTGATTTTGATGCACATCGTGCTCTTAGAACCTCATTTCGGAGTGTGTGGCAACAAAGCTCCAGTTTCAAAACATCAAAATCAATGTTTAAAGTCATAACAAGGTTTCAAGACACAAGTTCCAATTCTCAAGCTGATAGCGTCCAAACACGAATTTGACAAACATGGTGTTCTTAGAAGCTCATTTCGGAGGTTGTGCCTCAAAATCTACATTTTTTGAGCATAAAAATTAGTGTTTGGAGGCACAACAAGGTTTCAATACACAAGTCCCAATTCCAGAGTCGGTAGCATCAAAATGCAATTTGATGTACATCGTACTCTTAGAATCTCATTTCGGTGCTTGTGCCTTGAAAGCCCTGATTTTGGAACATCAAAATCAGTGTTTGGAAGCACAACAAATTTTCAAGAAGCAAGTCCCTATTCCGAAGCCTGTAGGGTCAAAATTCCATTTTCATGCACATCATTCTCTTAGAAGCTCATTTCAGAGCTTATGCCTCGAAAGACCCAGTTTTGGAGCATGAAAATCAATGTTTGGAGGCACAACAAGGTTTCAAGATGCAAGTCCCGATTCTAGAGTCAATAGCGTCAAAATTTGATTTTGACAAACATCGTGCTCTTACAACCTCATTTTGAAGCTTGTGCCTCGAAAGCCCCGATTTGTGAGGATCAAAATCAGTGTTTTGAGGCACAACAAGGTTTCAAGATGCAAGCCCCTATTCTAGAGCTAGTAGCATCAAAATTCAAATTTGATGCACAGTGTGCTCTAAGAACCCTATTTTAGAAATTGTGCCTCAAAAGCCCCAGTTCTAGAGAATCAAAATCGATGTTTGGTGGCACAACAAGGTTTCAAGATGCAAGTCCCTATTCTGGAGCCTGTAGTATCAAAATATGATTTTGATGCACATCATGCTCTTAAACCTCGTTTCGCAGGGTGTGGCTTGAAAGCTCCAGTTTCAAAACATCAAAATCAATGTTTAAAGGCACAACAATGTTTCAAGACACGAGTCTGGATTCTCAAGCTGATAGCGTCAAAACACGATTTTGACAAACATGGTGTTTTTAGAACCTCATTTCGGAGGTTGTTCTTCAAAAGCCTTATTTTTGGAAAATAAAAATTAGTTTTTGGAGGCACCACAAGGTTTCAAGACACAAGTCCCAATTCCAGAGTTGGTAGCATCAAAACGCAACTTTGGTGTACATCATGCTCTTAGAACCTCATTCCAAAGCTTGTGCCTTGAAAGCTTTGATTTTGGAATATCAAAATCAGTGTTTGGAGGCACAACAAGGTTTCAAGAAGCAAGTCCCTATTCCAGAGCCTGTAGCGTCAAAATTCCATTTTGACGCACATCATTCTCTTAGAAGCTCATTTCGGAGCTTGTGCCTAGAAAGACCCAGTTTTGGAGCATCAAAATCAATGTTTGGATGCACAACAAGGTTTCAAGATGCAAGTCCTGATTCTAGAGTCAATATCGTCAAAATCTGATTTTGGCGCACATTGTGCTCTTGGAACCTCATTTCAAAGCTTGTGCCTCGAAAGCCCGGGTTTCAGAGAATGAAAATCAATGTTTTGAGGCACAACAATGTTTGAAGATGCAAGCCCCGATTCTAGAGCCAATTTTATCAAAATTCAATTTTGATGCACATTGTGCTCTTAGAACCCAGTTTTGGAGTATCAAAATCGATGTTTGGAGGCACAACTAGGTTTCAAGATGCAAGTCCTAATTCTGGAGCTGGTTGCGTCAAAAGTTGATTTTGACACACATCAACAAGGTTTCAAGATGCAAGTCCTGATTCTAGAGTAAATAGCGTCAAAAGCCCTGGTTTTGGAGCATCAAAATCAGTGTTTTGAGGTACAAAAAGGTTGCAAGATGTAAGTGCTGATTCTAGAGCGGGTAGTGTCAAAATTTGATTTTGACGCATATTGTGCTCTTAGAACCTTATTTTGAACCTTATGCCTCAAAATCTTTGGTTTCAAAGCATCAAAATTGGTGTTTGGAGACACAACAAGCTTTCAAGATGCAAGTATCTATTGAGGAGCTTGTAGTGTCAAAACGTGATTTTGATGCACATCTAGCTCTTAGAACCTCATTTCGGAGCGTGTGGCTCGAAAGCTCTTGTTTCAAAACATCAAAATCAATGTTTAAAGGCACAACAAGGTTTTAAGACACAAGTCCTAATTCTCAAGCTCATAGCATCAAAACATGATTTTGACGAGCATGGTGTTCTTAGAGCCTCATTTCGGAGCTTGTGCCTTGAAAGCCCTGATTTTGGAACATCAAAATGAAAGTTTTGAGACATAACAATGTTTCAAAAAGGAAGTCCCTATTCCAGATCCTATAGCGTCAAAATTCCATTTTGACGCACGCACATCATTCTCTTAGAAGTTCATTTCGGAGCTTGTGCCTCAAAAGACCCAGTTTTGGAGCATCAAAATCAATGTTTGGAGGCACAACAATGTTTCAAGATGCAAGTCCCGATTCTAGAGTCAATAGCGTCAAAATCTAATTTTGGAGCACATCTTGCTCTTAGAACCTTATTTCAAAGCTTGCATCTCGAAATCCTCGGTTCGGAGCATCAAAATTAGTGTTTTGAGGCACAACAAGATGTAGTCCCTATTCCAGAGCCTGTAGTGTGAAAACATGATTTTGATGCACATCATGCTCACCTTGTTTCGGAGCGTGTGGTTTTAAAATGTCGAGTTTCAAAACATCAAAATCAATGTTTAAAGGCACAGTAAGATTTCAAGACACAAGTCCCAATTCTCAAGCAGATAAAGTCAAAACACGATTTTGACAAACATGGTGTTCTTAGAACCTCATTTCGGAGGTTGTGCCTCAAACTCCTCATTTTTGGAGCATCAAAATCAATGTTTGAAGGCACAACAAGGTTTGAAGGTGCAAGTCCTGATTCTAGAGTCAATAGCGTCAAAATCTGATTTTGGCGCACATCGTGCTCAAATTAGTGTTTTGAGGCACAACAAGGTTTCAAGATGCAAGCCCCGATTCTAGAGCCAGTAGCATCAAAATCTTATTTTCATGCACATTGTGCTGTTAGAACCCTGTTTTAGAAATTGTGCCTCAAAAGCCCTAGTTTTGGAGCATCAAAATTGATGTTTGGAAGCACAACAAGCTTTCAAGATGCAAGTCCTGATTCTGGAGCCGGTAGCGTCAAAATTTCATTTTGAAGCACATCGTGCTCTTAGAACCTTGTTTTGGAGCTTATGCCTCAAAATCTTCGGTTTCGAAGCATCAAAATTGGTGTTTGGAGGCACAACAAGATTTCAAGATGCAAGTCCCTATTCTAGAACCTTTATTGTCAAAACATGATTTTGAAGCACATTGTGCTCTTCGAACCTCATTTCAGAGCGTGTGGCTCCAAACGTCCATTTTCAAAACATCAAAATCAATGTTTAAAGGCACAACAGTTTCAAGACACAAGTCCCTATTATCAAGCTGATAGCGTCAAAACACGATTTTGACAAACATGGTGTTCTTAGAACCTCATTTCGGAGGTTGTGTTTCAAAAGCCTCATTTTTGGAGAATAAAAATTAGTGTTTGGAGGCACGACAAGGTTTCAAGACAAAAGTCCTCGTTCCAAAGTCGGTAGCGTCAAAAGGCAATTTTGATGTATATCGTGCTCTTAGAATGTCATTTCGGAGCTTGTGCCTTGAAAGCCCTCATTTTGGAACATAAAAATTAGTGTTTGGAGGTACAATGAGGTTTCAAGAAGCAAGTCCCTATTTTGGAGACTGTAGCGTCAAAATTCCATTTTGACGCACATCATTCTCTTAGAAGCTCATTTCGGAACTTGTGTCTCGAAAGACCCAGTTTTGGAGCGTCAAAATCAATGTTTCAAGGCACAACAAGGTTTCAAGATGCAAGCCCCAATTCTAGCGGCAGTAGCATCAAAATTCGATTTTGATCCACATTGTGCTCGTAGAACCCTGTTTTAGAAATTGTGCCTCAAAAGCCCCGGTTTTGGAGCATCAAAATTGATGTTTGGAGGCACAACAAGGTTTCAAGATGCAAGTCCCGATTCTCAAGTTGATAGCATCAAAACATGATTCTGGAGCTAGTAGCGTCAAAATTTGATTTTGACGCACATATTGCTCTTAGAACCTTGTTTTGGAGCTTATGCCTCAAAATCTTCGATTTCAAAACATAAAAATTAGTTTTTGGAGGCAGAACAAGCTTTCAAGACACAAGTCCCTATTTTGGAGCCTGTAGTGTAAAAACATGATTTTGATGCACATCATGCTCTTAGAACCTATTTTCGGAGCGTGTGGCTCGAAAGCTCCAGTATTGAAACAACAAAATCGATGTTTAAAGCCACAACAAGGTTTCAAGACACAAGTCCTGATTCTCAAGTTGATAGCATAAAAACACGATTTTGACAAACATGGTGTTCTTAGAACCTGATTTTGGAGGTTATACCTCAAAATCCTCGTTTATGGAGCATAAAAATTAGTGTTTGGAGGCAGAAGTCCCAATTCTAGAGTCGGTAGGGTCAAAACGCAATTTTGATGTACATCGTGCTCTTAGAACCTCATTACGGAGCTTGTGCCTTGAAAGCCCTGATTTTCGAGCGTCAACTTAGAACCTTGTTTTAGAGCTTGTTATGCCTCAAAATCTCTGGTTTAAAGATGCAAGTCCTGATTGTAGAGTCAATAGTGTCAAAATTTGATTTTGGCACACATCGCACTCTTAGAACCTCATTTCAAAGCTTGTGCCTTGAGAGCCCCAGTTTTGGAGTATCAAAATCAGTGTTTTGATGCACAACAAGGTTTCAAGATGCTAGCAGCATCAAAATTGAATTTTGATTTCCATTGTTCTCTTAGAACCCTGTTTTAGAAATTGTGCCTCAAAAGCTCTAGTTTCAAAACATCAAAATCATTGTTTAAAGGCACAACAAGATTTCAAGACACAAGTCCTGATTCTCAAGCTCATAGCGTCAAAACATGATTTTGACAAACATGGTTTTCTTAGAACCTGATTTTGGAGGTTGTGCTTGAAAATCCTCATTTTTGGAGCATAAAAATTAGTGCTTGGAGGCACAACAAGGTTTCAAAGCACAAGTCCAAATTCCAGAGTCGGTAGTGTCAATACGCAATTTTGATGTACATCGTGCTCTTAGAACCTCATTACGGAGCTTGTGCCTTGAAAGCCCTGATTTTGGAACATCAAAATCAGCGTTTGGACGCACAACAAGGTTTAAAGAAGCAAGTCCCTATTCTGGAGCCTGTAGCATCAAAATTCAATTTTGATGAACATCATTCTCTTAGAAGCTCATTTTAGAGCTTGTGCCTCGAAAGACCTAGTTTTCGAGCGTCAACTTAGAACCTTGTTTTAGAGCTTATGCCTCAAAATCTCTAGTTACGAAGCATCAAAATTGTTGTTTGGAGGCACAACAAGCATTCAAGATGCAAGTCCCTATTACGGAGCCTCTAGTGTCAAAACGTGATTTTGATGCACATCATGCTCTTAGAACCTCATTTCAGAGCCTGTGGCTTGAAAGCTCGAGTTTCAAAACATCAAAATCAATGTTTAAAGGCACAACAAGGTTTCAAGACACAAGTCCCAATTCTCAAGCTGATAGCTTCAAAACATGATTTTGACAAACATGGTGTTCCTAGAACCTCATTTTGGAGGTTGTGTCTCAAAAGCCTTGTTTTTGGAGCATAAAAATTATCGTTTGGAGGCACAACAAGGTTTCAGGACACAAGTCCCAATTTGAGCGTTGGTAGCGTCAAAACACAATTTTGATGTACATCGTCTTCTTAGAACCTCAATCCGGAGCTTGTGCCTTGAAAGCTGTGATTTTGGAACATCAAAATCAATGTTTTGAGGCACAACAAGATTTCAAGAAGCAAGTCCCTATTCTAGAGCCTGTAGCATCAAAATTCCATTTAGATGCACATCATTCTCTTAGAAGCTCATCTCGGAGCCTGTGCATCGAAAGACCTTGTTTTCAAGCATCAAAGTCAATGTTTGGAGGCAGAACAAGGTTTCAAGATGCAAGTCCCGATTCTAGAGTCAGTAGAATTTTGATACACATTGTGCTCTTAGAACCCTGTTTTAGAAATTGTGCTTCAAAAACCCCAGTTTTGGAGCATAAAAATCGTATTTAGAGGCACAACAAGGTTTCAAGATGCAAGTCTTGATTTTGGAGCGGGTAGCATCAAAATTTGATTTTCACACACATTGTGCTCTTAGAACCTTATTTTGAAGCTTATGCCTCAAAATATTTAGTTTCGAAGCATCAAAATTGGTGTTTGGAGACACAACAAGCTTTCAAGACGCAAGTCCCTATTCCGGAGCCTGTATTGTCAAATTGTGATTTTGATGCACATCGTGCTCTTAGAACCTCATTTTGGAGCATGTGGCTCAAAAGCTCTAGTTTCAAAACATCAAAATCAATGTTTAAAGGCACAACAAGGTTTCGAGACATAAGTACTGATTCTCAAGCTGATAGCGTCAAAACACTATTTTAACAAACATGGTGTTCTTAAAACCTCATTTCGAAGGTTGTGCCTCAAAAGCCTCATTTTAGGAGCATAAAAATTAGTGTTTGGAGGCACAACAAGGTTTGAAGACACAAGTCCCAATTCGAGAGTCGGTAGTGTGAAAATGCAATTTTGAAGTACATCGTGCTTTGAGAACCTCATTTCAGAGCTTTTGCCTTGAAAGCCAAGATTTTGGAACATAGAAATCATTGTTTGGAGGCACAACAAGGTTTCAAGATGCAAGTCCCGATTCTCGTGCTGGTAGCATGAAAATTTGATTTTGATGCACATCATTTTCTAAGAACCTTGTTTCGAAGCTTGCACCTCGAACGCACTGGTTTCGTAATATAAAAATTGGTGTTTGGAGGCACAACAAGGTTTGAAGACGCAAGTTCCGATTCCAAAGCTGGTAGTGTCAAAATGCGATTTTGAAGCACATTGTGCTCTTAGAACCTTATTTAAAAGCTTGTCCCTCAAAATTCCCGGTTTGAGAGCATCAAAATTGGTGTTTGGAGGCACAAGTTTGTAAGACGCAAGTCGCGATTTCGGAACCGGTAGGGTCAAAATGTGATTTTGACGCACATGGTTCTCTTAGAGCCTCATCTGTGGAGCTTGTGCCTCGAAAGCCCCTATTTTGAAACATCAAAATCAGTGTTTGAAGGCAAAACAAGGTTTCAAGAAGCAAGTCCGTTTTTCGGAGCCTGTAGTGTCAAAAATCCATTTTGACACACATCATTCTCTTAGAAGCTCATTTCGGAGCCTGTGCTTGGAAAGACCCAGTTTTGGAGCATCAAAATCAATGTTTGGAGGCACAACAAAGTTTCAAGATGCAAGTCCCGATTCTAGAGTCAATGGCGTCAAAATCTGATTTTACCACATATCGTGCTCTTAGAACCTCATTTTGAAGCCTGTGCCTCGAAAGCCCTGGTTTCGGAGCATCAAAATCAGTGTTTTTTGGCACAACAAGGTTTCAAGATGCAAGCCCCGATTCTAGAGCTAGTAGCATCAAAATTCAATTTTGATGCACATTGTGCTCTTAGAATCCTATTTTAGAAATTGTGCGTCAAAAGCCCCAGTATTGGAGCATCAATATCGATGTTTGGAGGCACAACAAGGTTTCAAGACACAAGTCCCAATTCCAAAGTCGGTAGTGTCAAAACGTAGTTTTGATGTACATCGTGCTCTTAAAACCTCATTTCAGAGCTTGTGCCTTGAAAGCCCTAATTTTGGCAAACATAAAAATCAATGTTTTGAGGCACAACAAGGTTACAAGAAGCAAGTCCCTATTATGGAGCCTAAAGCATCAAAATTCTATTTTGATGCACATCATTCTCTTCGAAGCTCATTTCGGAGCTTGTGCCTCAAAAGACCCATATTTGAAGCATCAAAATTAATGTTTGGAGGCACAATAAGGTTTCAAGATGCAAGTTCTGATTCTAGAGTCAATAGCATCAAAATCTAATTTTGGTGCTGTTGGGTCTCAAATCAACAGATTGGATAGATTCTAAGGAAATGCCAACTCCTATGATCAAACCCTCCAATTGACTTGGCCAACTTATAGAGTGAACCTATTTGGTTACTAACTCTCTCACTTTAGGCTCTGCAGGACCTAGGCAGGTATACCTACTCACTAGCTGTTCCTTCAACTAATGCTTTTTATAGCAGATTTAGTTTCTTAATCTGATCTCTCCTAGTCTCAGAATGGCGTAAGTTCCTAGAATGGAGATACAGTAGATGAGTTCAAGATTGTTGTTGTAGAAGCTATTCGATCTATGTTTCCTAATTACTTCGGTTTGCTTTAAAATAACAAATGGTGAAATATAGTGATGAGTGTAATCTGTTTTTGACTAGTGCCTTCTTTGCTGTTTGGGCTACATAGTCATTATACTTTCTTCAGGACTTATTATGCGAGCCTGTGAGACAGTTTTTTAATCCACCCTTTTATAGACCTGTCAATTATTATTTCTTTTGAGATCAATTTGAATGCTTATATCATATGTTGATTGAATGAATTTAACCCTACCTTTAAGGGACCAATCAATGAAGTACTGCGAGGAACAATTACAATTCGCAAGCAAAACTTTTGTTTCAACCTTATAACATGAAGCACAAATTTGATTTCAAGAATATGAATAACCTTATCACTTTAGATAATATCACAGACGATTGCAAAAACAAAGTGAAATAATCCACAACACATACGCAAAGAAAAACAACAGTTCATAGCATGTATTCCATCGAAGTTTGTAAAACTTACAGGCTGTCATACATCACCATCTTCTTATTGTGTATTTTTTCATCTTTTTTACTTTACAAAAACCATTCTCATATATATATGGGAATGAAAGCTATTCATGAAAAGACACGTATTTTCGAAATGCTAATCATTAGTTTAAACGTTTCTAACAAACTTAAGCAAAAAGAGATTAAGAATTCCTAAATGATGAATATAATCATCATCTTTAAAGATTTTGATTTTAGCACTCTGTTTCTTCAATTCTTCTCCTTGCGACAGATATTTGAATATCATCTGGTTGACAGTAGGGGCCATGTCTTTACTTCGATCCATTTCTGACAAAGCCCAATCTTTGACGCTGATAAGCTCATTCCGCAAGTCCTCCAGGGATATTACATCTCCTTCTTTATAGACCGAGGGCATTCCAATAGGTCTCCCATCATCCAATTCCTTGAGATCTTTCCTTAGCGCATCTTCGAGTTTAACATGATTCTCCATGTACGCTATCCCTTCAGTCTTCTCCTCTGGCGTCATTGTATCGACACTATTCAATACTTCATGTAGTCGTGATTTTAATCTCTCATGCTCTGTTAATGCCTTTATAGTTCCATTATATACCTTCCAATATGGTTCGACATGCGAAAGCATGGTGTTAAACCGATGTCCGATGATATCATTGACCAGTTTATCCATCTTTTGTTGGATACTATTTGCATGTTTGGTGGCTTTATCTGCTTGATACTTCCAGTACAGAGCATCGGAAACATCATCCAAGCTACGTCCTGTGGGATATGAGGTGTATTCGCTTATGGGAGTCCCTGTCTCAAGTTGCAATATTTTTGCTTGCAACTTTTGATTCTCCTCTTTGGATTTTTCATACAACCCCTTATATGTGACATTTTCTCTGACCAAAAATTCTGTCTGGTCCAGGTTTAATCTTGCAACATCCAAGTTCAATTTAGCAGTGACCCTAGGGTCCGTCTTTCCAACCTGATGAACCATGAGGTGTCCAAAGGTTTCTTCAATATCCACAATTATAGGCCTCTTCCCTTTTGGATATAATGCCCAATGTAGGAGAGCCTTCATGTCAGGATCATATCCAGAGCCTAGGAATAATTTGTCTATCTCCTGGGGCAACACCTGTTGATTCAAATCTTGCTTTCTCAGGAACCCGTCAAACAGAAGTGCTGAGTTTATATCCCAACCAGAAAAGATGATTACACCGGCCTCTTTTAGTAATCTTCTCCCTTTCTCAGGGGTCATATCTTTCATGAGGATATCGATTTCATCCTGCAATTTCTTCATCTGTTCTTCTTCTGGTCTTCCAGCCATGCTTCGTTTAACATGTGCCCCTTTGTACTGGTACAAAAATGAAAGGAATTCCCTTGAAGAAGCGAATCCATCATCAGCAACAAAATCTTCATGTTCAGTCATTCTTATATCAACTACATCCTTAATGTTAATCTCACCAGTGTCCACATTCATCTCTGCTTCAAAACCAGGAGGATAATCTTCCCTAGGGGAATCAGCAGGGATACTACTAGCAGTTGATTTTGGTGACATGTGAGCCAATGGTTGACTATCCTTCTCAGTGTTGATAAAATGAAGGAATTGCGGGGGCACTCTATGCATGATCTCTTCTTCATGTTGAAGTATCCTTTTAGCTACTTCCAGAGGATCTTGGAAGTTCCCAAGTAAATCTCCATCTATCATCCCCCTTGCCCTTTTCCATTTGTAGGCCTCCCAAGTCAATCCACTCTTTTCTCTCAGAACCCTGGCCTCCTCTCTTTCAAGATTTTTAATCAGGTCATCTAGCATTTTGGCCACATGCATTCCAGCTTTGAGTTTTTGTGACGCTCTGGCAGCTCTTATATACCCTTCAGGATCGAAGTTCTCTCTAGGTTCACCCAGAGTCATGCCATAGTAGTCTAACTTATTCTGTAGTAAATGATAGCTTTTTGAACTTTTAACAATAAAGTCAGAAAAAACCAATAAACCTAGAATGATGGACTGCTTACCGGAATCTGTAAGGTGTTTGGCACTGACAATAGATAATTGTCTTACAATCTCCAGGCTAGCCACCCTATTTGGTACTGTAATTGGAAGCATGTGTGGTCTTCCTTTATACCCAAATACCCTGATTTCTGTGTGATTATCGTGGCAATACCAATCGCCCCAATTGTGATCAATTTGTAACTCCGGAGAGAAGTCCCTTGGCCTGAGGAATCTCTTAATTTCAGGGGACAGAGTATAATCTCTGTGTTTCCCAAAGGCCACACTAAGAGGTTTCACAAAATATTCCTGAAAGTGCCAGTACTGGTTGTTCATGAACCTCTGGTCCCATGCAGAAAGCCATAACTGAACTGGCTTCTTCAAACCATTCTTATCATAAGCTCTAATGCAGAAATCATCTGACCAGAAGTTGATCTCTTGTCCACAATAAAGAATAATATGCATTAATAAGGAGTACAATGAAAAATGTATGTTCACGAGATCCCCTTTTAACTTCTCTAACCCATGATTTAAGGCATCTGCAACATAAGTGGCATAATCAAATGACCTAGGGTCTTTTGATTGTAAATCAGCACACAAAACCACAACCCCAATATCCATGAGTGGATGAGCCTCTAGGCCTAATACTTGGGCTGCAGCATAATATGTATACTTAAAATATGGATGGAAGTGGTTGACATCAAACGGCACCTTGTCATCTTTGCTGAACGGAACAAATGCCCCACCCACTTTCGGCCGGTGAATAGGTAATCTCCAAGTCCTGTAGATGTTTTCCAAGCCGAAGAATTCCTGTGACAGTTTCTGCATATCGATTCTTTCCTCCACTTCCCAGTCTAAATCAAATACCATATCAACAGTTTGTTTGTTAATCACCACTAAGGGATTCCCTCTGTAATCGCATATGGTTTTGGTTCTCGGATTATAACAATCTACCAGAGCTTTCTGTGTGGGGGAAAAAGCGAGACTAGGTTAATCATGCCCTAATCCTACCTTTTGACACACATTACGGAATACAAAAGAGCCTAGAGATATCACACAATTGGCTACTTCTTTTTGTGAAAGAGAGAGCCATGGGATATCTATTAGGATTTCTATTCCCTTGTTGAAATTGTAAGATCAAGTAATTCAAGTTCAAACCCTAATCCCAAAATGCAAGTATGAACTAATAACAAGATTGCAGAATTGAGATTAAACAATGAACAGCTGTAAATACAAGGATGAAATAAGAATGCAGATGTGTACCCGGAGTCAAAATCGGACTGAAAATGTGCGGGACGGGGGCCCGGACGCCACTGTCCTGAAAACTGCACCGGAAACTGCTGTTCTGCACTCTGGAACACTGTCAGAAAGCTGTCTGTCCGGAGGACCAGGGCGCCCAGCGACTCTGTCCCAAGGACCAGGGCGCCCAGCGCCCCTGTCCTGGCAGGACCAGGGTGCCCAGCGCCCCTGTCCCAGTCTTCTGCTCTGCAATTTGATACAGAGTGCTGTCTCGACCTTCTCTCTCCAGATCTGTATCCCGCGGCGTCGTCCGAATCCTGAAACCTGCAATGATATCTGAAAAAGGGTGTATGGGCGGCTATATAGGGTTTTGCCTTAGTCAAACCCCCGCTTCGGCGATTTCCACCTCCACGAATAGCCAAGTTGTTTTGTAAAATGTATTGTGTGTGCAGACCTAGTGTGTGTGCAAGGTCCTAAAATGCAAGAAAGCAAACTAGAGCAACCTAGAAAGTAAACCCTAATTGCTTGTAAATGATAACGTAAATGCTCTAAATCAAGATGCAAAGTGATCTAAAGCATGAATAAATGATGTATTGAAGCTTACGTAAAGACATGAAAACAACATGAAATCATACCCAACCCTCAAGGTAGGAGTACAAGCCAATCTTCAGTCGGTAATCTCTTATTGTTCTTCAATGTCTTCCAAGCCCTAAGTGGATGAATGAATTTGATAGATGCTTGATAGAAGGATGTTGAATGTTGTTGAAGTCTTCAAAGATCTGCTCTTTCACTGCATATGAAGTTCCTGAAAACAAAAATTGGATCCCTTCAAATGAAGAAAGAGAGCTCTTATGTATGAAACCCTAGGTCGCAATTTCGTCTTTTGGCCGACCTAGAGATTGAATATCCCGCCAATTTCTTGGGGTTAAGCTTTATTTTATGATTGGATCGCGCTCTTAAAATTTCGGGAAAAATGTCCGGGACCGTGTGCACTCCGGGCGCCACGGTCCCGACAACTTTTCACCAAATTTTCAGGACCGTCAGATATGATGATTTTAGAGAGAATCCCGAAGTTACAGGTGATTTCGAGATGTTTTGACCCCCGAAATCAAGCCCCCAAGTTTGAAATAGGACTTAATTATGGTTTTTGATTAGATGATGTATTGGAGGAATAAAATGAAAGGGGCACGCTTTAATGAAAGGGCCCGACTTTGTGATGTGGAAAATGGTGAAATAGAACCTTTAGACCTAATTAATTCGATTAATTAAGTGCTAAAGGGAAAATGCCATGCAAAGTGCAACTGCGCCAAGGCGGGTGCTAAACTAGGTGTTAAATTGTACTGCTTTAGCAAGTGCGTACAATTTATGACGTTACATTTAGCCCCCACTTTAGCGGTCATATGACTACTACGTGCATATGCAAGCTAAAGTACAGAAAGTAAACATTATTTGAAAAAGGATATATCCATAAGTTGTCGGACGAAGCCCCCAGCGGCATCTGCAGTACACAGTTAGGAACCGCACCCTACAAAACACACGTTAGATCACAAAAATCACCTAATGCTTACTAAGGAAATTGATGAAATTTGTGAGTAGCTGAATAGATGCGAAGGTATAGATGCGAAGGTATCTATACCATGGCGCCCTATCAGGGACCAGGGCGCCCTGAAGGAACCATGGCGCCCTGAAGGGACCATGGCGCCCTGGGGGGACCAGGGCACCCCACAGGGACCATGGCGCCCTGGGTGGGCCCCAGGTCAGCCTTCAGGGCCCGCATACGATCACAGAAAAGTCAAAATGCAGAAAATCAAAAGTCAAAGTTCAGTCAACTCACCTCGTCCAGTGGCTCGTCGTCAATCACGGCCTGGCGCAGGATCTCAACCCTCGTGGGACGCTCCGGTCGTCGTGAAGGCATGATGATAGCTATGTGGGCTCCGCTGCAATGAACAGTACTCAGAATCAACAAAGTGACAAATGCAAATGTCTCTTTCAAGGTATATACGTTCATTCCTTTACCTTTACTTTCAAAACCCACCTACAGGCGATCAACGCAGCGCCGAGGAGGAGGAGGAGAGAACTGATGATGAGGAGGAGTCAGATGCAGATGAGGATAGAGATGATGAGGATAGAGATGATGAGGAGGAGTCGGATGCAGCTCCTCACCATTCAGGGGATGATACCATAGCTCTGGATCCTCCTCATATTCCCCAACAGGGAGAACATGAGGTGATACGGAGACCTGTTCCTAGTACCGCCCAGCCTACACCCATCGTGCACAGGTTAGTCGAGCGAGGGGAGCCTGGTAGATCCCAATCATAGATGCTACCGTATCATGATCCCTACTGGTGTGAGGGAGACCCAGGTATAGTAGGTTTAAATTGATTATTAATGTTTTGATGATATAGAATGGTACTAATACAAAAAAAAAAAAAAAATCTATTCTACTGCCACAGCTAATGTGCAGGAGTGGCGTTCCTTGATTCAGCAGGCAGTGACAGACATTTCAACGATAGGACAAATCCCCAATTCCTCACAGATTGCCTATAGGCCTCAGGGGAACGCGGGTCGGCACGAGGACTTGTTTTCCCCATTCTGAGTTCAGGTAGACATATGGAGGGAGAGAGAGAGAGTCCTATCAGAGGACCTTCAGCGGGCGCAGTGAGATCTAGCAGCAGCTCAGACCGAGGCTACCACCTATCGCGCGATCCTTATGGATAGGGATCGTAGGAGTTCCTCTCGGAGTCACTCACGGTCTGTATCTCGCTACACACCCATGGGTCCACCTTCACGGCCAGATCAGGAGGGAGCGTCCAGTCGACACTCTCCAGCCACCAGTCCTAGGGATAGGAGATGATTTTATGATGTAGGAGAGGTCACATTTTGGATGTATAGTGACCTATATTTGTATGCGATCCACATATATATATGTATATATACATGCTTCTCTTTTGTCTCAAATGTGTTATCTTTAATGCTTAAAACAATGTATATTTTGCTTTGATTAAATCTAATACATTTGGTAAATGTACATGTATGTTCAGAATTTAATTTCCATGTGATTGATTTCTCAATGCTCCATGATTAAATTGATACATGTGTGACTTAATTAAATATTTAATCAAGTACTACATTGATGATAAGGAAGACATATGCATTAAGTCTAAGAATCATATAACTAATGTGATTTAATTCTGAACTTAAATACAACATGATACGATTCTACTTAACACATAAAGACACTGTATAATATGCTAGCATAATGGAAATGTAAATCTTTCACAATTTACATAAATGAATTCAAGACAAACCGTAAAGTAAGAAGACACGCTTGTCAGGAACGAAGCAATATAGATTAAACAACATAACATTTAATTCTATTTTGCTTTAATTAAGAGACACTAACATATTATCCAATGTTTGAAGAATTGAAAAGAAGATAAATAAGGAATGAAGAATTAAGCATAATATCTACGCAAGTGCATAGCATTTATAGGTTCTTTAAGAGGCGTACCGTCTACATCCGCTATTTTGTAAGCACCTGATCCATAATCCTCAATAACGATGTATGGTCCAAGCCAATTAGGACTGAATTTTCCCTTTTCTGCAGGTAAGGCATTCACATTGCGCTGATTCTCATAGAGGACTAAGTCACCTACTGAGAAGGAACGTTGAATAACCTTATCATTATAGCTTCATTGTAGAGTTTTGTGATACGCTTGAATATGCTCAAGAGCGTTTATACGCTGTTCATCAAGCATCTCAAGCTGTTGAAGTCGTTGTTCTCTATAAGAGTCATCATCTACTATACCTTTGAGAGAAACCCTAAGTGATGGAATCTCTAGCTCTAAAGGCATAATAGCGTCAGCACCATAAACAAGATTATAAGGAGTAGTTCCTGTGGCAATTCGTACACTCGTTTGGTAAGCCCAAAGAGCATAGATTAGCTGGTTACTCCAATCCTTACCATGCTTATTCACGGTTTTGCGAAGAATTTGTTCAATTATCTTATTGGATGATTCGGCTTGACCATTTGACTGAGGATAGTATGGTGTAGAAAATCGATGTTTGATATGATACTTCTCGAGGAATTTCTTCACGTCCTTGTTCTTAAATGATGTCCCATTATCTGAGATTATAGTAGAAGGTATCCCAAATTGAGAAATGATGTTTTCTAGAAGAAATTGACAAATCACTTCAGTAGTGGTAGAGCGAAGGGGAATAGCTTCTACCCACTTCGTAAAGTAATCTGTTGCGGTTATAATGAAGGTGTGTCCTTGAGATGAAGGAGGAGAGATTTTACCGATGAGATCCAAACCCCATGCGGAGAAAGGCCAAGAAGCTACTTGAGAACGAAGTTCTTGGGCAGGAGCATGAATCAGGTTATTGTGTTGTTGACATTGATGACATTTTTTAACAAATGAAAAGGAATCCTTCTGCATAGTTTGCCAATAGTATCCCATACGAAGCAATCTATGAACCAAGGATTTGCCCCCAAAATGCCCCCCACAGGCACCTGAATGTGCCTCTTCAAGAGAAATAGGGATTTCCGACTTGTTAAGACAATGAAGGAGAAGACCATCATAACCCCTTCAGTAAAGGACATTAGAAAGAATGATATACCTAGCAGACAGCTTGCGGATTCTAGCCCTAGTGTTCCTATTAGCGGAATCAGGAAAGGTACCATCGGTCAAATATCTTACGATATGCGAGTACCATTCATCTGAGTCTATAAAATCACAACATGTTACCAAGCTAGAATCGTCTACAATAGCTGGAGAAATAAGGTTGTGAATAATGAATTTAAGATCGACCACAGGGTCCTCTAAAGATACCAGAGAAGCCACACATGCCATTGCATCCGCATGTCGATTATCTTTTCGAGGAACGGGTTCCATAGTATAAGAATCGAAATTTTGTAATAAAGAGATAGCAAGGTCTTTATATTGTGATAATTTGTCTTGTTTTGCTTGATATATTCCTGTTACTTGTCTTATAATCAATTGCGAATCTCCATAGATATGTATGTGTTTTATATTCAGAGCTAAGGTTGCTTTTATTCCTGCTATAAGAGCCTCATACTCAACAATGTTATTGGTACACAGGAAATTTAGACGATAGGATAAGGGAATAGGTTTCTTTGTAGGAGAAATCAGAACAACACTTGCCCCCGATTCCGTACGACACTTAGAGCCATCAAAGTATAACTCCCAAGTTTCATCTTTCTCTATAGAAAGAATGAAGTCGTCAGGAAAAGACTCAGGGTTAGGGAAGGAGAAAGGTGAAGGGGCCTCAGCTAGGTGATCGGTCAACACTTGCCCTTTAATTGCTCTTTGTGAAACAAATTTAAGGTCAAATTCAGTTAACATCATAACCCCCTTAGCTAGGCGTCCTGATAAATCAGTTTTAGAGAAAAGATGCTTCAACGGATCAAACTTTATCATGACGTGGACTTCTGAATTTAAGAGATAATGTCTCAATTTCTGAGTCGCAAACACCAAGGCCAAGCATTGTTTTTCTATCGCAGAATATCGGGTCTCATAATCAAGTAAGGTACGACTTATATAATAAACCGGACACTCCTTACCATCTTTATCATGTTGTGCCAACAATGCTGCGAGAGCATGAGAGGGAGCAGATGTATACAGAAGGAAGGGTTTAGAAGGTTTGGCAGGTTGAAGAATAGGAGGACTAGCCAAATACACTTTTAAATCTTCAAATGCTTGCTGACAATCCTCATTCCATTGAAAAGTGATATCCTTTTTAAGAAGTTGAGTAAAAGGAAAGGTACGATCCGCAAGCTGAGACACGAACCTACGAATAGCTTGAATATTTCCTTGTAAGCTTTTAAGTTGAGACATATTTCTAGGAGGTGGCGTGTTGACAATAGCATCTATTTTCTTAGTGTCCACCTCAATCCCACGATGCGAAACTATGAATCCTAATAGTTTTCCACTATCCACACCAAAAACACATTTTCGGGGATTCAAGCGCATGTGATATTTACGAATCCTTTCAAAGATTTGACGAAGGATTTTAATATGATCCATGCGAAGAAAGGATTTGGCTAAAATGTCATCAACATAATCCTCTAAAATCTTATGCATATAATCATGAAAGATAAGGGTCATCGCTCATTGATAGGTTGCACCGGCATTTGTAAGTCCAAAAGGCATCATTATCCAACAAAACGTACCCCAGGGAGTAGTGAAAGCGGTTTTGAATTGATCTTGACGGTTAATAAAAATTTGATTGTATCCTGAAAAACCATCCATGAAGGATAACAAGGCATGTCCTGCCGTAGAATCAACTATCATGTCAATGTTTGGAAGAGGAAAATCATCTTTTAAAGAAGCCTTATTTAGATCCCGAAAGTCGGTACACATTCTTATTTTGTTATCTGGTTTAGCCACAGCGACAGTATTTGAAATCCATGGGGAATAGTCAATAGGGCGGATAAATCCAGCCTCCAATAACTTTTCAATCTAAGCCTTAACAAGCAAAGCTACCTTAGGATTCATTTTTCGAATCTTTTGTTTCACGGGCTTAGCATCAGGAACTAAGACAATGTTATGAGTAACAATCTTAGGATCTATACCAGGCATGTCAGAGTATGTCCAAGCAAAGATCTCGGGGAATTCATGCAATAAATCTTCATATTGTTTTTGTTCCTCTTCATCCAAACATTTTCCAATTTTAATAACTTTCTCTTTATTGCAAAGGTCTATCTTAACATCAGTGGTATCACTTATGAGAAGATTACTTTGTTGAGGAGTATCCTTTAACTGAGGGAATTCTTTCACAATCTCATCGTTATCAATCTCTTTTCCAAAATAGGCTTCAGTGTTCAAACAATAGGGGAGTCCCCTATTGTGATGATAACGAGGAAGAGTGTCATAGGCTCCCAAGAACTCAGCTAAAGCATCGTCGGTAGGGAAGATATCCAAAGCACAATCACCCGAAGGATCCCCATCAATATACTCAGGGTGTTGTATTGATAGAGATGTAGAGATAGCATTAACACTAATGCATGGTCTTTTAGAAGCTTTAGTACGTTTGCAGGGATTATAGCCAAGTCCAAAGGCATAATTGTGAAAATTAGTCTCTAGAGGAACTCTTATCCCTTGTTCATGAGCACCACAATCTTTCCCATGATACCCATGCTTAGCAAAAATGCGAAAACCACGACCATAACGATCAGCCATTTCAGGAAGAGAAGGTGGTTTTTCATAAGACAAAGAATCAAACTCTTCATAATTAGAGATGTGAGGAGAAGAAGTTTGAGAAGCGGCCACAAAATTATTACTCATAGGTTCGGGTAAGATTGATTGATTTTTAGCTTCTTCCTTCTTTTCAACTTTAAGCTCTCTAGAAGGAACCTTATATTCACCCACAAAGGTAGGATTAAAATCAAGGGATCCCCAATCGTCGTCTTCGAGGATCTTCCCAGGATCAAAATCCTTCTTATGTGTAGTTTCAAGTCGAGAAGAATCTTCTCCAAGAGCTCCAGACTCATCCAAACAATTTTGATCATCGGAGAGCGAGGATTCACCGATAGGTATCTTATTTAAAGATTCATCACTAGATGAGGACGGCTTAGAAGAACCCCCCTTAGAAGTGGATGTTTGCAAACAAGCTTGAAAATTAGTATCACCTATCAAGGTATATGTCTTATTGTTATAAATAAATTTAACTTGTCTATGCAATGTAGAAGGGACAGCTTGCATACTGTGAATCCAAGGTCTCCCCAGTAGCAAGTTGTACGTTAGATTTCCCGACATAACATGGATAGGTGTAGGCAAAGTAACAGGCCCCACTGTGATGGGTAAGGTGATAGTACCTAACGAAGTTTTAGCCACATTATCAAAGCCTCGAATAGGACGAGAGTCCGGTTCAATTAAGGATGTATCCACATTCATCTTATGCAAAAGATTAATGCTACACACATTAAGACCAGAGCCATTATCTACTAGTGTTCGCCTTATAGTAGTGTCTTTCATGATAACCACAATCATCAAGGGATCATATTGATGTTGAATTTCACTAGTAGGCAACTCATCTTGGGTAAACACAATTTGAGCTTTAGGATTCATCACAGAGTTAACCAAAGATGCTATATTACTAGATGTATTCGGCGGAGGAACATTCAAATCTCTCAAGGCATCTTGTAACATTCCATGATGAGCGGAAGAAGTTTGAATCAAATCCCAAAGGGATATCTTAGCAGGGGTAGCTTTAAGTTGTTCTATGAGATCATATTCCTTACTAAGAACTTGCGAAATACAGGGAGCTTGTGGAAGAACCGGTTGAGGATTCGGAAGAGAAACTGGGATAACAGGAGGAGGACTAGGTTGCCTATTATTTTTGGTATGATAAGTATGGGCAACCGCATGATAACTCTCTCTGGTTATTTGCTTGGCATAATTATAAGGACTTATAGGTTTTCTTCCTTGCACCGTGATGATTGGTTTATTCGGAGTACGAAAGGAATCATGATCATACCCTCCTTGGATAGTAAGGAGAGGTGTCTTAGGACCTTGAAAGGTGGGAGAAGGATAAGCTCCTTGGACTTCAAAGAGAGGCTTTTTATGCTCATTCAAGTTTATCATGTTAACTAATTTAGAAGTCTTGTTTTTGTTTAGAGATTTCGATAAAGCCACAAAGTCATCAAGAGCATCATCCAACAAAGCATGATCATATCTATTAAAAGGTTTATCTTTTGATTCAAAAGGAGACATCTCCTCATAGAGGGGATTGTTGAAAACAACCATGTTACTAGATTTAGTGGAAGAGTTGATAGGAATGTACCCTTGAGAGGACTCATTCAACTTATCTTTCTCATCACAACGAAATGGCATAGTAACAAGGTTTATGAGTTTTTGGTAAAATGAAGGTTTGGCATCTTTAGGGTTCAAAAACTCATCTAAAGCTTCATCTAATTCATCTTGGCTACACTCATAATAATCATTGAAAGCATGAACATTTTGCAAATAAAAATCTGACATTTTGAAAAGATTGCACAAAACTTAAACACCCAATGCAAAGAAACACACTTTTTTTTTTTTTTTTTTCAATGAAAATGAAATGAAAACACACTAAATCTAGATCTAGATCTCACAAATGCAATGCAAGAGGAAGCAATGATAGATTCACGTCTGGTTCACCAAAATGTGTGGGGGAAAAAGCGAGACTAGGTTAATCATGCCCTAATCCTACCTTTTGACACACATTACGGAATACGAAAGAGCCTAGAGATATCGCACAATTGGCTACTTCTTTTTGTGAAAGAGAGAGCCACAGGATATCTATTAGGATTTCTATTCCCTTGTTGAAATTGTAAGATCAAGTAATGTAAGTTCAAACCCTAATCCCAAAATGCAAGTATGAACTAATAACAAGATTGCAGAATTGAGATTAAACAATGAACAGCTGTAAATACAAGGATGAAATAAGAATGCAGATGTGTACCCGGAGTCAAAATCAGACTGAAAATGTTCGGGACGGGGGCACGGGCGCCACTGTCCTGAAAAATGCACCGAAAACTGCTATTCTGCACTCTGGAACACTGTCGGAAAGCTGTCTGAAAGCTGTCTGTCCGAAGGACCAGGGCGCCCAGCGCCCCTGTCCCAGGGACCAGGGCGCCCAGCGCCCCTGTCCTGGCAGGACCAGGGTGCCCAGCGCCCCTGTCCCAGTCTTCTGCTCTGCAATTTGATACAGAGTGTTGTCTCGACCTTCTCTCTCTAGATCTGTATCCCGCGGCGTCGTCCGAATCTCGAAACCTGCAATGATATCTGAAAAAGGGTGTATGGGCGGTTATATAGGGTTTTGCCTTAGTCAAACCCCCGCTTCGGCGATTTCCACCTCCACGAATAGCCAAGTTGTTTTGTAAAATGTATTGTGTGTGCAGACCTAGTGTGTGTGCAAGGTCCTAAAATGCAAGAAAGCAAACTAGAGCAACCTAGAAAGTAAACCCTAATTGCTTGTAAATGATAACATAAATGCTCTAAATCAAGATGCAAAGTGATCTAAAGCATGAATAAATGATGTATTGAAGCTTACGTAAAGACATGAAAACAACATGAAATCATACCCAACCCTCAAGGTAGGAGTACAAGCCAATCTTCAGTCGGTAATCTCTTATTGTTCTTCAATGTCTTCCAAGCCCTAAGTGGATGAATGAATTTGATAGATGCTTGATAGAAGGATGTTGAATGTTGTTGAAGTCTTCAAAGATCTGCTCTTTCACTGCATATGAAGTTCCTGAAAACAAAAATTGGATCCCTTCAAATGAAGAAAGAGAGCTCTTATGTATGAAACCCTAGGTCGCAATTTCGTCTTTTGGCCGACCTAGAGATTGAATATCCCGCCAATTTCTTGGGGTTAAGCTTTATTTTATGATTGGATCGCGCTCTTAAAATTTCGGGAAAAATGTCCGGGACCGTGTGCACTCCGGGCGCCACGGTCCCGACAACTTTTCACCAAATTTTCAGGACCGTCAGATATGATGATTTTAGAGAGAATCCCGAAGTTACAGGTGATTTCGAGATGTTTTGACCCCCGAAATCAAGCCCCCAAGTTTGAAATAGGACTTAATTATGGTTTTTGATTAGATGATGTATTGGAGGAATAAAATGAAAGGGGCACGCTTTAATGAAAGGGCCCGACTTTGTGATGTGGAAAATGGTGAAATAGAACCTTTAGACCTAATTAATTCGATTAATTAAGTGCTAAAGGGAAAATGCCATGCAAAGTGCAACTGCGCCAAGGCGGGTGCTAAACTAGGTGTTAAATTGTACTGCTTTAGCAAGTGCGTACAATTTATGACGTTACACTTTCATTAGTTCAACATCTACAAACACATTTGGGACTACCAATTTCCCTAAGTTCTTTTTCCATAGATTACTTATGGGCTCAGGAGCATCCCTTCTTTTGTAGCTAAATAGGAATAATTCATGTCCTCTGATTTCAGTCCAAATGTCTCCCAGATTTTCAAATCTATCCTCCAATCCTTCTTCTTCGCTTTTGATCTTTTTAGACCTTACACTAGATGTGGGACATTGGTCTAGCAAATCCTGAGTCAGAGCTCTCCCTTCCTTCTTTTGTCTCTTGGGCTTCTCTTCAGGGTTTAGTTCTTTTCCTTTCCTACTCTTTTTAGAAGAAGAAGAAGAAGGTTCCATGATTTCAGCAGATATGAGAGACAATACTTACTTGGAGAAATGCCCAGCTCCTCTGATTGTCGTTCACAAATTTCCGCAAGTTCTTCGCAGTTTTCAGTCTCTTGGCATCAATCTGGCTCTTCTGAAAATTCGATCAGTTCAGCTGTAATCGTATGGGCAACTTGTGCATAGTTAATGTCTCTGCGTCTTCAATGGCTACTCAAGTGTTTAAATTTAATTGCAGATGTGACATTCTTCACTTGGGCCTTTAATTCTTTCGCGGGAAGTACAGTTCGACCAAAATGATCGTAATTCAAGTTCTCGATGAAACCCTTGTCTTCGGCCGAGCGTTTTGATCTTTCATCGAAATCCCATTCTCCTCGATATTACCTTTTCGGTGAGTAACCCATGTCGAGAAGCCATCTTCAAGACTCATCGAAATCATCTTGAAGCTTCTGCCTCGAAAGACCCAATTTTGGAGCATCAAAATCAATGTTTGGAGGCACAACAAGGTTTCAAGATGCAAGTCTTGATTCTAGAGCCAGTAGCGTCAAAATGTGATTTTGGTGCATATCGTGCTCTTAGAACCTCATTTCAAAGCTTGTGCTTTGAAAGCCTCAGTTTCAGAGCATCAAAATTAGTGTTTTGAGACACAACAAGGTTTCAAGATGCAAGTCTTGATTCTTGAGCTAGTAGCATCAAAATTCAATTTTGATTTACATTGTTCTCTTAGAACCCTATTTTAGAAATTGTGCCTCAAAAGCCCCAATTTTGGAGCATCAAAATTGATGTTTGGAGGCACAATAAGGTTTCAAGATGCAAGTCTTGATTTTGGAGCCAGTAGCGTCAAAATTTGATTTTGATGCACATCATGCTCTTAGAACTTTGTTTTGGAGCTTATGCCTCAAAATCCTCAGTTTTGAAGCATCAAAATTGGTGTTTGGAGGTGCAACAAGCTTTCAAGACGCAAACCCCTATTCCAGAGCCTGTAGTGTCAAAATGTTTAAAGACACAAGTCCAAATTCAAGAGTCGGTAGCATCAAAACATAATTTTGATGTACATCATGCTCTTAGAACCTCATTTTGAAGCTTGTTCCTTGAAAGCCCTGATTTTAGAACATCAAAATCAATGTTTTGAAGCACAACAAGGTTTGAAGAAGCAAGTCCCTATTCCGGAGCCTGTAGAATCAAAATTCCATTTTGACGCACACCTATTATCTTAGAAGCTCATTTCTGAGCTTGTGCCTCGAAAGACCTAGTTTTGGAGCATCAAAATCAATGTTTGGAGGCACAACAAGGTTTCAAGATGCAAGTCTCAATTCTAGAGTCAGTTGCGTCAAAATCTGATTTTGGCGCACATCGTTCTCTTAGAACCTCATTTCGAAGCTTGTGCCTCGAAAGACCCAGTTTCGGAGAATCAAAATCAATGGTTGGAGGCACAACAAGGTTTTAAGATGCAAGTCCCGATTCTAGAGTCAATAGCGTCAAAATCGGATTTTGGCGCAAATCATGCTCTTAGAACCTCATTTCGAAGCTTGTGCCTTGAAAGCCCTAGTTTTGGAGCATCAAAATCAGTGTTTTGAGGAACAAAAATGTTTCAAGATGCAAGCCCCCACTCTTGATACATTAGCATCAAAATTTAATTTTGATGCACATTGTGCTCTTAGAACCCTGTTTTAGAAATTGTGCCTCAAGAGCCCCAATTTTGGAGCATCAAAATTGATGTTTGGAGGCACAACAAGGTTTCAAGACACAAGTCCCGATTCTCAAGCCGATAGCGTCAAAACACGATTTTGATAAACATTGTGTTCTTAGAACCTCATTTCAGAGGTTGTGCCTCAAAAGCCTCATTTTTGGAGCATAAAAATTAGTGTTTGGAGGCACAACAAGGTTTCAAGACACAATTCTCGATTCCAGTACCGGTAGTGTCAAAACATAATTTTGATGTACATCGTGCTCTTAGAACCTCATTTCAGAGGTTGTGCCTCAAAAGCCTCATTTTTGGAGCATAAAAATTAGTGTTTGGAGGCACAACAAGGTTTCAAGACACAATTCTCGATTCCAGTACCGGTAGTGTCAAAACATAATTTTGATGTACATCGTGCTCTTAGAACCTCATTTCATAGATTGTGCCTTGGAAGCCCTTGTTTCAGAGCATCAAATTTTTTCTTTGGAGGGACAACAAGGTTTCAAGATGCAAGTCTCGAATCTAGAGCCGGTAGTGTCAAAATGCAATTTTGAAGCATATTGAGCTCTTAGAACCTTGTTTAGGAGGTTGTGCCTCGAAAGCCCCAGTTTTTTAGCATCAAAATTGGTGTTTGGAGGTGCAAGGTTGCAAGATGGAATTCACGATTTCAGAGCCGCTAGTGTCAAAACATGATTTTGACGCACATCGTGCTCTTAGAAACTCGTTTGCGGAGCTTGTGCCTTGAAAGCCCTGATTTTGAATCATCAAAATCATTGTTTGGAGGCACAACAAGGTTTCAAGAAGCAAGTCCCTATTCCGGACCCTTTAGCATAAAATTTTGATTTTACCGCACATCATTCTCTTAGAAGCTCATTTTAGAGCTTGTGCCTTGAAAGACCCAATTTTGGAGCATCAAAATCAATGTTTGGAGGCACAATACGGTTTCACGATGCAAGTCCTGATTCTAGAGTCAATAGTGTCAAAATCTGATTTTGGTGCACATCATACTCTTAGAACCTCATTTCAAAGCAACTGCCTCGAAAACCTCAATTTTGGAGCATCAAAATAAGTGTTTTGAGGCACAACAAGGTTTCAAGATTATTGTGCCTCCAAACCCCAATTCTAGAGCCAGTAGCATCAAAATTCAATTTTGATGCACATTGTGCTCTTAGAACCTTGTTTTAGAAATTGTGCCTCAAAAGCCCCAGTTTTGGAGCATCAAAATCGAGGTAGAACCTTGTTTTGGAGCTTATGCCTCAAAATCTTTGTTTTGAAGCATCAAAATTGGTTTTTGGAGGCACAACAAACTTTCAAGATGCAAGTTCCTATTCGGGAGCCTGTAGTGTCAAAATGTTTTGATGCACATCGTGCTCTCAGAACCTGATTTTGGAGCACGTGGCTCAAAAGCTCCAGTTTCAAAACATCAAAATCAATGTTTAAAGGCACAACAAAGTTTCAAGACACAAGTCCCGATTCTCAAGCCCATAGCATCAAAACATGATTTTGATAAACATGGTGTTCTTAGAACCTCATTTCAGAGGTTTTGCCTCAAAAGTCTCATTTTTGAAGCATAAAAATTAGTGTTTGGAGGCACAATATGGTTTCAAGACACAATTCCCAATTCCAGAGTCGGTAGCGTCAAAACGCAATTTTGATGTACATTGTGCTCTTAAAACCTCATTTCGGAGCTTGTGCCTTGAAAGCCCTGATTTGGGAACATCAAAATCAATGTTTGGAGGCACAACAAGGTTTCAAGATTCAAGTCCCGATTCCCGTGCTGGTAGCATCAAAATTCAATTTTGATGCACATCGTTCTTTTAGAACCTTGTTTCAGAGCTTGCACCTCGAAAGCCTCGGTTTCAAAGCATCAAAACTGGTGTTTGGAGGCACATCAAGGTTTCAAGATGTAAGTCCCGATTCGAGAGCCGGTAGTGTCAATATGCGATTTTGAGGCACATCATGCTATTAGAACCTCATTTGTGGAGCTTGTGCCTTGAAAGCCCTGATTTTGAAACATCAAAATCAATGTTTGGAAGCACAACAAGGTTTGAAGAAGCAAGTCCTTATTATGGAGCCTGTAGCATCAAAATTCAATTTTGACGCACATCATTTTCTTAGAAGATCATTTTGGAGCTTGTACCTTGAAAAATCATTTTATTACACACTTTATTACTGCAAGGTTCCAGAAAAATCCAAGAGAATCCCACTTGGTTGCAGTCAAGCGGATTATTAGGTATCTGAAGGGAACAGTTGACTATGGATTGTGGTACCCATACAGCAATGATTTCAACTTGAAAGTGTTCACAGATGCTGATTGGGCAGGTAATGTGGATGATCAGAAAAGCACAACCGGTGGTGCATTCTTTCTCAGTGGTAGACTAGTCTCATGGATGAGTAAGAAGCAGAGTTGTATCTCTCAGTCTACAGCGGAAGCAGAGTATGTTGCATCTTTCATGAACTGCACTTAGACAATCTGGATGAAGCATGTATTAGATGGCTTCAAAATCCCTGTATCTGAACTGCTAAGTATATTCTGTGATAACACAAGTGATATCAATATTTCAAAGAATCCGGTTTTACATTCTAGAACCAAGCATTTTGAGCTTAAGTATCATTTCTTGAGGGAAAAGGTTCAGAATAAAGAGATTGCACTGGAACATGTTTCTAGTAAGGAGCAGTTAGTAGATATATTCACCAAGCCTCTCCCAAAGACTACATTTTCATATTTAAGAGGTGAATTGGGGGTACTACCCCTTCAGGAGGTAAATTAAAAGTATTTTTTCCACATCAGTCAAGTATTGCATAGTCAAATTTTTTTTGATTGATGTGTTGAAGGATGCTACTCCTCAAGGGGAGCAGCATAATGGAATAGGGATGTTTGTGCCTCCACTTTGGCATTGTTGTCAAAGGGGGAGAAGAAGTGTAGCAGAGAAGACATCTGAAGAAATTGGGGAGAAGATGAGTTTGCAGAAAGATATCTTTGTATATTTCTATCAATACCAAAAGGGGAGATTGTTGGCATTATGTGAACCGGTATGAGGACATAATGATATTGTATGTTGTCATTGATGTCAATATGTGATATGAAGAGAGAACTGGCATATGTGAGAATCAGTATACATGCCAAAGTAAAGCGGTATATTTGTTCAAGGTGAACCGGCATGTCAAGGTGAACCGACATGTAGTCATGGGAACCGGCACATGGAAGCATTGTAGACTACTGGTTGGTAGGTAGTTTCCACTTCAGGATTTCCGGTTGGAGTATCTTAAGCCTATGTGACTCAATCGGTGATCTTTATGTGATGAAGTTAGCATGATAACGAAGAACAGATAGTGTTGCCACGTAAGCCTTGTGCACATGAAGGATCTTGCATAAAGAAGAGTGTTCCTATCTACCTCAAGAATTTGTGAAGTCTGTAAACGGTGATAATGTGTGATGGGTTATCAGCTGCCATGAAATCGGTGGAAAACGAGCGATGGAGAATGTCTTGATATTGGATCAAGACTGTTGCATTCAATACAGTATGATCAACGGTCAGGATTGAACCGTTTGAATTCCTTAACCTGATAGGTCTAGGGTTTAGGGTTTATGCTATTGACCTGTCTGTTGTCCTATAAGGTCGATGTTGTGATTCTTTTAGAGTTTGTTTGCAAAAGTTGTGTGTGTGTATCTAAGAGAAGAGATACATGATTCTTGCCAGACTAGAGGAGAGAAGTCATATCTACAGAGTGTAAGTACAGAAGGTGAAGAGGAGCTTAAGCGGATCTGCATTGGCATTGAGTGCTATTATCAGGTTATTGATATACTTGTTGATCTTTAACTACTTCAATAGTTGTGAAATCCCCCAACAGGGTAGCCTTAACCAGCTTGTTGAAAATCCTCTAATAGGGTAACTCAAAGCTACTGAGTCATTGATATCCTTTAGCTATTGAGTTCTTGAAATCCTCTAACAAGGTACCCTTAACAGGGTTTAACCCTTAACCGGGTATTGTAGCCATCCCTAAACCGGGTGATCCCTAATAGGATCGGTTCCTAACAGAACCTATTGTATTTGTCTTTAACCAGACAAGGCTCCTAACAGAGTGGACTTCCAAAGAGTTCAAAAACAAGCTTGTGGGTATTCATCCCCACCGTGGTTTTTTTCAGTTGGGTTTCCACGTGAAAAATATGTGTGTCATGTGTGATGTTATGATTGTTTTCTGATTAAGTGGTGATGCATGTTGATCTTGCTGTAATATGTACATCTTTGATGGTAGATTGCCCATTCATGCATTAGAGTGAAATGGGAATGAAAAGGTAGATTATATGAGAAGATAAGTGTCAACCGGTCTTTTCTCGTCTTAGTTACACTGGGTTTTGTCGGTTGAACTCTATTGAAGGACCGATGCTGCTATTTGTCTGTCAGTGCATAAGTGTTAGTTGACAAACCGATTTAAGGTTGAGTTTTTGCCTGTACTGATTCACCCCCCCTCTCAGTACCGGTTTGGTACTATTCATTCATCATTAAGTTATCAATTGGTATCAGAGCATCCTCTAGGTCCTCTGTGTTGTAAGCTTAACCACTTGAGGGAAAGATCCCGTTGTAATGATGAAGAGGGAAGGTCCAAAGTTTAACAAAGAAAATTTTAGTATATGGAAAGATAGAATGAAGATATACATCAGAAGCATGGGTGCTCAACACTGGAGCTATGTTGAGAATCCCTATGTTGCCCCTACCGATACTCTTACCGATGATCAAAAGAGAGAGATACAGGAAAATGGGCAAGTCATGAAAGCCCTAATCAGTAGTTTATCTGATATTGAGTTCATTGATGTCCAAGATAAGGTAAATCCCAAAGTGGTATGGGATGCTCTTGAAAATATCTATGGAGGTGATGAGCATGTAAAACAAGCTAAGGAAGAAAGCCTTAGAGGAAAGTTTGGAGACATGTGAATGGTTGAAGGTGAAACAATACAACAGTATGGTATTAGAATCAAAATTGTTGTCAGAGATATCAAGAGTGCAGGTGGTAAAATGGAAGATTCCACTGTGGTAAGCAAAGTCCTAAGATCCCTATTGTCGGTCTATGCAATAATGGTTACTGCTATTCAGGAGCTAAGATCAATAGACAAGACTAAGGTATCCTTGGACTCCATCATAGCAAAGTTGATAGACTATGAGCTAAATAGTTTTGATCGCAGTGTTCAAAAGACTAAATCAGCTTTTAGAGCCTCTGTTGTACCATCCAGGAAAGGAAAAGAAGCAAGCACTAGTGGTGAACCAAGACAGAGCAAAGTAATGGATGATGAGGAGTTTCTAATGGAATTTGAAGCTCTTCTTGCCAGGAAATTTCCAAAAGGAACTGGTAAATACAAAGGTAAGCTCCCTTTGAAATGTTTTTCGTGTAACTGGATAGGACATATTGCTACGAACTATCCTAATAGTGACAACAAGGATAAACCGGAAAGATTCAGGAAATTCAAAGGAGGAAACCGGAGAAACTGTTTTGTTGTAGTTGATGAAGGTGTCACAAATGAGGAATCAGAAGATGAAGAGAATGAAGACATTGTGTTTGTTGTTGTAAAGGAAGATGTGTCAGACAAGAAGGCTCTTGTCTCCCACTTTGATAATTCCAATGAGTGGATTATTGACAGTGGTTTCTCCCACCATATGACTGGTGACTGGAGCAAGTTTCTATCCTTGGAAGAGTATGATGGTGGTGTGGTTCGTTTTGGCAATGATGCACCATGTATGGTTAAAGGAAAAGGGTCCATCTCTCTAAATGGAAAGAGTAGTGCTGACAATGTATATTGGGTTGATGGTCTCAGACACAACCTTCTGAGTGTTGCCCAGCTGAATGACAATGGCCTTACTCTGGAATTCAAGAATGGAATCTGCAGAATCAAAGGAAAAGATGGTGAATTGGTGGCCACTGGCATGCAGACCAAAGGTAACCTATTTCATCTGAATGCAAATATAAGTACATGTCTTATGGCTAAGTTTGATGATAGCTGGATATGGCATAGGAGACTCTGCCATGTAAACTTTGATAACATTGTGAAGGCTAGTAAGATCAAGGCAGTTAGAGGGTTGTCAGTGCTAAGCAAACCGGATAATACCTTGTGCAGAGAGTGTCAATTAGGGAAAATGTCTTCCTCAAACTTTAAAGGTAAATCTTTCACTATTGACAACTTGCTTGATCTTGTGCATACTGATTTGTGTGGTCCTATGAAAACTAGAAGTGTGTAGGGTGATAGGTACTTCATGATTCTCACTGATGACTGCTCAAGAATGATGTGGATCACATTCTAGAAAGACAAGTCTAAAGCCTTTGTGAAGTTCAAATCTTTCAGAGCATTAGTGGAGAAGGAAAGCGGTAAAAGGATCAAGTGTCTCAGAACTGACCAAGGAGGGGAATTCACTTTTGGTGAATTCAACAAGTATTGTGAAGAATTTGGCATTAAGAGGCAATTGTCTGCCTCCCAGACTCCACAACAGAATGGCCTAGCAGAGAGGAATAATCGGACTGTGGTTGAAGCAGCTAGAACCATGTTGATTCAAGGAAAAGTAGCTCACACCTTTTGGAGAGAAGTGGTAAGCACTGCAGTCTACACAATGAACCGGGTACTCATCAAGAAAGGTAAGGATAAAACTCCTTATGAGTATTGGACCGGTAAGACACTTGTGGTTAGCTACTTTAGGGTATTTGGTAGCAAATGTTACATCAAGAGGAGTGAACATTAGGGCAAGTTTGAAGCTAAATGTGATGAGTGTTTTAACAATAGGACTCAGAGAATTATGGAAAGTATCAATGTGAGATTTGATGAAACCTCTGAGAAACCGGAAGAAATAGGCAGTGAGCAAGCTATAAATGAACTGGTTGCAACCTTCTGGGAACCGGTTGTCAGTCAACCAAGTACCAGTTACAGTGTTCCTGAACTGGTGAATGTTGATACTGATGAAGATGAGGATGAAGAGGAAAAGCAAGAAGAACCAGTCAAGACTATTCCTCAATATGTCAAGCTGAATCATGATCCTAAGCAGATCATAGGAGATAAGGATGCAGGAATCCTTACAAGAAGAAAGATCAGAGAAAACTCATGTTTGATCTCTGAATTTGAGCCTAAGTCATTCAAAGAGGCTCATAAAGATGAAGACTGGATCAAGGCAATGGAAGAGGAACTTGACCAGATAGAGAAAAATGGTACATGGTCCTTGGTACCCAGACCGGAACATAAAAATGTCATTGGTACCAAATGGGTGTTCAGAAACAAGCTGAATGAGGATGGCACAATGCTCAGGAACAAAGCAAGATTGGTGTACAAAGGATATGCTCAAGAAGAAGGAGAAGACTATGGAGAAACCTTTGCTCCCGTAGCCAGATTGGAAGGAGTTCGTATGCTTCTTGCATATGCATCTTTTAAAGGATTCAAGGTATATCAAATGGATGTAAAATCGGCATTCCTAAATGGTGTACTTGAAGAGGAGGTGTATATAGAGCAACCAGATGGGTTTTCCCTATCTGAAGACAGTGATATGGTGTGCAGGCTACATAAAGCCTTATATGGTCTAAAGCAGGCACCTAGAGCATGGTATGAACGTCTACATTCCCATCTTGTGAAGATTGGATTTGAGAGAACAAGTGAAGATAGCAATATATACTTGAAATCTGAAGGAGATCAGATCCTGATGTGTGAAGTTTTTGTTGATGATATTATATTTGGTGGAGATGACAAGATGAGTCATGAGTTTGTTGATAAGATGAAGGAAGAGTTTGAGATGTCACTCATAGGGGAGATTAAATTCTTCATTGGACTACAGATCCAATAGATGAACAATGTAATCTTTATCACTCAGTTCAAATATGTCAAATTCGTGTTGAAGACCTTTGACATGGAAGATAGCAAACCGGTTGGTACACCGATGGTGACCAGTTGCAAATTATCAAAGAGGATGATTCCACATTGGTTGATGAGAAAGAATACCGATCAATGATTGGTAAGTTGCATTATGTAGTGCATAGTAGACTAGATATTGCACATGCAGTTGGCATTACTGCAAGGTTCCAGAAAAATCCAAGAGAATCCCACTTGGTTGCAGTCAAGTGGATTCTTAGGTATCTGAAGGGAACAGTTGACTATGGATTGTGGTACCCATACAACAATGATTTCAACCTGAAAGTATTCACAGATGCTGATTGGGCAGGTAATGTGGATGATCAGAAAAGCACAACCGGTGGTGCATTCCTTCTTGGTGGTAGACTGGTCTCATGGATGAGTAAGAAGCAGAGCTGTATCTCTCAGTCTACAGCAGAAGCGGAGTATGTTGCAGCTTTCATGAACTGCACTCAGACAATTTGGATGAAGCATGTATTAGATGGCTTCAAAATCCCTATATCTGAACCGGTAAGTATATTCTGTGATAACACAAGTGCTATCAATATTTCAAAGAATCTGGTTTTACATTCTAGAACCAAGCATTTTGAGCTTAAGTATCATTTCTTGAGGGAAAAGGTTCAGAATAAAGAGATTGCACTGGAACATGTTTCCAGTAAGGAGCAGTTAGCAGACATATTCACCAAGCCTCTCCCAAAGACTACATTTGTGTATTTAAGAGGTGAATTGGGGGTACTGCCCCTTCAGGAGGTAAATTAAAAGTATTTGTTCCACATCAGACAGGTATTGCATAGTCAAATTTTTTTTGATTGATGTGTTGAAGGATGCTACTCCTCAGGGGGAGCAACATAATGGAACAGGGATGTTTGTGCCTCCACTTTGGCATTGTTGTCAAAGAGGGAGAAGAAGTGTAGCGGAGAAGATATCTGAAGAAATTGGGGAGAAGATGAGTTTGCAGAAAGATAGCTTTGTATATTGCCATCAATGCCAAAGGGGGAGATTGTTGGCATTACGTGAACTGGTATGAGGACATAATGATATTGTATGTTGTCATTGATGTCAATATGTGATATGAAGAGAGAACTGGTATATGTGAGAACCGGTATATATGCCAAAGTAAAGTGGTATATTTGTTCAAGGTGAACCGGCATGTCAAGGTGAACCGGCATGTAGTCATGGGAACTGACACATGGAAGCATTGTATGACTACTCGTTGGTAGGTAGTTTCCACTTCAGGATTTCCGGTTGGAGTATCTTAAGCCCGTGTGACTCAATCGGTGATCTTTATGTGATGAATTTAGCATGATAACGAAGAACAGATAGTGTTGCCACGTAAGCCTTGTGCGCATGAAGGATCTTGCATAAAGAAGAGTGTTCCTATCTACCTCGGGAATGTGCAAAGTCTGTAAACAGTGATAATGTGTGATGGGTTATCAGCCGCCATGAAATCGGTGGAAAACAAACAATGGAGAATGTCTTGAGATTGGATCAAGACTATTGCATTCAATACAGTATGATCAACGGTCAGGATTGAATCGTTTGAATTCCTTAACCTAACAGGTCTAGGGTTTAGGGTTTATGCTACCGACCTATCTGTTGTCCTATAAGGTCGATGTTGTGATTCTTTCAGAGTTTGTTCGCAAAAGTTGTGTGTGTGTATCTACGAGAAGAGATACGTGATTCTTGCCAGACCAGAGGAGAGAAGTCATATCTGCAGAGTGTAAGTGCAGAAGGTGAAGAGGAGCTTAAGCGGATCTGCATTGGCATTGAGTGCTATTATCAGGTCATTGATATACCTATTGATCTTTAACTACTTCAACAGTTGTGAAATCCCCTAACAGGGTAGCCTTAACTGGCTTGTTGAAATCCTCTAACAGGGTAACTCGAAGCTACTGAGTCATTGATATCCTTTAGCTATTGCGTTCTTGAAATCCTCTAACAAGGTACCCTTAACAGGGTTTAACCCTTAACGAGGTATTGTAGCCATCCCTTAACTAGGTGATCCCTAACAGGATCGGTTCCTAACAGAACCTATTGTATCTGTCTTTAACTGGACAAGGCTCCTAACAGAGCGGACTTCCAAAGAGTTCAAAAACAAGCTTGTGGGTATTCATCCCCACCGTGGTTTTTCCCAGTTGGGTTTCCACATGAAAAATATGTGTGTCATGTGTGATGTTATGATTGTTTTCTGATTAAGTGGTGATGCATGTTGATCTTGCTGTAATATGTACATCTTTGATGGTAGATTGCCCATTCATGCATTAGAGTGAAATGGGAATGAAAAGTTAGATTATATGAGAGGATAAGTGTCAACCGGTCTTTGCTCGTCTTACTTACACTGGGTTTTGCCGGTTGAACTCTGTAGAAGGACCGGTGCTACTGTTTGTCTATCAGTGCCTAAGTGCTAGTTGACAAACCGGTTTAAGGTTGAGTTTTTGCTTGTACTGATTCACCCCCCCCCTCTCAGTACCGGTTTGGTACTATTCGTTCATCATTAAGTTATCAGTCAATAGCATCAAAATCTGATTTTGGCGCACATCATGCCCTTAGAACCTCATTTCAAAGCTTGTGCCTTGAAAGCCTCAGTTTTAGAGCATCAAAATAAGTCTTGAGGCACAACAAGGTTTCAAGATGCAAGCCCCAATTTTGAAGAATCAAAATCGAGGTAGAACCTTGTTTTGGAGCGTATGCCTCAAAATCTTTGGTTTTGAAGCATCAAAATTGGTGTTTGGAGACGCAAGGTTGCAAGACGAAAGTCACGATTTCGGAGCCGGTAGTGTCAAAACATAATTTTGATGCACATCGTGCTCTTAGACCCTCATTTGCGGAGCTTGTGCCTCGAAAGCCCCGATTTTGAAACATCAAAATCAGTGTTTGGAGGCACAACAAGGTTTCAAGAAGCAAGTCCCTATTCTGGATCTTGTAGCATTAAAATTTGATTTTGATGCACATCATTCTCTTAGAAGCTTCATTTCAGAGCTTGTTCCTCGAAAGACCCAATTTGGGAGCATCAAAATCAATGTTTGGAGGCACAACAAGGTCTCAAGATGCAAGTCCCGTTTTTAGAGTCAACAACATCAAAATCTGATTTTGGCGCACATCGTGCTCTTAGAACCTCATTTTGAAGCTTGCGCCTCGAAAGCCTCAGTTTCGGAACATCAAAATTAGTGTTTTGAGGCACAACAAGGTTTCAAGATGTAAGCCCTGATTCTAGAGCAGTAGCATCAAAATTCAATTTTGATGAACATTGTGCTCTTAGAACCTTGTTTTAGAACTTGTGCCTCAAAAGCCCTAGTTTTGGAGCATCAAAATCAAGGTACAACCTTGTTTTGGAGCTTATGCCTCAAAATCTTCCATTTTGAAGCATCTAATCTAGTGTTTGGAGGCACAACAAACATTCAAGATGCTAGTCCCTATTCTGGAGCCTGTAGTGTCAAAACGTGATTTTGATGCACATCGTGCTCTCAGAACCTCGTTTCAGAGCGCATGGATTGAAAGCTCCAGTTTCAAAACATCAAAATCAATGTTTGGAGGCACAACAAGGTTTCAAGATGCAAGTCTCGATTCCCGTGTTGGTAGCATCAAAATTCAATTTTGATGCACATCGTTCTCTTAGAACCTTGTTTCGGAGCTTGCACCTCGAAAGCCCCAGTTTCAGCGCATCAAAATTGGTGTTTGGAGGCATAACAAGGTTTCAAGACGCAAGTCCCGATTCCAAAGCCGGTAGTGTCAAAATGCAATTTTGAAAAACATTGTGCTCTTAGAACCTTGTTTAGGAGCTTGTGCCTCGAAAGCATTGGTTTTAGAGCATCAAAATTGGTGTTTAGAGGAGCAAGGTTGCAAAACAGAAGTCGCGATTTTATATCCGGTAGTGTCAAAATGTGATTTTAATGCACATCATGCTCTTAGAACCTCAATTATGGAGCGTGTGCCTCGAAAGCCTTGTTTGGAGGCACAACAAGGTTTCAAGAAGCAAGTCCCTATTCTGGATCTTGGAGAGTTAAAATTCGATTTTGATGCACATCATTCGCTTAAAAGCTTCATTTCAGAGCTTGTTCCTCGAAAGACCCAGTTTGGGAGCATCAAAATCAATGTTTGGAGGCAAAACAAGTTCTCAAGAGGCAAGTCCCGTTTCTTGAGTCAATAGCATCAAAATCTGATTTCGGTGCACATCGTGCTCTTAAAACTTCATTTCGAAGCTTATGCTTCGAAAGCGCTGGTTTGAGAGCATCAAAATCAGTGTTTTGAGGCACAACAAGGTTTCAAGATGCAAGCCCTGATTATAGATCTAGTAGCATAAAAATTCACATTTGATGCATATTGTGCTCTTAGAACATTGTTTTAGAAATTGTGTCTCAAAAGCCCTAGTTTTGGAGCACACAATTCGAGGTAGAACCTTGATTTGGAGCTTATGCCTCAAACTCTTCAGTTTTGAAGCATCAAAATTGGTGTTTGGAGGCACAACAAGCTTTCAAGACACAAGTCCCTATACCGGAGCTTGTAGTGTCAAAATATGATTTTGATGCACATCATGCTCTTAGAACCTCATTTTGGAGCGTGTGGCTTGAAAGCCCCAATTTTGAAACATCAAAATCAGTGTTTGGAGGCACAACAAGGTTTCATGAAGCAAGTCCCTATTCCAGAGCCTGAAGCATCAAAATTTGATTTTGACGCACATCATTCTCTTCGAAGCTCATTTCGGATCTTGTGCCTCGAAAGATCTAGTTTTGGAGCATCAAAATCAATGTTTGGAGGCACAACAAGGTTTCAAGATGGAAGTCCCGATTCTAGAGTCAATAACGTCAAAATCTGATTTCAGCACACATCGTGCTCAGAGAAAATCATTTCAAAGCTTATGACTCAAAAGCCCCAGTTTCGGAGCATCAAAATCAATGTTTTGAGGCACAACAAGGTTTCAAGATGCAAGCCCCGATTCTAGATCTTGTAACATCAAAATCAAATTTTGATACACATTGTGCTCTTAGAACCTTGTTTTAGAAATTGTGCCTCAAACGCCCCAGTTTTGGAGCACAAAAATCAAGGTAGAATCTTGATTTGGAGCTTATCCCTCAAAATCTTCGGTTTGAAGCATCAAAATTGGTGTTTGGAGGCACAACAAGCTTTCAAGACACAAGTCCCTATTCCAGAGCCTGTAATGTCAAACTGTGATTTTGATGTACATGGTGCTCTTAGAACCTCATTTTGGAGTGCGTGGCTCGAAAGCTCCTGTTACAAAACATCAAAATCAATGTTTAAATGCACAAAAAGGTATCAAGTACAATTATCGATTCTCAAGCCGATAGCGTGAAAACACGATTTTGATGAACATGGTGTTCTTAGAACCTCATTTCAGAGGTTGTGCCTCAAAAGCTTCATTTATGGAGCATAAAAATTAGTGTTTGGAGGCTCAATAAGGTTTCAAGACACAATTCCCGATTCCAAAGTCGGTAGCGTCGAAAATCAATTTTGATGTAGATCGTGCTCTTAGAACCTCATTTCGGAGCTTGTGCCTTGAAAGCCCTTATTAGGGAACATCAAAATCAATGTTTGGAGGCACAACAATGTTTCAAGATGCAAGTCCTGATTCCCGTGCTGGTAGCATCCAAATTGGTGTTTGGAGGCACAACAAGGTTTCAAGACGCAATCCCCAATTCCAGAGCCGGTAGTGTCAAAATGTGATTTTGAAAAACATTGTGCTCTTAGAACCTTATTTAGGAGCTTGTGCCTCAAAAGCCTCAGTTTTAGAGCATCAAAATTGGTGTTTGGAGGAGCAAGGTTGCAAGACAAAAGTCACGATTTCAGATCCGGTAGTGTCAAAATGTGATTTTAACGCACATCATGCTCTTAGAACCTCATTTGTGGAGTGTGTGCCTCGAAAGCTCTGATTTTGAAACATCAAAATCAGTGCTAGGAGGCACAACAATGTTTCAAGAAGCAAGTCCCTATTCTGGCACTTGTAGCGTCAAAATTTGATTTTCACGCACATCATTTTCTTAGAAGCTCATTTCAGAGCTTGTGCCTCAAAAGACCCAATTTTGGATCATCAAAATCAATGTTTGGGGGCAGAACAAGGTTTCAAGATGCAGGTCCCGATTCTAGAGTCACTAGCATCAAAATCTGATTTTGGCGCACATCGTGCTCTTAGAATCTCATTTCAAAGCTTGTGTCTCGAAAGCCCAAGTTTCAGAGCATCAAAATCAGTGTTTTGAGGCACAACAACGTTTCAAGATGCAAGCGTCGATTCTAGAGCTAGTAGCATCAAAATTCAATTTTGATGCACATTGTTCTCTTAGAACCTTGTTTTAGAAATTATGCCTCAAAAGCCCCAATTTTTTAGCATCAAAATCGATGTAGAACCTTGTTTTGGAGCTTATACCTCAAAATCTTTGGTTTTGAAGCATCAAAATTGGTCTTTGAAGGAACAACAATCTTTCAAAACGCAAGTCCCTATTTCGGATCTTGTAGTGTCAAAACGTGATTTTGATGCAGATCGTGCTCTTAGAACCTTGTTTCAGAGCGCGTGGATCGAAAGATCTAGTTTCAAAACATCAAAATTAATGTTTAAAAGCACAACAGGGTTTCAAGACACAAGTCCCGACTCTCAAGCCGACAACGTCAAAACATGATTTTGATAAACATAGTGTTCTTAGAACCTCATTTCGGAGGTTGTGCCTCAAAAGCCTCATTTTTGGAGCATAAAAATTAGTGGTTAGAGGCACAACAAGGTTTCAAGACACAATTTCTGATTCCAAAGTCGATAGCGTCAAAACGTAATTTTGATGTACCATGTGCTCTTAGAACCTCATTTCAGATCTTGTGCCTTGAAAGCCCTGAGTTTGGAACATCAAAATCAATGTTTGGAGGCACAACAAAGTTTCAAGATGCAAGTCCCAATTCCCGTGCTGGTAGCATCAAAATTCAATTTTGATGCAGATCATTCTCTTAGAACCTTGTTTTCGTGCTTGCACCTCGAAAGCCCCGGTTTCAAAGCATCAAAATATGTGTTTAGCGGCACAACAAGGTTTCAAGACACAAGTCCCGATTCCAAAACCAGTAGTGTCAAAATGCGATTTTGAAGCACATTGTGCTCTTAGAACCTTGTTTAGGAGCTTGTGCCTCAAAAGCCCCTATTTCAGAGCATCAAAATTGGTGTTTGGAGGAGCAAGGCTGCAAGATGAAGGTCACAATTTTAGAGCCGGTACTGTCAAAACGTGATTTTGACGCACATCGTGCTCTTAGAACCTCATTTTTGGAGCTTGTGCCTCAAAAGACCCAGGTTTGGAGCATCAAAATCAATGTTTGGAGGCACAACAAGGTTTCAAGGTCCCGATTCTCAAGCCTATAGCATCAAAACATAATTTTCATAAACATGGTGTTCTTAGAACCTCATTTAGAAGGTTGTGTCTTGAAAGCCCTAATTTTGGCACATCAAAATCAATGTTTGGAGGCACAACAAGGTTTCAAGATGCAAGTCCCGATTCCCATGCTGGTAGCATCAAAATTCAATTTTGATGCACATCTTTCTCTAAGAACCTTGTTTCGAAGCTTGCACCTCGAAAGCCCCAGTTTAAGAGCATCAAAAATGGTATTTCAAGGCACAACAAGGTTCCAAGATGGAAGTCCTGATTCCAGAGCTGGTAGTGTCAAAATGCGATTGTGAAGCACATTGTGCTATTAGAACCTTGTTTAGGAGCTTGTGCCTCAATAGCCCCGGTTTCAGACCATCAAAAATTGGTGTTTGGAGGCGCAAGGTTGCAAGATGGAAGTCGCAATTTTGAAGCCGGTAGGTCAAAACATTATTTTGACTTACATCATGCTCTTAGAACATCGTTTGCAGAGCTTGTGCCTCGAAAGCCCTGATTTTAAAACATCAAAATCAGTGTTTGGAGGCAGAACAAGGTTTCAAGAAGCAAGTCCCTATTCCGGAGCCTATAGCGTCAAATTTTGATTTTGACAGACATCATTTTCCTAGAAGCTCATTTCGAAGCTTGTGCCTCGAAGGACCCAGTTTTGGAGCATCAAAATCAATGTTTGGAGGCACAACAAGGTTTCAATATGCAAGTCTTGATTCTAGAGTCAATACTGTCAAAATTTGATTTTGGCGCACATCATGCTCTTAGCACATCATTTCAAAGCTTGTGGCTCAAAAGCCCTGGTTTCGGAGCATCAAAATCAATGTTTTGAGGCACAACAAGGTTTCAAGATGCAAGCCCTGATTCTAGAGCCAGTAGCATTAAAATTTAATTTTGATGCAAATTGTGCTCTTAGAACCTTGTTTTAGAAATTGTGCCTCAAAAGACCCAACTTTTTAGCATCAAAATTGAGGTAGAACCTTGTTTTGGAGCTTATGCCTCAGAATCTTCGGTTTTGAAGCATCAAAATTGATGTTTGGAGGCACAACAAGCTTTCAAGACCCAAGTCCCTATTCTTGAGCCTGTAGCGTCAAAACGTGATTTTGATGCACATCGTGCTCTTAGAACCACGTTTCAGAGTGTGTGGCTGAAAAGCTCTAGTTTCGAAACATCAAAATCAATGTTTAAAGGCACAACAATGTTTCAAGACACAAGTCGCGATTCTCAAGCCGATAGCGTCAAAACATGATTTTGATAAACATGGTGTTCTTAGAACCTCATTACGGAGGTTGTGCCTCAAAAGCCTCACTTTTGGAGCATGAAAATTAGTGTTTGGAGGCACAACAAGGTTTCAAGACACAATTCCCGATTCCAGAGTCGGTAGCCTCAAAACGTAATTTTGATGTACATCATGCTTTTAGAACCTCATTACGGATCTTGTGCCTTGAAAGCCTAGATTTTAGAACATCAAAATCAATGTTTGGAGGCACAACAAGGTTTCAAGATGCAAGTCTCGATTCTTGTGCTGGTAGCATCAAAATTCAATTTTGATGCACATCGTTCTCTTAGAACTTTGTTTCGTAGCTTGCACCTTGAAAGCCCCGGTTTCAAAGCATCAAAATTGGTGTTTGGAGGCACAACAAGGTTTCAAGATGCAAGTCCCGATTCCAGAGCCGGTAGTGTCAAAATGAGATTTTGAAGCACATTGTGCTCTTAGAACCTTGTTTAGGAGCTTGTGCCTCGAAAGCCCCAGTTTTGGGGTATCAAAACTAGTGTTTGGAGGTGTAAGGTTGCAAGACAGAAGTCGCGATTTTGGAGCCAATAGTGTCTAAACGTGATTTTGCCGCACATCATGCTCTTAGAACCTCGTTTGTGGAGCTTGTTCCTCGAAAGCACCAATTTTCAAACATAAAAAGCAGTGTTTAGAGGCACAACAAGGTTTCAAGAAGCAAGTCCCTATTCAAGAGCCTGTAGCGTCAAAATTCAATTTTGACGCATATCATTCTCTTAGAAGCTCATTTTGGAGCTTGTGCCTCGAAAGATCCAGTTTTGGAGCATCAAAATCAATGTTTTGAGGCACGACAAGGTGTCAAGATGCAAGTCTCGATTCTAGAGTCAATAACATCAAAATCTGATTTTGGCGCACATCGTGCTCTTAGAACCTCATTTCGAAGCTTATGCCTTGAAAGCCCTGGATTCGAAGCATCAAAATCAATGTTTTGAGGCACAGTATGGTTTCAAGATGCAAGCCACGATTCTAGAGCCAGTAGCATCAAAATTCAATTTTGATGCACATTGTGCTCTTAGAACCTTGTTTTAAAGATTGTGCCTCAAAAGCCCCAGTTTTGTAGCATTTAAATCGAGGTAGAACCTTGTTTTTGAGCTTATGCCTCAAAATCTTTGGTTTTGAAGCATCAAAATTAGTTTTTGGAGGCACAGCTAGCTTTCAAGACGCAAGTCCCTATTTCAGAGCCTGTAGCGTCAAAAAGTGATTTTGATGCACATCGTGCTCTTAGAACCTCATTTCGGAGTGCGTGGCTCGAAAGCTCCAGTTTCAAAACATCAAAATCAATGTTTAAAGGCACAACAAGGTTTCAAGACACATGTCCCGATTCTCAAGACGATAGTGTCAAAACAAAATTTTGATAAACATAGTGTTCTTAGAACCTCATTTCGGAGGTTGTTCCTCAAAAGTCTCATTTGTGGAGCATCAAAATCAATGTTTGGAGGCTCAACAAGATTTCAAGATGCAAGTCTGGATTCCTGTGTTGGTAGCATCAAAATTCAATTTTGATGCACATCATTCTCTTAGAACCTTGTTTCGAAGCTTGCACCTCGAAAGCCCCGGTTTTAGAGCATAAAAATTGGTGTTTGGAGGCACAACAAGGTTTCAAGATGCAAGTCCCGATTCCAAAGTAGGTACTGTCAAAATGAGATTTTGAAGCACATTATGCTCTAGGAACCTTATTCAGTAGCTTGTGCCTTGAAATCTTGAATTTTGGGGAATCAAAATTGGTGTTTGGAGGCAGAAGGTTGCAAGACGGAAGTCACAATTTCGGAGCTGGTAGTGTCAAAACGTGATTTTGATGCACATCATGCTTTTAGAACCTAGTTTGTGGAGCTTGTGCCTCAAAAGCCCTGATTTTGAAACATAAAAAATAGTGTTTGGAGGCACAACAAGGTTTCAAGAAGCAAGTCCCTATTACGGAGCCTATAACGTCAAAAGTCGATTTTGACGCACATCATTCTCTTAGAAGCTCATTTCAGAGCTTGTGCCTCAAAAGACCCAGTTTTGGAGCATCAAAATCAATGTTTGGAGGCACAACAAGTTTTCAAGATGCAAGTACTGATTCTAAAGTCAACAGTGTCAAAATCTGATTTTGGCGCACATCGTTCTCTTAAAACCTCATTTCGAAACTTGTTCCTCGAAAGCCCCAGTTTCAGAGCATGAAAATCAGTGTTTTGAGGCACAACAAGGTTTCCAGATGCAAGCCTTGACTCTAGAGCGAGTAGCATCAAAATTCAATTTTGATGCACATTGTACTCTTAGAATCTTGTTTTAGAAATTGTGCCTCAAAAGCCCTAGTTTTGGAGCATCAAAATCAAGGTAGAACCTTGTTTTAGAGCTCATGCCTCAAAATCTTTGGTTTTGAAGCATCAAAATTGGTGTTTGGAGGCACAACAAGCTTTCAAGACACAAGTCAATATTCCAGAGCTTGTGGTGTCAAAACGTGATTTTGATTCACATTGTGCTCTTAGAACCTCGTTTCAGAGCGCATGGCTCGAAAGCTCCAGTTTCAAAACATTAAAATCAATGTTTAAATGTACAACAAGGTTTCAAGACACAAGTCCCGATTCTCAAGCCGATAGTGTCAAAACATGATTTTGATAAACATAGTGTTCTTAGAACCTCATTTCGGAGGTTGCGCCATAAAAGCCTCATTTTTGGAGCATAAAAATTAGTGTTTGGAGGCATAATAAGATTTCAAGAGACAATTCCCGATTCCAGAGTTAGTAGCATCAAAATGCAAGTTTGATGTACATCATGCTCCTAGAACATCATTTCGAAGCTTGTGCCTCGAAAACCCTGATTTTGGAACATCAAAATCAATGTTTGGAGGCACAACAAGGTTTCAAGATGCAAGTCCCGATTCCCGTGCTGGTAGCATCAAAATTCAATATTGGTGCACATCGTTCTCTTAGAACCTTGTTTTGAGGCTTGCACCTCAAAAGCCCCAGTTTCAGAGTATTAAAATTGGTATTTAGAGGCACAACAAGGTTTCAAGATGCAAATCCCGATTCCAGAGCCGGTAGTGTCAAAATACGATTTTGAAGCACATTGTGCTCTTAGATCCTTGTTTAGGAGCTTGTGTCTCAAAAGCCCTAGTTTCAAAGCATCAAAATTGGTGTTTGGAGGTGCAAGGTTGCAAGACGGAAGTCGCGAATTTGGAGGCGGTAGTGTCAAACATGATTTTGACGTACATCATGCTCTTAGAACCTCATTTGCGGAGCTTGTGCCTCGAAAGCCCTGATTTTGAAACATCAAAATAAGTGTTTGGAGGCACAACAAGGTTTCAAGAAGCAAGTCCCTATTCTAGAGCGTGTCGCATCAAAATTCAATTTTTAAGCACAACATTTTATTAGAAGCTCATTTCGGAGCTTTACCTTGAAAGACCCAATTTTGGAGCATCAAAATCAATGTTTGGAGGCACAACAAGGTTTCAAGATGCAACTCCCGATTCTAGAGTCAATAGCATCAAAATCTGATTTTGGTGCACATCGTGCTCTTAGAACCTCATTTCGAAGCTTGTGCCTCGAAAGCCCCGATTTTGTAGCATCAAAATTAGTGTTTTGAGGCACAACAAGGTTTCAAGATGCAAGCATTGATTCTAGAGCAAGTAGCATCAAAATTCAATTTTGATGCACATTGTGCTCTTAGAACCTTGTTTTAGAAATTGTGCCTTGAAAGCCCCAGTTTCGGAGCATCAAAATCAACGTAGAGCCTTGTTTTGGATCTTACGCCTCAAAAGATTACGTTTTGAAGCATCAAAATTGGTGTTTGGAGGCACAAGAAGCTTTCAAGACGCAAGTCCCTATTCCGGAGGCTGTAGCGTCAAAATATAATTTTGATGCAAATTGTGCTATTAGAACCTCGTTTTAGAGCACGTGGCTCGAAAGCTCTAGTTTCAAAACATCAAAATCAATGTTTAAAGGCACAACAAGGTTTCAAGACACAAGTCCCGATTCTCAAGCCGATAGCGTCAAAACACGATTTTGATAAACATGGTGTTCTTAGAACCTCATTTCGGAGGTTGTGCCTCAAAAACCTCATTTTTGGAGCATAAAAATTAGTGTTTGGAGGCACAACAAGGTTTCAAGACACAATTCCCGATTCTAAACTTGGTAGCGTCAAAACATAATTTTGATGTACATTGTGCTCTTAGAACCTCATTTCGGAGCTTGTGCCTTGAAAACCCTGATTTTAGAACATCAAAATCAATGTTTAGAGGCACAATAAGGTTTCAAGATGCAAGTCCCGATTCCCCTGCTGGTAGCATCAAAATTTAATTTTGATACACATCATTCTCTTAGAACCTTGTTTTGGAGCTTGCACCTCAAAAGCCCTAGTTTCAAAGCATAAAAATTGGTGTCTAGAGGCACAACAAGGTTTCAAGATGCAAGTCCTAATTCTAGAGCTGGTAGTATCAAAATGCGATTTTGAAGCACATTTTTCTCTTAGAAACTTGTTTAGGAGCTTGTACCTCAAAAGCCCCAGTTTTGGAGCATCAAAATTGGTGTTTGGAGGCGCAAGGTTGCAAGATGGAAGTCGCGATTTCGGAGTCGGTAGTGTCAAAACCTGATTTTGATGCATATTGTGCTCTTAGAACTGTGTTGCAGAGCTTGTGCCTCGAACGTCCCAATTTTTTAACATTAAAATCCGTGTTTGGAGGCACAATAAGGTTACAAGAAGCAAGTCCCAATTTCGGAGCCTTTAGCATCAAAATTCAATTTTGATGCACATCATTCTCTTAGAAGCTCATTTCAGAGCTTTTGCCTCGAAGACCCAGTTTTAGAGCATCAAGATCAATGTTTGGAGGCACAACAATTCCCAATTCCAGAGTCGGTTACGTCAAAATGCAATTTTGATGTACATCGTGCTCTTAGAACCTCATTTCGGAGCTTGTGCCTTGAAAGCCCTGATTTTGGAACATCAAAATCAATGTTTGGAGGCACAACAAGGTTTCAAGATGCAAGTCCCAATTCCCGTGCTGGTAGCATCAAAATTCAATTTTGATGCACATCGTTCTCTTAGAATCCTATTTTGGAGCTTCTACCTTGAAAGCGCTAGTTTCACAACATCAAAATTAGTGTTTGAAGGCACAACAATGTTTCAAGATGCAAGTCCTGATTCCAGAGCCGGTAGTCTCAAAATGCGATTTTGAAGCACATTGTGCTCTTAGAACCTTGTTTAGAAGCTTGTGCCTCGAAAGCCTCGGTTTTGGAGCATCAAACTTGGTGCTTGGAGGTGCAAGGTTGCAAGACAGAAGTTGCAATTTTGGAGCTGGTAGTGTCAAAACATGATTTTCATGCACATCGTTCTCTTAGAACCTCATTTGTGGAGCTTGTGCCTCGTAAGACCCGATTTTGAAACATCAAAATAATTGTTTGGAGGCACAACAAGGTTTTAAGAAGCAAGTCCCTATTCTAGAGCATGTAGCGTCAACATTCGATTTTGATGCACATCATTCTCTTAGAACCTCATTTCAGAGCTTGTGCCTCGAAAGGCCCAGTTTTGGAGCATCAAAATCAATGTTTGGAGGCACAACAAGGTATCAAGATGCAAGTCCCTATTCAAGAGTCAATAGCATCAAAATCTGATTTTGGCGCACATCCTGCTCTAAGAACCTCATTTCAAAGCTTTTGCCTTGAAAGCCTTAGTTTAGGAGCATCAAAATCAGTATTTTAAGGCACAACAAGGTTTCCAGGAGCAATTCAATTTTGATGCACATTCTGCTCTTAGAACCTTATTTTAGAAGTTGTGCCTCAAAAGCCCTAGTTTTGGAGCATAAAAATTGAGCTAGAACCATGTTGGAGCTTATGCCTCAAAATCTTCGGTTTTGAAGCATCAAAATTGTTGTTTGGAGGAACAACAAGCTTTCAAGATGCAAGTCCCTATTCCGGAGCCTGTAGCGTCAAAACATGATTTTGATGCACATCGTGCTCTTAGAACCTCGTTTCAAAGTGCGTGGCTTGAAAGCTCTAGTTTCAAAACATCAAAATCAATTTTTAAAGGCACAACAAGGTTTCAAAACACAAGTCCCGATTGTCAAGCCGATGGCATCAAAACACGATTTTGATAAACATGTTGTTCTTAGAACCTCATTTCGGAGGTTGTGCCTAAAAAGCCTCATTTTTGGAGCATAAAAATTAGTGTTTGGAGGCACAACAAGGTTTCAAGACAAAATTCCCAATTTTAGAGTTGGTAGTGTCAAAAAGCAATTTTGATGTACACCATGCTCTTAGAACCTCATTTTGGAGCTTGTGCCTGGAAAGCCCTGATTTTGGAACATCAAAATCAATGTTTGGAGGCACAAAAAGGTTTCAAGATGCAAGTGTCGATTCCCGTGCTGGTAGCATCAAAATTCAAATTTGATTCATATCATTCTCTTAGAACCTTGTTTCAGAGCTTGCACCTCAAAAGCCCCAGTTTCAGAGCATTCAAATTCGTGTTTGGAGGCACAACAAGGTTACAAGAAGCAAGTCCTGATTCTAGAGCGAGTAGTGTCAAAATGCAATTTTCAAGCACATCCTGCTCTTAGAACCTTGCTTAGGAGCTTGTACCTCGAAAGCCACAGTTTTGGAGCATCAAAATTGATGTTTGGAGGTGCAAGGTTGCAAGACAGAAGTCGCGATTTTGGAGCCGGTAGTGTCAAAAAGTGATTTTGACGCACATCGTGCTCTTAGAACCTCGTTTGCGAAGCTTGTGCGTCAAAAGCCCCATTTTTGAAACATCAAAATTAGTGTTCGGAGGCACAAAGTTTCAAGAAGCAAGTCCCTATTCCGGAGCCTGTAGCGTCAAAATTTGATTTTCATGCACATCATTCTCTTAGAAGCTCATTTCAGAGCTTGTGCCTCGAAAGACCCAGTTTTGGAGCATCAAAATCAATGTTTGGAGGCACAACAAGACTTCAAGATGCAATTCCTGATTCTAGAGTCAATAGCATCAAAATCTGATTTTGGCACACATCGTGCTCTTACAACCTCATTTCAAAGCTTGTGCCTCGAAAGCCTCAGTTTCGGAGCATCAAAACCAATGTTTGGAGGCACAACAAGGTTTCAAGATGCAAGTCCCGATTCTACAGTCAATAGCATCAAAATATGATTTTGGCGCACATCATGCTCTTAGAGCCTCATTTCGAAGCTTGTGCCTCGAAAGCCCCGATTTCGGAGCATCAAAATCATTTTTTTGAGGCACACCAAGGTTTCAAGATGCAAGCCCCGATTCTAGAACCAGTAGCATCAAAATTTAATTTTGATGCACATTGTTCTCTTAGAACCTTGTTTAAGAAATTGTGCCTCAAAAGCCACGTTTTGGAGCATCAAAATCGAGGTAAAACATTGTTTTGGAGCTTATGCATCAAAATTGGTGTTTGGAGGCACAACAAGCTTTCAAGATGCAAGTCCCTATTCCGAAGCCCGTAGTGTCAAAATGTGATTTTAACTCATTTCAGAGCACGTGGCTCGAAAGCTCTAGTTTCAAAACATCAAAATCAATGTTTAAAGGCATAACAAGGTTTCAAAATCAATGGTGTTCTTAGAACCTCATTTCGATGGTTGTGCCTCAAAAGCGTCAGTTTTGGAGCATAAAAATTAGTGTTTGGAGGCACAACAAGGTTTCAAGACACAATTCCCAATTTCAAAGTTGGTAGCATCAAAATGCAATTTTGATGTACATCGTACTCTTAGAACCTCATTTCAGAGCTTGTGCCTTGAAAGCCTTGATTTTGGAATATCAAAATCAATGTTTGGAGGCACAACAAGGTTTCAAGATGCAAGTACCGATTCCCGTCTTCATAGCATAAAAATTCAATTTTGATGCACATCGTTCTCTTAGAACCTTGTTTTGGAGCTTTCACCTCGAAATCCCTGGTTTCAGAGCATCCAAATTGATGTTTGGAGGCACAACAATGTTTCAAGAAGCAAGTCCCAATTCTAGAGCCGGTAGTGTCAAAATGCAATTTTGAAGCATATTGTGCTCTTAGAACCTTGTTTAGGAGCTTGTGCCTCGAAATCCCTAGTGTTGGAGCATCAAAATTGGTGTTTGGAGACATAAGGTTGGAAGATGGAAGTCTCGATTTCAGAGTCGGAAGTGTCAAAACGTGATTTTGACGCACATCGTGTTCTTAGAACCTCATTTCCAGAGTTTGCACCTCGAAAGCCACAATGTTGAAACATCAAAATTAGTGTTTGGAGGGACAACAAGGTTTCAAGAAGCAAGTCCCTATTCGGGAGCCTTTAGTGTCAAAATTCAATTTTGATGCACATCATTCTCTTAGAAGCTCATTTCGGATCTTGTGGCTCAAAAGACCCAGTTTTAGCGTATCAAAATCAATGTTAGAAGGCACATCAAGGTTTCAAGATGCAAGCCCCGATTCTAGAGTCAATAGCGTCAAAATCTGATTTTGGAAAACATCGTGCTCTTATAAACTCATTTCGAAGCTTGTGCCTTGAAAGCCCCAGTTTCAGAGCATCAAAATCGAGGTAGAACCTTGTTTTAGCATCACAACAAGCTTTCAAGATTGAAGTCCCTATTTCGAAGCATGTAGTTTCAAAACATAATTTTGATGCACATCGTGCTCTTAGAACCTCGTTTCGGAGCATGTGGATTGAAAGCTCCAATTTCAAAACATCAAAATCAATGTTTAAAAGAACAAAAAGGTTTCAAGACACAATTGTCGATTCTCAAGCCGATGGAATCAAAACACAATTTTGATAAACATGGTGTTCTTAGAACCTCATTTCGGAGGTTGTGCCTCAAAAGCCTCTTTTTTGGAGCATAAAAATTAGTGTTTGGAGGCAATATATGGTTTCTAGACACAATTCCTGATTCCAGAGTTAGTAGCATCAAAATGCAATTTTGATGTACATCGTGCTCTTAGAACCTCATTTCGGAGCTTGTGCTTTGAAAGCCCTGATTTTGGAACATCAAAATCAATGTTGGCACAACAAGATTTCAAGATGCAAGTCTCGATTCCCCTACTAGTAGCATCACAATTCAATTTTGATGCACATTAGTCTCTTAGAACCTTATTTCAAGGCTTGTACCTTGAAAGCCATGGTTTCAGAGCATCAAAATTGGTGTTTGGAGGCACAACAAGGTTTCAAGACGCAAGTCCCGATTGCAGAGCCGATAGTGTCAAAATGCGATTTTGAAGCACATTGTTCGCTCAGAACATTGTTTAGGAGCTTGTAGCATCAAAATTCAATTTCGATGCACATTGTACTCTTAGAACCTTGTTTTAGAAATTGTGCCTCAAAAGCCCCAGTTTTGGAGCATCAAAATCGAGGTAGAACCTTGTTTTGGAGCTTATGCCTCAAAATCTTCGGTTTTGAAGCATCAAAATTGGTGTTTGGAGGCACAACAATCTTTCAAGATGCAAGTCCCTATTTCGAAGACTGTAGTGTCAAAACATTATTTTGATGCACATCGTGCTCTTCTAACCTCATTTCGGAACGCGTGACTCAAAAGCTCCAGTTTCAAAACATCAAAACAAATGTTTAAAGGCACAACAAGGTTTCAAGAGACAAGTCCCGATTCTCAAGCTGATGGTGTCAAAACACAATTTTGATAAACATGGTCTTCTTAGAACCTCATTTCGGAGGGTATACCTCAAAAGCTGCATTTTTGGAGCATAAAAATCAGTGTTTGGAGGCACAACAAGGTTTCAATTCCTGATTCCAGAGTCGGTAGCGTCAAAATGCAATTTTAATGTACATCGTGCTCTTAGAACCTCATTTCGGAGCTTGTGCCTTGAAAGCCCTGATTTTAAAACATCAAAATCAATGTTTGGAGGCACAACAAGGTTTCAAGATGCAAGTCTCGATTCCAGTGCTGGTAGCATCAAAATTCAATTTTGATGCACATCGTTCGCTTAGAACCTTGTTTCGGAGCTTGCACCTCGAAAGCCCCAGTTTTAGAGCATCAAAATTGGTATTTGGAGGCACAACAAGGTTTCAAGACGCAAGTTCGGATTCCAGAGCCGGTAGTGTCAAAATGCAATTTTAAAGCACATTGTGCTGTTAGAACCTTGTTTAGGAGCTTGTGCAACAAAAGCCGCAGTTTCGGAATGTCAAAATTGGTATTTGGAGGCACAAGGTTGCAAGACGGAAGTCGCGATTTGGGAGCTGATAGTATCAAAATGTGATTTTGATGCACATCAACTTCTTAGAACCTCATTTGTGGAGCTTGTGCCTCAGAAGCCCCAATTTTTAAACATCAAAATCAGTGTTTGGAGGCACAACAAGATTTCAAGAAGCAAGTCCCTATTCTAAAGCCTGTAGCATCAACATTTGATTTTGACGTACATCATTCTCTTAGAAGCTCATTCCAGAGCTTGTGCCTTGAAAGACCCAGTTTTGGAGTATCAAAATAATTGTTTGGAGGCACAACAAGGTTTCAAGATGCAAGTCCCAATTCTGGAGTCACTAGCGTCGAAATGTGATTTTGGCCCACATCATGCTCTTAGAACCTTTTTTCAAAGCTTGTGCCTCGAAATCCCCAGTTTCGGAGCATCAAAATCAGTGTTTTGAGGCACAACAATGTTTCAAGATGCAGGCCCCGATTCTAGGGCCAGTAGCATCAAAATTTAATTTTGATGCGCATTGTGCTCTTAGAACCTTGTTTTAGAAATTGTGCCCCAAAAGCCTCAAAATTGGTGTTTGGAGGCACAACAAGCTTTCAAGACGTAAGTCTCTATTTCGGAGCCGATATTGTCAAAACATGATTTTGATGCACATCGTGCTCTTAGAACCTTATTTCAAAGCACATGGCTTGAAAGCTCTAGTTTCAAAACATCAAAATCAATGTTTAAAGGCAGAACAAGGTTTCAAGACACATGTCCCAATTCTCAAACCGATAGAGTGAAAACATGATTTTGATAAACATGGTGTTCTTAGAACCTCATTTTGGAAGTTGTTCCTCAAAAGCCTCATTTTTGGAGCATAAAAATTAGTGTTTGGAGGCTCAACAAGGTTGCAAGACACAATTCCCAATTCTAGAGTTGGTAGCGTCAAAACGCAATTTTGATGTACATCATCCTCTTAGAACCTCATTTCGGAGCTTGTGCCTTGAAAGCCCTGATTTTGGAACATCAAAATCAATGTTTGGAGGCACAACAAGGTTTCAAGATGCAAGTCCCCATTCCCATGTTGGTAGCATCAAAATTTACTTTTGATGCACATCATTCTCTTAGAACCTTGTTTTGGAGCTTGCACCTCAAAAGCCTTGTTTTCTAAGCATCAAAATTGGTTTTTGGAGGCACAACAAGGTTTCAAGACACAAGTCCCGATTCCAGAGCCGGTAGTGTCAAAATATGATTTTGAGGCACATTATGCTCTTAGAACCTTGTTTAGGAGCTTGTGTCTCGAAAGCCCTAGTAGTGCCAAAACATAATTTTGACATACATTGTGCTCTTAGAACCTCGTGCCTCGAAAGCCCTGATTTTGGAACATCAAAATCAGTGTTTGGAGGAAAAACAAGGTTTCAAGAAGCAAGTCCCAATTCTAGAGTCAATAGCATCAAAATTTGATTTTCATGTACATCATTCTCTTAGAAGCTCAATTCGGACCTTGTGCCTCAAAAGACCTAGTTTTGGAGCATCAAATTCAATGTTTGGAGGCATATTTCAAGATGCAAGTCCCGATTCTAGAGTCAATAGCGTAAAAATTTGATTTTGGCGCACATCATGCTCTTAGAACCTCATTTTGAAGCTTGTGCCTCGAAAGCCCCGGTTTCAAAGCATCAAAATCAGTGTTTTGAGGCACAACAAGGTTTCAAGATGCAATCCCCGATTCTAGAGCCAGTAGCATCAAAATTCAATTTTGATGCACATTTTTCTCTTAGAACCTTGTTTTAGAATTTGTGCCTCAAAAGCCCAAGTTTTGGAGCATCAAAATCGAGGTAGAACCTTGTTTTGGACCTTATGTCTCTAAATCTTTAGTTTTGAAAAATCAAAATTGTTTTTTGGAGGCGCAACAAGCTTTCAATATGCAAGTCCCTATTCCAGAGCCTATAGTGTCAAAACGTGATTTTGACGCACATCGTGCTCTTAGAACCTCGTTTCGGAGCGCGTGGCACGAAACCTCCATTTTCAAAACATCAAAATCAATGTTTAAAGGCACAACAAGGTTTCAAACACAAGTCCCAATTCTCAAGCTGATAGCACCAAAACACGATTTTGATAAACATGGTGTTCTTAGAACCTCATTTTGGAGGTTGTGCCTCCAAAGCCTCATTTTTGGAGCATAAAAATTAGTGTTTGGAGGCACAAGAAGGTTTCAAGATACAATTCCCGATTCCAGAGTCGGCAGCATCAAAACACAATTTTGATGTACATCGTGTTCTTAGAACCTCATTTCAGAGCTTGTGCCTTGAAAGCCTTGATTTTCGAACATCAAAATCAATGTTTGGGGCACAACTAGGTTTCAAGATGCAAGTCCCGATTCTCATGTCGGTAGCATCAAAACTCAATTTTGATGTACATTGTTCTATTAGAACCTTGTTTCGGAGCTTGAACCTCGAAAACCCTGGTTTTAGAGCATCAAAATTGGTGTTTGGAGGCACAACAAGGTTTCAAGAGGCAAGTCTCGATTTCAGAGCCGGTAGTATCAAAATGTGATTTTGAAGCACATTGTGCTCTTAGAACCTTGTTTAGGAGCGTGTGCCTCGAAAGCCCCAGTTTCGGAGCATCAAAATAGGTGTTTGGAGGCGCAATGTTGCAAGACAGAAGTTGCTCTTTTCAGAGCCGGTAGTGTCAAAACGTGATTTTGATGCACATCATGCTCTTAGAAACTCGTTTGCTGAGCTTGTGGCTCGAAAGCCCCAATTTTGAAACATCAAAATAAGTGTTTGGAGGCACAACAAGGTTTCAAGAAGCAAGTCCCTATTCTGGAGCTTATAGAGTTAAGATTTGATTTTGACGCACATCATTCTCTTAGAAGATTATTTCGGAGCTTTTGCCTCAAAAGGCCCAGTTTTGGAGCATCAAAATCAATGTTTGGAGGCAAAACAATGTTTCAAGATGCAAGTCTCGATTCTTGAGTCAGTAACTTCAAAATCTGATTTTGGTGCACATCGTGCTCTTAGAACCTCATTTCAAAGCTTGCAGCTCAAAATCCCCAATTTCAGAGCATTTAAATCAGTGTTTTGAGGCACAACAAGGTTTCAAGATGCAAGCTCCGATTCTAGAGCCAGTAGCATCAAAATTCAATTTCGATACACATTGTCCTCTTAGAACCTCGTTTTAGAAATTGTGCCTCAAAAGCCCCAGTTTTGGAGCATCAAAATCAAGGTAGAACCTTGTTTTTGAGCTTATGCCTCAAAATATTATGTTTTGAAGCATCAAAATTGGTGTTTGGAGGCACAACAAGCTTTCAAGATGCAAGTCCCTATTCCAGAGCCTGTAATGTCAAAACGTGATTTTGATGCACATTCTGCTCTTAGAACCTCATTTCAGAGCGCGTGGCTCAAAAGCTCCAGTTTCAAAACATCAAAATTAATGTTTAAAGGTACAACAAGGTTTCAAGACACAAGTCTCGATTCTAGAGCCGATAGCATCAAAACACGATTTTGATAAACATGGTGTTCTTAGAACCTCATTTCGAAGTTTGTGCCTCAAAAGCCTAATTTTTGGAGCATAAAAATAGTGTTTGGAGGCACAAGAAGGTTTCAAGACACAAATCCCAATTCTAGAGTGGGTAGCGTGAAAACGCAATTTTGATGTACATCGTGCTCTTAGAACCTCATTTCAGAGCTTGTGCCTTGAAAGCCTTGATTTTGGAACATCAAAATCGATGTTTGGAGGCACAACAAGGTTTCAAGATGAAAGTAACGATTCTCATGCTGGTAGCATCAAAATTCAATTTTGATGCACATCATTCTCTTAGAATCTTGTTTCAGAGCATCAAAATTGGTGTTTGGAGGCATAACAAGGTTTCAAGATGCAAGTCCCGATTCCAGAGCCAGTAGTGTCAAAATGTAATTTTGAAGCAAATTATGCTCTTAGAACCTTGTTTAGGAGCTTGTGCCTTGAAAGCCCCAGTTTCGAAGCATCAAAATTGGTGTTTGGAGGCACAAGTTTTCAAGACAAAAGTATCGATATCGGAGATAGTAGTGTCAAAATGTGATTTTGATGCACATCGTGCTCTTAGAACCTCGTTTGCAGAGCTTGTGCCATGAAAGCCCTGATTTTGAAACATCAAAATCAGTGTTTGGAGGCACAACAAGGTTTCAAGAAGCAAGTCCCTATTTGGAGCCTGTAGTGTCAAAATTTAATTTTGACGCACATCATTGTCTTAGAAGCTCATTTCGAAGCTTGTGCCTCGAAAGACCCAGTTTTGGAGTATTAAAATCAATGTTTGGAGGCACAACAAGGTTTCAAGGTGCATTTCCTAATTCTAGAGTCAATAGCATCAAAATCTGATTTTGCCGCACATCGTGCTCTTAGAACCTCATTTTGAAGCTTGTGCCTCCAAAGTCCCAGTTTTGGAGGATCAAAATCAGTGTTTAGAGGCACAACATGGTTTCAAGATGCAAGCCTCAACTCTAGAGCAAGTAGCATCAAAATTCAGAATTTTGATGCACATCTTAGAACCTTGTTTTAGAAATTGTGCCTCAAAACCCCTAATTTTGGAGCATCAAAATTGAGGTAGAACCTTATTTTGGAGCTTATGCCTCAAAATCTTTTGTTTTGAAGAATGAAAATTGTTGTTTGGAGGCACAACAAGCTTTCAATATCCAAGTCTCTATTCCGGAGCCTATAGTGTCAAAACATGATTTTGACGCACATCATGCTCTTAGAACCTCATTTCGGAGCGCGTGGCTCGAAACCTCCAGTTTCAAAACATCAAAATCAATGTTTAAAGGCACAACAAGGTTTCAAAACATAAGTCCCAATTATCAAGCTGATAGCGTCAAAACACGCTTTTTATAAACATGGTGTTCTTAGAACCTTATTTCGGAGGTTGTGCCTTAAAAGCCTCATTTTTTGAGCATAAAAATTAGTGTTTGGAGGCACAACAAGGTTTCAAGACACAATTCCCGATTCCAAAGTTGGCAACGTCAAAACACAATTTTGATGGACATCGTGTTCTTAGAACCTCATTTTGGAGCTTGTGCCTTGAAAGCCCTGATTTTGGAACATCAAAGACAATGTTTGGGGCACAACAAGGTTTCAAGATGCAAGTCCTGATTCTCGTGCTGGTAGCATCAAAACTCAATTTTGATGCACATCGTTGTCTTAGAACCTTGTTTCAGAGCTTGCACCTCGAAAGCCTCGGTTTCAGAGCATCAAAATTGGTGTTTCAAGGCACAATAAGGTTTCAAGAGGCAAGTCTCGATTCCAGAGCTGGTAGTGTCAAAATGTGATTTTGAAGCACATTGTGCTCTTAGAACCTTGTTTAGGAGTTTGTGCCTCGAAAGCCCCAGTTTTAGAGCATCAAAATAGGTGTTTGGAGGCGCAAGGTTGCAAGATGGAAGTCACTCTTTTCATAGCCGAAAGTGTCAAAACGTGATTTTGACGCACATCGTGCTCTTAGAACCTCATTTGCGGAGCTTGTGGCTTGAAAGCCCTCATTTTGAAACATCAAAATAAGTGTTTGGAGGCACAACAAGGTTTCAAAAAGCAAGTCCCTATTCTGGAGCCTGTAGCGTTAAAATTTGGTTTTGACACACATCATTCTCTTAGAAGCTCATTTCGGTCTTGTGCCTCGAAAGACCTAGTTTTGGAGCATCAAAATCAATGTTTAGAGGCACAACAAGGTTTTAAGATGCAAGTCTCGATTCTTGAGTCAATAACGTTAAAATCTGATTTTGGCGCACATCATGCTCTTAGAACCTCATTTCAAAGCTTGTGCCTCAAAAGCCCCAATTTCAGAGCATTAAAATTCATGTTTTGAGGCAGAACAAGGTTTCAAATGCAAGCTCCAATTCTAGAGCCAGTAGCATCAAAATTCAATTTTGATGCACATTGTGCTTTTAGAACCTTGTTTTAGAAATTGTGCCTCAAAATCCCCAGTTTTGGAGCATCAAAATTGAGGTAGAACCTTGTTTTGGAGCTTATGCCTCAAACTCTTTGGTTTTGAAGAATCAAAACTGGTGTTTGGAGGCACAACATTCTTTCAAGACACAGGTCCCCATTCCAGAGCCTGTAGTATCAAAACATGATTTTGATGCACATCGTGCTCTTAGAACCTCGTTTCGAAGGGCATGGCTCGAAAGCTCCAATTTCAAAACATCAAAATCAATATTTAAAGGCACAATAAGGTGTTAGGTTCTGGAGACAACTGAGAGGTGGGGGTGAATCAGTTGTCTAATAAATTCAAACCAAAAACAACTTAACCAAACTTAATGCTTAATACTGGTAAACCAAAACTTTATGCTGGTAGACAGTTTATCAGTTAATTGTAGTACCGGTAAAGATTAATGCATGAAACAGAAAGACAATAACATCCACAACACATAAGACCAATATTTGTACGTGGAAACCCTGTAAGGGGAAAAACCACAGTGGGAAACCTTACCCACAATCAGATGATACTACTACAGATAGTATGTGTGTACAATATGGGGTCTGCACATGCAGAAAGGCCAAGCGCCTAGAGCTCACTACTCAATCACAAATGAGAGTCACACTAACTACAATTGGATGATTAAATCCAATGATAATGTACTACTCAAAATAGCATCTCCATATGTTGGATTCAGTACCGGTTTAGCTCTGATATGCCTTCTTCAAACCTTCCTTCAATCTTGAGTGATGTCTGCATGTATAGCTCAGCTAATATTTGCATATACCAAATTATAATCCTTTTTCCAATCGCCTATCAATCTAACAAATGAGATCTTACATTTATACCATAACCTAAGACCAATTGAGTAGGTCGGCTCCAACAGATATTACAATAAAATCAATTACAAATAAAACAATATCCGATGCATGATGTCGGCTTAATGCATTTACAATAACAACAAAATAATCTTCTTGACGTGTCGTACTGATCTGGAATAGATAAGCCTGCCGGTGTATATCCTAGACCTATTTGCAAGTAACAGCAAATATGCAAACTTGAATAATCCAATCATCAAATCGTCAAGACAAAGTGTCCAAACGATGTCTTCTACATAACCAACTAGTCTTCAGGTCTTTCCAAGTGCTAGTGAAAAAATATCCTGTCGGTGAACCAAATACCGACGACTGTGCATAAGTCAGTTGCTTGTCGGTGACCATAACCAATTCTCCAAGTGCTGATAGGTATTGATAAGTGTGGGGAGTGTTGACATCAATGACAAAACCATATCAACATAACCAAAATACCAACATAAGGTTTCAAGCACAAGTCCTGATTCTCAAGTCGATAGCATCAAAACATGATTTTGATAAAGATGGTGTTCTTAGAACCTCATTTCGGAGGTTATGCCTCAAAAGCCTCATTTTTGGAGCATAAAAATTAGTGTTTGGAGGCACAACAAGGTTTCAAGGCACATTTCCCAATTCCAAAGTCAGTAGCATCAAAACCCAATTTTGATGTACATCATGCTCTTAGAACCTCATTTCGGAGCTTGTGCCTTGAAAGCCCTGATTTTGGAACATCAAAATCAATGTTTGGAGGCACAACAAGGTTTGAAGATGCAAGTCCCGATTCCCATGCTGGTAGCATCAAAATTCAATTTTGATGCACATCGTTCTCTTAGAACCTTGTTTTGAGGCTTGTACCTCAAAAGCCTTGGTTTCAGAGCATAAAAATTGGTGTTTGGAGGCACAACAAGGTTTCAAGATGCAAGTCCCGATTCCATAGCCGGTAGTGTCAAAATGATATTTTGAAGCACATTGTGCTCTTAGAACCTTGTTTAGAAGCTTGTGCCTCAAAAGCCTCAGTTTTAGAGCATCAAAATTGGTGTTTGGAGGTGCAAGGTTGCAAGACAGAAGTCACTATTTCAGAGCCGGTAGTGTCAAAACATGATTTTGACAAACATCATGCTCTCAGAACCTCGTTTGTGGAGCTTGTGCCTCGAAAGCCCCAATTTTGAAACATCAAAATAAGTGTTTAGAGGTACATCAAGGTTTCAAGAAGCAACTCCCTATTTTGAAGCCTTTAGCATCAAAATTCAATTTTGACGCACATCATTCTCCTAGAAGCTCATTTCGGAGCTTGCGCCTCGAAAGACCCAGTTTTGGAGCATCAAAATCAATGTTTGGAGGCACAACAAGGTTTCAAGATGCAAGACCCGATTCTAGAGTCAATAGCATCAAAATCTGATTTTGGCACACATCGTGCTCTTAGAACCTCATTTAGAAGCATGTGCCTCGAAAGCCCTGGTTTCGGAGCATTAAAATTAGTGTTTTGAGGTGCAACAACGTTTCAAGATACAAGTCTTGATTCTAGAGCCAGTAGCATCAAAATTTAATTTTGATGCACATTGTGCTCTTAGAACCTTGTTTTAGAAATTGTGCCTCAAAAGCATCAAAATTGAGGTAGAACCTTGTTTTGGATCTTATGCCTCAAAATATTCGGTTTTAAAGCATCAAAATTGGTGTTTGGAGGCACACCAAGCTTTCATGACGCAAGTCCCTATTCCGGAGCTTGTAGCGTCAAAACGTGATTTTGATGCACATCGTGCTCTGAGAACCTCGTTTCGAAATGCATGGCTCGAAAGCTCCAGTTTTAAAACATCAAAATTAATGTTTAAAGGCACAACAAGGTTTCAAGACACAATTCCTAATTCCAGAGTCGGTAGCGTCAAAATGCTATTTTGATGTACATCATGCTCTTAGAACCTCATTTCAAACCTTGTGGCTTGAAAGCCCTTATTTTGGAACATAAAAATCAATGTTCGGAGGCACAACAAGGTTTCAAGATGCAAGTCCTGATTCCCGTCCTGGTAGCATCAAAATTTAATTTTGATACAAATCATTCTCTTAGAACATTTTTTCAGAGCTTGCACCTCGAAAGCCCCAGTATCAGAGCATCAAAATTGGTGTTTGGAGGCACAACAAGGTTTCAAGATGCAAGTCTTGATTCCAGAGCCGGTAGTGTCAAAATGCAATTTTGAAGCACATTGTGCTCTTAGAACCTTGTTTAGGAGCTTGTGCCTCGAAAGCTCCGATTTCAGAGCATCAAAATTAGTATTTGGAGGCGCAAGGTTGCAAGATGGAAGATGCGATTTCGGAGCCGATAGTGTCAAAATGTGATTTTGATGCACATCATGCTCTTAGAACCTCATTTGCGGAGCATGTGCCTCAAACGCCCTGATTTTGAAACATAAAAATCCATGTTTGGAGGCACAACAAGGTTACAAGAAGCAAGTCCCTATTCCCGAGCCTGTACCATCAAAATTCAATTTTGATGCTCATTATTCTCTTAGAAGCTCATTTCGGAGCTTGTGCCTTGAAAGACCCAATTTTGGAGCATCAAAATCAATCTTTGGAGGCACAACAAGTGTTTCAAGGTCCCGATTCTCAAGCCTATTGCATCAAAACATGATTTTCATAAAAATGGTGTTTTTAGAACCTCATTTCGGAGGTTGTGACTCAAAACCCTCATTTTTGGAGCATAAAAATTAGTGTTTGGAGGCACAACAAGGTTTCAAGACACAATTCCCAATTCTAGAGTCGGTAGCGTCAAAACGCAATTTTGATGTACATCGTGCTCTTAGAACCTCATTTCGGAGCTTGTGCCTTGAATGCCCTGATTTTGGAACATGAAAATCAATCTTTGGAGGCAAAACAAGGTTTCAAGATGCAAGTCCCAATTCCCGTGCTGGTAGCATCAAAATTCAATTTTGATGCACATCGTTCTCCTAGAACCTTGTTTAGGAGCTTCCACTTCAAAAGCCACGGTTTCAAAGCATTAAAATTGGTTTTTGGAGGCACAACAAGGTTTCAAGACATAAGTCCCGATTCTAGAGCCGGTAGTGTCAAAATGCAATTTTCAAGCACATTGTGCTCTTAGAACCTTGTTTAGGAGCTTGTGCCTCAAAAGCCCTGGTTTCAGAGCATCAAAATTGGTTTTTGGAGGTGCAAGGAGGCAAGATGGAAGTCACGATTTCAGAGCCGGTAGTGTCAAAATGTGATTTTGATGCACATCGTGCTTTTAGAACCTCGTTTGCAAAGCTTGTGCCTCGCAAGCCCCGATTTTAAAACATCAAAATAAGTGTTTGGAGGCAAACCAAGGATTCAAGAAGAAAGTCCCTATTTCGAAGCCTGGAGCGTCAAAATTTAATTTTGATCCACATCATTCTCTAAGAAGCTCATTTCGGAGCTTTTGCCTCGAAAGATCTAGTTTTGGAGCATCAAAATAAATCTTTGGAGGCACAACAAGGTTTCAAGATAAAAGTCCCGATTCTAGATTCAATAGCATCACAACCTGATTTTGGCGCACATCGTGCTCTTAGAACCTCATTTCGAAGCTTGTGCCTTGAAAGCCCAACCATCAAAATCAGTGTTTTGAGGCACAACAAGGTTTCAAGATGCAAGCCCCGATTCTAGAACTAGTAGCATCAAAATTAAATTTTGATGTACATTGTGCTCTTAGAATCTTGTTTTAGAAATTGTGCCTCAAAAGCCCTAGTTTTGGAGCATCAAAATCAAGGTAGAACCTAGTTTTTGGAGCTTATGCCTCAAAATCTTCGGTTTTGAAGAATCAAAATTGTTGTTTGGAGGCAAAACAAGCTTTCAAGATGCAAGTCCCTATTCCAGAGCCTGTAGTGTCAAAACGTGATTTTAATGCACATCATGCTCTTAGAACCTTGTATTGTAGCGCGTGGCTCGAAAGTTCCTATTTCAAAACATCAAAATCAATGTTTAAAGGCACAACAAGGTTTCAAGACACAAATCCTGATTCTCAAGCCAATAGCGTCAAAACACGATTTTGATAAACATGGCATTCTTAGAACCTCGTTTCAAAGGTTGTGCCTCAAAAGCCTCATTTTTGGAGCATAAAAATTAGTGTTTGATGGCACAGCAAGGTTTCAAGACACAATTCCCAATTCTAGAGTCGGTAGCATCAAAACAAAATTTTGATGTACATCTTGCTCTTAGAACCTCATTTCAGAGCTTGTGCCTAGAAAGCCCTGATTTTGGAACATCAAAATCAATGTTTGGAGGCACAACAAGGTTTCAACATGCAAGTCCCGATTCCCGTGCTGGTAGCATCCAAATTCAATTTTGATGCACATCGTTCTCTTAGAACCTTGTTTCAGAGCTTGCACCTCGAAAGCCCTGATTTCAGAACATCAAAATTGGTGTTTGGAGGCACAACAAGGTTTCATGACGCAAGTCCCGATTCCAGAGCTGGTAGTGTCAAAATGTGATTTTGAAGCACATTGTGCTCTTAGAACCTCATTTCGGAGCTTGTGCCTTGAAAGCCTTGATTTTGGAACATCAAAATCAATGTTTCGAGGCACAACAAGGTTTCAAGATACAAATCCCGATTCCCATGCTTGTAGCATTAAAATTCAATATTGATGCACATTGTTCTCTTAGAACCTTGTTTCGGAGCTTGCACCTCGAAAGCCCCAGTTTTAGAGCATCAAAATTGGTTTTTATAAGCGCAAGGTTGCAAGATAGAACTCGCGATTTTGTAGCCGGTAGTGTCAACACATGACTTTGACGCACATCGTCCTCTTAGAACCTCATTTGCAGAGCTTGTGCCTCGAAAGACCCAATTTTGAAACATCAAAATCAGTGTTTGGAGGTACAACAAGGTTTCAAGAAGGAAGTCCCTATTCCGGAGCCTGTAGTGTCAAAATTTGATTTTGATGCACATCATTCTCTTAGAAACTCATTTCGAAGCTTGTTCCTTGAGAGACCCAGTTTTGGAGCATCAAAATCAATGTTTGGAGGCACAACAATGTTTAAAGATGCAAGTCTAAATTCTAGAGTCAATAGCATCAAAATTTGATTTTGGCGCACATCGTGCTCTTAGAACCTCATTTCAAAGATTGTGGCTCGAAAGCCCCAATTTCGGAGCATCAAATTCGGTGTTTTGAGGCATAACAAGGTTTCAAGATGCAAGCCCCGATTCTAGAGCTAGTAGCATCAAAATTCCTCAAAATCTTCGGTTTTGAAACATCAAAATTGGTGTTTGGAGGCACAATAAGCTTTCAAGATGAAAATCCCTATTCTGGAGCCTGTACTATCAAAATGTGATTTTGATGCACATTGTGCTCTTAGAACCTCATTTCAGAGCACGAGGCTCAAAAGCTCCAGTTTCGAAACATGAAAATCAATGTTTAAAGGCCTAACAAGGTTTGAAGACACAAGTCCCAATTCTCAAGCCAATAGCGTCAAAACACAATTTTGATAAACATGATGTTCTAAGAACCTCATTTTGCTTCTTGAAAGCTTGTTGTGCCTCCAAACACTGATTTTGATGTTCCCAAATCAGAGCTTTCAAGGAACAAGCTCCGAAATGAGGTTCTAAGAGCACGATGTACATCAAAATTGCATTTTGACGCTACCGACTCTAGAATTGAGGCTTATGTCTTGAAACCTTGTTGTGCTACCAAACACTAATTTTTATGCTCCAAAAATGAGGTTTTTGAGGCACAACCTCCGAAATGAGGTTCTAAGAACACCCTGTTTGTCAAAATTGTGTTTTTACACTATCAGCTTGAGAATCGGAACTTGTGTCTTGAATCCTTGTTGTGCCTTTAAACATTGATTATGATGTTTTGAAACTGGACCTTTCGAGCCAGACTCTCCGAAATGAGGTTCTAAAAGCACGATGTGCATCAAAATCACGTTTTAACACTACAGGCTCCGGAATACGGACTTGCATCTGGAAAGCTTGTTGTGCCACCAAACACCAATTTAGAAGCTTTGAAACCAAAGATTTTGATGCTATTGGCTCGAGAATCAGGGCTTGCATCTTGAAACCTTATTGTGCCTCAAAACACTGATTTTGATGGTTCGAAATCGGCGCTTTCGAGGAACAAGCTTCGAAATGACGTTTTAAGAGCACGATGTACGCCAAAATAAGATTTTGATGCTATTGACTCTAGAATCGGGACTTACATCTTGAAACCTTCTTGTGCCTCCAAACATTGATTTTGACGCTCCAAACCTTGGTCTTTTGAGGCATAAGCTCCGAAATGCGCTTCTAAGAGATTGATGTGCGTCGAAATTCGATTTTGACGCTATAGGCTCTAGAATAGGGCCTTGCTTCTTGAAACCTTGTTGTGCCTCCAAACACTAATTTTGATGTTCCCAAATCAGGGCTTTCAAGGCACAAGCTCCAAAATTAGGTTCTAAGATCACGATGTACATCAAAATTGTGTTTTGATGCTACTGACTCTGGAATTCGGACTTGTGTCTTGAAAACTTGTTCTGCCTCCAAACACTAATTTTTATGCTCCAAAAATGAGGCTTTTGAGGCACAACCTCCGAAATGAGGTTCTAAGAACACAATGTTTGTCAAAATCGTGTTTTGATGCTATTAGCCTAAGAATCGGGACTTGTGTCTTGAAACCTTGCTGTGCCTTTAAACATTGATTTTGATGTTTTGAAACTTGAGTTTTCGAGCCACACGCTCCGAAACGAGGTTCTGAGAGCACGATTTGCATCAAAATCACATTTTGACACTACAGGCTCTGCAATAGGGACTTGCGTCTGGAAAGCTTGTTGTGCCACCAAACACCAATTTTGACGCTTCGAAACCGAAGATTTTGAGGCATAAGCTCCAAAACAAGGTTCTAAGAGCATGATGTGCGTCAAAATCAAATTTTGACACTACCGGCTCCTAAATCAGGACTTGCATCTTGAAACCTTGTTGTGCTTCCAAACATCAATTTTGATGCTCCAAAACTAGGGCTTTTGAGGCACACTTTCTAAATCAGGGTTCTAAGAGCACAATGTGCATCAAAATTAAATTTTGATACTACTGGGTCAAGAATCGGGGCTTGCATCTTGAAACCTTGTTGTGCCTAAAAAAACTGATTTTGATGCTCTGAAACCAGGGTTTTCAAGGCACAAGCTTCGAAATGAGGTTCTAAGAGCACGAAGTGTGCCAAAATCAGATTTTGACACTATTGACTCTAGAATCACTTGCTTCTTGAAACCTTGTTGGGCTTCCAAACACTCATTTTGATGTTCCAAAATAAGGCCTTTCAAGGCACAAGCTCCGAAATGAGCTAAGGGCACGATGTACATCAAAATTGTGTTTTGACGCTACCAACTCTGGAATTGGGACTTGTGTCTTGAAACCTTGTTGTGCCTCCAAACACTAATTTTTATGCTCCAAAAATGAGGCTTTTGAGGCACAACCTCTGAAATGAGGTTCTAAGACCACCATGTTTGTCAAAATCGTGTTTTGACGATATCAGCTTGAGAATCAAGATTTGTGTCGAGAAACCTTGTTGTTCCTTTTTACATTGATTTTGATGTTTTGAAACTGGAGCTTTCGAGCCACACGTTTCAAAATGGGGTTCTAACAACACGATGTGCATCAAAATCATGTTTTAACACTACAGGCTCCGGAATAGGGACTTGCATCTTGAAAGCTTGTTGTGCCTCAAAACACCAATTTTGATGCTTCGAAACCAAATATTTTGAGGCATAAGCTCCAAAACAAGGTTCTAAGGGCATGATGTGCGTCAAAATCAAATTTTCATGCTACCAGCTCTAGAATCAGGACTTGCATCTTGAAACCTTGTTGTGCCTCCAAACATCGATTTTGATGCTCCAAAACTGGGGCTTTTGAGGCACAATTTCTAAAATAGGGTTCTAAAAGCATAATGTGCATCAAAATTGAATTTCGATGCTACTGGCTCTTGAATCGGGGCTTGCATCTTGAAACCCTGTTGTGCCAAAAAACATTGATTTTGATGCTCTGAAACTGGCGCTTTGGGGGCACAAGCTTCAAAATGAGCTTCTAAGAGCACGATGTGAGCCAAAATCAGATTTTGGCGCTATTGACTCTAGAATCGGGACTTGCATCTTGAAACCTTGTTCTGCCTCCGAACATTGATTTTGATGATCCAAAACTGGGTCTTTCGAGGCACAAGCTCCGAAATGAGCTTCTAAGATAATGATGTGCATCAAAATAGAATTTTGACACTACAGGCTCCGGAAAAGGGACTTTCTTCTTGAAACCTTGTTGTGCCTCCAAACAATGATTTTGATGTTTCAAAATTGGGGCTTTCGAACACCTTGTGCCTCCAAACACCAATTTTGATGCTCTCAAACCGGGGCTTTCAAGGGACAAGCTCCGAAATAAGGTTCTAAGAGCACAGTGTGCTTCAAAATCTTATTTTGACACTACCGGCTCTGAAATCGGGACTTACGTCTTGAAACCTTGTTGTGCCTCCAAACACCAATTTTGAAGTTCCGAAACTGGGGCGTTCAAGGTGCAAGCTTCGAAACAAGGTTCTAACAGAACGATGTGCATCAAAATTGAATTTTGATGCTAGCAGTATGGGAATCGGGACTTGCATCTTGAAATCTTGTTGTGGCTCCAAACATTGACTTTCATGTTCCAAAATCAGGGCTTTCAAGGCACAAGCGTCGAAATGAGGTTCTAAGAGCACAATGTACATCAAAAAGTGCTAGAGAATCGAGACTTGTGTCTTGAAACTTTGTTGTGCCTTTAAATAGTGATTTTGATGTTTTGAAACTGGAGCTTTCGACCCACACGCTTCGAAACGAGGTTCTAAGAACACGATGTGTATCAAAATCATGTTTTGATACCACAGGATCTGGAATAGGGACTTGCGTCTTGTAAGCTTGTTGTGCCTCCAAAAACCAATTTTGATGCTTTGAAACCAAAGATTTTGAGGCATAAGCTCCAAAACAAGGTTCTAAGAGCATGAAACCTTGTTGTTCCCTTAAACATTGATTTTGATGTTTTTTAAACGCGCACTTTCGAGCCACACACTCTCAAATGATTTTCTAAGAGCACGATGTGCATCAAAATCACGTTTTGACACTATAGGCTCTAGAATAGGGACTTGCGTCTTGAAAGTTTGTTGTACCTCCACACACCAATTTTGATGCTTCGAAACTGAAGATTTTGAGGCATAAGCTCCAAAACAAGGTTCTAAGAACTCGATGTGCGTCAAAATCAAATTTTGATGCTACCGGCTCCAGAATCAGGACTTGCATCTTCAAACCTTGTTGTGCCTCCAAACATCCATTTTAATGCTCCAAAATTGGTGCTTTTGAGACACAAGCTTTGAAATGAGGTTCTAAGAGGACGATGTGCATCAAAATCAGATTTTGATGCTATTGACTCTAGAATTGGGACTTGCATCTTGAAACTTTGTTGTGCCTCAAAACACTGATGATGTGCGTGAAAATGGAATTTTAACGCTACAAGCTCTGGTATAGGGACTTGCTTCTTTATACCTGTTATACCTCCAAAGACTGATTTTGATTATCCAAAATTAGTGCTTTCAAGGCACAAGCTCCGAAATGAGGTTCTAAGAGCACGATGTGCATCAAAATAAGATTTTGACGCTATTGACACTAGAATTGGGACTTGCATCTTGAAACTTTGTTGTGCCTCAAAACACTGATGATGTGCGTCAAAATGGAATTTTAATGCTACAAGCTCTGGTATAGGGACTTGCTTCTTTATACCTGTTATGCCTCCAAAGACTGATTTTGATTATCCAAAATTAGTGCTTTCAAGGCACAAGCTCCGAAATGAGGTTCTAAGAGCATGATGTACATCAAAATTGCATTTTGATGCTACAAGCTCCGTAATAGGGACTTGCATCTTGAAATATTGTTGTGCCTCCAAACACCAATTTTGATGCTTTGAAACTGAAGATTTTGAGGCATAAGCTCCAAAACATTCTAAGAACACGATGTGCGTCAAAATCAATAGGTTCTAAGAGCACGATGTACATCAAAATTACATTTTGACGCTACCGACTCTAGAATTGGGACTTGTGCCTTGAAACCTTGTTTTGCCTCCAAACACTAATTTTTATGCTCCAAAAATGAGGATTTTGAGGCACAACCCCTGAAATCAGGTTTTAAGAACACCATGTTTTTCAAAATTGTGTTTAGATGCTATTAGCTTGAGAATCGAGACTTGTGTCTTGAAACCTTGTTGTGCCTTTAAACATTGATTTTGATGTTTTGAAACTGGAGCTTTCGAGCCACACGCTCTGAAACGAGGTTTTAAGAGCATGATGTGCCTCAAAATAATGTTTTGACACTACAGGCTCTAAAATAAGGACTTGTGTCTTGAAAACTTGTTCTGCCTCCAAACACCAATTTCGATACGTCGAAACTAGAGATTTTGAGGCATAACCTCTAAAACAAGGTTCTAAGAGCGCGATGTGCGTCAAAATCAAATTTTGACGCTACCGGCTCCAGAATCAAGACTTGCATCTTGAAACCTTGTTGTTCCTCCTAATATTGATTTTGATGCTCCAAAACTGGGCTTTTGACGCACAATTTCTAAAACAGGGTTCTAAGAGCCCAATGTGCATCAAAATTGAATTTGGATGCTACTGGCTCTAGAATCGGGGCTTGCATCTTCATACCTTGTTGTGCCTCGAAACATTGATTTTGACGCTCCAAAATTGGGTCTTTTGAGACACAAGTTTCGAAATGAGCTTCTAAGAGAATGATGTGCATCAAAATGGAATTTTGACGCACCGGAATAGGGACTTGCTTCTTGAAACCTTTTTGTGCCTCCAAATAGTGATTTTTATGTCCCAAAATTAGGGCTTTCAAGGCACAAGCTCCGAAATGAGGTTCAAAGAGCACAAGGTACATCAAAATTGCATTTTGACGATACCAACTCTGGAATTGGGACTTGTGTCTTGAAACCTTGTTGTGCCTCCAAACACTAATTTTTATGCTCCAAAAACAAAGGTTTTGAGGCACAACCTCTAAAATGAGGTTCTAAGAACATGTTGTTTGTCAAAATAGTGTTTTGACGCTATCAGCTTGAGAATCGAGACTTCTATCTTGAAACCTTGTTGTGCCTTTAAACATTGATTTTGATGTTTTGAAAATGGAGCTTTGGAGCCACACGCTCCGAAATGAGGTTCAAAGAGCATGATGTGCATCAAAATCACTTTTTGACACTACAGGCTCCAAAACAGGAACTTGCCTATTGAAAGCTTGTTGTGCCTCCAAACACCAATTTTGATGATTCGAAACCAAATATTTTGAGGCATAAGCTCCAAAACAAGGTTCTAAGAGCACGATGTGCCTAAAAATCAAATTTTGACGCTACTGGCTCCAGAATCAGGACTTGCATCTTGAAACCTTGTTGTGCCTCCAAACATTGATTTTGATGCTCCAAAACTGGGGCTTTTGAGGCACAATTTCTAAAATCGGGTTCTAAGAGAACAATGTAAATCAAAATTGAATTTTGATTCTACTGGCTCTAGAATCGAGGCTTCCATCATGAAACCTTGTTGTACCAAAAAATATTGATTTTGATGCTCTGAAACGGGGTCTTTTAAGGCACAAGCTTTGAAATGAGGTTCGAAGAGCACGATGTGCACCAAAATCAGATTTTAATGCTATTGACTCTAGAATCGGGACTTGCATCTTGAAACCTTGTTGTTCCTCCAAACACTGATTTCGATGTTTCAAAATCGGGGCTTTCGAGGCACAAGCTCCATAAACGATGCTCTAAGAATACCATGTGCAACAAAATCGGGGCTTTCGAGGCACAAGCTCCGCAAACGATGCTCTAAGAAATCGCGACTTGGTTCTTGCAACCTTGTGCCTCCAAACACCAATTTTGATGCTCCCAAACTGGCGCTTTCAAGGGACAAGCTCCTAAATAAGGTTCTAAGAGCTCAATTTCCTTCAAAATCGTATTTTGACTCTACCGGCTCTGGAGTTGGGACTTGCAACTTGAAACCTTGTTGTGTCTCCAAACACCAATTTTGATGTTCAAATCGGTGTGTTCGAGGTGCAAGCTTCGAAACAAGGTTCTAAGAGAACGATGTGCATCAAAATTGAATTTTGATGCTAGCAGCACGAGAATCGGGACATGCATCTTGAAACCTTGTTGTGCCTCCAAATAATGATTTTGATGTTCCAAAATTGGGGTTTTCAAGGCACAAGCTCCAAAATGAGGTTCTAAGAGCACGATGTACATAAAAATTGTATTTTGACTTTAGCGACTCTGGAATTGGGACTTGTGTCTTGAAACAATGTTGCGCCTCCAAACACTAATTTTTATGCTCAAAAAATGAGGCTTTTGAGGCACAACCTCTGAAATGAGGTTCTAAGAACACCATGTTTGTCAGAATCGTGTTTTGACGCTATCTGCTTGAGATTCGAGACTTGACGCATTTGACACTAATTTTTATGCTCAAAAAATGAGGCTTTTGAGGCACAACCTTCTGAAATGAGGTTTTAAGAACACCATGTTTGTCAAAATCGTGTTTTGACGCTATCAGCTTGAGAATCGGGACTTGTGTCTTAAAACCTTGTGCCTCCAAACACTAATTTTTATGCCCCAAAAATGAGGCTTTTGAGGCACAACCTCTAAAATGAGGTTCTAAGAACACCATGTTTGTCAAAATCGTGTTTTGACGCTATCAGCTTGAGAATCGGGACTTGTGTCTTGAAACCTTGTTGTGCCTTTAAACATTGATTTTGATGATTTGAAACTGGAAATTTGAAGCCATACCGAAACGAGGTTCTAAGAGCACGATGTGCATCAAAATCACGTTTTGAGAATACAGGCTCCGGAATAGGGACTTGTGTCTTGAAAGCTTGTTGTGCCTCCAAACACCAATTCTGATTCTTCGAAACCAAAGATTTTGAGCCATAAGCTCCAAAACAAGGATCTAAGACCACGATGTGCGTCAAAATCAAATTTTGATGCTACCGGCTCCTAAATCAGGAATTGCATCTTGAAACCTTGTTGTGCCTCCAAACATAGATTTTCATGTTTTGAAGCTGGAGCTTTCGAGCCACACGCTTCGAAATGAGGTTCTAAGAGCACGATGTGCATCCAAATCATGTTTTGACACAACAGGCTCCAGAATAGTGACTTGCATCTTGAAAGCTTGTTCTGCCTCCAAACACCAATTTTGATGCTTCAAAACTGAAGATTTTAAAGCTTAAGCTCCAAAACAAGGTTCTAAGAGCACAATTTCTAAAACAGGGTTCTAAGAGTATAATTTGAATCAAAATTGAATTTTGATGCTACTGGCTCTAGAATCAGGGCTTGCATCTTGAAACCTTGTTGTGCCTCAAACAACCAATTTTGATGCTTTGAAACTGAAGATTATCAGGCATAAGCTCCAAAACAATGTTCTAAAAGCACAATGTGCGTCAAAATCAAACTTTGACGCTACCGGCTCCAAAATAAGGACTTGCATCTTGAAACCTTGTTGTGCCTCCAAACATCGATTTTGATGCTCCAAAACTAGGGCTTTTGAGGCACAATTTCTAAAACACGGTTCTAAGAGCACAATGTGCATCAAAATTGAATTTTGATGCTACTGGCTCTAGAATCAGGTCTTGCATCTTGACACATTGTTGTGCCTCAAAACACTGATTTTGATGCTCCGAAACCGGGGCTTTCGAGGCACAAGCTTCGAAATGAGGTTCTAAGAGCACGATGTGCGCCAAGATTAGATTTTGAATTCGAGAATGATGTGCCTCAGTCTTTCGAGGAGCAAGCTCCGAAATGAGCTTCTAAGAGAATGATGTGTGTCAAAGTGGAATTTTGATGCTACAGGCTCTGGAATAGGGACTTGCTTCTTTAAACCTTGTTGTGCCTCCAAACAATGATTTTGATGTTCCAATATCAGGGTATTCAAGGCACAAGCTCCGAAATGAGGTTCTAAGAGTGCGCGATGTACATCAAAATTGCATTTTGACACTACCGACTCTGGAATTGGGACTTGTGTCTTGAAACCTTGTTGTGCCTCCAAACACTAATTTTTATGCTCCAAAAATGAGGATTTTGAGGCACAACCTCTGAAATGAGGTTCTAGAACACCATGTTTGTCAAAATCGTGTTTTGACGCTATCAGCTTGAGAATCGGGACTTGTGTCTTGAAACCTTGTTGTGCCTTTATACATTGATTTTGATGTTTTGAAACTGGAGCTTTCGAGCCACATGCTCCGAAACGAGGTTCTAAGAGCATGATGTGCATCAAAATCATGTTTTGACACTACAGGCTCCGGAATAGGTACTTGCATCTTGAAAGCTTGTTCTGCCTCCAAACACCAATTTTGATGCTTCAAAACCGAAGATTTTGAAGCATAAGCTCCAAAACCAGGTTCTAAGAGCATAATTTGCATCAAAATTGAATTTTGATGCTACTGGCTCTAGAATCGGGGCTTGCATCTTGAAACCTTATTGTACCTCCAAACATTGATTTTGATGCTCCAAAACTGGGTCTTTTTAGAACAAGCTCCGAAATGAGCTTCTAAGAGAATGATGTGCGTCAAAATGGAAATTTGATGCTACAAGCTCTGGAATAGGGCTTTGCTTCTTAAACATTGTTGTGCCTCCAAACACTGACTTTGATATTCAAAACTCGGGGCTTTCAAGGCTCAAGCTCCGAAATGAGGTTCTAAGAACATGATGTACATCAAAATTGCGTTTTGACACTACAAACTCTGGATTTCAGACTTGTGTCTTGAAACCTTGTTCTGCCTCCAAACACTAATTTTTATGCTCCAAAAACAAGACTTTTGAGGCACAACCTCCGAAATAAGGTTCTAAGAACACCATGTTTGTCAAAATCATGTTTTGATGCTATCAGCTCGAGAATCGGGACTTGTATCTTGAAACCTTGTTGTGCCTTTAAACATTGATGTTGATGTTATGAAACTGGAGCTTTCAAGCCACACACTCCGAAACGAGGTTCTAAGAGTATGATGTGCATCAAAATCACGTTTTGCCACTATAGGCTCCGAAATAGGGATTTGCGTCTTGAAAGCTTGTTGTGCCCCAGAACAAGGACTTGCATCTTGAAACCTTGTTGTGCCTCCAAACATCGATTTTATTGCTCCAAAACTGCGGCTTTTGAGGCACAATTTTTAAAACAGGGTTCTACGACCATAATGTGCATCAAAATTGAATTTTGATGCCAATAGCTCAAGAATCGGGGCATGCATCTTGAAACCTTGTTGTGCCTCAAAACACTGATTTTGATGCTCTGAAACTAGGGCCTTCGAGGCACAAGCTTCAAAATGAGGTTCTAAAAGCACGATGTGCGTGAAAATCAGATTTTGGCGCTATTGATTCTAGAATCTGGACTTGCATCTTGAAACCTTGTTGTGCCTCTAAACATCAATTTTGATGCTCAAAATCTGGGTCTTTCCAGGGACAAGCTCCAAAATGAGCTTCTAAGATAATGATGTGCATCAAAATGGAATTTTGACGCTACAGGCTCCGGAATAGGGACTTGCTTCTTGAAACCTTGTTGTGCCTCAAAACATTAATTTTCATGTTCCAAAATTAGGGCTTTCAAGGCACAAGCTTCGAAATGAGGTTCTAAGAGCATGATGTACATCAAAATTACATTTTGACACTACCAACTCTAGAATTGGGACTTTTGTCTTGAAAAATTGTTGTGCCGTCAAACACTAATTTTTATGCTCCAAAAATGAGGCTTTTAAGGCACAACCTCCGAAATCAGGTTCTAAGAACACCATGTTTGTCAAAATAGTGTTTTGATACTATGAGCTTGAGAATCGGGACTTGTGTCTTGAAACCTTGTTGTGCCTTTAAACATTGATTTTGATGTTTTGAAACTGGAGCTTTCGAGCCACACACTGCCGAACGACGTTCTAAGAGCATGATGTGCATCAAAATCACGTTTTGAGACTACAGCCTCCGGAATAGGGACTTGCATCTTGAAAGCTTGTTGTGCCTCCAAACACCAATTTTGATGCTTTGAAACAAAATATTTTGAGGCATAAGCTCCAAAATAAGGTTCTAAGACCATGATAGGCGTCAAAATCAAATTTTGACACTTTCGGCTCCAGAATCAGGACTTGCATCTTGTAACCATATTGTGCCTCCAAACATCGATTTTGTTGCTCCAACATTGGGGCTTTTGAGGCACAATTTCTAAAACAGGGTTCTAAGAGCACAATGTGCATCAAAATTGAATTTTGATGCTACTAGCTCTAGAATCGGGGCTTGCATCTTGAAACCTTATTGTGCCTCCAAACATTGATTTTGATGCTCCAAAACTGGGTCTTTTTAGGCACGAGCTCCGAAATGAGCTTCTAAGAGAATGATGCGCGTCAAAATGGAAATTTGGATGCTACAGGCTCTGGAATAGGGACTTGCTTCTTAAACGTTGTTGTGCCTCCAAACACTGACTTTGATATTCTAAAATCAGGGCTTTCAAGGCTCAAGGTCCGAAATGAGGTTCTAAGAACATGATGTACATCAAAATTGCATTTTGATGCTACAAACTCTAGAATTGGGACTTGTGTCTTGAAACCTTGTTCTGCCTCCAAACACTAATTTTTATGTTCCAAAAACAAGGCTTTTGAGGCACAACCTCTGAAATGAGGTTCTAAGAACACCACGTTTGTCAAAATCATGTTTTCACGCTATCAGCTCGAGAATCGGGACTTATATCTTGAAACCTTGTTGTGCCTTTAAACATTGATGTTGATGTTTTGAAACTGGAGCTTTCAAGCCACACGCTCCGAAACGAGGTTCTAAGAGTACAATGTGCATCAAAATCACATTTTGACACTACAGGCTCCGAAATAGGGATTTGCGTCTTGAAAGCTTATTGTGCCCCAGAATAAGGTCTTGCATCTTGAAACCTTGTTGTGCCTCCAAACATCGATTTTATTGCTCCAAAACTGGGGCTTTTGAGGCACAATTTCTAAAACAGTGTTCTACGACCATAATGTGCATCAAAATTGAATTTTGATGCTAATGGCTCAAGAATCAGGGCATGCATCTTGAAATCTTGTTTTGCCTCAAAACACTAATTTTGATGCTTTGAAACTGGGGCTTTCGAGGCACAAGCTTCGAAATGAGGTTCTAAAAGCACGATGTGCGCGAAAATCAGATTTTGGCGCTATTGATTCTAGAATCTGGACTTGCATCTTGAAACCTTGTTGTGCCTCCAAACATTAATTTTGATGCTCGAAATCTGGGTCTTTCTAGGCACAAGCTCTGAAATGAGCTTCTAAGAGAATGATGTGCATCAAAATGGAATTTTGATGCTACAGGCTACGGAATAGGGACTTGCTTCTTGAAACATTGTTGTGCCTCAAAACATTAATTTTGATTTTCCAAAATCAGGGCTTTCAAGGCACAAGCTTCGAAATGAGGTTCTAAGAGCATGATGTACATCAAAATTGCGTTTTGACACTACCAACTCTGGAAATGGGACTTTTATCTTGAAAAATTGTTGTGCCTCCAAACATTAATTTTTATGCTCCAAAAATGAGGTTTTTAAGGCACAACCTCTGAAATGAGGTTCTAAGAACACCATGTTTGTCAAAATAGTGTTTTGATACTATCAGCTTGAGAATCAGGACTTGTGTCTTGAAACCTTGTTGTGCCTGGAGCTTTCGAGCCACACACTGCCGAACGAGGTTCTAAGAGCATGATGTGCATCAAAATCATGTTTTGACACTACAGCCTCTGGAATAGGGACTTTCTTTAAAATCGAATATTTTGAGGCATAAGCTCCAAAATAAGGTTCTAAGACCATGATGTACGTTAAAATCAAATTTTGACACTTTCGGTTCCAGAATCAGGTTTTGCATCTTCAAACCATATTGTGCCTCCAAACATCGATTTTGTTTCTCCAACACTGGGGCTTTTGAGGCACAATTTCTAAAATAGGGTTCTAAGAGCACAATGTGCATCAAAATTGAATTTTGATGCTACTGGCTCTAGAATCGGGGCTTGCATCTTGAAACCTTGTTGTGCCTCAAAACACTCATTTTGATGCTCTGAAACCGGGGCTTTTGAGGCACAAGCTTCAAAATGAGGTTCAAAGAGCATGATGTGCGCCAAATTCAGATTTTGACGCTATTGACTCTAGAATCAGGACTTGCATCTTGAAACCTTGTTGTGCCTCAAAACATTGATTTTGACGCTCCAAAATCAGGGCCTTCAAGGCACAAACTCCGAAATGAGGTTCTAAGAGCAGGATGTACATCAAAATTGCATTTTGATGCTACCGACTCTGGAATTGGGACTTGTTTCTTGAAACCTTGTTGTGCCTCCAAACAATAATTTTTATGCTCCAAAAATGAGACTTTTGAGGCACAACCTCCGAAATGAGGTTCTAAGAACACAATGTTTGTCAAAACCGTGTTTTGACACTATCAGCTTGAGAATCGGGACTTGTGTCTTGAAACCTGGTTCTGCCTTTAAACATTGATTTTGATGTTTTGAAACTGGAGCTTTAGAGCCACATGCTCCAGAATGAGCTTCTAAGAGCACGATGTGCATCAAAATCATGTTTTCACACTATAGGTTCGAGAATAGTGACTTGCGTCTTGAAAGCTTGTTGTGCCTCCAAACACCAATTTTGATGCTTCGAAACCAAAGATTTTGAGGCATAAGCTTCTAAACAAGGTTCTAAGACCACGATGTGCGTCAAAATCAAATTTTGACGCTATCGGCTCTAGAATCAACATTGCAGCTTGAAACCTTGTTGTGCCTCCAAACATCGATTTTGATGCTCTAAAACCGGGGCTTTTTAGGCACAATTTCTAAAATAGGATTCTAAGAGTACAATGTGCATCAAAATTGAATTTTGATGCTGCTGGCTCTAGAATCGGGGCTCGCATGTTGAAACCTTGTTGTGCATCGAAACACTCATTTTGATACTCCGAAAATGGGGATTTCAAGGTACAAGCTTCGAAATGAGGTTCTAAGAGCACGATGTGCGCCAAAATCAAATTTTGACGCTATTGACTCTACAGTCGGGACTTGCATCTTGAAACCTTGTTGTGCCTCCAAAAAAATGATTTTGATGCTCCAAAACTGGGTCTTTTGAGGCACAAGCTCCGAAATGAGCTTCTAACAGAATAATGTGTATCAAAATGAAATTTTGACGCTACACACTTCGGAATAGGGACTTGCTTCTTTAAACCTTGTTGTGCCTCCAAACGCTGATTTTGATGTTCCAAAATTAGGGCTTTCAAGGCACAAGCTCCGTAATGAGGTTCTAAGAGCATGATGTACATCAAAATTGCGTTTTGACGCTACCGACTCTGGAATTGGGACGTGTGCCTTGAAAATTTGTTGTGCCTCCAAACACTAATTTTTATGCTCAAAAAATGAGGCTTTTGAGGCACAACCTCTGAAATTAGATAATAAGAACACCATGTTTGTCAAAATCGCGTTTTGATGCTATCAGCTTGAGAATTGGGAATTGTGTCTAGAAACCTTGTTGTGACTTTAAACAGTGATTTTGATGTTTTGAAACTGGAGCTTTCGAGACACACGCTCTGAAACGAGGTTCTAAGAACACCATGTGCCTCAAAATCATGTTTTGACATTACATGCTCCGAAATAAGGACTTGTGTCTTGAAAGCTTGTTATGCTTCCAAATCTTAATTTTTATGCTCCAAAAATGAGGATTTTGAGGCACAACCTCCGAAATGAGGTTCTAAGAACACCATGTTTGTCAAAATCATGTTTTGAAGCTTTCAGCTTGAGAATCGGGACTTGTGTCTAGAAACCTTGTTGTGACTTTAAATAGTGATTTTGATGTTTTGAAACTGGAGCTTTCAAGACACACGCTCTGAAACGAGGTTCTAAGAGCACGATGTGCATCAAAATAATGTTTTGACACTACAGGGTCTGGAATAGGGACTTGCGTCTTGAAAGCTACTTCTACCTCCAAACACCAATTGTGATGCTTCGAAACTAAAGATTTTGTGCATAAGCTCCAAAGCAAGGTTCTAAGAGCACGATGTGCGTCAAAATCAAATTTTGATGCTACAGGCTCCAGAATCAGGACTTGCATCTTGAAACCTTGTAGTGCTTCCAAACATCGATTTTGATGCTAAAAAACTGGGGCTTTTGAGACAGAATTTCTAAAAACGGGTTCTAAGAGCATAATATGCATCAAAATTGAATTTTGATGCTACTGGCTCTACAATCGGGGCTTGTATCTTGAAACCTTGTTGTTCCTCAAAACACTGATTTTGATACTCGAAAACAGGGGCTTTTCTGGCACAAGTTTCGAACGAGGTTCTAAGAGCACGATGTGCGCCAAAATCAGATTTTGATGCTATTTACTCTAGAATCAGGACTTGCATCTTGAAACCTTGTTGTGCCTCCAAACACTGATTTTATGTTCCAAAATCAGGGCTTTGAAGGCACAAGCTCTGAAATGAGGTTCTAAGAGCACGATGTATCAAAATTGCATTTTGATGCTACCGACTCTAGAATTGGGACTTGTGTCTTGAAACCTTGTCATGCCTCCAAACACTAATTTATATGCTCCAAAAAGGAGGCTTTTGAGGCACAACCTCTGAAATGAGGTTCTAAGAACACCATGTTTGTCAAAATCATGTTTTGACGCTATCAGCTTGAGAATCAGGACTTGTATCTTGAAACCTTGTTGTGCCTTTAAACATTGATTTTGATATTTTGAAACTAGATCTTTCGAGCCACATGCTTCGAAATGAGGTTCTAAAAGCACGATCTACATCAAAATCACGTTTTGACAGTACAGGCTCTAGAATAGGGTCTTGCTTGCATCTTGAAAGCTTGTTATGCCTTCCAACACAAATTTTGATGCTTCAAAATCGATGATTTTGATGAATAAGCTCCAAAATAATGTTCTAAGAGCATGATGTGCATCAAAATCAAATTGTAACCATAATGTGTATCTTGAAACCATATTGTGCCTCCAAACATCGATTTTGTTTCTCCAACAATGGGGCTTTTGAGGCACAATTTTTAAAACAAGGTTTTAAGAGCACAATGTGCATCAAAATTGAATTTTGATACTACTGGCTCTAGAATCGGCACTTGCAAACCTTGTTGTTCCTCAAAACACTGATTTTGATGCTCCTAAACCACGACTTTCAAGGCACAAGCTTTGAAATGAGGTTCTAAGAGCATGATGTGCACCAAAATTAGATTTTGATGCTATTGATTCTAGAATCGGGACTTGCATCTTGAAACCTTGTTGTGCCTCCAAACATTGATTTTGATGTTCCAAAACTGGGTCTTTCGAGGCAAAAGCTCTGGAATGAGCTTCTAAGAGAATGATGTCCATCACAAAATTCCATTTTGACTCTACAGACTCCGGAATAGCGACTTGCTTCTTGACACCTTGTTGTGCCTCCAAACACTAATTTTGATGTTCCAAAATCAGGGCTTTCAAGGTGCAAGGTCCGAAATGATGTTCTAAGAGCACGATGTACATCAAAATTGCGTTTTGACGCTACCGACTCTGGAATTGGGACTTGTGTCTTGAAACCTTATTGTGCTTCCAAACACTAATATTTATGCTCCAAAAACGAGGTTTTTGAGGCACAACCTCTAAAATGAGGTTCTAAGAACACCATGTTTGTCAAAATCATGTTTTCACACTATCAGCTTGAGAATCGGGACTTGCGTCTTGAAAGATTGTTGTGCCTTTAAACATTGATTTTGATGTTTTGAAACTGGAGCTTTCGAGCCACACGCTCTGAAGTGAGGTTCTAATTGCACGATGTGCATCAAAATCATGTTTTGACACTATAGGCTCCGGAAGAGGGACTTGCGTCTTGAAAGCTTGTTGTGCCTCGAAACACCAATTTTGATGCTTTGAAACCGATGATTTTGAGGCATAAGCTCCAAAACAAGGTTCTAAGAGCACGATGTGTATCAAAAACAAGTTTTGACGCTACCCGCTTGAGAATCCCAACTTGCATCTTGAGACCTTGTTATGCCTCCAAACATCGATTTTGATGCTCCAAACTAGGGCTTTTGAGGCACAATTTCTAAAATAGGGTTCTAAGAGAACAATGCTCATCAAAATCAAATTTTGATGCTACTGGCTCTAGAATCAACGCTTGCATCTTGAAACCTTATTGTGCCTCAAAACACTGATTTTGATGATTTGAAACCGGCGCTTTTGAGGAACAAGCTTCGAAATGAGGTTTTAAGAGCACAATGTACGCCAAAATCAGATTTTGACGCTATTGACTCTAGAATCATGACTTACGTCTTGAAACCTTCTTGTGCCTCCAAACATTGATTTTGATACTCCAAACCTTGGTCTTCTAAGGCACAAGCTCCGAAATGAGCTTCTAAGAGAATGATGTGCGTGAAAATGGAATTTTGATGCTACAGGCTCTGGAATAGGGACTTGCTTCTTGAAACCTTGTTGTGCCTCGAAACATTGATTTTGATGTTCCCAAATCAGGGCTTTCAAGCCACAAGCTCCGAAATGAGGTTCTAAGATCATGATGTACATCAAAATTGCGTTTTGACGCTACCGACTCTGGAATTGGGACTTGTGTCTTGAAACCTTGTTGTGCCTCCAAACACTAATTTTTATGCTCCAAAAATGAGGCTTTTGAGGCACAACCTCCGAAATGAGGTTCTGAGAACACAATGTTTGTCAAAATCCTATTTTGACGCTATCAATTTGAGAATCAGGACTTGTGTCTTGAAACCTTGTTGTGCCTTTAAACATTGATTTTGATGTTTTGAAACTTGAGTTTTTGAGCCACACGCTCCGAAACGAGGTTCTAAGAGCACGATTTGCATCAAAATCACGTTTTGACACTACAGGCTCCGGAATAGCGACTTGTGTCTGGAAAGCTTGTTGTGCCTCCAAACATTAATTTTGACACTTCGAAACCGAAGATTTTGAGGCATAAGCTCTAAAACAAGGTTCTAAGAGCATGATGTTCGTCAAAATCAAATTTTGTCGCTGCCACCTCTTGAATCAGGACTTGCATCTTGAAATCTTGTTGTGCTTCCAAACATCAATTTTGATGCTCCAAAACTAGGGCTTTTGAGGCACAATTTCTAAATCAGGGTTCTAAGAGCACAATGTGCATCAAAATTAAAATTAGATACTAGTGGCTCAAGAATTGGGGCTTGCATCTTGAAACATTGTTGTGCCTCAAAAAAGTGATTTTGATGCTCCAAAACCAGGGTTTTCGAGCCACAAACTTCGAAATGAGGTTCTAAGAGCACGATGTGTGCCAAAAAAATATTTTGACACTATTGACTCTAGAATCAGGACTTGCTTGTTGAAACCTTGTTGTGCTTCCAAAATTAGGGCTTTCAAGGCACAAGCTCCAAAATGAGCTAAGAGCACGATGTACATCAAAATTTTGTTTTGACTCTACCAACTCTGGAATTGGGACTTGTGTCTTGAAACCTTGTTGTGCCTCCAAACACTATTTTTTATGCTCCCAAAATGAGGATCTAAGAACACCATGTTTGTCAAAATTGTCTTTTGATGCTATCAGCTAGAGAATTGAGATTTGTGTCTAGAAACCTTGTTGTGCCTTTAGACATTGATTTTGATGTTTTGAAACTGGAGCTTTCGAGCCACATGTTTCGAAATGGGGTTCTAACAACACGATGTGCATCAAAATCATGTTTTGACACTACAGGCTCCGGAATAGGGACTTGCATCTTGAAAGCTTGTTGTGCCTCCAAACACCAATTTTGATACTTCGAAACCAAATATTTTGAGGCATAAGCTCCAAAATAAGGTTCTAAGGGCACGATGTGCATCAAAATCAAATTTTGATGCTACCGGCTCTAGAATCAAGACTTGCATCTTGAAACCTTGTTGTGCCTCCAAAGATCGATTTTGATGTTGCAAAACTGGGGCTTTTGAGGCACAATTTCTAGAATAGGGTTCTAAAAGCACAATGTACATCAAAATTGAATTTCGATGCTACTGGCTCTAGAATCAAGGCTTGCATCTTGAAACCTTCTTCTACCAAAAACCACTGATTTTGATGCTCTGAAACTGGCACTTTCGGTGCACAAGCTTCGAAATGAGGTTCTAAGAGCACGATGTTTCAGATTTTGATGCTATTGACTCTGGAATCGGGACTTGCATCTTTAAACCTTGTTGTGACTCCGAACATTGATTTTGATGATCCAAAACAGGGTCTTTCGAGGCACAGCCTCCGAAATTAGCTTCTAAGATAAAGATGTGCGTTAAAATGGAATTTTGACACTACAGGCTCCGGAAAAGGGACTTGCTTCCTGAAACCTTGCTGTGCCTCCAAACACTAATTTCAATGTTTCAAAACTGGGGCTTTCGAACACCTTGTGCCTCCAAACATTAATTTTGATGCTCTCAAACCGGGCTTTCAAAGGACAAGCTCTGAAATAAGGTTCCAAGAGCACAGTGTGCTTCAAAATCTTATTTTGACACTACCGGCTCTCGAATCGGGACTTGCATCTTGAAACCTTGTTGTGCCTCCAAACACCAATTTTGAAGTTCCGAAACAGGGGCGTTCGAGGTGCAAGCTTCGAAACAAGGTTCTAAGAGAACGATGTGCATCAAAATTGAATTTTGATGCTAGCAGTATGGGAATCGGGACTTGCATCTTGAAATCTTGTTGTGCCTCCAAACAACAATTTCTATGTTCCAAAATCAGGGCTTTCAAGGCACAAGTGCCAAAATGAGGTTCTAAGAGCATGATGTACATCAAAAATTGTGTTTTGACGCTACCGGCTCTGGAATTGGGACTTGCGTCTTGAAACCTTACCAATTTTGATGTTTTGAAATCGGGGCGTTCAAGGTGCAAGCTTCGAAACAAGGTTCTAAGAGAACGATGTGCATCAAAATCAAATTTTCATGCTACCAGTATGAGAATTGGGATTTGCATCTTGAAACCATGTTGTGCCTCCAAACAACAATTTCTATGTTCCAAAATCAAGGCTTTCAAGCCACAAGCTCAGAAATGAGGCTCTAAGAGTATGATGTACATAAAAATTGCATTTTGATGCTACCGACTCTCGAATTGGGACTTGTGTCTTGAAACCTTGTTCTGCCTCCAAACACTAATTTTTATGCTCCCAAAATGAGGCTTTTGAGGCACAACCTCCGAAATGAGGTTATAAGAACACCATGTTTGTCAAAATCCTGTTTTGACGCTATCCGCTAGAGAATCGAGACTTGTGTCTTGAAACCTTGTTGTGCCTTTAAACATTGATTTTGATGTTTTGAAACTGGAGCTTTCGAGCCTCATGCTCCAAAATGAGGTTCTAAGAACACGATGTGCATAAAAATCATTTTTTGATACTACAGGCTCTGGAATAGGGACTTGCGTCTTGTAAGCTTGTTGTGCCTCCAAAAACCAATTTTGATGCTTTGAAACAGAAGATTTTGAGGCATAAGCTCCAAAACAAGGTTCTAAGAGCACGATGTGCGTCAAAATCAAACTTTAACGCTACAGGATCCAAAATCAGGACTTGCATCTTGAAACCTTGTTGTGCCTCCAAACATTGATTTTCATGTTCGCCAAAATCAGGGCTTTCAAGGCACAAGCTCTGAAATGAGGTTTTAAGAGCATGATGAAAATCAAAATTGTATTTTGACGCTACCGACTCTGGAATTGGGACTTGTGTCTTGAAACCTTGTGCCTCCAAATATCGATTTTGATGCTAAAAAACTAGGGCTTTTGAGGCACAATTTCTAAAATAGGGTTCTAAGAGAACAATGTGCATCAAAATTGAATTTTGATGCTACTAGCTCTAGAATCAGGGCTTGCATCTTGAAACCTTGTTGTGCCTCCAAACATTGATTTTGATACTCCAAAACTGGGTCTTTAAAGGCACAGGCTCCAAAATGAGCTTTTAAGAGAACGATGTGCGTCAAAATTGATTTTTGACACTACAGGCTCCGGAAAAGGGACTTGCTTCTTGAAACCTTGTTGTGCCTCCAAACACTAATTTTGATGTTTCAAATCAGGGCTTTCGAGGCACAAGCTTCGAAACAAGGTTCTAAGAGAACGATGTGCATCAAAATCAAATTTTGATGCTACTAGCACGAGAATTGGGACTTGCATCTTGAAACCTTGTTGTGCCTCCAAACAATGATTTCTATGTTCCAAAATCATGGGTTTCAAGGCAAAAGCTTCGGAATGAGGTTCTAAGAGCACAATGTACTTCAAAATTGCATTTTGATGCTACCGACTCTGGAATGGGGACTTGTGTCTTGAAACCTCATGGTGTTCTTAGAACCTCATTTTGGAACCTCATTCCAGAGTCGGTAGCATCAAAATGCAAACTAGGTCTTTCGAGGCACAGGCTCCGAAATGAGCTTCTAAGAGAATGATGTGTGTCAAAATGGAATTTTGATGCTACAAGCTCCGGAATAGGGACTTGCTTCTTGAAACCTTGTTGTGCCTCAAAAGATTGATTTTGATGTTCCAAAATCAGGGTTTTCAAGGCACAAGCTCCGAAATGAGGTTCTAAGAGGACAATGTACATCAAAATTGCAATTTCATGCTACCGAGTCTGGAATTGGGACTTGTGTCCTGAAACCTTGTTGTGCCTCCAAACACTAGTTTTTATGCTCCAAAAAGGAGGCTTTTGAGGCACAACCTCCAAAATGGGGTTCTAAGAACACCATGTTTGTCAAAATCGTGTTTTGACATTATCAGCTTGAGAATTGGGAGTTGTGTCTTGAAACCTTGTTGTGCCTTTAAACATTGATTTTGATGTTTTGAAACTTGAGCTTTCAAGCCACACGCTCCGAAATGAGGTTCTAAGAGCACGATGTGCATCAAAATCAAGTTTTGACACTACAGGCTCCGGAATAGGGACTTGCATCTTGAAAGCTTGTTGTGCCTCCAAACACCAATTTTGATGCTTGGAAACCAAAGATTTTGAGGCATAAGCTCTAAAACAAGGTTCTAAGAGCACGATGTGCATCAAAATCAAATTTTGACGCTACTGGCTCTATAATCAGGACTTGCATCTTGAAACTTATTTGTGCCTCCTAACATTGATTTTGACGCTCCAAAACTGCGTCTTTGAGGCACAAGCTTCAAAATGAGCTTCTAAGAGAATGATGTGTGTCAAAATGGAATTTTGACGCTACATGCTCCGGAATAGGGACTTGCTTCGAAAAGAGGTTCTAAGAGCAAAATGTGCAGCAAAATCACATTTTGACACTACTGGCTCTAGAATCGGGTGTTGCATCTTGAAACCTTGTTGTGCCTCAAAACAATGATTTTGATGCTCCAAAACGAGGGCTTTCGAGGCATAAGTTTTGAAATGAGATTCTAAGAGCACGATGTGCGCCAAAATCAGATTTTGACAATCTTGACTCTAAAATCGGGACTTGCATCTTGAAACCTTGTTCTGCCTCCAAACATTGATTTTGATGCTTGAAAACTAGGTCTTTCGAGGCACAGGCTCCGAAATGAGCTTCTAAGAGAATGATGTGTGTCAAAATGGAATTTTGATGCTACAAGCTCCGGAATAGGGACTTGCTTCTTGAAACCTTGTTGTGCCTCCAAACACTGATTTTGATGTTCCAAAATCAGGGCTTTAAAGGCACAAGTTCCGAAATGAGGTTCTAAGAGCACGATGTACATCAAAATTGCATTTTGACGCTACCGAGTCTGGAATTGGGACTTGTGTCTTGAAACCTTGTTGTGCCTCTAAACACTAATTTTTATGCTCCAAAAATGAGGATTTTGAGGCACAACCTCCGAAATGAGATTCTAAGAACACCAGGTTTGTCAAAATCGTATTTTGACGCTATCAGCTTGAGAATCAGGACTTGTGTCTTGAAACCTTGTTGTTCCTTAAAACATTGATTTTGATGTTTTGAAACAAGAGCTTTCGAGCCACATGCTCCGAAATGAGGTTCTAAGAGCACGATGTGCATCAAAATCATGTTTTGATACTACAGGCTCTGGAATAGGGACTTGCGTCTTGTAAGTTTGTTGTGCCTCCAAAAACCAATTTTGGTGCTTCACAACCAAAGATTTTGAGGTATAAGCTCCAAAACAAGTTTCTAAGAGCACGATGTGCATCAAAATCAAATGTTGGCGCTACCAGCTCCAGAATCAGGACTTGCATCTTGAAGCTTTGTTGTGCCTCCAAACATTGATTTTGATGCTCCAAAATTGGGGCTTTCAAGGCACAATTTCTAAAACAGGGTTCTAAGAGCATAATGTGCATCAAAATTCAATTTTGATGCTACTGGCTCTAGAATCGAGGCTTGCATCTTGAAACCTTGTTGTGCCTCAAAACATTGGTTTTGATGCTCTGAAACCAGGGCTTTCGAGGCACAAGCTTCGAAATGAGGTTCCAAGAGCACGATGTGCGCCAAAATCAGATTTTGATGCTATTGACACTAGAATCGAGACTTGAATCTTGAAACCTGGTTGTGCCTCCAAACATTAATTTTGATGATCCAAAACTACGTCTTTCGAGGCACAAGCTCCGAAATGATCTTCTAAGAGAATGATGTGCGTCAAAATGGAATTTTGATGCTACAGGCTCGAGAATAGGGATTTACTTCTTGAAAACTTGTTATGCCTCAAAACATTGATTTTGATGTTCCAAAATTAGGGCTTTCAAGGCACAAGCTATGAAATGAGGTCCTAAGAGCACGATGTTTATAAAAATTGCGTTTTGACACTACCAACTCTAGAATTGGGACTTGTTTCTTGAAACCTTGTTGTGCCTCCAAATACTAATTTTTATGCTCCAAAAATGAGGCTTTTGAAACAAAACCTCTGAAATGAGGTTCTAAGAACACCATGTTTGTCAAAATCATGTTTTGACGCTATCAGCTTGAGAATCGGGACTTGTGTCTTGAAACCTTGTTGTGCCTTTTAACATTGATTTTGATGTTTTTGAAATGGGAGCTTTCGAGCCACACGCTCTCAAACGATGTTCTAAGAGCACGATGTGCATCAAAATCACGTGTTGACACTACAGGCTCTGGAATAGGGACTTGCATCTTGAAAGCTTGTTGTACCTCCAAACACCAATTTTGATGCTTCGAAACTGAAGATTTTGAGGCATAAGCTCCAAAACAAGGTTCTAAGAACAGGATGTGCATCAAAATCAAATTTTGACGCTACCCGGCTCCAGAATCAGGACTTGCATCTTCAAACCTTGTTGTGCCTAAAAACATCCATTTTAATGATCCAAAATTGGGGCTTTTGAGACACAATTTATAACACAGGGTTCTAAGAGCACGATGTGCATCAAAATTTAATTTAGATGCTACTATCTCTAGAATCGGGACTTGTACCTTGAAACCTTGTTTTGCCTCAAAACACTAATTTTGATGCTCCAAAAATGAGGATTTTGAGGCACAACCTCTGAAATCAGGTTCTAAGAACACCATGTTTGTCAAAATCGTGTTTAGATGCTATCGGCTTGAGAATCGGGACTTGTGTCTTGAAACCTTGTTGTGCCTTTAAACATTGATTTTGATGTTTTGAAACTGGAGCTTTCAAGCCACATGCTCCGAAATGAGGTTTTAAGAACATGATGTGCCTCAAAATAACGTTTTGACACTACAGGCTCTAAAATAGGGACTTGTGTCTTGAAAGCTTGTTCTGCCTCCAAACACCAATTTCGAAGCTTTGAAACCAGAGATTTTGAGGCATAACCTCTAAAACAAGGTTCTAAGAGCACGATGTGCGTCAATATAAAATTTTGACGCTACCGGCTCCAGAATCAAGACTTGCATCTTGAAAACTTGTTGTTCCTCCAAATATTGATTTTGATGCTCCAAAACTGGGGCTTTTGAGGCACAATTTCTAAAACAGGGTTCTAAGAGCACAATGTGCATCAAAATTAAATTTTGATGCAATTTTGATGCTACTGGCTCTAGAATCGGGGATTACATCTTGAAACTTTGTTGTGCCTCAAAACATTGTTTTTTATGCTCTGAAACCGGGGCTTTCAAAGCACAAGCTTCGAAATGAGGTTCCAAGAGCACGATGTGCACCAAAATCAGATTTTGATGCTATTGACATTAGAATCGACACTTGAATCTTGAAACTTGGTTGTGCCTCCAAACATTAATTTTGATGCTCCAAAACTACGTCTTTTGAGGCACAAGCTCTGAAATGATCTTCTAAGAGAATGATGTGCGTCAAAATAGAATTTTGACGCTACAGGCTCCAGAATAGGGACTTGCTTCTTGAAAAATTGTTATGCCTCAAAACATTGATTTTGATGTTCCAAAATTAGGGCTTTCAAGGCAAAAGCTCCGAAATGAGGTCCTAAGAGCACGATGTTTATAAAAATTGCGTTTTGACGCTCCCGACTCTGGAATTGGGACTTGTTTCTTGAAACCTTGTTGTGCCTCCAAATACTAATTTTTATGCTCCAAAAACGAGGCTTTTCAAGCACAACCTCTGAAATGACGTTCTAAGAACACCATGTTTGTCAAAATCATGTTTTGATGCTATCAGCTTGAAACCTTGTTGTGCCTTTTAACATTGATTTTGATGTTTTTGAAACGGGAGCTTTCGAGCCACACACCCTCAAACAATGTTCTAAGAGCACGATGTGCATCAAAATCACGTTTTGACACTACAGGCTCTGGAATAGGGACTTGCATCTTGAAAGCATGTTGTACCCCCAAACACCAATTTTGATGCTTCGAAACTGAAGATTTTGAGGCATAAGCTCCAAAACAAGGTTCTAAGAACAAGATGTGCATCAAAATCAAATTTTGACGCTACCGGCTCCAGAATCAGGACTTGCATCTTCAAACCTTCTTGTGCCTCCAAACATCCATTTTAATGATCCAAAAACGAGGATTTTGAGGCACAACCTCTGAAATCAGGTTCTAAGAACACCATGTTTGTCAAAATCATGTTTAGATGCTATTGGCTTGAGAATCGGGACTTGTGTCTTGAAACCTTGTTGTGCCTTTAAACATCGATTTTGATGTTTTGAAACTGGAACTTTCAAGCCACACGCTCCGAAATGAGGTTTTAAGAGTATGATGTGCCTCAAAATAACGTTTTGACACTACAGGCTCTGAAATAGGGACTTGTGTCTTGAAAGCTTGTTCTGCCTCCAAACACCAATTTCAAAGCTTCGAAACCAAAGATTTTGAGGCATAACCTCTAAAACAAGGTTCTAAGAGCACGATGTGCGTCAATATAAAATTTTGACGCTATCGGCTCCAGAATCAAGACTTGCATCTTGAAAGCTTGTTGTTCCTCCAAATATCGATTTTGATGCTCCAAAACTGGGCTTTTGAGGCACAATTTCTAAAACAGGGTTCTAAGAGCACAATGTGCATCAAAATTGAATTTTGATGCTACTGGCTCTAGAATCAGGCCTTGCATCTTGAAACAAAGAGCACAATATGCATCAAAATTGAATTTTGATGCTGTTGGCTCTACAATCGGAGCTTGTATCTTGAAACCTTGTTGTGCCTCAAAACATTGATTTTGATGCTCTGAAAACGGGGCTTTTGAGGCACAAGCTTCGAATGAGGTTCTAAGAACACGATGTGCGCTAAAATCAGATTTTGATGCTATTGACTCTAGAATCAGGACTTGCGTCTTGAAACCTTGTTGTGCCTCCAAACACTGATTTTATGTTCCAAAATCAGGGCTTTCAAGGCACAAGCTCTGGAATGAGGTTCTAAGACCACGATGTACTTCAAAATTACATTTTGACGCTACCGACTCTAGAATTGGGATTTGTGTCTTGAAACCTTGTCGTGCCTCCAAACACTAATTTTTATGCTCCAAAGAGGAGGCTTTTGAGTCACAACCTCCGAAATGAGGTTCTAATAACACCATGTTTGTCAAAATCGTGTTCTAAGATTTTGAGGCATAAGCTCCAAAATAAGGTTCTAAGAGCATGATGTGCTTCAAAAGCAAATTTTGGCGCTACCGGCTCCTGAATCAGGACTTGCATCCTGAAACATTGTTGTGCTTCCAAACATCAATTTTGATGCTCCAAAACTAGGGCTTTTGAGGCACAATTTCTAAATCAGGGTTCAAAGACCACAATGTGCATCAAAATTTAATTTTGATACTACTGGCTCCAGAATGGGGGCTTTGAAATGAGGTTCTAAGAGCACGATGTGTGCCAATATCAGATTTTGACACTATTGACTCTAGAATCGGGACTTGCTTCTTGAAACCTTGTTGTGCTTCCAAACACACATTTTCATGTTCCAAAATTAGGGCTTTCAAGGCACAAGCTCCGAAATGAGCTACGAGCATGATGTACATCCAAATTGTGTTTTGATGCTACCAACTCTAGAATTGGGACTTGTGTCTTGAAACCTTGCTGTGCCTCCAAACACTAATTTTTATGCTCCAAAAATGAGGCTTTTGAGGCACAACCTCTGAAATGAGGTTCTAAGAACACCATGTTTGTCAAAATTGTGTTTTGACGGTAACAGCTTGAGAATCGAGATTTGTGTCTAGAAACCTTGTTGTGCCTTTAAACATTGATTTTGATGTTTTGAAACTGGAGCTTTTGAGCCACACATTTCGAAACAGGGTTCTAACAACACAATGTGCATCAAAATCATGTTTTGACACTACAGGCTCCGGAATAGGGACTTGCATCTTGAAAGCTTGTTGTGCCTCCAAACACCAATTTTGATGCTTGGAAACCAAATATTTTGAGGCATAAGCTCCAAAACAAGGTTCTAAGGGCACGATGTGCGTCAAAATCAAATTTTCATGCTACTGGCTCTAGAATCAAGAATTGCATCTTGAAACCTTGTTGTGCCTCCAAACATCGATTTTGATGTTCCAAAACTGGGGCTTTTGAGGTACAATTTCTAAAATAGGGTTCTAAAAGCACAATGTGCATCAAAATTGAATTTCAATGCTACTGGCTCTAGAATCGGGGCTTGCATCTTGAAACCTTGTTGTGCCAAAAAACACTAATTTTGATGCTCTGAAACTGACACTTTCGGGGCACAAGCTTCGAAATGAGGTTCTAAGAGCACGATGTGAGCCAAAATCAGATTTTGATGCAATTGACTCTAGAATCAAGACTTGCATCTTGAAACCTTGTTGTGCCTCCGAACATTGATTTTGATGATCCAAAACTGGGTCTTTCTTGGCACAAGCTTCGAAATGAGCTTCTAAGATAATGATGTGCGTCAAAATGGAATTTTGACACTACAGGCTCCGGAAAAGGGACTTGCTTCTTGAAACCTTGTTGTGCCTCCAAACACTGATTTCGATGTTTCAAAATTGGGGCTTTTGAACACCTTGTGCCTCCAAACACCAATTTTGATGCTCTCAAACCAGAGCTTTCGAGGGACTAGCTCCGAAATAAGGTTCTAAGAGCATAGTGTGCTTCAAAATCTTATTTTGACACAACCGGCTCTGGAATCGGGACTTGCATCTTGAAACCTTGTTGTGCCTCCAAACACCAATTTTGAAGTTCCGAAACCGGGGCGTTCGAGGTACAAGCTTCGAAACATGGTTCTAACAGAACGATGTGCATCAAAATTGAATTTTGATGCTAGCAGTATGGGAATAGGGACTTGCATCTTGAAATCTTGTTGTGCCTCCAAATATTGATTTTCATGTTCCAAAATCAGGGCTTTCAAGGCACAAGCGCTGAAATAAGGTTGTAAGAGCACAATGTACATCAAAAGTTGCATTTTGACGCTACCAACTCTGGAATTTTGACTTGTGTCTCGAAACTTTTTTTGTGCCTCCAAAAACTAATTTTTATGCTCCAAAAATGAGGTATTTGAGGCACAACCTCCGAAATGAGGTTCTAAGAACACCATGTTTGTCAAAATCATGTTTTGATGCTATCATCTTGAGAATTGGGACTTGTGTCTAGAAACCTTGTTGTTCCTTTAAACATTGGTTTTGATGTTTTGAAACTGGAGCTTTCGAGCCACAGGCTCCGAAACAAGGTTCTAAAACCACGATGTGCATCAAAATCATGTTTTGACACTACAGGCTCCAGAATAGGGAATTGCATCTTGAAAGCTTCTTGTGCCTCCAAACACCAATTTTGATACTTTCAAACTAAAGCTTCTGAGGCATAAGCTCCAAAACAAGGTTCTAAGAGTACGATGTGCATCAAAATCAAATTTTGACGCTACTGGCTCCAGAATCAAGACTTGCATCTTGAAACCTTGTTGTGACTTCAAACATCGATTTTGATGCTCCAAAACTGGGGCTTTTGAGGCACAATTTCTAAAACAGGGTTCTAAGAGCACAATGTGCATCAAAATTGAATTTTGATGCTACTGGCTCTAGAATCATGGCTTGCATCGATTTTTGACACTACAAGCTCCGGAAAAGGGACTGGCTTCTTGAAACCTTGTCGTGCCTCCAAACACTGATTTCGATGTTTCAGATCAGGGCTTTCAAGGGACAAGCTCCACAAACGAGGCTCTAAGAGCACCATGTGCGTCAAAATCACATTTTGACGCTACCGGCCCCGAAATCGCAACTTGCGTCTTGCAACCTTGTGCCTCCAAACACCAATTTTGATGCTCTCAAACTGATGTTTTTGAGGGACAAGCTGGTAAATAAGGTTCTAAGAGCACAATGTGTTTCAAAATCGCATTCTGACACTACCCGCTCTAGAATCAGGAATTGCGTCTTCAAACCTTCTTGTGCCTCCAAACACCAATTTTTATATTCTAAAACCAGGGCGTTCGAGGTGCAAGCTTCGAAATGAGGTTCTAAGAGCACGATGTACTTACAAATTGCGTTTTGATGTTACCGACTCTGGAATGGGGACTTGTGTCTTGAAACCTTGTTGTGCCTCCAAACACTAATTTTTATGCTCCTAAAAAAAGACTTTTGAGGCACAACCTCCGAAATGAGGTTCTAAAAACACCATGTTTGTCAAAATCATGTTTTGACGCTATCAGCTTGAGAATCGGTACTTGTGTCTCGAAACCTTGTTGTGACTTTAAATTGATTTTGATGTTTTGAAACTGGAGCTTTCGAGTCACACGCTCCGAAACGAGGTTCTAAAAGCACGATGTGCAGCAAAATCACGTTTTGACACTACAGGCTCCGGAATAGGGACTTGCATCTTGAAAGTTTGTTGTGCCTCCAAATATCGATTTTGATGCTCCAAAACTGGGGCTTTTGAAGCACAATTTCTAAAATAGGGTTCTAAGAGCACAATGTGCATCAAAATTGAATTTTGATGCTACTGGTTCTAAAATCGGGTCTTGCATCTTGAAACCTTGTTGTGCCTCAAAACAATGATTTTGATGCTCCAAAACTAGAGCTTTTGAGGCACAAGTTTCAAAATGAGATTCTAAGAGCATGATGTGCGCCAAAATCAGATTTTGACGCTCTTGACTCTAGAATCGGGACTTGCATCTTGAAACCTTGTTCTGCCTCCAAACATTGGTTTTGATGCTTGAAAACTGGGTCTTTCGAGGCACAGGCTCCGAAATGAGCTTCTAAGAGAAAGATGTGTGTCAAAATGGAATTTTGATGCTACAGGCTCCGAAATAGGGACTTGCTTCTTGGAACCTTGTTGTGCCTCAAAACATTGATTTTGATGTTCCAAAATCAGGGCTTTCAACGCACAAGCTCCAAAATGAGGTTCTAAGAGGACAATGTACATCAAAATTGCATTTGGATGCTACCGACTCTGGAATTGGGACTTGTGTCCTGAAACCTTGTTGTGCCTCCAAACACTAATTTTTATGCTCCAAAAATAAGGCTTTTGAGGCACAACCTCCAAAATGAGGTTCTAAGAACACCATGTTTGTCAAAATCGTGTTTTGACACTATCAGCTTGAGAATTGGGACTTGTGTCTTGAAACCTTGTTGTGCCTTTAAACATTTATTTTGATGTTTTTAAACTCGAGCTTTCAAGCCACACACTCCAAAATAAGGTTCTAAGAGCACGATGTGCATCAAAATCAAGTTTTGACACTACAAGCTCCGGAATAGGGACTTGCATATTGAAAGCTTGTTGTGCTTCCAAACACCAATTTTGATGCTTCGAAACCAAAGATTTTGAGGCATATGCTCTAAAACAAGGTTCTAAGAGCACAATGTGTGTCAAAATGGAATTTTGATGCTACAGGCTCCAGAATAGGGACTTGCTTCTTTAAACCTTGTTGTGCCTCCAAACACTAATTTTGATGTTCCAAAATCAGGGCTTTAAAGGCACAAGCTCCGAAATGAAGTTCTAAGAGCACAATGTACATCAAAATTGCATTTTGACGCTGCCGAGTCTGGAATTGGGACTTGTGTCTTGAAACCTTGTTGTGGCTCTAAACACTAACTTTTATGCTCCAAAAATGAGGATTTTCAGGCACAACCTACGAAATGAGATTCTAAAAAACCATGTTTGTCAAAATCATGTTTTGACACTATCAGCTTGAGAATCGGGACTTGTGTCTTGAAACCTTGTTGTTCCTTTAAACATTGATTTTGATGTTTTGAAACTGGAGCTTTCGAGCCACATGCTCCGAAATGAGGTTCTAAGAGTACGATGTGTATCAAAATCATGTTTTGATACTACAGGCTCTGGAATAGGGACTTGTGTCTTGTAAGTTTCTTGTTCCTCCAAAAACAAATTCTGATGCTTCCCAACCAAAGATTTTGAGGCATAAGCTCCAAAACAAGGTTTTAAGAGCACGATGTGCAACAAAATCAAATTTTGATGCTACTGGATCCAGAATCAGGACTTGCATCTTGAAACTTTGTTGCGCCTCCAAACATCGATTTTGATGCTCCAAAACTGGGGCTTTAGGGCACAATTTCTAAAAGAGGGTTCTAAGAGCACAATGTGCATCAATATTGAATTTTGATGCTACTGGCTCTAGAATCAAGGCTTGCATTTTGAAACCTTGTTGTGCCTCAAAATACTAATTTTGATGCTCCAAAACCAGGGCTTTCGAGGCACAAGCTTCGAAATGAGGTTCCAAGAGCACGATGTGCGCCAAAATCAAAATTTGATGCTGTTGACACTAGAATCGAGACTTGAATCTTGAAACCTGGTTGTGCCTCCAAACATTAATTTTGATGCTCCAAAACTGCGTCTTTCAAGGCACATGCTCCAAAATGAGGTTCTAAGAGCATTATGTTTATAAAAATTGTGTTTTGATGCTACCGACTCTGCAATTGGGACTTGTGTCTTGAAACCTTGTTGTCCCTCCAAACACTAATTTTTATGCTCCAAAAATGAGGTTCTAAGAACACAATGTTTGTCAAAATCGTGTTTGACGCTATCAACTTGAGAATCGAGACTTGTGTCATGAAACCTTGTTGTGTCTTTAAACATTGATTTTGATGTTTTGAAACTTGAGTTTTCGAGCCACACACTCCAAAACGAGGTTCTAAGAGCATGATTTGCATCAAAATCATGTTTTGACACTACAGGCTCCGGAATAGCGACTTGCATCTGGAAAGCTTGTTGTGCCTCCAAACACCAATTTTGACACTTCAAAACCGAAGATTTTGAGGCATAAACTCCAAAACAAGGTTCTAAGAGCATGATGTGCATCAAAATCAAATTTTGACGTTGTCGGCTCTTGAATCAAGACTTGCATCTTGAAATCTTGTTGTGCTTCCAAACATCAATTTTCATGCTCCAAAACTGGGGCTTTTGAGGTACAATTTCTAAATCGAGGTTCTAAGAGCACAATGTGCATCAAAACTAAAATTTGATACTAGTGGCACAAGAATCAAGGCTTGCATCTTGAAACATTGTTGTGCCTCAAAAAACTGGTTTTGATGCTTCGAAACCAGGGTTTTCGAGGCACAAGCTTCGAAATAAGGTTCTAAGAGCGCGATATATGCCAAAAAATGATTTTGACGCTATTGACTCTAGAATCAGGACTTGCATGTTGAAACCTTGTGTTGCCTCCAAACATTGATTTTGAAGCTCCAAAACTGGGTCTTTCAAGGCACAAGCTCCGAAATGAGCTTCTAAGAGAATGATGTGCGTCAAAATTCCTAAATGGAATTTTGACGATACAGGCTCTGGATTAGGGACTTGCTTCTTTAAACCTTGTTGTGCCTCCAAATACTGATTTTGATGTTCCAAAATCAAGGCTTTCAAGGCACAAGCTCTTAAATGAGGTTCTAAAAGCATGATGTACATCAAAATTCCTTTTTGACGCTACCGACTCTGGAATTGGGACTTGTGTCTTGAAACCTTGTTGTGCCTCCAAACACTATTTTTTATGCTCCAAAAATGAGGCATTTGAGGCACAACCTCCGAAATGAGGATCTAAGAACACCATGTTTGTCAAAATCATCTTTTGACGCAATCAGCTTGCGAATCGAGATTTGTGTCTAGAAACCTTGTTGTGCCTTTAAACATTGATTTTGATGTTTTGAAACTGGAGCTTTCAAGCCACATGTTTCAAAACGGGGTTCTAACAACACGATGTGCATCAAAATCATGTTTTGACACTACAGGCTCCGGAACAGGGACTTGCATCTTGAAAGCTTGTTGTGCCTCCAAACACCAATTTTGATGCTTCGAAACCAAATATTTTGAGGCATAAGCTCCAAAATAAGGTTCTAAGGGCACGATGTGCATCAAAATCAAATTTTGATGCTACCGGCTCTAGAATCAAGACTTGCATCTTGAAACCTTGTTGTGCCTCCAAACATCGATTTTGATGTTCCAAAACTGGGGCTTTTGAGACACAATTTCTAAAATAGGGTTCTAAAAGAACAATGTGCATCAAAATTGAATTTTGATGCTACTGGCTCTAGAATCGGGGCTTGCATCTTGAAACCTTCTTGTGCCAAAAAACACTGATTTTGATGCTCTGAAACTGGCGCTTTTGGGGCACAAGCTTCGAAATGAGGTTCTAAGAGCACGATGTGAGCCAAAATCAGATTTTGATGCTACTGACTCTAGAATCGGGACTTACATCTTGAAACCTTGTTGTGCCTCCGAACATTGATTTTGATGATCCAAAACTAGGTCTTTCGAGGCACAAGCTCTGAAATTAGATTCTAAGATAATGATGTGCGTCAAAATGGAATTTTGACACTATAGGCTCCGGAAAAGGGACTTGCTTCCTGAAACCTTGTTGTGCCTCCAAACCCCTATTTCAATGTTTCAAAATTGGGGATTTCGAACACCTTGTGCCTCCGAACATTAATTTTGATGCTCTCAAATCGGGGCTTTCAAGGGACAAGCTCCGAAATAAGGTTCTAAGAGCACACTGTGCTTCAAAATCTTATTTTGACACTACCGGCTCTCGAATCGGGACTTGCATCTTGAAACCTTGTTGTGCCTCCAAACGCCAATTTTGAAGTTCCGAAATCGGGGCATTCGAGGTGCAAGCTTCGAAACAATGTTCTAAGAGAACAATGTGCATCAAAATTGAATATTGATGCTAGCAGTATGGGAATCGGGACTTGCATCTTGAAATCTTGTTGTGCCACCAAACATTGATTTTCATGTTCCAAAATCAGGGCTTTCAAGGCACAAGTGCCAAAATGAGGTTCTAAGAGCATGATGTACATCAAAAATTGCGTTTTGACGCTACCGACTCTGGAATTGCGACTTGTGTCTTGAAACCTTGTTGTGCCTCCAAAAACTAATTTTTATGCTCCAAAAATGAGGCATTTGAGGCACAACCTCCGAAATGAGCTTCTAAGAACACCATGTTTGTCAAAATCATGTTTTGATGCTATCATCTTGAGAATCGGGACTTGTGTCTAGAAACCATGTTGTTCCTTTAAACATTGGTTTTGATGTTTTGAAACTGGAGCTTTCGAGCCACACGCTCCGAAACGATCTTCTAAGAGCACGATGTCCATCAAAATCATGTTTTGACACTACAGGCTCCGGAATAGGGACTTGCATTTTGAAAGATTATTGTGCCTCCAAACACCGATTTTGGTGATTTGAAACCAAAGATTCTAAGGCATAAGCTCCAAAACAAGGTTCTAAGAGCACGATGTGCATCAAAATCAAATTTTGACGCTGTCGGCTCCAGAATCAGGACTTGCATCTTAAAACCTTGTTGTGCCTTCAAACGTCGATTTTGATGCTCCAAAACTGGGGCTTTTGAGGCACAATTTCTAAAACAGGGTTCTAAGAGCACAATGTGCATCAAAATTGAATTTTGATGCTATTGTCTCTATAATCGAGGCTTGCATCTTGAAACCTTGTAGTGCCAAAAACAACTGATTTTGTAGCTCCAAAACTGGAGATTTCGAGGCACAAGCTACGCAATGAGGTTCTAAGAGCACGATTTGCACCAAAATCAGATTTTGACGCTATTGACTCTAGAATCGGACTTGCATCTTGAAATCTTGTTGTGCTTCCAAACATTGATTTTGATGCTCCAAAACTAGGTCTTTCGAGGCACAAGCTCCGAAATGAACTTCTAAGAGAATGAGAAAAAGGGACTTGCTTCTTGAAACCTTGTTGTGCCTCCAAACACTGATTTCAATTTTCAAAATCAGGGCTTTTGAGGCATAAGCTCCGCAAACAAGGCTCTAAGAGCACCATGTGCGTCAAAATGATGTTTTGACACTACCAGCTCCGAAATCGCGACTTGCGTCTTGCAACCTTGTGCCTCGAAACACCAATTTTGATGCTCTCAAACCGAGGCTTTCTGGGGACAAGCTCCAAAATAAGGTTCTAAGAGCACAATGTGCCTCAAAATCGTATTTTGACACTACCGGCTCTGGAATCGGGACTTGCATCTTGAAACCTTCTTGTGCCTCCAAACACCAATTTTGATGTTTTGAAACCAGGGCGTTCAAGGTGCAAGCTTCGAAACAAGGTTCTAAGAGAACGATGGGCATCAAAATCAAATTTTGATGCTACGAGTATGAGAATCAGAATTTGCATCTTGAAACCATGTTGTGCCTCCAAACAACGATTTCTATGTTCCAAAATCAAGGCTTTCAAGCCACAAGCTCATAAATGAGGTTTTAAGAGTACGATGTACGTCAAAATTGCATTTTCATGCTACTGACTCTTGAATTGGGACTTGTGTCTTGAAACCTTTTTTTGCCTCCAAACACTAATTTTTATGCTCCAAAAACGAGGCTTTTGAGGCACAACCTCCGAAATGAGGTTATAAGAACACCATGTTTGTCAAAATCGTGTTTTGACGCTATCAGCTTGAGAATCGGTACTTGTGTCTCGAAACCTTGTTGTGCCTTTAAACATTGATTTTGATGTTTTGAAACTGGAGCTTTCGAGTCACATGCTCCAAAACGAGGTTCTAACAGCACGATGTGCAGCAAAATCACATTTTGACACTACAAGCTCTGGAATAGGGACTTGCGTCTTGAAAGCTTGTTGTGCCTCCAAATATCGATTTTGATGCTCCAAAACTGGGGCTTTTGAAGTACAATTTCTAAAACAGGGCTCTAAGAGCACAATGTGCATCAAAATTGAATTTTGATGCTACTGGCTCTAAAATCGGGTCTTGCATCTTGAAACCTTGTTGTGCCTCAAAACAATGATTTTGATGCTCCAAAACGAGAGCTTTCGAGGCACAAGTTTTGAAATGAGATTCTAAGAGCACGATGTGCGCCAAAATCAGATTTTGACACTCTTGACTCTAAAATCGCGACCTGCATCTTGAAACCTTGTTCTGCCTCCAAACATTGATTTTGATGCTTGAAAACAGGGTCTTTCGAGGCACAGGCTCCGAAATGAGCTTCTAAGAGAATGATGTGCGTCAAAATGGAATTTTGATGCTACAGGCTCAAAAAATAGGGACTTGCTTCTTGAAACCTTGTTGTGCCTCAAAACATTGATTTTGATGTTCCAAAATTAAAGCTTTCAAGGCACAAGCTTCGAAATGAGGTTCTAAGAGGACAATGTAAATCAAAATTGCATTTACACGCTACCGACTCTAGAATTGGGACTTGTGTCCTGAAACATTGTTGTAACTCCAAACACTAGTTTTTATGCTCCAAAAATGACGCTTTTGAGGCACAACCTCCAAAATGAGGTTCTAAGAACACCATGTTTGTCAAAATCATGTTTTGACGCTATCAGCTTGAGAATTGGGACTTGTGTCTTGAAACCTTGTTGTGCCTTTAAACATTGATTTTGATGTTTTGAAACTCGAGCTTTCAAGCCACATGCTCTGAAATGAGGTTCTAAGAGCAAAATGTGCATCAAAATCAAGTTTTGACACTACAGGCTCCAGAATAGGGACTTGCATCTTGAAAGCTTGTTGTGCCTCCAAACACCAATTTTGATGCTTGGAAACCAGAGATTTTGAGGCATAAGCTCTAAAACAAGGTTCTAAGAGCACGATGTGCGTCAAAATCAAATTTTGACGCTACCGGCTCTAGAATCAGGACTTGCATCTTGAAACCCATTTGTGCCTCCAAATGTTGATTTTGACACTCCAAAACTGGGTCTTTTGAGTTACAAGCTTCAAAATGAGCTTCTAAGAGAATGATGTGTGTCAAAATGGAATTTTGACGCTACAGCCTCCGGAATAGGGACTTGCTTCTTTAAACCTTGTTGTGCCTCCAAACATTGATTTTGATGTTCAAAAATCAGGGCTTTAAAGGCACAAGTTCCAAAATGAGGTTCTAAGAGCACGATGTACATTAAAATTGCATTTTGATGCTCCCGAGTCTGGAATTGGGACTTGTGTCTTGAAACCTTGTTGTGCCTCTAAACACTAATTTTTATGCTCCAAAAATGAGGATTTTGAGGCACAACCTCCGAAATGAGATTCTAAGAACACCATGTTTGTCAAAATCGTGTTTTGACGCTATCAGCTTGAGAATCAGGACTTGTGTCTTGAAACCTTGTTGTTCCTTTAAACATTGATTTTGATGTTTTGAAACAGGAGCTTTCGCGCCACATGCTCCGAAATGAGGTTCTAAGAGCACGATGTGCATCAAAATCATGTTTTGATACTACAGGCTCTGGAATAGGGACTTGCTTCTTGTACGTTTGTTGTGCCTCCAAAAACCAATTTTGAGGCATAAGCTCCAAAACAAGGTTCTAAGAGCACGATGTGCATCAAAATCAAATTTGGCGGTACCGGCTCCAGAATCAGGACTTGCATCTTGAAACTTTGTTGTGCCTCCAAACATTGATTTTGATTCTCCAAAACTAGGGCTTTTGAGGCACAATTTCTAAAACAGGGTTCTAAGAGCACAATGTGCATCATAATTGAATTTTGATGCTACTGGCTCTAGAATCGAGGCTTGAATCTTGAAACCTTGTTGTGCCTCAAAACACTGATTTTGATGCTCTGAAACTGGGGCTTTCGAGGCACAAACTTCGAAATGAGGTTCCAAGAGCACGATGTGCGCTAAAATCAGATTTTGATGCTATTGACACTAGAATCGAGACTTGAATCTTGACACCTGGTTGTGCCGCCAAACATTAATTTTGATGCTCCAAAACTACGTCTTTCGAGGCACAAGCTCCGAAATGATCTTCTAAGAGAATGATGTACGTTAAAATGGAATTTTGACGCTACAGGCTCCAGAATAGGGACTTGCTTCTTGAAAACTTGTTATGCCTCAAAACATTGATTTTGATTTTCCAAAATTAGGGCTTTCAAGGCACTAATTTTTATGCTCCAAAAATGAGGCTTTTGAAGTACAACCTCTGAAATGAGGTTCTAAGAACACCGTGTTTGTCAAAATTGTGTTTTGACGCGATCAACTTGAGAATCGGTACTTGTGTCTTGAAACCTTGTTGTGCCTTTTAACATTGATTTTGATGATTTTGAAATGGGAGCTTTCGAGCCACACGCTCTCAAACGATGTTCTAAGAGCACGATGTGCATCAAAATCATGTTTTGACACTACAGGCTCTGGAATAGGGACTTGTGTCTTGAAAGCTTGTTGTACCTCCAAACACCAATTTTGAGGCTTTGAAACTGAAAATTTTGAGGCATAAGCTCCAAAACAAGGTTCTAAGAACACGATGTGTGTCAAAATCAAATTTTGATGCTATCGGCTCCAAAATCAGGACTTGTGTCTTGAAACCTTGTTGTGCCTTTAAACATTGATTTTGATGTTTTGAAACTGGAGCTTTCAAGCCACATGCTCTGAAATGAGGTTTTAAGAGCATGATGTGCCTCAAAATAACGTTTTGACACTATAGGCTCTAAAATAGGGACTTGTGTCTTGAAAGCTTGTTCTGCCTCCAAACACCAATTTCGAAGCTTCGAAACCAGAGATTTTGAGGCATAACCTCTAAAACAAGGTTCTAAGAGCACGATGTGCATCAATATCAAATTTTGACGCTACCGGCTTCAGAATCAAGACTTGCATCTTGAAAGCTTGTTGTTCCTCAAAATATCGATTTTGATGCTCCAAAACTAGGCTTTTGAGGCACAATTTCTAAAACAGTGTTCTAAGAGCACAATGTGCATCAAAATTGAATTTGGATGCTACTGGCTCTAGAATCAGGACTTGCATCTTGAAACCTTGTTGTGCCTCCAAACACTGATTTCGATGTTTCAAAATCGGGGCTTTCGAGGCACAAGCTCCGCAAGCGACGCTCTAAGAGCACCATGTGTGTCAAAATCACTTTTTTACGCTGCCGCCTCCAAAATGGTGACTTGCTTCTTACAACCTTGTGCCTCCAAACACCAATTTTGATGCTCCCAAACCGGGGGTTTCGAGGGACAAGCTCCTAAATAAGGTTCTAAGAGCACAATTTCCTTCAAAATCGCATTTTGACACTACCGGTTCTGGAATTGGGACTTGCAACTTGAAACCTTGTTGTGCCTCCAAACATCAATTTTGATGTTCTGAAACCGGGGTTTTCGAGGTGAAAACTTTGAAACAAGGTTCTAAGAGAACGATGTGCACCAAAATTGAATTTTGATGCTACCAGCATGAGAATCGAGACATGCATCTTGAAACATTGTTGTGCATCCAAACAATGATTTTGATGTTCCAAAATTGGGTTTTTCAAGGCACAAGCTCCAAAACGAGGTTCTAAGAGCACGATGTACATAAAAATTGCATTTTGACACTAGCGACTCTGGAATTGGGAATCTTGTCTTCAAACCATGTTTCGCCTCCAAACAATAATTTTTATGCTCCAAAAATTAGGCTTTTGAGGCACAACCTCCGAAATGAGGTTCTAAGAACACCATGTTGTCAAAATCATGTTTTGACGCTATCAGTTTGAGATTCGAGACTTGACGCTATTGACACTGATTTTGATGTTCCAAAATCAAGGCTTTCAAGGCACAAGCTCCGAAATGAGGTTCTATAAGATGATGTACATCAAAATTGTGTTTTGATGCTACCGACTCTGGAAATGGGACTTGTTTCTTGAAACCTTGTTGTGCCTCCAAACACTAATTTTACGCTCAAAAAATGAGGCTTTTGATGCACAACCTCTGAAATGAGGTTTTAAGAACACCATGTTTGTCAAAATCATGTTTTGACGCTATCAGCTTGAGAATCGGGACTTGTGTCTTGAAACCTTGTGCCTCCAAACACTAATTTTTATGCTCCAAAAATTAGGTTTTCGAGGCACAACCTCCGAAATGAGGTTCTAAGAACACCATGTTTGTCAAAATCGTGTTTTAAGCTATCAGCTTGAGAATCAAGACTTATGTCTTGAAACCTTGTTTTGGCTTTAAACATTGATTTTGATGATTTGAAACTAGAACTTTCAAGCCATACGCTTCGAAACGAGGTTCTAAGAGCATGATGTGCATCAAAATCACGTCTTAAGAATACAGGCTCCGAAATAGGGACTTGTGTCTTGAAATCTTGCTGTGCCTCCAAACACCAATTTCGATGCTTCAAAACCAAAGATTTTGAGCCATAAGCTCCAAAACAAGGATCTAAGACCACGATTTGCGTCAAAATCAAATTTTGATGCTACCGGCTCCTGAATCAAGACTTGCTTCTTGAAACCTTGTTGTGCCTCCAAAAATAGATTTTGATGCTCCAAAACTAGGGCTTTTGAGGCACAATTTCTAAAACAGGGTTCTAAGAGAACACTGTGCACCAAAATTGAATTTTGATGCTCCTAGCTGTAGAATCGGGGTTTGTATCTTGAAACCTTGTTGGGCCTCAAAACATTGATTTTGACGCTCCAAAACTAGGTCTTTCGAGACACAAGCTCCGAAATGAGCTTCTAAGAGAATAATGTGCGTTAAAATGGAATTTTGATGCTACAGGCTCCGGAATAAGGAATTGCTTCTTGAAACTTTGTTGTGCCTCAAAACATTAATTTTGATGTTCCAAATATCAGGGATTTCAAGGCACAAGCTCCAAAATGAGGTTCTAAGAGCACGATGTACATCAAAATTGCATTTTGGCGCTACCAACTCTCGAATCGGGACTTGTGTCTTGAAACCTTGTTGTGCCTCCAAACACTAATTTTTATGCTCCAAAAACAAGGCTTTTGATGCACAACCTTTGAAATGAGGTTCTAAGAACACCATATTTTTCAAAATCATGTTTGGACGCTATCAGCTTGAGAATCAAGACTTGTATCGTGAAACCTTGTTGTGCCTCAAGAAACTGATTTTGATGCTCCAAAACCGAGCCTTTGGAGGCACAAGCTTTGAAATGAGGTTCTGAAAGCATGATGTGCGTGAAAAGTAGATTTTGGCGTTATTGACTCTAGAATCTGGACTTGCATCTTGAAACCTTGTTGTGCCTCTGAACATTGATTTTGATGCTCGAAATCTGGGTCTTTCCAGACACAAGCTCCGAAATGAGCTTCTAAGAGAATGATGTGCGTCAAAATGGAATTTTGAGGATACAGGCTCCATAATAGGGACTTGCTTCTTGGAACCTTTTCGTTCCTCCAAACACTGACTTAGATGTTCCAAAATCAGGGCTTTCAAGGCACAAGCTCCGAAATGAGGTTCTAAGAGCACGATGTACATCAAAATTGCATTTTGACGGTACCAACTCTAGAATAGGGACTTGTGTCTTGAAACTTTGTTGTGCCTCCAAACAATAATTTTTATGCTCCAAAAATGAGGCTTTTGAGGCAAAACCTCCAAAATGAGGTTTTAAGAACATCACGTTTGTCAAAGTTTTGACGCTATCAGCTTGAGAATCGGGACTTGTATCTTGAAACCTTTTTGTGTCTTTAAACATTGATTTTGATGCTCCAAAATTGGGGCTTTTGAGGCACAATTTCCAAAATAGGGTTCTAAGAGGATAATATGCATCAAACTTGAATTTTGATGCTTCTAGCTCTAGAATCGAGGCTTGCATTTTGAAACTTTGTTGAGCCTCAAAACACTGATTTTGATGCTCCAAATCTGGGGCTTTCGAGGCACAAGCTTTGAAATGAGTTTCTAAGAGCACGATGTGCGCCAAAATCAGATTTTGACACTATTGACTCTAGAATCGGGACTTCCATCTTGAAACCTTGTTGTGCCTCCAAACATTGATTTTGATTCTCCAAAACTGGGTCTTTCGAGGCAGAAGCTCCAAAATGAGCTTCTAAGAGAATGATGTGCATCAAAATGGAATTTTGACGCTACAGGATCCGGAATAGGGACTTGCTTCTTGAAACCTTGTTTTGCCTCAAAACATTTATTTTCATGTGGCAAAATCAGGCTTTCAAGGGACAAGCTCCGAAATGAGGTTCCAAGAGAACGATGTACATCAAAATTGCGTTTTAGCGCTACCCACTGTGGAATTGGGACTTGTGTAACCTTGTTGTACCTCCAAACACTAATTTTTATGCTCCAAAAATGAGGCTTTTGAGGCACAACCTCTGAAATGAGGTTCTAAGAACACCATGTCTTTTAAAATAGTGTTTTGATGCTATTAGTTGTTGGCAAATGCACACTCCAATGAGAAAGTGTATGTGAATGAAGGTATTGTCATTCATGGCAACCTTACAATTATGTGATAGCGGTAGGTAGACACAGGCACTAGCACTGGCAGACTCTACACCGGCATACAAATCATCGACACCGAAAAAGAAGATTATCGGCACCATGGCTGAAAGGAATTTTGTGTATATATATTTTGTAATTAATTGTAAAATCTTTTTGTAAGCCGACTTGGCTGATTGTAATATGACTCATATATGTATGAGATTATTGTAGATCATTTAGAACACGAAGTATGGAAAGATAATTGCTGACCTAATATGTGAATTATTGGATAAGGGTTTATGTTGGCATAGTGGATGCTAATCTGAAGCAGTACAAGACGTTGGATTTGTATAATCCATTTTTGTAAGTCAATGTGACTTCTTTGTAATTGAGCAGTGAGCTCTAGGCACTTGGCCTTCCTGCACAATTTATAAAATAGGGTTCTAAGAGCACAATGTGCATCAAAATTTAATTTGGATACTACTGGCTCTAGAATCGGGGCTTGCATCTTCATACCTTGTTGTGCCTCGAAACATTGATTTTGACACTCCAAAACTGGGTCTTTCAAGACACAAGTTCCAAAATGAGCTTCTAAGAGAATGATGTGCGTCAAAATGGAATTTTGACGCTCTGGAATAGGGACTTGCTTCTTGAAACCTTTTTGTGCCTCGAAACAGTGATTTTTATTTCCCAAAATCAGCGCTTTCAAGGCACAAGCTCCGAAATGAGGTTCAAACAACACAATGTACATCAAAATTGTATTTTTATGCTACCGACTCTGGAATTGGGACTTGTGTCTTGAAACCTTGTTGTGCCTCCAAACACTAATTTTTATGCTCCAAAAATGAGGCTTTTGAGGCACAACTTCCGAAATGAGGTTCTAAGAACATGATGTTTGTCAAAATCATATTTTGATGCTATCAGCTTGAGAATCGAGACTTCTATCTTGAAACCAAATATTTTAAGGCATAAGCTCCAAAACAAGGCTCTAAGAGCATGATGTGCCTAAAAATAAAATTTTGATGCTACCGGCTCCAAAATCAGGACTTGCATCTTGAAACCTTATTGTGCCTCCAAACATTGATTTTGATGCTCAAAAACTGGGGCTTTTGAGGCACAATTTCTAAAACAGGGTTCTAAGAGAACAATGTAAATCAAAATTGAATTTTCATTCTACTGGCTCTAGAATCGAAGCTTGCACCATAAAACCTTGTTGTGCCAAAAAACATTGATTTTGATGCTCTGAAACCGGGGCTTTTGAGGCACAAGCTTCGAAATGAGGTTCGAAGAGCACGATGTGCACCAAAATCAGATTTTAACGCTATTTTGATGCACATCATTCTCTTAAAAGCTCATTTTAGAGCTTCTGCCTCGAAAGACCCAGTTTTGGAGCATCAAAATCAATGTTTGGAGGCACAACAAGGTTTCCAGATGCAAGTCCTGATTCTTGAATCAAAAGCGTCAAAATCTGATTTTGGCGCACATCCTACTCATCAAAATCAAATTTTGATGCTACTGGCTCCATAATCGTGTTTTGATTCTATCAACTTGAGAATAGGGACTTGTATCTTGAAACCTTGTTGTGCCTCCAAACATCGATTTTGATGCTCCAAAACTGGGGCTTTTGAGGCACAATTTCTAAAACAGGGTTCTACGAGCACAATGTGGATCAAAATTGAATGTTGATGTTACTAGCTCTAGAATCGGGGCTTGCATCTTGAAACCTTGTTGTGCCTCGAAACATTGATTTTGACGCTCCAAAACTGGGTCTTTCAAGACACAAGTTCCGAAATGAGCTTCTAAGAGAATGATGTGCATCAAAATGGAATTTTGACGCTACAGGCTCCGGAATAGGGACTTGTTTCTTGAAACCTTGTTGTACCTCCAAACACTAATTTTTATGTTGCAAAATCAGGGCTTTCAAGGCACAAGCTCTGAAATGAGGTTCTAAGAGCACGATATACATCAAAATTGTGTTTTGACGCTACCGACTTTGGAACTGGGACTTTTGTCTTGAAACCTTGTTGTGCCTCCAAACACTAATTTTTATTCTCCAAAAATGAGGCTTTTGAAACACAACCTCCGAAATGAGGTTCTAAGAACACCATGTTTGTCAAAATCGTGTTTTGACACCATCAGCTTGAGAATAGGGACTTGTGTCTTGAAACCTTGTTATGCCTTTAAATATTGATTTTGATGTTTTGAAAATGGACCTTTGGAGCCACACGCTCCGAAATGAGGTTCGAAGAGCACGATGTGTTTCAAAATTACGTTTTGACAATAAAGGCTCCAAAATAGGGACTTGCATCTTGAAATCTTGTTGTACCTACAAACACCAATTTTGATGCTTCGAAACTGAAGATTTTGAGGCATAAGCTCCAAAACAAGGTTGTAAGAGCATGATGTGCTTTAAAATGAAATTTTGATGCTACCGACTCTAGAATCAGGACTTGAATCTTGAAACCTTGTTGTGCTTCCAAACATCAATTTTGATGCTCCAAAACTGGGGCTTTTGAAACACAATTTCTAAAACAGGGTTCTAACAGCACAATGTGCATGAAAATAAGATTTTGATGCTACTGGCTCTAGAATCGGGGCTTGCATCTTGAAACCTTGTTGTGCCTCAAAACACTAATTTGAGCACAATGTGTGCCAAAACCAGATTTTGACGCTATTGACTCTAGAATCAGGACTTGCATCTTGAAACCTTGTTGTGCCTCCAAACATTGATTTTGATGCTCCAAAACTGGGTCTTTCAAGGCACAAGCTCCGAAATGAGCTCCAAACATTGATTTTGATGCTCCAAAAATGAGGAGTTTGAGGCACAACCTCCAAAATGAGGTTCTAAGAACACCATGTTTGTCAAAATCGTGTTTTGACACTATCAGCTTGAGAATCGGGACTTGTGTCTTGAAATCTTGTTGTGCCTTTAAACATTGATTTTGATGTTTTGAAATTGGACATTTTAAACCACATGCTCCGAAACGAGGTGAGCATGATGTGCATCAAAATCATGTTTTCCCACTACAGGCTCTGGAATAGGGACTGCATCTTGTTGTGCCTCAAAACATTGATTTTGATGCTTCGAACCGAGGATTTCAAGGCGCAAGCTTTGAAATAAGGTTCTAAGAGCAAGATGTGCCCCAAAATCAGATTTTGACGCTATTGACTCTAGAATCAGGACTTGCATCTTGAAACCTTGTTGTGCCTCCAAACATTGATTTTGATGCTCCAAAACTGGTTCTTTCGAGGCACAAGCTCCGAAATGAACTTCTAAGAGAATGATGTGTGTGCGTCTAAATGGAATTTTGACGCTATAGGATCTGGAATAGGGACTTGCTTTTTGAAACATTGTTGTGCCTCAAAACATTCATTTTAATGTTCCAAAATCAGGGCTTTCAAGGCAAAAGCTTCGAAATGAGGTTCTAAGAACACCATGTTCGTCAAAATCATGTTTTCACGCTATGAGCTTGAGAATCAGGACTTGTGTCTTGCAACCTTGTTGTGCATTTAAACATTGATTTTGATGTTTTGAAACAAGAGGTTTCGAGCCACAGGCTCCGAAATGAGGTTCTAAGAGCTAGATGTGCATCAAAATCACATTTTGACACTACAAGCTCCTGAATAGATACTGCGTCTTGAAAGCTTGTTGTGTCTCCAAACACCAATTTTGATGCTTCGAAACTAAAGATTTTGAGGCATAAGGTTCAAAATAAGGTTCTAAGAGCACAATGTGCGTCAAAATCAAATTTTGATGCTACCCGCTCCAGAATCAGGACTTGCATCTTGCAACCTTCTTGTGCCTCAAAACACTGATTTTGATGCTCCAAAACCGGGGCTTTTGAGGCACAAGCTTCGAAATGAGGTTCTAAGAGCATGATGTTGATGTGCGCCAAAATTAGATTTTGACTCTATTTACTCTAGAATCGGGACTTGCATCTTGAAACCTTGTTGATGTGCGTCAAAATCAAATTTTGACGCTACCGGCTCCAGAATAGGGACTTGCATCTTGGAAGCTTATTGTACCTCCAAACACCAATTTTGACGCTACAAGCTCCGGAATTGGGACTTTTTTGGTGAAACCTTGTTGTGCCTCCAAACACTGATTTTGATGTTCCAAAATCAAAGCTTTTAAGGCACAAGCTCTAGAATGAGGTTCTAAGTGCACGATGTACTTCAAAGTTGCGTTTTGACTCTACCAACTCTGGAATTGGGACTTGTGTCTTGAAACTTTGTGGTGCCTTTAAACATTTATTTTGATGTTTTGAAACTGGAGCTTTTGAGCCACACACTTTGAAACGAGGTTCTAAGAGCACAATGTGTTCAAAATAATGTTTTGACACTACAAGCTCCAGAATAGGGACTTGCATCTTGAAAGCTTGTGTGCCTCCAAACACCAATTTTGAAGATTCGAAACCCAAGATTTTGAGGCATAAGATCCAAAACAAGGTTCTAAAAGCATGATGTGCGTGAAAATCAAATTTTGATGCTATCGGCTCCAGAATCAGGACTTGCATCTTGAAACATTGTTGTGCTTCAAAAAATCAATTTTGATGCTCCAAAACTGGGTTCTAAGTGCACAATGTGCATCAAAATTGAATTTTTATAAAACTGGCTCTAGAATCTGGGCTTGCATCTTGAAACCTTGTAGTGCCTCAAAACATTGATTTTGATTCTTTGAAACCCGGGCTTTCGAGGCACAAGCTTTGACATGAGGTTCCAAGAGCACGATGTGCGCCAAAATCAGATTTTGATGATATTGACTCTAGAACCAGGACTTGCATCTTGAAACCTTGTTGTGCCTCCAAACATTGATTTTGATGCTCCAAAACCGGGTCTTTCTAGGCACAAGCTCCGCAATGAGCTTCTAAGAGAATGATGTGCGTCAAAATGGAATTTTGACGCTACAGGCTCCGGAATAGGGACTTGCTTCTTGAAACCTTGTTGTGCCTCCAAACACTGATTTTGATGTTCCAAAATTAGGGCTTTCAAGGCACAAGCTCCGAAATGAGGTTCTAGGAGCATGATGTACATAAAAATTGCATTTTGACGCTACTGAATCTGGAATTGGGACTTGTGTCTTGAAACCTTATTGTGCCTCCAAACACTAATTTTTATGCTCCAAAAATGAGGCTTTTGAGGCACAACCTCTGAAATGGGGTTCTAAGAACACCATGTTTGTCAAAATCATGTTTTGACTCTACTGAATCTGGAATTGGGACTTGTGTCTTGAAACCTTATTGTGCCTCCAAACACTAATTTTTATGCTCCAAAAATGAGGCTTTTGAGGCACAACCTTTGAAATGGGGTTCTAAGAACACCATGTTTGTCAAAATCATATTTTGACGCTATTAGCTTGAGAATCGGGACTTGTATCTTGAAATCTTGTTGTGCCTTTAAACATTGATTTTGATGTTTTGAAACTGGAGCTTTCGAGCCACACACTCCAAAACGAGGTTCTAAGAGCACGATGTGCATCTTGGAAGCTTATTGTGCCTCCAAACACCAATTTTGACGCTACAGGCTCTGGAATTGGGACTTTCTTTTTGAAACCTTGTTGTGCCTCCAAACACTGATTTTGATGTTCCAAAATCAAAGCTTTCAAGGCAAAAGCTCTAGAATGAGGTTCTAAGAGCATGATGTATATCAAAGTTGCGTTTTGATGCTACCAACTCTGGAATTGGGACTTGTGTCTTGAAACCTTGTGGTGCCTCCAAAAACTAAATTTTATTTTCTAAAAATGAGGCTTTTGAAGAACAACCTCTGAAATGAGGTTCTAAGAACACCATGTTTGTCAAAATCATGTTTTGATGCTATCAGCTTGAGAATCCAGACTTGTGTCTTGAAACCTTGTTTTGCCTTTAAACATTGATTTTGATGTTTTGAAACTATAGCTTTCAAGCCACATGCTGTGAAACGAGGTTCTAAGAGCATGATGTGCATCAAAATCATGTTTTGATACTACAGGCTCCAGAATAGGGACTTGCGTCTTGAAACCTTGTTGTGCCACCAAACATCGATTTTGATTCTCCAAAACTGGGGCTTTTGAGGCACAATTTCAAAACAGGGTTCTAACAACACAATGTACACCAAAATTGAATTTTGTTGCTACTAGCTCTAGAATAGGGGCTTGCATCTTGAAACCTTGTTGTGCGTCAAAACACTGATTTTGATGCTAAAAATCGAGGCTTTCGAGGCACAAGCTCCGAAATGAGCTTCTAAGAGAATGATGTGCATCAAAATGGAATTTTGACCCTACAGGCTTTGGAATAGGGACTTGCTTCTTAAAAATTTGTTGTGCTTCCAAACACTAATTTTGATGTTCCAAAATCAGGGCTTTCAAGGCACAAGCACTGAAATGAGGTTCTAAGAGTATGATGTACATCAAAATTGCGTTTTGATGCTACCGACTCTGGAATTGGAACTTGTGTCTTGAAACCTTGTTGTTCCTCCAAACACTAATTTTTATGCTCCAAAAATGAAGATTTTGAGGCACAACCTCCGAAATGAGCTCCTAAGAACACCATGTTTGTCAAAATCGTGTTTGGACGCTATTAGCTTGAGAATTGGAACTTGTGTCTTGAAACCTTGTTGTGACTTTAAACATTGATTCTGACGTTTTGAAACTGGAGCTTTGTTGCCACACACTCTGAAACAAGGTTCTAAGAGCACGATGTGCATCAAAACCACGTTTTGACACTACAGGCTCCAGAATAGGGACTTGCGTCTCGAAAGCTTGTTCTGCCTCTAAACACCAATTATGATGCTTTGAAACCAACGATTCTGAGGAATAAGCTCCAAAATAAGGTTCTGAGAGTACGATGTGTGTCAAAATCAAATTTTGATGCTACCGGCTCCAGAATCAGGACTTGCATATTGAAACCTTGTTGTGCCTCCAAACATCGATTTTGATGCTCCAAAACTGGGGTTTTGATGCACAATTTCTTATAAAGGGTTCTAAGAGCACAATGTGCAACAAAATTGAATTTTGATACTACTAGCTCTAGAATCAGGTCTTGCATCTTGAAACCTTGTGCCTCAAAACACTGATTTTGATGCTCTGAAACTGGGGCTTTCGAGTCTCAAGCTTTGAAATGAGGTTCTAAGAGCATGATGTGTGCCAAAATCAGATTTTGATGCTATTGACTCTAGAATTATGACTTGCATCTTCAAATCTTGTTGTGCCTCGAAACATTGATTTTTATGCTCCAAAATTGGGTCTTTCGAGACACAAGCTCCGAAATGAGCTTCTAAGAGAATGATGTGCGTCAAAATGGAATTTTGACGCAACAGGCTCTGGAATAGGGATTTGCTTCTTTAAACCTTGTTGTGCCTCCAAACACTCATTTTGATGTTCCAAAATCCCCACAAGCTCCAAAATGAGGTTCTAAGAGCACGATGTACATAAAAATTGCGTTTTTACGCTTCTGATTCTGGAATTGGGACTTGTGTCTTGAAACCTTGTTTTGCATCCAAACACTAATTTTTATGCTCCAAAAATGAGGCTTTTGAGGCACAACCTCCGAAATGAGGTTCTAAGAACACCATGTTTTTCAAAATCATGTTTTGATTCTATCAGCTTGAGAATCGGGACTTGTGTCTTGAAACCTTGTTGTGCCTTTAAACATTGATTTTGATATTTTGAAACTGGAGCTTTCGAGACAGACACTCCAAAATGAGGTTCTATGAGCACAATGTGCATCAAAATCATGTTTTGAAATTGCAGGCTCCGGAATAGGGACTTGCTTCTTGAAACTTTGTTGTGCTTCGAAACACTGATTTTGATGTTCCAATATGAGGGCTTTCAAGGCAAAAGCTCCAAAATGAGGTTCTCAAAGTACCAACTCTGGAATTGGTACTTGTGTCTTGAAACCTTGTTTTGCCTCCAAACACTAATTTTTATGCTCCAAAAACAAGGCTTTTGAGGCACAACCTTCGAAATTAGGTTCTAAGAACACCATGTTTGTCAAAATCGAGTTTTGACGCTATCAGCTTGAGAATCAGGACTTGTATCTTGAAACCTCGTTGTGCCTTTAAACATTGATTTTGATGTTTTGAAACTTGAGCTTTCAAGCCACACGCTCCGAAACGAGGTTCTAAGAGCATGATGTGCATCAAAATCACGTTTTGACACTACAAGCTCCAGAATAGGGACTTGCATCTTGAAACCTTTTTGTGTCCTAGAATAATGACTTGCATCTTGAAACCTTGTTGTGCATCCAAACAACAATTTTGTTGCTCCAAAACTGGGGCTTTTGAGGCACAATTTCTAAAACAGGGTTCTAAGACCATAATGTGCATCAAAATTTAATTTTGATGCTAATAGCTCAAGAATCGGGGAATGAATCTTGAAACCTTGTTGTGCCTCAAAAAAAAAAATTTGATGCTCCGAAACTGGGCCTTTCGAGGCACAAGCTTCAAAATAAGGTTCTAAAAGCACGATGTGCACGAAAATCATATTTTGGTGCTATTGACTCTAGAATATAGACTTGCATCTTGAAACCTTATTGTGCCTCCAAACATTGATTTTGATGCTCGAAAATTGGGTCTTTCTAGACACAAGCACCGAAATGAGCTTCTAAGAGAATGATGTGCATCAGAATAGAATTTTGATGCTACAGGTTCCAGAATAGGGACTTGCTTCTTGGAATGTTTTCGTGCCTCCAAACACTGACTTAGATGTTCCAAAATAAGGGCTTTCAAGGCACAAGGTCTGAAATGAGGCTTTTGAAGCACAACTTCCGAAATGAGGTTCTAAGAACACGCTCCGAAACGAGGTTCTAAGAGCACGATGTGCATCAAAATCACGTTCTAAGAGCATGATGTGCGTTAAAATTAAATTTTTAGGCATAAGCTCCAAAACAAGGTTCTAAGAGCACGATGTGCATCAAAATCAAATTTTGACACTACGGGCTCTAGAATTAGGACTTGCATTTTGAAACCTTGTTATGCCTCCAAACACCAATTTTGATGCTCCAAAACTGGGGCTTTTGAGGCACAATTTCTAAAACAGGGTTCTAAGAGCACAATGTGCTTCAAACCTGAATTTTGATGCTACTGGCTCTAGAATCGGGGCTTGCATCGTTAAACCTTGTTCTGCCTCAAAACACTAATTTTGATGCTTCAAAATGAGGTTCTAAGAGCATGATGTGCACCAAAATCAGATTTTGACGCTATTGACTCTAGAATTGGGACTTACATCTTGAAACTTTGTTGTGCCTCCGAACATTGATTTTGATGCTCGAAAACTCGGTCTTTCCAGGCACAAGCTCCGAAATGAGATTCTAAGAGAATGATGTGCGTCAAAATAGAATTTTTACGCTACAGGCTCCAGAATAGGGACTTGATTTTTGAAACCTTGTTGTGCCTCCAAACATTGATTTTGATGTTCCAAAATCAGGGCTTTCAAGGCACAAGCTCTGAAATGAGGTTCTAAGAGCATGATGTACATAAAAATTGCGTTTTGATGCTACCGACTCTGGAATTGGGACTTGTGTCTTGAACCTTGTTGTGCCTCCAAACACTATTTTTTATGCTCAAAAAAATGAGGTTCTAAGAACACCATATTTGTCAAAATCGTGTTTTGATGCTATTAGCTTGAGAATAAGGACTTGTGTCTTGAAACCTTGTTGTCCCTTTAAACATTGATTTTGATGTTTTGAAATTGGGGCTTTCGAGGCACAAGCTCCGCAACGAGCTTCTAAGAGCATGATGTGCATCAATATCATGTTTTGACACTACAGGCTCCGGAATAGGGCTTTCAAGGCACAAGCTCTGAAATGAGGTTCTAAGAGCACGATGTACATCAAAATTGCGTTTTGACACTACCGACTCTGCAAATGGGACTTGTGTCTTTAAACATTGATGTGCTTCCAAACACTATTTTTTTATACTCCAAAAATGAGGCTTTTGAGGCACAACCTCTGAAATGAGGTTATAAGAACACCATGTTTGTCAAAATCGTGTTCTAATGCTATCAGCTTGAGAATCAGGACTTGTGTCTTGAAACCTTGTTGTGCCTTTAGACATTGATTTTGATATTTCAAAACTGGAGCTTTCGAGGCACAAGCTCCGCAAACGAGGCTCTAAGAGCACCATGTGCGTCAAAATTACATTTTGATGCTACCAGCTTCGAAATTGCGACTTGCGTCTTGCAACCTTGTGCCTCCAAATACCAATTTTGATGGTCCCAAACCGTGGCTTTCTAGGGACAAGCTCCTAAATAACGTTCTATGAGCACAATGTGCTTCAAAATAGCAATCTGACAATACTGGCTCTGGAATCGTGACTTGCATCTTGAAACCTTCTTGTGCCTCCAAACACCAATTTTGATATTCTGAAATAGGGGCGTTCGAGGTGCAAGCTTCGAAACAAGGTTCTAAGAGAATGATGTGCATCAAAATTGAATTTTGATGCTACCAGCACGAGAATCAGGACTTGCATCTTGAAACCTTGTTGTCCCTCCAAACAATATTTTTGATGTTCCAAAATCGGAGGCACAACAAGCTTTCAAGACGCAAGTCCCTATTCCAGAGCCTGTAGTGTCAAAACGTGATTTTGATGCACATCGTGCTCTTAGCTCCAGTTTCAAAACTTCAAAATCAATGTTTAAAGGCACAACAAGGTTTCAAGACACAAGTCCCGATTCTCAAGCTGATAGCGTAAAAAAATGATTTTGACAAACATAGTGTTCTTAGAACCTCATTTAAGAGGTTGTGCCTCAAAATCCTCAGTTTTGGAGCATAAAAATTAGTGTTTGGAGGCAAAATAAGGTTTCAAGACACAAGTCTCAATTCCAGAGTTGGTAGCGTCAAAATACAATTTTGATGTACATCGCGCACTCTTAGAACCTCATTTCGGAGCTTGTGCCTTGAAAACCCTGATTTAAAGAAGCAAGTCCCTATTTCAGAGCCTGTAGCATCAAAATGGTCATTCTCTTTGAAGCTCATTTCACAGCTTGCTCCTTGAAAGACCCAATTTTTGAGCGTCAAAATCAATGTTTGGAGGCACAACAAGGTTTCAAGATGCAAGTCCCGATTCTAAAGTCAATAGCATCAAAATCTGATTTTGGCGCAAATCGTGATCTTAGAACCTCATTTCAAAGCTTGTGCCTTGAAAGCCCCGGTTTTGCAGCATCAAAATCAATGTTTTGAGGCCCAACAAAGTTTCAAGATGCAAGACCCGATTCTAGAGGCAGTAGCATCAAAATTAAATTTTGATGCACATTGTTCTTTTAGAACCGTGTTTTAGAAATTGTGCCTCAAAAGCCTTAGTTTTGGAGCATCAAAATCGATGTTTGGAGGCACAACAAGGTTTCAAGATGCAAGTCCTGATTTTGGAGCCGGTAGCGTCAAAGTTTGATTTTGACGAACATCGTGCTCTTAGAACATTGTTTTGGAGCGTATGCCTGAAAATCTTTGGTTTCGAAGCATCAAAATTGGTTGTTTCAGGCACAACAAGCTTTCAAGACGCAAGTCCCTATTCTGGAGCGTGTAGTGTCAAAAAGTGATTTTGATGCAAATCGTGCTCTTAGAACCTCGTTTTGGAGGGTGTGGCTCAAAATTTCTAGCTTCAAAACATCAAAATCAATGTTTAAAGGCACAACAAGGTTTCACGACACAAGTCCCGATTCTCAAGCTGATAGCGTCAAAACACTATTTTGATAAACATGGTATTCTTAGAACCCCATTTCGGAGGTTGTGCCTCAAAAGCCTCATTTTTTTAGCATAAAAAATTGTGTTTTGAGGCAAAACAAGGTTTCAAGACACAAGTCCCAATTCCAGAGTCGGTAGTGTCAAAACGCAATTTTGATGTACATTGTGCTCTTAGAACCTCATTTCGGAGCTTGTGCCTTGAAAGCCCTAATTTTGGAACATCAAAAATATTGTTTGGAGGCACAACAAGGTTTCAAGATGCAAGTCTTGATTCTCGTGCTAGTAGCATCAAAATTCATTTTTGATGCACATCGTTCTCTTAGAACCTTGTTTCGAAGCTTGCACCTCGAACGCCTCGGTTTCAGAATATCAAAATTGGTGTTTGGAGGCACAAGAAGGTTTCAAGATGCAAGTCGCAATTCCAAAGCCGGTAGTGTCAAAATGCTATATTGAAGCACATCGTTCTCTTAGAACCTAATTTAGGAGCTTGTCCCTAGAAAGCCACTGTTTGGGACCATCAAAATTGGTATTTGGAGGCACAAGGTTGCAAGATGCAAGTCACGATTTCGGAGCTGGTAGCATCAAAACGTGATTTTGACGCACATGGTGGTCTTAGAGCCTCGTTTGCGGAGCTTGTGCCTTGAAAGCTCCAGTTTCAAAACATCAAAATCAATGTCTAAAGGCAAAACAAGGTTTCAAGACACAAGTCCTGATTCTCAAGCTAATACCGTCAAAACACGATTTTGACAAACATGGTGTTCTTATAACCTCATTTCAGAGGTTGTGCCTCAAAAGCCTCATTTTTGGAGTATAAAAAAATAGTGTTTGGAAGCACAACAAGGTTTAAAGACACAAGTCCAATTTGTAGAGTCGGTAGCATCAAAACACAATTTTGATGTACATCGTGCTCTTAGAACCTCATTTCAGAGCTTGTGCCTTGAAATCCCTATTCTGGATATTGATACACATCGTGCTCTTAGAACCTCATTGCGGAGCTTGTGCCTCGAAAGCCCCAATTTTAAAACATCAAAATCAATGTTTAAAGGCACAACAAGGTTTCAAGACACAAGTCCTGATTCTCAAGCTGATAGCATCAAAACACGATTTTGACAAACATGGTGTTCTTAGAACCTCATTTTTGGAACATAAAAAATAGTGTTTGGAGGCACAACAAGGTTTCAAGACACAAGTCCCAATTCCAGAGTCGGTAGCATCAAAACACAATTTTAATGTACATCGTGCTCTTAGAACCTCATTTCGAAGCTTGTGCCTTGAAAGCCCTAATTTTGGAACATCAAAATTAATGTTTGGAGGCACAACAAGGTTTCAAGAAGCAAGTCCCTATTCCGGAGCCTATAGCGTAAAATTTCTATTTTGGCACACATCATTCACTTAGAATCTCATCTCGGAGCTTGTGGCTGGAAAGACCTAGTTTTCAAGCATCAAAATCAATGTTCTGAGGCACAACAAAGTTTCAAGATGTAAGTCCCGATTCTAGAGTCAATAGCGTCAAAATCTGATTTTGGCGCACATCGTGCTCTTAGAACCTCATTTCGAAGCATCAAAATCAGTGTTTTGAGGCAAAACAAGGTTTCACGATGCAAGCCCCGATTCTAGAGCCAGTAGCATCAAAATTCAAGTTTGATGCACATTGTGCTCTTAGAACCCTATTTTAGAAATTGTGCCTCAAAAGCCCCAATTTTGGAGCATCAAAATTGATGTTTGGAGGCATAACAAGGTTTCAATATGCAAGTCCTAATTCTAGAGCCCGTAGTGTCAAAATTTGATTTTGATGCACATCGTGCTCTTAGAACCTTGTTTGGGAGCTGATGCCTCAAAATTTGATTTTGACGCACATTGTGCTCTTAGAACGTGATTTTGATGCACATCGTGCTCTTAGAACCTCGTTTCGGAGCATGTTCTTAGAACCTCATTTCAGAAGTTGTGCCTCAAAAGCCTCATTTTTGGATCATAAAAATTAGTGTTTGGAGGCACAACAATGTTTCAAGACACAAGTTCCAACTCTAGAGTCGGTAGTGTCAAAAAGCAATTTTGATGTACATCGTGCTCTTAGAACCTCATTTCGGAGCTTGTGCCTTAAAAGCCCTTATTTTGGAACATCTAAGTCAGTGTTTGGAGGCACGAAAACGTTCCAAGAAGCAAGTCCCTATTCCGGAGCCTGGAGTGTCAAAATTCTATATTGATGCACATCATTCTCTTAGAAGCTCATTTCGGTGCTTGTGTCTAGAAAGACCCAGTTTTCGAGCATCAAAATCAATGTTTGGAGGCACAATAAGGTTTCAAGATGCAAGTCTAGATTCTAGAGTCAATAGCACCAAAATATGATTTTCGCGCACATTGTGCTTTTAGAACCTCATTTCAAAGCTTGTGCCTCAAAAGGCCTAGTTTTGGAGCATCAAAGTCAGTGTTTTATGGCACAACAAAGTTTCAAGATGCATGCCCCGATTCTCGAGCTATTAGCATCAAAATTAAATTTTGATGCACATTATTGTCTTAGAACCCTGTTTTAGAAATTGTGCCTCAAAAGCCCCAGTTTTGGAGCAACAAAATCGATGTTTGGAGGCACAACAAGGTTTCAAGATGCAAGTCGTTATTCTGGGGCACAAAAAGCTTTCAAGACGCAAGTCCCTATTCTGGAGCCTGTAGAGTCAAAACGTGATTTTGATGCACATCATGCTCTTAGAACCTCGTTTAGGAGTGTGTGGCTTGAAAGCTCAAGTTTCAAAACATCAAAATCAATGTTTAAAGGCACAACAAGGTTTCAAGATACAAGTCCCGATTCTCAAGCTGATAGTGTCAAAACATGATTTTGACAAACATGGTGTTCTTAGAACCTCATTTTGGAGGTTGTGCCTCAAAAGCCTTGTTTCTGGAGCATAAAAATTAGTGTTTGGAGACACAACAAGGTTTCAAGACACAAGTACCAATTCCAGAGTTGGTAGCGTCAAAATGCAATTTTGATGTACATCGTGCTCTTAGAACCTCATTACAAAGCTTGTGCCTTGAAAGCCCCAATTTTGGAACATCAAAGTCAGTTTTTCAAGGCACAACAACGTTTCAAGAAGAAAGTCCCTACTCCAAAGCTTGTAGCGTCAAAATTCCATTTTGAAGCACATCATTCTCTTAGAAGCTCGTGCCTCGAAACACCCAGTTTTGGAGCCTGAAAATCAATGTTTCGAGGCACAACAATATTTCAAGATGCAAGTCCCAATTCTAGAGTCAATAGCATCAAAATCTGATTTTGGTGCACATCGTGCTCTTAAAACCTCATTTTGAAGCTTCTGCCTCGAAAGCCCTAGTTTCGGGGTATCAAAATTACTATTTTGAGGCACAATAAGGTTTCGAGATGCAAGCCCCGATTCTAGAGCCAGTAGCATCAAAATTCAATTTTGATGCAAATTATGCTCTTAGAACTCTGTTTTAGAAATTGTGCCTCAAAATCCCTAGTTTTGGAGCACCAAAATCGATGTTTGGAGGCACAACAAGGTTTCATGATGCAAGTCCTGATTCTAGAGCCGGCAGCGTCAAAATTTGATTTTGATGCACATCGTGCTCTTAGTTCCTTGTTTTGGAGCTTATGCTTCAAAATCTTCGATTTTGAAGCATCAAAATTGGTGTTTGGAAGCAGAACAAACTTTCAAGACACAAGTCCCTATTTCGGACTTGGTAGCGTCAAAATGCAATTTTGATGTACATCATGCTCTTAGAACCTCATTTCGGAGCTTGTGCCTTGAAAGCCATGATTTTGGAACATCAAAATCAGTGTTTGGAGGTACAACAAGGTTTCAAGAAGCAAGTACCTACTCCAGAGCCTGTAGCGTCAAAATTCCATTTTGACGCACATCATTCTCTTAGAAGCTCATTTCGGAGCTTGTGCCTCGAAAGAGTCAGTTTTGGAGCCTCAAAATCAATGTTTCGAGGCACAACAATGTTTCAAGATGCAAGTCACGATTCTAGAGTCAATAGCGTCAAAATCTGATTTTGGTGCACATCGTGCTCTTAGAACTTCATTTCAAAGCTTGTGTCTCGAAAGCCCTAGTTTCAGAGCATCAAAATTAGTATTTTGAGGCACAACAAAGTTTCAAGATGCAAGCCCCGATTCTAGAGTCAGTAGCATCAAAATTCAATTTTGATGCAAATTGTGCTCTTAGAACTATGTTTTAGAAATTGTGCCTCAAAAGCCCTAGTTTTGGAGCATCAAAATCGATGTTTGGAGGCACAACAAAGTTTCATGATGCAAGTCCTGATTCTGGAGTCAGTAGCGTCAAAATTTGATTTTGACGCACATCGTGTTCTTAGAACCTTGTTTTGGAGCATATGCTTCAAAATCTTCGGTTTTGAAGCATCAAAATTGGTGTTTAGAGGTAGAACAAGCTTTCAAGATGCAAGTCCCTATTCCGGAGTTGGTAGCATCAAAACACAATTTTGATGTACATCAAGCTCTTAGAACCTCATTTCAGAGCTTGTGCCTTGAAAGCCCTAATTTTGGAACATCAAAATCATTGTTTGGAGGCACAACAAGGTTTAAAGAAGCAAGTCCCTATTCTGGAGCCTATAGCCTCAAAATTCCATTTTTACGCACATCATTCTCTTAGAAGCTCATTTCAGAGCTTGCTCCTCGAAAGACCCAGTTTTTTAGCGTCAAAATCAATGTTTGGAGGCACAACAAGGTTTCAAGATGCAAGTCTTGATTCTAGAGACATTAGCATCAAAATCTGGTTTTGGTGCACATCGTGCTTTTAGAACCTCATTTCGAAGCATGTGCTTCAAAACCCCTATTTTTGGAGCATCAAAATCAGTGTTTTGAGACACAACAAGGTTTCAAGATGCAAGCCCCGAGTCTAGAGCCAGTAGCATCAAGATGCAAGTCCCAATTCTAGAGGCGGGTAGCGTCAAAATGCAATTTTGATATACACACCAAGGTGCCCACCCTAGCGAATGTGCACGCGAGGTGCGCACCCTGGGCAAACTAGGCTCCGACTTTGTGCATGCCGCACCTTGGAGCACACATCGGAGCGCTCCTGAGTTCGCACCAGCGTTGCATGCCATGGTGGGCACCTCGGAGCACACCAAGGTGGGCCACTGAATTTGATGCTCCAAAATTGGGGCTTTCAAGACACAAGCTTCGAAATGAGGTTCTAAGAGCAAGATGTGCGCCAAAATAAGATTTTCATGCTTTTGACTCAAGAATCAGGACTTGCATCTGGAAACCTTTTTGTGCCTCCAAACATTGATTTTGATTTCGAGGCAAAAGCTCTGAAATGAGCTTCTAAGAGAATGATGTGTGTCAAAATCAAATTTTGACCCTACAAGCTCCGGAATAGAGACTTGCTTGTTGAAACCTTGTTGTGCTTCCAAACACTGATTTTGATGTTCCAAAACAGGGCTTTCAAGGCGCAAGCTCCGAAATGAGGTTCTAAGAGCACTATGTACATCAAAATTATGTTTTGATGTTACCGACTTTGGAATTGGGACTTGTGTCTTGAAACTTTGTTGTGCCTCCAAACACTAATTTTTATGCTCCAAAAATGATGCTTTTGAGGCACAACCTCCGAAATAAGGTTTTAATAACACTATATTTGTCAAAATTGTGTTTTGATGCTATCAGCTTGAGAATCGAGACTTGTATCTTGAAACCTTGTTGTGCCTTTAAAAATTGATTTTGAAGTTTTGAAACTGGAGCTTTCAAGCCACACGCTGCAAAACGAGGTTCTAAGAGCACGATGCGCATCAAAATCACATTTGGACACTACAGGCTCTGAAATAGGGACTTCCGTCTTGAATGCTTGTTGTGCCTCCAAAGACCAATTTTGATGCTTCGAAACCAAAGATTTTGAGGCATAAGCTCCAAAACAAGGTTCTAAGAGCATGATGTGCATCAAAATCAAACTTTGACGCTACCGGCTCTCGAATCAGGACTTGCATCTTGAAACCTTGTTGTGCCTCCAAACATCAATTTTGATACTCCAAAACTGGGGCTTTTGAGGCACAATTTCTATAAAAGTGTTCTAAAAGCACAATGTGCATCAAAATTGAATTTTGATGCTATTGGCTCTAGAATCCGAGCTTGCATCTTGTAACCTTGTTGTGCCTCAAAACACCGATTTTGATGCTCTGAAACCAGGGCTTTCGAGGCACAAGCTTCGAAATAAGGTTTTAAGAGCACGATGTGCGCCAAAATTAAATGTTGAAACCTTGTTGTGCCTCCAAACACTGATTTTGATGTTTCAAAACAAGAGCTTTCAAGGTAAAAGATCCGAAATGAGGTTCTAAGAGCACGATGTACACCAAAATTGCATTTTGACGCTATCAACTCTGGAATTGGGACTTGTGTCTTGAAACCTTGTTGTGCCTCCAAACATTAATTTTTATGCTCCAAAAATGAGGATTTTGATGCACAACCTTGGAAATGAGCTTCTAAGAAAAAAATGTTTGTCAAAATCGTGTTTTGACGTTATCAGCTTCAGAATCGGGACTTGTGTCTTGAAACCTTGTTGTGCCTTTAAACATTGATTTTGACATTTTCAAACTGGAGCTTTCAAGCCACACGCTCCGAAATGAAGTTCTAAGAGCATGATGTGCATCAAAATCATGTTTTGAAACTACAGGCTCCGTAATAGGGACTTATGTCTTGAAAGCTTGTTCTGCCTCCAAACACCAATTTTGATGCTTCGAAACCAAAGATTTGGAGGCATAATCTCCAAAAATAGGTTCTAAGAGCACGATGTGCGTCAAAATCAAACTTGCATGTTGAAACTTTGTTGTGCCTCCAAACATTTATTTTGAAGCTCCAAAACTGGGTCTTTCGAGGCATAACCTCCAAAAATGAAGATTTTGAGGCACAACCTCCAAAATGAGGTTCTAAGAACACCATGTTTGTCAAAATCGTGTTTTGAAGCTATCAGCTTGAGAATCGTGACTTGTGTCTTGAAACCTTGTTGTGCCTTTAAACATTGATTTTGATGTTTTGAAACTGGAGCTTTCGAGACACACGCTCCGAAATGAGGTTCTAAGAGCACGATGTGAATCAAAATAACGTTTTGACATTACAGGCTCTAGAATTGGGACTTGTGTCTTGAAAGCTTGTTTTGCCTCCAAACACCAATTTTGATGCTTCGAAACCGATGATTTTGACGCATAAGCTCCAAAACAAGGTTCTAAGAGCACTACGTGTATCAAAATAAAATTTTGACGCTACCCGCTCCAGAATCAGGACTTACATCTTGAGACCTTGTTGTGCCTCCAAACATCAATTTTGATGCTCCAAAACTAGGGATTTTGAGGCACAATTTCTAAAACAGGGTTCTAAGAGCACAATGTTCATCAAAATTGAATTTTGATGCTACTGGCTCTAAAATCAGGGCTTGCATCTTGAAACCTTGTTGTGCCTCCAAACACTGATTTTGATGTTCCCAAATAAGAGCTTTCAAGGAACAAGCTCCGAAATGAGGTTCTAAGAGCACGATGTACATCAAAATTGCATTTTGATGCTACCGACTCTGGAATTGAGGCTTGTGTCTTGAAACCTTCTTGTGCCTCCAAACACTAATTTTTATGCTCCAAAAATGAGGCTTTTGAGGCACAACCTCTGAAATGAAGTTCTAAGAACACCATGTTTGTCAAAATCGTGTTTTGACACTATCAGCTTGAGAATCGGGACTTGTGTCTTGAAACCTTGTTGTGCCTTTAAACATTGATTTTGATGTTTTAAAACTGGAGCTTTCAGGCGACACGATCCGAAATGAGGTTCTAAGAGCACAATGTGCATCAAAATCACGTTTTGCCACTACGGCCTCCAGAATAGGGACTTGCATCTTGAAAGCTTGTTGTGCCTCCAAAAAACAATTTTGATGCTTCGAAACCGATTATTTTGAGGCATAAGCTCTGAAACAAGGTTTTAAGAGCACGATGTGTGTCAAAATCAAATTTTGACGCTACCGACTCAAGAATCAGGACTTGCATCTTGAAACCTTGTTGTTCCTCCAAACATCGATTTTGATGCTCCAAAACTAGGGCTTTCGAGGCAAAATATCTAAAATAGGGTTCTAAGAGCACAATATGCATCAAAATTCAATTTTGATGCTACTGGCTCTAGAATCGGGGCTTGCATCTTGAAACCTTGTTGTGCCTCAATACATTGATTTTGAAACTCAAAAAATTACGTTTTGAGGCTACCGACTCTGAATTGGAACTTTTTTCTTGAAACCTTGTTGTGCCTCCAAACACTAATTTTTATGCTCCAAAAATGAGGCTTTTGAGGCACAACCTCCGGAATGAGGTTCTAAGAACACCATGTTTGTCAAAATAGTGTTTTAACGCTATCAGCTTGAGAATCAAGACTTGTGTCGTTAAACCTTGTTGTGCCTTAAAGCATTGATTTTGATGTTTTGAAGCTGGAGCTTTGGAGCCACACGGTCCGAAACGAGGTTCTAGGAGCATGATGTGAGTCAAAATCATGTTTTGACAGGAATAGGGACTTGCATCTTGAAAGCTTGTTGTGCCTCCAAACACCAATTTTGATGCTTCGAAACCAAATATTTTGAGGCATAAGCACCAAAACAAGGTTGTAAGAGCACGATGTGCGTCAAAATCAAATTTTGATGCTACCGGCTCCTGAATCAGGACTTGCATCTTGAAACCTTGTTTAGCCTCCAAATATCAATTTTGATGCTCCAAAACTGGGGCTTTTGAAGCCCAATTTCTAAACCAGGGTACTAAGAGCACAATGTGCATAAAAATTGAATTTTGATGCGACTGGCTCTAGAATCGAGGCTTGCATCTTGAAACCTTGTTGTGTCGCACAACACTAATTCTGATGCTCCGAAACCGGGGCTTTTAAGGCACAAGCTTCGAAATGAGGTTCTAAGAGCACGATGTGCGCCAAAATCCATTTTTGAAACGTGGTTGTGCCTCCAAACATTGATTTTGACGCTCCAAATCTGGGTCTTTCCAAGCACAAGCTCTGGAATGAGCTTCTAAGAGAATGATGTGCGTAAAAATGAAATTTTGATGCTACAAGCTCTGGAATAGGGACTTGCCAAAACATTGATTTTGATGTGCAAAAATCAAGGCTTTCAAGGCACAAGCACTAATTTTTATGCTCCAAAAATGAGGCTTTTGAGGTGCAACCTCCGAAATGAGCTCCCAAGAACACCATGTTTGTCAAAATAGTATTTTGACGCTATCAGCTTGAGAATTGGGACTTGTGTCGTGAAACCTTGTTGTGCCTTTAAACATTGATTTTGATGTTTTGAAACTGGAGCTTTCGAGCCACACTCTCTCAAACGAGGTTTTAAGAGCACAATGTGCATCAAAATCATGTTTTGACACTAAATGCTCCGGAATAGGGACTTGCGTCTTGAAAGCTTGTTGTGCCTCCAAACACCAACTTTGATGCTTCAAAACCAAAGGTTCTAAGAGCACAATGTGCATCAAAATCAAATGTTGACGCTACCGGCTCCAGAATCAGGACTTCAATCTTGAAACCTTGTTGTGCCTTTAAACATTGATTTTGATGTTTTGAAAAAGGAGCTTTCGATCCACACGCTCTGAAACGAGGTTCTAAGAGCACGATGCACATCAAAATCACGTTTTGACACTAAAGGCTCCGGAATAGGGACTTGCCTCTTGAAAGCTTGTTGTGCCTTAAAACACCAATTTTGATGCTTCGAAACCGAATATTTTGAGGCATGAGCTCCAAAACAAGGTTTTAAGATTACGATGTGCATCAAAATCAAACTTTGACGCTACCCGGCTCTACAATTAGGTCTTGCATCTTTAAACCTTGTTGTGCCTCAAAACAATGATTTTGATGCTGCAAAACCAGGGCTTTCGAGGCACAAGCTTCAAAATGAGATTCTAAGAGCACGATGTGCGTCAAAATCAGATTTTGACGCTATTGACTCTAGAATCGGGACTTGCATATTGAAACCTTGTTGTGCCTCCAAACATTGATTTTGATGCTCCAAAACTGGGGCTTTTGAGGCACAATTTCTAAAATAGGGTTCTAAGAGCACAATATGCATCAACATTGAATTTTGATACTACTCGCTCTAGAATCGGGGCTTGCATCTTGAAACCTTGTTGTGTCTCAAAACACTGATTTTGATGCTCCGAAACTGGGGCTTTCGAGGCACAAGCTTCGAATTGAGGTTCTAAGAGCACGATGTGCGCCAAAATTAGATTTTGAAACTACTGACTCTAGAATCAAGACTTGCATCTTGAAACCTTGTTGTGCCTGCAAACATTGATTTTGATGCTCCAAAATTGGGTCTTTCAAGGCACAAGCTCTGAAATGAGATTCTAAGAGAATGATGTGCGTGAAAAGTGAATTTTGAAGCTACAGCCTTTGAAATAGGGACTTGCATCTTGAAACCTTGTTGTTCCTCAAAACACTGATTTTGATGCACCTAAACAGGGGCTTTCAAGGCACAAGCTTAATGAGGTTCTAAGAGCACGATGTGTGCCAAAATTAGATTTTGATGTTATTGACTCTAGAATCGGGACTTGCATCTTGAAACCTTGTTCTGCCTCCAAACATTGATTTTGCTGTTCCAAAACTGGGTCTTTCCAGGCACAAGCTCCGAAATGACCTTCTAAGAGAATGATGTCCGTCAAAATTGCATTTTGACTCTACAGGCTCCGGAATAGGGACTTGCTTCTTGACACCTTGTTGTGCCTCTCCAAACACTGATTTTGATGTTCCAAAATCAGGGCTTTCAAGGTACAAGCTCTGAAATGATGTTCTAAGAGCAGGATGTACATAAAAAATGAGGCTTTTGAGGCACAACCTCTTAAATTGGGACTTGTGTCTTGAAACCTTGTTGTGTCTCCAAACACTAATTTTTATGCTCCAAAAATGAGGCTTTTGAGGCACAACCTCTAAAACGAGGTTCTAATAACATCGTGTTTGTCAAAATTGTGTTTTGACGCTATCAACTTGAGAATCGAGATTTGTGTCGAGAAACCTTGTTGTGTCTTTAAACATTGATTTTGATGTTTTAAAACTGGAGCTTTCGAGCCACACATTTTGAAACGGGGTTCTAACAACATGATGTGCATCAAAATCATGTTTTAACACTACAGGCTCTGGAATAGGGACTTGCGTCTTCAAAGCTTGTTGTGCCTCAAAACACCAATTTTGATGCTTCGAAACCAAATATTTTTGAGGTATAAGCTCCAAAACAAGGTTCTAAGGGCACGATATGCGTCAAAATCAAATTTTCATGCTACCGGTTCTAGAATCAGGACTTGCATCTTCAAACCTTGTTGTGCCTCCAAACATCGATTTTGATGCTCCAAAACTAGGGCTTTTGAGGCACAATTTCTAAAATAGGGTTCTAAAAGCACAATGTGCATCAAAATTGAATTTCGATGCTACTGGCTCCTTAATCGGGGCTTGCATCTTGAAACCCTGTTGTGCCAAAAAGCACTGATTTTGATGCTCTGAAAATGGCGCTTTCGGGGCACAAGCTTCAAAATGAGCTTCTAAGAGCACGATGTGAGCCAAAATCACATTTTGGCGCTTTTGACTCTAGAATCGGGACTTGCATCTTGAAACCTTGTTGTGCCTCCAAACATTGATTTTTATGATCCAAAACTGGGTCTTTCGAGGCATAGGCTCCGAAATGAGCTTCTAAGATAATGATGTGCATCAAAATGGAATTTTGACACTACAAGCTCCGGAAAAGGGACTTGCTTCTTGAAACCTTGTTGTGCCACCAAACACTAATTTTGATGTTTCAAGATTGGGGCTTTCGAACACGTTGTGCCTCCAAACACCAATTTTGATGCTCTCAAACCGGGGCTTTTGAGGGACAAGCTCCGAAATAAGGTTCTAAGAGCACAGTGTGCTTCAAAATCTTATTTTGACACTACCAGCTCTAGAATCGGGACTTGTGTCTTGAAACCTTGTTGTGCCTCCAAACACTAATTTTTATGCTCCAAAAATGAGGCTTTTGAGGGAGAACCTCCAAAATAAGGTTCTAAGAACACCATGTCTGTCAAAATCATGTTTTGATGCTATCAGCTTGATAATCGAGTCTTGTGTTTTGAAACCTTGTTGTGCCTTTAAACATTGATTTTGATGTTTTGAAACTGGAGCTTTTGAGCGACACACTGCGAAATGAGATTCTAAGAGCATGATGTGCATCAAAATCATGTTTTGACACTACAGGCTCTGGAGTAGGGACTTGCATCTTGAAACCTTCTTGTGCCTCCAAACACCAATTTTGATGCTTCGAAACCAAAGATTTTGAGGCATAAGCTCAAAAAACAAGGTTCTAAGAGAACACTGTGCGTCAAAATCAAATTTTGACGCTACCGGCTCCAGAAGTAGGACTTGCATCTTTAAACCTTGTTGTGCCACCAAACATCGATTTTGATGCTCCAAAACTGGGGCTTTTGAGGCAGAATTTCTAAAATAGGGGTCTAAGAGCACAATGTGCATCAAATTTGAATTTTGATGCTATTGACTCTAAAATCGAGACTTGCATCTTGAAAACTTGTTGTGCCTCCAAACATCAATTTTGATGCTCCAAAACTAGGGCTTTTGAGGCACAATTTCTAAAATAGGGTTCTAAGAGCACAATGTGCATCAAAATTGAATTTTGATGATACTGGCTCTAGAATCAGGGCTTGCATCTTGAAACCTTGTTGTGCCTCAAAACAATGATTTTGATGCTCCAAAATTGGGGCTTTTGAGGCACAAGCTTTGAAATGAGGTTCTAAGAGCACGATGTGCGCCAAAATCAGATTTTGATGCTATTGACTCTAGAATCGGGACTTGCATCATTGAAACCTTGTTGTGCCTCAAAATCAGAGCTTTCAAGGCACAAGCTCTAAAATGAGGTTCTAAGAGCATGATGTACATTAAAATTATGTTTAGACGCTAGCGACTCTAGAATTGGGACTCGTAACTTGAAACATTGTTGTGCCTCCAAACACTAATTTTTATGCTCCAAAAAGGGAGGCTTTTGAGGCACAACCTCTAAAATGGGGTTCTAAGAACACCATGTTTGTCAAAATGGTGTTTTGACGCTATCAGCTTGAGAATCGGGATTTGTGTCTTGAAACCTTGTTGTTCTTTTAAACATTTATTTTGATGTTTTGAAACTGCAGCTTTCGAGCCACACGCTCCGAAATGAGGTTCTAAGAGCACGATGTGCATCAAAATTATTTTTTCACACTACACGCTCTGGAATAGGGACTTGCATCTTGAAAGCTTGTTGTGCCTCCAAACACCAATTTTGATGCTTCAAAACTGAAGATTTTGAGGCATAAGCTCCAAAACAAGGTTCTAAGAGCACGATGTGTGTCAAAATCAAATTTTGACGCTACGGGCTCTAGAATCAGGACTTACATCTTGAAACCTTGTTGTGCCTCCAAACATCTATTTTGATGCACCAAAACACTTTCTAAAACAGGGTTCTAAGAGCACAATGTGCATCAAACTTGAATTTTGATGCTACCGGCTCTTGCATCGGGGCTTGCATCTTGAAACCTTGTTCTACCTCAAAACACTGATTTTGATGCTTCAAAATGAGGTTCTAAGAGCATGATGTAAGCCAAAATTTGATTTTGACGATATTGACTCTAAAATCAGGACTTACATCTTGAAACCTTGTTGTGCCTCCAAACATTGATTTTGATGCTCAAAAACTGGATCTTTCTAGGCGCAAGCTCTGAAATGAGCTTCTAAGAGAATGATGTGCCTCCAAACACTATTTTTTTATACTAAAAAAATGAGGCTTTTGAGGCACAACCTCTGAAATGAGGCTCTAAGAGCACCATATTTGTCAAAATCGTGTTTTGATGCTATCAACTTGAGAATCAGGACTTGTGTCTTGAAACCTTGTTGTGGCTTTAAACATTAATTTTGATGTTTTGAAACTAGAGCTTTCAAGGCACAAGCTCCGTAAACGAGGTTCTAAGAGCATCATGTGCGTCAAAATCACGTTTTGATGCTACCAGCTCCGAAATAGCGACTTGTGTCTTGCAACCTTGTGCCTCCAAATACCAATTTTGGTGCTCAAAAACTGGGGCTTTCTAGAGACAAGCTCCTAAATAAGGTTCTAAGAGCACGATGTGCTTCAAAATCACATTTTGACACTACCCGCTATGGAATTGGGACTTGCATCTTGAAACCTTCTTGTGCCTCCAAACACCAATTTTGATATTCTGAAACCGGGGCATTCGAGGTGCAAGCTTTGAAAGAAGGTTCTAAGAGAACGATGTGATTCAAAATTGAATTTTGATGCTACCGGCATGAGAATCGGGACTTGCATCTTGAAACCTTGTTGTGCCTCCAAACAATAATTTTGATGTTCCAAAATCAGGGCTTCCAAGACACAAGCTCCGAAATGAGGTTCTAAGAGCACAATGTACATCAAAATTGTGTTTTGATGCTACCGAATCTAGATTTGGGACTTGTGTCTTGAAACCTTGTTGTGCCTCCAAACACTAATTTTTATGCTCCAAAAATGAGGCTTTTGAGGCACAACCTCCGAAATGAGGTTCTAAGAACACCATGTTTGTCAAAATTGTGTTTTCACGCTATCATTTTGAGAATCGTGACTTGTGTCAAGAAACCTTGTTGTGCCTTTAAACATTGATTTTCATGTTTTGAAACTGCAGCTTTCAAGCCACATGCTCCGAAACTAGGTTGTAAGAGCACGATGTGCATCACAATCACGTTTTCACACTATAGGCTCAAGAATGGGGACTTGCGTCTTGAAAGCTTGTTGTGCCTCCAAACTTCAATTTTGATGCTTCGAAACCAAAGATTTTGAGGCATAAGCTTCAAAATAAGGTTCTAAGACCATGATATGCATCAAAATCAAATTTCGATGCTACCGGCTCTAGAATCAACACTTGCATCTTGAAACCTTTTTGTGCCTCCAAACATCGATTTTGATGCTCCAAAACTGGGGCTTTTGAGGCACAATTTCTAAAACAGGGTTATTAGAGCACAATGTGCATCAAAATTGAATTTTGATGCTGCAAGCTCTAGAATCGGGGCTTGCATCTTGAAACCTTGTTGTGCGTCAAAACACTGATTTTGATACTCCAAAACTGGGGATTTCAAGGCACAAGCTTCGAAATGAGGTTCTAAGAGCACGATGTGCGCCAAAATCAAATTTTGACACTATTGACTCTACAATCGGGACTTGCATCTTGAAACCTTGTTGTGCCTCCAAAAAATGATTTTGATGCTCCAAAACTGGGTCTTTGGACGCTACACACTCCGGAATAGGGACTTGCTTCTTTAAACCTTGTTGTGCCTCCAAACGCTGATTTTGATGTTCCAAAATCAGGGCTTTCAAGGCACAAGCTCCGTAATGAGGTTCTAAGAGCACGATGTACATCAAAATTGCGTTTTGACGCTACCAACTCTGGATTTGGGACATGTGCCTTGAAAATTTGTTGTGCCTCCAAACACTAATTTTTATGCTCCAAAAATGAGGCTTTTGAGGCACAACCTCTAAAATCATGTTCTAAGAACACCCTGTTTGTCAAAATAGTGTTTTGATGCTATCAGCTTGAGAATCAAGACTTGTGTCTTGAAACCTGGTTGTGCCTTTAAACATTCATTTTGATGTTTTGAAACTGGAGCTTTTGAGCCACATGCTCCGAAATGAGGTTCTAAGACCATGATGTGCCTCAAAATCATGTTTTGACACTACATGCTCCGAAATAGGGACTTGTGTCTTGAAAGCTTATTTTGCCTCCAGACACCAATTTCTATTTTCAAAACCGAAGATTTTGAGGGATAAGCTCCAAAACAAGGTTCTAAGAGCATGATGTGGGTCAAAATCAGGTCAAAATCAAATTTTGACACTACCAGCTCCAGAATCAGGACTTGCATCTTGAAACCTTGTTGTGCCTCCAAACATCGATTTTGATGCTCCAAAACTGGGGCTTTTGGGGCATAATTTCTAAAACAGGGTTCTAAGTTGCTTCAATTTTGATGCAACTTGCTCTAGAATCAGGGCTTGCATCTTGAAACCTTGTTGTGCCTCAAAACATTGATTTTGACGTTCCAAAACTGCCTCTTTCGAGACCCAAGTTCTGAAATGAGCTTCTAAGACAATGATGTGCATCAAAATGGAATTTTGATGCTACAAACACTGACTTTTGACGCTCCGGAATAGGGACTTGCTTCTTGAAACCTTTTTGTGCCTCCAAACACTTATTTTTATGTTCCAAAATCAGAGCTTTCAAGGCACAAGCTCCGAAATGAGGTTCTAAGCGCACGGTGTACATCAAAATTGCATTTTGACGCTACCGACTCTGGAATTGGGACTTGTGCCTTGGAACCTTTTCTTGCCTCCAAAAACTAGTATTTTTGTCAAAATCGTGTTTTGACGCTATCAGCTTGAGAAAAGAGACTTGTGTCTTGAAACCTTGTTGTGCCTTTAACCATTTATTTTGATGTTTTGAAACTAGAGCTTTTGAGCCACACGCTCCGAAATGAGGTTCTAAGAGCACGATGTGCATCAAAATCATGTTTTCACACTACAGGCTCTGGAATAGGGATATGCGTCTTGAAAGCTTGTTGTGCCTCCAAACATCAATTTTGATGCTTCGAAACTGAAGATTTTGAGGTATAAGCTCCAAAACATGATTCTAAGAGCACGATGTGCATCAAAATTTGGCTCCAGAATCAAGACTTGCACCTTGAAACCTTGTTATGCCTCCAAACATTGATTTTGATGCTCCAAAACTGGGGCTTTCGAGGCACAATTTCTAAAACAGGGTTCTAAGAGAACAATGTAAATCAAAATTTATTTTTGATGCTATTGGCTCTAGAATTGGGGCTGGCATCTTAAAACCTTGTTGTGCCAAAAAAACACTGATTTTGATTGTCTGAAGTCGGGGATTTCGAGACACGAGCTTCAAAATGAGGTTCTAAGAGCACGATGTGCTCCAAAATCAGATTTTGACGCTATTGACTCTAGAATTGGGACTTCATCTTGAAAACCTTGTTGTGCCTCCAAACACTGATTTCGATGATTCAAAATTGGGGCTTTCAAGGCACAAGCTCCACAAACGATGCTCTAAGAGCACCATGTGCGTCAAAATCATGTTTTGACGCTGCCAGCTCCAAAATCGTGACTTGCTTCTTGCAACCTTGTGTCTGCAAACTACAATTTTGATGCTCCCAAACTGGGGCTTTCGAGGGAAAAGCTCCTACGCCTTGTTTAAAACTTGTTGTAACTCCAAACACTGATTTTGATGTTCCAAAATCATTGCTTTTAAGGCATAAGCTCTGAAATGAGGTTCTAAGAGCACGATGTACATCAAAATTGCGTTTTGACGCTACCGACTCTGGAATTGGGACTTGCATTTTGAAACCTTGTTGCGCCTTCAAACACTAATTTTTATGCTCCAAAAATGACGATTTTGAGGCACAACCTCTGAAATGAGGTTCTAAGAAGACCATGTTTGTCAAAATCATGTTTTGAAGCTATCAGCTTGAGAATCGGGACTTGTGTCTAGAAACCTTGTTGTGACTTTAAACATTGATTTTGATGTTTTGAAACTGGAGCTTTCGAGACACTACAAGCTCCGGAATAGGGACTTGCTTCTTGAAAGCTACTTCTACCTCCAAACACCAATTTTGATGCTTCGAAACTAAAGATTTTGAGGCATAAGCTCCAAAGCAAGGCTCTAAGAGCACGATGTGCGTCAAAATCTAAATTTGATGCTATGAGCTCCAGAATCGGGACTTGCATCTAGAAACCTTGTTGTGCTTCCAAACATCGATTTTGATGCTAAAAAACCGAGGCTTTTGAGATAGAATTTCTAAAAAAGGGTTCTAAGAGCACTATGCATCAAAATTGAATTTTGATGCTACTCGCTCTACAATCAGGGCTTGTATCTTGAAACCTTGTTGTGCCTCAAAACACTAATTTTGATGCTCTAAAACCGGGGCTTTTGAGGCACAAGCTTTGAATGAGGTTCTAAGAGCACGATGTGCGCCAAAATCAGATTTTGATGTTATAGACTCTAGAATCAGGACTTGCGTCTTGAAACGTTGTTATTCCTCCAAACACTGATTTTATGTTCCAAAATTAGGGCTTTCTAGGCACAAGCTCCGAAATGAGGTTCTAAGAGCACGATGTACATCAAAATGGCATTTTGACGCTACCGACTCTAGAATTGGGACTTGTGTCTTGAAACCTTGTCGTGCTTCCAAACACTAATTTTTATGCTCCAAAAAGGAGGCTTTTGAGGCACAACCTCTGAAATGAGGTTCTAAGAACACCAAGTTTGTCAAAATCGTGTTTTGACGCTATCAGCTTGAGAATCGGGACTTGCATCTTGAAAGTTTGTTATGCCTTCCAACACAAATTTTGATGCTTCGAAACCAATGATTTTGATGCATAAGCTACAAACCAAGGTTCTAAGAGCACGATGTGCGTCAAAATCAAATTGTGACGCTATCGGCTCCAGAATCAGGACTCGCATCTTGAAACCTTGTTGTACCTCCAAACCTCGATTTTGATGCTCCAAAACAAGGGCTTTTGAGGCACAATTTCTAAAAAAGGGTTCTAAGAGCACAATATGCATCAACATTGAATTTTGATACTACTCGCTCTAGAATCGGGGCTTGCATCTTGAAACCTTGTTGTGTCTCAAAACACTGATTTTGATGCTCCGAAACTGGGGCTTTCGGGGCACAAGCTTCAAAATGAGCTTCTAAGAGCACGATGTGAGCCAAAATCACATTTTGGCGCTTTTGACTCTAGAATCGGGACTTGCATCTTGAAACCTTGTTGTGCCTCCAAACATTGATTTTTATGATCCAAAACTGGGTCTTTCGAGGCACAGGCTCTGAAATGAGCTTCTAAGATAATGATGTGCATCAAAATGGAATTTTGACACTACAAGCTCCGGAAAAGGGACTTGCTTCTTGAAACCTTGTTGTGCCACCAAACACTAATTTTAATGTTTCAAGATTGGGGCTTTCGAACACCTTGTGCCTCCAAACACCAATTTTGATGCTCTCAAACCGGGGCTTTTGAGGGACAAGCTCCGAAATAAGGTTCTAAGAGCACAGTGTGCTTCAAAATCTTATTTTGACACTACCAGCTCTAGAATCGGGACTTGCATCTTGAAACCTTGTTGTGCCTCCAAACACCAATTTTGAAGTTTCGAAACTGGGGCGTTTGAGGTGCAAGCTTCGAAACAAGGTTCTAAGAGAACGATGTGCATCAAAATTGAATTTTGATGCTAGCAGTATGGGAATCGGGACTTGCATCTTGAAATCTTGTTGTGCCTCGAAACATTGATTTTCATGTTCCATAATCAGGGCTTTCAAGGCACAAGCACCGAAATGAGGTTCTAAGAGCACATTGAAACCATCTAAGGCATGCATCTTGAAACCTTGTTGTGCCTCAAAACACTAATTTTGATGCTCTGAAACCGGTGCTTTCGAGGCACAAGCTTCGAAATGAGGTTCTAAAAGCACGACGTGCGCGAAAATCAGATTTTGGTGCTATTGATTCTAGAATCTGGACTTGCATCTTGAAACCTTGTTGTGCCTCCAAACATCAATTTTGATGCTCAAAATATGGGTCTTTCTAGGGACAAGCTCCGAAATGAGCTTCTAAGAGAATAATGTGTGTCAAAATGGAATTTTTGACGCTACAGGCTCCGGAATAGGGACTTGCTTCTTGAAACCTTGTTGTGCCTCAAAACATTAATTTTGATGTATTAGGGCTTTCAAGGCACAAGCTTCGAAATGAGGTTCTAAGAGCACGATGTACATCAAAATTGTGTTTTGACACTACCAACTCTAGAATTGGGACTTTTGTCTTGAAAAAATTTCGGTTTTGAAGCATCAAAATTGGTGTTTAGAGGCAGAACAAGGTTCCAAGATGCAAGTCCCTTTTCCAGAGCCTATAGTGTCAAAATGTGATTTGGATGCACATTGTGCTCTTAAAACCTCATTTCGGAGCGTGTGGGTCGAAAGCTCCAGTTTCGAAACATCAAAATCAATGTTTAAAGGCACAACAAGGTTTCAAGACACAAGTCCCGATTCTCAAGCTGATAGCGTCAAACCATGATTTTGACAAACATGGTGTTCTTAGAACCTCATTTCAAAGGTTGTGCTTCAAAAGCCTCATTTTTGGAGCACAAAAATTACTGTTTGGAGACACAAGTCCCAATTCCAGAGTCGGTAGCATCAAAATGCAATTTTGATGTACATCGTACACTTAGAACCTCATTTCGATGCTTGTGCCTTGAAAGCCCTGATTTCGGAACATCAAAATCAATGTTTGGAAGCACAACAAAGTATCAAAAAGCAAGTCCCTATTCTGGAGCCTCTAGGGCCAAAATTCCATTTTGACGCACATCATTCTCTTAGAAGCTCATTTCCGAGTTTGTGCCTCAAAAGACCCTCTTTTGGAGCTTTAAAATCCATGTTTGGATGCACAACAAGGTTTCAAGATGCAAGTCCCGATTCCAGAGCCAGTACTGTCAAAATAAGATTTTGAAGCACACTGTGCTCTTAGAACCTTATTCTGGAGCTTTTCCCTTGATAGCCTCAGTTTGAGAGCATCAAAATTGGTGTTTGGAGGCACAAGGTGTTCGAAAGCCTCAATTTTGAAACATCGAAATCAGTGTTTGGATGCACAACAAGGTTTCAAGAAGCAAGTCCCTTTTCCAGAGCCTGTAGTGTCAAAATTCCATTTTGACGCACATCATTAGATTAGAAGCTCATTTCGGAGCCTGTGCCTCGAAAGACCCAATTTTGGATCATCAAAATTGATGTTTGGAGGCACAACAAGGTTTCAAGATGCAAGTCTTGATTCTGGAGCCAGTAGCGTCAAAATTTAATTTTGAAGCACATCGTGCTCTTAGAACCTTATTTTGGAGCTTATTCTTTAGAATATTTGGTTTCAAAGCATCAAAATTGGTGTTTGGAGGCAGAACAACCTTTCAAGACGCAAGTCCCTATTCTAGAGCCTGTAGTGTCAAAACATGATTTTGATGCACATCGTGCTCTTATAACCTCGTTTCAGAGTGTGTGGCTTGAAAGCTCCAGTTTCAAAACTTCAAAATCAATGTTTAAAGTCACAACAAGGTTTCAAAACAAAAGTCCCAATTCTCGAGCTGATAGTGTCCAAACACGGTTTTGACAAATATGGTGTTCTTAGAACCTCATTTCAGAGGTTGTGCCTCAAAATCTTTGTTTTTTGAGAATAAAAATTAGTGTTTGGAGGCACAACAAGGTTTCAAGACACAAGTCCCAATTCCAGAGTCAGTAGCATCAAAATGCAATTTTGATGTACATCGTACTCTTAGAACCTCATTTCGGTGCTTGTGCCTTGAAAGCCCTGATTTTGGAACATCAAAATCAGTGTTTGGAAGCACAACAAGGTTTCAAGAAGCAAGTCCCTATTCCGAAGCTTGTAGGGTCAAAATTCCATTTTGAAGCACATCATTCTCTTAGAAGCTCATTTCGGAGCTTGTGCCTCGAAAGACCCAATTTTGGAGCATTAAAATCAATGTTTAGAGGCACAACAAGGTTTCAAGATGCAAGTCCTGATTCTAGAGTCAATAGCGTCAAAATCTGATTTTGGCGAACATCATGCTCTTAGAACCTCATTTTGAAGCCTGTGCCTCGAAAGCCTCAATTTTCGAGCATCAAAATCAGTGTTTTGATGTAAAACAAGGTTTCAAGATGCAAGCCCCTATTCTAGAGCTAGTAGCATCAAAATTCAATTTTGATGCACATTGTGCTCTTAGAACCCTATTTTAGAAATTGTTCCTCAAAAGCCCAAGTTTTGGAGAATCAAAATCGATGTTTGGTGGCACAACAAGGCTTCAAGACGCAAGTCCCTATTCTGGAGCCTGTAGTGTCAAAACATGATTTTGATGCACATCATGCTGTTAGAACCTCATTTCGTAACGTGTGGCTCGAAAGCTCCAGATTCAAAATATCAAAATGAATGTTTAAGGCACAACAAGGTTTCAAGACACAAGTCCGGATTCTCAAGCTGATACCGTCAAAACACGATTTTAACAAACATGGTTCTCTTAGAAGCTCATTTCGGCCTCGAAAGACCCAGGTTTGGAGCAACAAAATCAATGTTTCGAGACACAACAAGGTTTAGAAATTGTGCCTCAAAAGCCCCAGTTTTGGAGCATCTAAATTGATGTTTGGAGGCATAACAAGGTTTAGATATGCAAGTCCTGATCCTGGAGCTGTTAGCGTCAAAATTTGATTTTCACACACATTGTGGTCTTAGAACCTTTTCTTCAAGCTTATGCCTCAAAATCTTCGGTTTCGAAGCATCAAAATTGGTGTTTGGAGGCACAACAAGCTTTCAAGATGCAAGTCACTATTCCTGAGCCTATAGTGTGAAAACGTGATTTTGATGCACATCGTGCTCTTAGAACCTCATTTCGGAGCATGTGGCTCGAAAGCTCCAGTTTCAAAACATCAAAATCAATGTTTAAAGGCACAACCAGGTTTCAAGACACAAGTCCCGATTCTAAAATTGATAGTGTCAAAACATAATTTTTACAAACATTGTGTTCTTAGAACCTCATTTTGGGAGGTTGTGCCTCAAAAGTCTCATTTTTGGAGCATAAAAATTATTGTTTGGAGGCACAAAAAGGTTTCAAGACACAAGTCCCAATTCTAGAGTTGGTAGCATCAAAATGCAATTTTGATGTACATCCTGCTCTTAGAACCTCATTTTGGAGCTTGTGCCTTGAATGCCCTGACTTTGGAACATCAAAATCAATGTTTTCAAGCACAACAAGGTTTCAAGAAGCAAGTCCCTATTCCGAAGCGTGTAGCGTCAAAATCTTAGAAGCTCATTTCGGAGCTTGTGCCTCGAAAGACCCAGTTTTGGAACATCCAAATCAATGTTTCGAGGCACAACAAGGTTTCAAGATGCAAGTCCTAATTTTAGAGTCAATAGCGTCAAAATCTGAATTTGGCGCACATCGTGCTCTTAGAACCTCATTTCAAAGCTTGTGCCTCGAAAGCCCTAGTTTCGAAGCATCAAAATCAGTGTTTTGAGGCACAACAAGGTTTCAAGATGCAAGCCCCGATTGTAGAGCCAGTAGCATCAAAATTCAATTTTGATGCACATTGTGCTCTTAGAACCCTATTTTAGAAATTCTATCTCAAAAGCCCCAGTGTTGGAGCAACAAAAGCGATGTTTGGAGGCACAACAAGGTTTCAAGATGCAAGTCGTGATTCTGGAGTCTGGAGCGAGAAGTGTCAAAATTTGATTTTGACGCACATCGTAGTCTTAGAACCTTATTTTGGAGCTTATGCCTCAAAATATTTGGTTTCGAAGCATCAAAATTGGTGTTTGGAGGCACAACAAGCTTTCAAGATGCAAGTCCCTATTCCGAAGCACATCATGCTTTTAGAACATCATTTCAGAGTGTGTGGCTTGAAAGCTCCAGTTTCAAAACCTCAAAATCAATGTTTAAAGGCAAAACAAGGTTTCAAGATACAAGTCTCGATTCTCAAGCTGATAGCGTCAAAACACAATTTTGACAAACATGGTGTTCTTAGAACCTCATTTCGGAGGTTGTGCTTCAAAAGCCTTGTTTTTGGAGCATAAAAATTAGTGTTTGGAGGCACAATAAGGTTTCAAGATGCAAGTCCCAATTCTAGAGTCAATAGCACCAAAACCTGATTTTGGCGCACATCGTGCTCTTAAAACCTCATTTCAAAGCTTGTGCCTCGAAAGCCCCAGTTTCAGAGCATCAAAATCAGTATTTTGAGGCACAAAAAGGTTTCAAGATGCAAGCCCTGATTCTAGAGCCAGTAGTATCAAAATTCAATTTTCATGCAAATTGTGCTCTTAGAACCTTGTTTTGGAGATTATGCTTCAAAATCTTCGGTTTTGAAGAATCAAAATTGGTGTTTGGAGGCAGAACAAGCTTTCAAGACTCCCTATTCCAGAGCCTGAAGCTTCAAAATTCCATTTTGACGCACATCATTCTCTTAGAAGCTCATTTCGGAGCCTGCTCCTCAAAAGACCCAGTTTTCGAGCGTCAAAATCAATGTTTGGAGGCACAACAAGGTTTCAAGATACAAGTCCCGATTCTAGAGTCAACAGCGTCAAAATCTAATTTTGGTGCACATCGTGCTCTTAGAACCTCATTTTGAAGCTTGTGCCTCGAAAGCTATGGTTTTGGAGCATCAAAATCATTGTGCTCTTAGAACCTTGTTTTAGAAATTGTGCCTCAAAAGCCCCAGTTTTGGAGCATTAAAATCAATTTTTGGAGGCACAACAAGGTTTCAAGACACAAGTCCCAATTCCAGAGGCGGTAGCGTCAAAACGCAATTTTGATGTACATCGTGCTCTTAAAACCTCATTTTAGAGCTTGTGCCTTGAGAGTCCTTATTTTGGAACATCATAATTAGTGTTTTGAGGCACAACAAGATTTCAAGAAGCAAATCCCTATTACGGAGCCTGTAGCATCAAAATTCCATTTTGCTTCTACCTCGAAAGACCTTGTTTTGGAGCATCAAAATCAATGTTTGGAGGCACAACAAGGTTTCAAGATGCAAGTCTCAATTTTAGAGCCAATATCTTTAAAACCTGGTTTTGGTGCACATCGTGCTCTTAGAACCTCATTTTGAAGCTTGTGCTTCGAAACCCCAATTTCGGAGCATCAAAATTAGTGTTTTGAGGCAAAAAAAGGTTTCAAGATGCAAGGCTTGATTCTAGTGCCAGTAGCATCAAAATTCAATTTTGATGCATATTGTGCTCTTAAAACCCTGTTTTAGAAATTGTGCCTCAAAATCCCTAGTTTTGGAGCATCAAAATCGATGTTTGGATGGTAAACAAGGTTTAAAGATGCAAGTCCTGATTCTAGAGCCGGTAGCATCAAAATTTGATTTTGACGCACATCATGCTCTTAGAACCTTATTTTGGAGCTTATGCGTTAAAATATTTGGTTTCGAAGCATCAAAATTGCTGTTTGGAGGAACAACAAGCTTTCAAGACGCAAATCCCTATTCCGGAGGTTGTAGTGTCAACACGTGATTTTGATTCACATCATGCTCTTAGACCCTCGTTTTGGAGCATGTGGCTCAAAAGCTCTAGTTTCAAAACATCAAAATCAATTTATAAAGGCACAACAAGGTTTCACGACACAAGTCCCGATTCTCAAGCTGATAGCGTCAAAACACTATTTTGACAAACATGGTGTTCTTAGAACCTCATTTCGGAGGTTGTGCCCTAAAAGCCTATTTTTTGGAGCATATAAATTAGTGTTTGGTTGCACAACAAGGTTTCAAGACAGAAGTCTCAATTCTTGACTGGGTAGTGTTAAAAAACAATTTTGATATAAATCGTGCTCTTAGAACCTCATTTCAGAACTTGTGCCCTGAAAGCCTTGATTTTGGCACATCAAAATCAATATTTTGAGGCACAACAAGGTTTGAAGAAGCAAGTCTATATTCCAGAGCCTATAGCGTCAAAATTCCATTTTGACGCACATCATTCTCTGAGAAGCTCAATTTGGATCTTGTGCCTCATAAGACCCAATTTTGGAGCACCAAAATCAATGTTTGGAGGCAAAAAAGGTTTCAAAATGCAAGTCCCAATTCTAGAGTTGATAGTGTCAAAACACGATTTTGACAAACATGGTGTTCTTAGAACCTCATTTCAGAGGATGTGTCTCAAAAGCCTCATTTTTGTAGTATAAAAAATAGTGTTTGGAGCCACAACAAGGTTTCAAGACGCAAGTACCAATTCCAGAGTCGGTAGCGTCAAAACGCAATTTTTTATGTACATCGTGCTCTTAGAACCTCATTTTAGAGCTTCTGCCTTGAAAGCCCTAATATTGGAACATGAAAATCAATGTTTTGAGGCATAACAAGGTTTCAAAAAAGAAGTCCCTTTTCCAGAGCCTTAGCATCAAAATTCCATTTTGACGCACATCATCCTCTTAGAAGCTCATTTTGGAGCTTGTCCCTCGAAAGAACCAGTTTTGGAGCATCAAAATCAATGTTTGGAGGCACAACAAGGTTTCAAGATGCAAGTCCCAATTCTAGAGTCAATAGCGTCAAAATCTGATTTGGTGCACATCGTGCTTTAAGAACCTCATTTCGAATCTTGTGCCTCGAAAGCCTCAGTTTCCGAGCATCAAAATCATTATTTTGAGGCACAACAAGGATTCAAGATGCAAGACCCTATTCTAGAGCCAGTAGCATCAAAATTGGTGTTTGGAGGCACAATAAGCTTTCAAGATGCAAGTCCCTATTCCAGAGACTGTAGTGTCAAAACGTGATTTTGGTGCACATCGTGCTCTCAGAACCTCATTTCGGAGCTTGAAAGCTCCAGTTTCAAAACATCAAAATCAATGTTTAAAGGCACAACAAGGTTTCAAGAAACAAGTCCCGATTCTCAAGATGATAGCGTCAAAACATGATTTTGACAAACATGGTGTTCTTAGAACCCCATTTCGGATGTTGTGCCTCAAAAGCCTCATTTCTGTAGCATAAAAATTAGTGTTTGGAGGCACAACAAGGTTTCAAGACACAAGTCCCAATTCTAAGGTTGGTAGTTTCAAGTACATCATGCGCTTAGAACCTCATTTTGGAGCTTGTGCCTTGAAAGCTCTGATTTTGAGGCACAACAAGGTTTCAATGATGCAAGTCCTGATTATAGAGTCAATAGCATCAAAATCTGATTATTCCAAAGCCTGTAGTGTCAAAACATGATTTTGATGCACATCATGCTCTTAGAACCTCGTTTCGCAGCGTGTGGGTCAAAAGCTCCAGTTTCAAAACATCAAAATCAATGTTTAGGGCCACAACAAGGTTTCAAGACACAAGTCCCGATTCTCAAACTGATAGCGTCAAAATATTATTTTGACAAACATGGTGTTCTTAGAAACTCATTTCAGGGGTTGTGCCTCAAAGGCCTCATTTTTGGAGCATAAAAATTAGTGTTTGGAGGCACAACAAGGTTTCAAAACACAAGTCCCAATTCCAAAGTCGGTAGCATCAAAACGCAATTTTGATTTACATCATGCTCTTAGAACCTCATTTCAGAGCTTGTGCCTTGAAAGGCCAGATTTTGGAATATCAAAATCAGTGTTTGGAGGCACAACAAGGTTTCAAGAAGCAAGTCCCTATTACGAGGCCTGTAGCGTCAAAATTCCATTTTGACGCACATTATTCTTTGAGAATCTCATTTAGGAGCTTGTGCCTCGAAAGACCTTGTTTTGGAGCCTCAAAATCAATGTTTGGAGGCACAACAAGGTTTCAAGATGCATGTCCCGATTCTAGAGTCAATAGCTTCAAAATCTGATTTTGGTGTACATCATGCTCTTAAAACCTCATTTCGAAGCTTGTGCCTCGAGAGTCCCTGTTTCGGAGCATCAAAATCAATGTTTTGAAGCACAACAAGGTTTCAAGATTCAAGCACTGATTCTAGAGCCAACAACATCAAAATTGAATTTTGATGCACATTGTGCTCTTAGAACCCTATTTTAGAAATTGTGTCTCAAAACCCCGAGTTTTGGAGCATCAAAATCGATGTTTAGAGGCACAAAAAGGTTTCAAGATGCAAGTCCTGATTCTGGAGCCGGTAGCATCAAAATTTGATTTTGATGCACATCGTCCTCTTAGAACCTTGTTTTGGAGCTTATGCCTCAAAATCTTTGTTTTCGAAGCATCGAAATTGGTGTTTGGAGGCACAACAAGCTTTCAAGATGCAAGTCCCTATTCTAGAGTCTGTAGTGTCAAAACTTTATTTTGATGCACATCATGCTCTTAGACCCTCATTTTGGAGAGTGTGGCTTGAAAGCTCGAGTTTCAAAATATCAAAATCAAATGTTTAAAGGGACAACAAGGTTTCAAGACACAAGTCCCAATTCTCAAGCTGATAGCGTCAAAACATGATTTTGACAAACATGATGTTCTTAGAACCTCATTTTGGAGGTTGTGCCTCAAAAGCCTCATTTTTGGAGCATAAAAATTAGTGTTTGGAGGCACAATAAGGTTTCAGGACACAAGTCCCAATTCCAGAGTCGGTAGCATCAAAATTCAATTTTGATGTACATCGTGCTCTTAGAACCTCATTTCGGAGCTTGTGGCTTGAAAGCCCTGATTTTGGAACATCAAAATCAATGTTTTGAGGCACAACAAGGTTTCAAGAAGCAAGTCCCTATTCCAGAGCCTGTAGCATCAAAATTTCATTTTGATGCACTTCATTCTCTTAGAAGCTCATTTGGGAGCCTCTGCCTCGAAAGACCCACCTTTCGAGCATCAAAATCAATGTTTGGAGGCACAGCAAGGTTTCAAGATTCAAGTCCCTATTCTCGAGTCAATAGCGTCAAAATTTGATTTTGGCACACATCGTGCTCTTAGAACCTCATTTCGAAGATATAACCTTGAAAGCCCCAATTTCGGAGCATCAAAATCAGTGTTTTGAGGCACAACAAGGTTTCAAGATGCAAGCCCTGATTCTAGAGCCAGTAGCATTTTTGATGCACATTGTGCTCTTAGAACCCTATTTTAGAAATTGTGGCTCAAAAGCCCCAGTTTTGGAGCATCAAAATCGATGTTTGGAGGCACAACAAGTTTTCAAGACACAAGTCCCAATTCCAAAGTCGGTAGCATCAAAATGCAATTTTGATGTACATCGTGCCCTTAAAACCTCAATTCAAAGCTTGTGACTTGAAAGCCCTGATTTTGGAAAATCAAAATCAATTTTTTGAGACACAACAAAGTTTGAAGAAGCATGTCCCTATTCCAGATTCTAATGCGTCAAAAATCCATTTTGATGCACATCATTCTCTTAGAAGCTTATTTCGGAGCTTGTGCCTCAAAAGACCCACTTTTGGAGCATCAAAATCAATGCTTGGAGGCATAACAAGTTTTCAATATGCAAGTCCCAATTCTAGAGTCAATAAAGTCAAAATCTGATTTTGGCGCACATCGTGCTCTTAGAATCTCATTTCGAATCTTATGTCTCGAAAGCTTTCATGACACAAGTCCCGATTCTCAAGCTGATATCGTCAAAACACTATTTTGACAAACATGTTGTTCTTAGAATCTCATTTCTGAGGTTCTGCCTCAAAAGCCTCATTTTTCGAGCCTAAAAATTAGTGTTTGAAGGCACAAAAAGGTTTCAGTAGGCAAGTCCCTATTTCGGAGCCTATAGCGTCAAAATTCCATTTTTACGCACATCATTCTCTTAGAATCTCATTTCGGAGCTTGTGCCTCGAAAGAGACAATTTTGGAGCATCAAAATCAATGTTTGGAGGCAGAACAAGGTTTCAAGATGCAAGTCTCGATTCTAGAGTCAATAGTGTCAAAATTTTATTCTGGCGCACATCGTGCTCTTACAACCTCATTTCGAAGCTTGTGTCGTAAAAGCCTCGGTTTCGGAGCATCAAAATCAGTGTTTTAAGGAACATCAACGTTTCAAGATGCAAGCCTCGATTCTAGAGCCAGTAGCATCAGAATTCAATTTTCATGCACATTGTGCTCTTAGAACCTTGTTTTAGAAATTGTGATTCAAAAGCCCTGGTTTTGGAGCATCAAAATCGATATTTGGAGGCACAACAAGATTTCAAGATGCAAGTCCTGATTCTGGAACCGGTAGCATCAAAACTTGATTTTGACGCACATCGTGCTCTTAGAACCTTGTTTTGGAGCTTACACAAGTCCCTATTATGGAACCTATAGTGTCAAAACATAATTTTGATTCACATCGTGCTCTTAGAACCTCGTTTCGGAGCGTGTGGCTCGAAAGCTCCAGTTTCAAAACATCAAAATCAATGTTTAAAGGCACAACAAGGTTTCAAGACACAAGTCCCGATTCTCAAGCTGATAGCATCAAAACACGATTTTGACAAACATGGTGTTCTTAGAACCTGATTTTGGAGGTGGTGCGTCAAAAGCCTCATTTTTGGAGCATAAAAATTAGTGTTTGGACACACATTAAGGTTTCAAGACACAAGTCACAATTCCAGAGTCGGTAGCGTCAAAACGCAATTTTGATGTACATCGTGCTCTTAGAACATCATTTCGGAGCTTGTGCCTTGAAAGCTCTAACTTTGGAACATCCAAATCAGTGTTTGGAGGCACAACAAGGTTTCAAGAAGCAAGTCCCTATTCCGGAGCCTGTAGAGTCAAAATGGAATTTTGATGGACATCATTTTCTTAGAAGTTCATTTCGGAGCTTGTGCCTCGAAAGACCCAGTTTTGGAGCATCAAAATAAATGTTTGGAGGCACAACAAGGTTTCAAGATGCAAGTCCCTATATCGGAGGCTGTAGCTTCAAAATTTAGTTTTGACGAACATCATTCTCTTAGAATCTCATTTCAGAGCTTGTACCTCGAAAGACCCAATTTTAGAGCATCAAAATTAATGTTTGGAGGCACAACAAGGTTTCAAGATGCAAGTTCCGATTCTAGAGTCAGTAGCGTCAAAATCTGATTTTGGCACACATCGTCCTCTTAGAACCTCATTTTGAAGCTTGTGCTTCAAAAACCCCGATTTCAGAACATCATAATCAGTGTTTTGAGGCACAACAAGGTTTCAAGATGCAAGCCCCGATTCTAGAGCCAATAATATCAAAATTCAATTTTGATGCACATTGTGCTCTTAGAACCCTGTTTTAGAAATTTCGCCTCAAAAGCCCCAGTTTTGGAGCATCAAAATCGATGTTTGGAGGTACAACAAGGTTTCAAGATGCAAGTCCTGATTCTGGAGCCGGTAGCATCAAAATTTGATTTTGAGGCACATTGTGCATTTAGAACCTTGTTTTGGAGCTTATGCCTCAAAATCATCGGTTTCGAAGCATCAAAATTTGTGTTTGGAGGCATAACAAGGTTTCAAGACGTAAGTCCCTATTCTGGAGCTTGTAGTGTCAAAACGTGATTTTGATGCACATCATCCTTTTAGAGCCTCGTTTCAGAGCATGTGGCTCGAAAGCTCTAGTTTCAAAACATCAAAATCAATGTTTAAAGGCACAACAAAGTTTCAAGACACAAGTCCCAATTCTCAAGCTCATAGCATCAAAATCATACGACCATGGTGTTCTTAGAACCTCATTTCAGAGGTTGTGCCTCAAAAGCCTCCTTTTGGAGTATAAAAATTAGTGTTTGGAGGCAGAACAAGGTTTCAAGACCCAGTTTTGGAGCGTCAAAATCAATGTTTCGAGGCACAACAAGGTTTCAAGATGCAAGTCTTGATTCTAGAGTCAATAGCGTCAAAATCTGATTTTGGCACACATCGTGCTCCTAGAACCTCATTTCGAAGCTTGTGCCTCAAAAGCCCTAGTTTCGGAGCATCAAAATCAATGTTTTGAGGCACAACAAGGTTTTAAGATACAAGCCCCGATTTTAGAGCAAGTAGCATCAAAATTCAGTTTTGATGCACATTGTGCTCTTAAAACCCTGTTTGAGAAATCCTGCCTCAAAAGCCCCAGTTTTTTAGCATCAAAATCAATGTTTGGAAGCACAACAAGGTTTCAAGATGCAAGTCCTGATTTTGGAGCTGGTAGAAACAAAATTTGATTTTGACACACATCATGCTCTTGGAACGTTGTTTTGGAGCTTATGCCTCAAAATCTTTAGTTTCAAAGCATCAAAATTGGTGTTTGGAGGCAGAACAAGCTTTCAAGATGCAAGTTCCTATTCCGGAGGCTGTAGTGTCAAAACATTATTTTGATGCACATCGTGCTCTTAGAACCTCATTTCGAAGCATGTGTCTCGAAAGCTCCAGTTTCAAAACATAAAAATCAATGTTTAAAGGCACAACAAGGTTTCAAGGCACAAGTCTTGATTCTCAAGCTGATAGCTTCAAAACATGATTTTGACAAACAGGGTGTTCTTAGAACCTCATTTCGGAGGTTGTGCCTCAAAATCCTCATTTTTGGAGCATAAAAATTAGTGTTTGGAAACAAAAAAAGGTTTGAAGACACAAGTCCCAATTCCAGAGTCGGTAGTGTCAAAAAGCAATTTTGATGTACATCATGCTTTTAGAACCTCATTTAAGAGCTTGTGCCTTGAAAGCCTTGATTTTGGAACATCAAAATCAGTATTTGGAGGCACAACAAAGTTTAAAGAAGCAAGTCCCTAATCCAGAGCCTGTATCGTCAAAATTCCATTTAGGAATTTTGACGCACATCATTCTCTTAGAAGCTCATTTCGGAGCTTGTGCCTTGAAAGACCCAGTTTTGGAGCTTCGAAATCAATGTTTGGAGGCAACACAAGGTTTCAACATGCAAGTCCTGATTCTAGATTCAATAGCGTCAAAATCTGATTTTGGTGCATATTGTGCTCTTAAAACCTTATTTTGAAGATTGTGCCTTGAAAGCCCTGGTTTAAGAGCATCAAAATCAGTGTTTTGAGGCACACCAAGGTTTCAAGATGCAAGCCCAGATTCTAGAGCCAGTAGCATCAAAATTTAATTTTGATGCACATTGTCCTCTTAGAACCCTTTTTTAGAAATTGTGCATCAAAACCCCCAATTTTGGAGCATCAAAATCGATGTTTGGAGGCACAACAAGGCTTAAAGATACAAGTCCTGATTCTGGAACCGGAAGCGTTAAAGTTTGATTTCCATGCACATCGTGCTCTTAGAACCTTGTTTTGGAGCTTTTGCCTTAAAATCTTCGATTTCGAAGCATAAAAATTAGTTTTTGGAGGCAGAACAAGCTTTCAAGACGCAAGTCCCTATTCCGCAGCGTGTAGTGTCAAAACGTAATTTTGATGCACATTGTGCTCTTAGAACCTCATTTCCGAGGTTGTGCCTCAAAATCCTCATTTTTGGAGAATAAAAATTAGTGTTTGGAGGCACAACAATGTTTCAAGATACAAGTCCCAATTTCAGAGTCGGTAACGTCAAAATGCAATTTTGATGTACATCGTGCTCTTAGAACCTCATTTTGAGGCACATCATTCTCTTAGAAGCTCATTTCGGATCTTGTGCCTCGAAAGACCTAGTTTTTGAACGTCAAAATCAATGTTTGGAGGCACAACAAGGTTTCAAGATGCAAGTCCCGATTCTAGAGTCAATAGAGTCAAAATCTGATTTTGGCGCACCTCATGCTCTTAGAACCTCATTTCGAAGCTTGTGCCTCTAAAGTCCTAGTTTTGGAGCATCAAAATCAGTGTTTTGAGGCACAAGAAGGTTGCAAGATGCAAGTCCTAATTCTAGAGCAGGTAGCGTCAAAATTTGATTTTAACTCACCTTTTGCTCTTAGAACCTTATTTTGAAGCTTATGCCTCAAAATCTTCGGTTTCGAAGCATTAAAATTGGTGTTTGGAGACACAACAAGCTTTCAAGACGCAAGTCCCTATTCCAGAGCCTGTAGTGTCAAAATGTGATTTTGATGCACATCATGCTCTTAGAACCTCATTTTGGAGCGTCTGGCTCGAAAGCCCCAGATTTGGAGCATCAAAATCGATGTTTGGAGGCACAACAAGCTTTCAAGATGCAAGTCCTGATTCTGGAGCCAGTAGCGTCAAAATTTGATTTTGACGCACATCGTGCTCTTAGAACCTTGGTTTGGAGCTTATGCCTGAAAATTCTTCAGTTTCGAAGCATCAAAATTAGTGTTTGGAGCTCAAACTGATAGCGTCAAAACACGATTTTGACAAACATGGTTTTCTTAGAACTTCATTTTGGAGGTTGTGCCTCAAACTCCTCATTTTTGGAGCATCAAAATCAATATTTGGAGCTCATTTCGGAGCTTGTGCCTTGAAAGACCTAGTTTTGGAGCATGAAAATCAATATTTGGAGGCACAACAAGGTTTCAAGATGCAAGTCCCGATTCTAGAGTCAATAGCGTTAAAATCTGATTTTGGCGCACATTGTTCTCAAATCAGTGTTTTCAGGCACAACAAGGTTTCAAGATGAAAGCGCTGATTCTAGAGAGAGTAACATCAAAATTCAATTTTCATGCACATTGTGTTGTTAGAACCCTATTTTAGAAATTGTGCTTCAAAAACCCCAGTTTTGGAACATCAAAATCAATGTTTGGAAGCACAACAAGGTTTCAAGATGCAAGTCCTGATTCTGGAGCCAGTAGAGTCAAAATTTGATTTTGACGCACATCATCTTCTTAGAATATTTTGGAGCTTATGCCTCAAAATCTTTGGTTTCAAAGCATCAAAATTGGTTTTTGGAGGCACAACAAGCTTTCAAGATGCAAGCCCCTATTCCAGAGACTATAGTGTCAAAACGTGATTTTAACAAACATGGTGTTCTTAGAACCTCATTTCAGAGGTTGTGCCTCAAAAGCCTCGTTTTAGAAGCATAAAAATTAGTGTTTGGAGGAACAACAAGGTTTCAAGACACAAGTCCCAATTCCAAAGTCGGTAGTGTCAAAACATAATTTTGAAGTACATCATGCTCTTAGAACCTAATTTCAGAGCTTTTGCCTTGAAAGCCGTGATTTTGGAACATAGAAATCATTGTTTGGAGGCACAACAAGGTTTCAAGATGCAAGTCCTGATTTTCATGCTGGTAGCATCAAAATTTGATTTTGATGCACATAGATCTCTTAGAACCTTTTTTTGAAGCTTGCATCTCGAACGCCCTAGTTTTGGAATATAAAAATTGGTGTTTGGAGGCACAACAAGGTTTTAAGACACAAGTCCCGATTCCAGAGCCAGTAGTGTCAAAATGTGATTTTGAAGCACATTGTGCTCTTAGAACCTTATTTAGGAGCTTGTCCCTCAAAAGCGTCAGTTTGAGAGCATCAAAATTGGTGTTTGGAGGCACAAGGTTGCAAGACGCAAGTCGCAATTTCGGAGCAGGTAGCGTCAAAATGTGATTTTGACGCACATGGTGCTCTTAGAGCCTCGTTTGTGGAGCTTGTACCTCAAAAGCCCTAATTTTGAAACATCGAAATTAGTGTTTGGAGGCACAACAATGTTTCAAGAAGCAAGTCCCTTTTCCGGAGCCTGTAGTGTCAAAAATCCATTTTGACGCGCATCATTCTCTTAGAAGCTCATTTCAGAACCTGTGCCTCGAAAGACCCAGTTTTGGAGCATCAAAATCAATGTTTGGAGGCACAACAAGGCTTCAAGATGCAAGTCCTGATTCTAGATTCAATAGTGTCAAAATCTGATTTTACTACACATCGTGCTCTTAGAACCTCATTTCGAAGCTTGTGCCCCGAAAGCCCCGGTTTCAGTGTCTCAAAATCAGTTTCCTTTACAGTTTCCGATCTTCTACCAAGCGACAGGTATCATGTACCGGTTAAGGTCTTTTACCAGTGTAACCTGGGGTTCACAATCATTTCACCGTTTGCTCCCCCTAAGCCTCTTTGAAGCTTAGTTTACCAGTTCCAATATTTCCACACTAGGTGCAAAAACCAGTTCCTCTTCCAACATTGTTAGTTTCTTCCTCCATGTTTTGTTCATGTCCGCTTGAACTTTTTCAACATCAACTTCTCCTTTCTGAGTGACCAGTATATTTCTGCTTCTGCAGAATCTTGCAATGTGACCCGGTTTGTTGCAGTGATAGCAAACCAATCCAGGTGCTTTCCAAGGTCCATTGTTCATATTTCCATTCTTCCTTCTGCATGTAGCCGCAGTGTGTCCATGTCCATGAAAAATCAAACAATTTGCTCTCCATCCGGTTGCCGATTGGTAACCACTGTTGCCTGACTGGTAATTGTAAGCATTGAACCAGTTAGGGTTCCAGTTTACAAAAGATTTTGGACCAGATCCTTGGGTCCTCTAAGGATATCTTCCGGTATTGTTCACGACAGACCTGCATTCAGATGCTCTATGCCCAAACTTGTTGCATGCATATCAATGACCATTGAACTTATTGGATCTAGGTACATTGTTGATAAAATATAGAAAATTATTGTAGGCTTTGCTCCTACATACATTGGCAGTGTGTCCTTCTTTAAGACAGTTAAAGCAAACAGGTTTGAATTTTTGCTTACCTTTTCCTTTGAGTGTCGGTTGCCTCTTTGATGCTTCAGCGTTTGTTCCTGAGGATTCTCCTTCCTCATGTCCAGAGAAACCAAGACCATTGGTATTCTTTGCCGGTCTAGATGACTCAAGCTTTTGCTCTAGCTTGACAATACTTTTGCCAAACTTAGCAAGTATTTCCTTTGACTCAAAGAGTTCTTTGGAAATAGCAGTATTTGTCTCCATTAGACTTGCATTTTCAGAGATGGCTATGTTCAGTTCACCTTGCATGTCTTCCTTTTCCATCCTGCTCTCATGAAGGTGAGCAGTCAGTGCACTAATCTCTTGTTTCAACTTGGAGATCTCATGATCTATGTCTTTTACCCGATCTTTAGCTTTCCTACGGTTTTCAAGATCTTGACTAAACCGGATAGTCAGTCCTTCCAACTCCTTTCTCAGATTGGAGTTTGAATCATTTAGCTTATTCACTTCTGCAATCATGGCTTCCATATTAGCTTCATCTTCAGAACTACTTTCAGATAGCTCCATCAGCTTTTTTGCATGTTTTCTCCTTTTTGCTTGAGATGCCTTGTATTTGACCATAAGATCATCATAGGCTTGCTCATACTTAGTGAGCTGTTGAGTAAGTTCCCTCAAAGTGTATTCCCCCATATCTCTTTCCAAGTGGTTAAACTTGTAGAAAGGTAGGCTCTGATACCAATTGATGAATACTAAGAGGGGGGGGTGAATTAGTATGCCAAAAATCTCTGTACTTAAACACTTACACAGTCTGAAGATAAACCGGTAAAACAGTCTAACAGATAGATCGGTTATCACACATACAAACCAAAATGCGAATAAAGCATTCACCCACAAAAGCAATACAACCATAACACAAGATATTTGATGTGGAAACCCAACTGGGAAAAACCACAGTGAGATGGAACTCACAAGTCACTATCTATAGAATAGAAACCAGATCGGTTAAGGTGAGACCGGTTAAGGTCTTACAATGTTCTTCATCAGAATAGATCCTGTTAGGAATCTCAATCTCTATTAGGAGATAAGTCCGATTAAAGACTACCTTGTTAGTTAGATTCACAGAAGTGAACCACCTTGTTAGAGGATTTTAGAAAGGCTTTGAGGCCTACCCGGTTAAGGGCTACATACTTGTCAAAGATGTGAGTAATCAACAAGTGTTTGATCTATCTTATAGCATAGACTGCTTGGTTAGATCCAGTACAACTCACTGCTAATGCATTCCGACATTACTTCAGTCTTCTCTATCTCTTTCTGTTTACAACTCGATCTTCTCGGATAAGATCGTTCTTACAACAACTCAACTACCACCTTAAACCCTAGCCACAACATAAACCCTTTCAGTAACAGTTACAACAACTCAAAACCCTAGACATGATGTCCTTTTAAAGGAATCTGATTTCATGTCGGTCCAATAGGATTACATTACAATTTCCTTGGTTCAATGAATCTAGACATACTCAGTAACACAACACAAAAACCACCGGTAGTGTGTCGACACCGTCAATCAATCGGTGGATTGGTAACTCATCACAGAGTATTACCGGTTCATACAAAATACAGGTTGCCGGTTTGGCAAAAATGAAGACTGGTAAGAATGTGTTATGCCACTTTGCTCCCTTGTACCGGTTGAGATCTACGAACCGCTTGGGGTCATCATGCTGCTTTAGACTGGGAAACACATTCTACAAAATCAATAGTCTAAAGACTAGAATACAACATACCAGTTGGAACAAATACCGGTTGAGCTCTAGCTCATACATATAACGGGGATCTCAATACAAGTGTGTGTCCATCAATGACAATCACAACATAAACATAAAAAATGCCAACATTTCGGAGCATCAAAATCAGTGTTTTTTGGCCAACAAGGTTTCAAGATACAAGACTCAACTCTAGAGCCATTAGCATCAAAATAGAATTTTGATGCACATTGTGCCCGTAGAACCCTGTTTTAGAAATTGTACCTCAAAAGCCCCAGTTTTGGAGCATCAAAATTGATGTTTGCAGGCACAACAAGGTTTCAAGATGCAAGTCCTAATTCTAGAGCTGGTAGTGTCAAAATTTGATTTTGACACACATCGTGCTCTTAGAACCTTGTTTTGGAGCTTATGCCTAAAAATATTTGGTTTCGTAGCATCAAAATTGGTGTTTGGAGGCACAACAAGCTTTCAAGAATTCTGGAGCCTGTATTGTCAAAACGTGATTTTGATGCACATGATGCTCTTAGAACCTCGTTTCGGAGCGTGTGGCTCGAAAGCTCCAGTTTCAAAACATCAAAATCAATATTTAAATGCACAACAAGGTTTCAAGACACAAGTCTCGATTCTCAAGCTGATAGAGTCAAAACATGATTTTGACAAACATGGTATTCTTAGAACCTCATTTCGGAGGTTGTGCCTCAAAAGCCTCATTTTTAAAGCATAAAAATTAGTGTTTGGAGGCACAACAAGGTTTCAAGGCACAAGTCCCAATTCCAGAGTCAGTAGCGTCAAAATGCAATTTAGATGTACATCGTGCTCTTAAAACCTCATTTCAAAGCAAGCATTGAAAGCCCTGATTTTGGAACATCAAAGTCAATGTTTGGAGGCACAACAAGGTTTCAAGAAGCAAGTCCCTACTCTGGAGCCGGTAGCGTCAAAATTTGATTTAGACGCACATCATGCTTTAGAACCTTGTTTTGGAGATTATGCCTCAAAAAAAGTCCCAATTCTAAAGTCGATAGTGTCAAAACGCAATTTTGATGTACATCGTGCTCTTAGAACCTCATTTCAGAGCTTGTGCCTTGAAAGCCTGGTTTTGGAACAAAAAAATCAGTGTTTGGAGGCACACAACAAGGTTTCAAGAAGCAAGTCCCTATTCCGAAGTCTCTATCATCAAAATTCCATTTTGACGCATATTATTCTCTTAGAAGCTCATTTCGGAGCTTGTGCCTCGAAAGACCCAATTTTGGAGCATCAAAATCAATGTTTGAAGGCACAACAAGGTTTCTAGACAAAAGTCCCGATTCTAAAGCTGATAGCATCAAAAAATGATTTTGACAAAGATGGTGTTCTTAGAACCTCATTTCAGATGTTATGCCTCAAAAACCTCATTTTTGGAGCATAAAAATTAGTGCTTAGAGACACAACGAGGTTTCAAGACACAAGTCCCAATTCCAGAGTCAGTAGCATCAAAATACAATTTTGATGTACATTGTGCTCTTAGAACCTCATTTCGAAGCTTGTGCCTTGAAAGCCCTGATTTTGGAACATCAAAGTCAGTGTTTGGAGGCACAACAAGGTTTCAAGAAACAAGTCCCAATTCTAGAGTCGGTAGCATCAAAATGCAATTTTGATGTACATCGTGCTCTTAGAACCTCATTTCGGAGCTTGTGCCTTGAAAGTCCTGGTTTTGGAAGAAAAAAATCAGTGGTTGGAGGCACACAACAAGGTTTCAAGATGCAAGCCTTGATTCTAGAGCCAGTAGCATCAAAATTCAATTTTGATGCACATTGTGCCCTTAGAACCCTATTATAGAAATTGTGCGTCAAAAGCCCTAGTTTTGGAGCATCAAAATCGATGTTTGGAGGCACAACAAGATTTCAAGATGCAAATCTTGATTCTAGAGCCGGTAGAGTCAAAATTTGATTTTGACGCACATCGTGCTCTTAGAACCTTAATTTGGAGCTTATGTCTCAAAGTATCTGGTTTTGGAGCATCAAAATTGGTGTTTGGAGGCACAACAAGCTTTCAAGATACAAGTCCCTATTCCGGAGCCTGTAGTGTCAAAACGTGATTTACATGCATATCGTGCTCTTAGAACCTTGTTTCAGAGTGTGTGGCTCGAAATCTCTAGTTTCAAAACATCAAAATCATTGTTTAAAGGCACAACAAGGTTTCAAGACACAAGTCCCGATTCTCAAGCTGATAGCATCAAAACACGGTTTTGACAAATATGGTGTTCTTAGAACCTCATTTTGGAGGTTGTGCCTCAAAAGCCTCCTTTTTGGAGCATAAAAATTAGTGTTTGGAGGCACGACAAGGTTTCAAGACACAAGTCCCAATTCCAAAGTCGGTAGCGTCAAAATGCAATTTTGATGTACACCGTGCTCTTAGAACCTCATTTCAGAGCTTGTGCCTTGAAAGCATTGATTTTGGAACATAAAAATCAATGTTTGGAGGCACAACAAGGTATCAAGAAGCAAGTCCCTATTCCGGATCCTCTAGCGTTAAAATCTAATTGTGGCGCACATCGTGCTCTTAGAAACTCATTTCGAAGCTTGTGCGTCGAAAGCCTCAGTTTCAGAGCATCAAAATCAATGTTTTGAGGCACAACAAGGTTTCAAGATGTAAGCCCTAATTCTAGAGCCAGTAGCATCAAAATTGAATATTGATGCACATCGTGCTCTTAGAACCCTGTCTTATAATTTGTGCCTCAAAAGCCCTAGGTTTTGTGCATCAAAATCGATGTTTAGAGGCATAACAACATTTGAAGATGCAAGTCCTGATTCTAGAGCCGGTATCATCAAGATTTCATTTTGAAGCATATCGTGCTCTTAAAACCTTGTTTTGGAGCTTATGCCTCAAAATCTTCAATTACGAAGCATCAAAATTGGTGTTTGGAGGCACAACAAGATTTCAAGATGCATGTCCCTATTATGGAGCCTTTATTGTCAAAACGTGATTTTGATGCACATCATGCTCTTCGAACCTCGTTTCGAACCGTGTGGCTCCAAAGCTCCATTTTCAAAACATCAAAATCAATGTTTAAAGGCACAACAAGTTTTCAAGACACAAGTCCCTATTCTCAAGCTGATAGCGTCAAAACACAATTTTGACAAACATGGTGTTCTTACAACCTCATTTCGGAGTTTGTGCCTCAGAAGCTTCATTTTTGGAGAATAAAAATTATTGTTTGGAGGCACGACAAGGTTTCAAGACACAAGTCCCAATTCTAGAGTCGGTAGCGTGAAAACACAATTTTGATGTACATCGTGCTCTTAGAACATTTCGGAGCTTGTGCCTTGAAAACCCTGATTTTGTACCATTAAAATCAATGTTTGGAGGCACAACAAGGTTTCAAGAAGCAACTCCCTATTCCGGAATCTGTAGCGTCAAAATTCCATTTTGACGCACATCATTTTCTTAGAAGCTCATTTCGGAACTTGTGTCTCGAAAGACCCAGTTTTGGAGTGTCAAAATCAATGTTTCGAGGCACAACAAGCATTCAAGATGCAAGCCCCGATTCTAGAGCCAGTAGCATCAAAATTCAATTTTTATCCACATTGTGCTCTTAGAACCCTGCTTTACTAATTGCGCCTCAAAAGCCCCAGTTTTGGAGCATCAAAATAGATGTTTGGAGGCACAACACGGTTTCAACATGCAAGTCATGATTCTGGAGCTGGTTGTGTCAAAATTTGATTTTGACACACATTGTGCTCTTAGAACCTTGTTTTGGAGATTATGCCTGAAAATCTTCGATTTTGAAACATAAAAATTGGTGTTTGGAGGCAGAACAAGCTTTAAAGACCCAAGTCCCTATTTCGGAGCCTGTAGTTTCAAAACATGATTTTGATGCACATCATGCTCTTAGAACCTCGTTTCAAAGCATGTGGCTCGAAAGCTCTAGTTTCAAAACATCAAAATCAATGTTTAAAGGCACAACAAGGTTTCAAGACACAAGTCCCGATTCTCAAGCTGATAGTATCAAAACACGATTTTGACAAACATGGTGTTCTTAGAACCTGATTTCGGAGGTTGTGTCTCAAAATCCTCGTTTTTGGAGCATAAAAATTAGTGTTTGGAGGCACAACAAGGTTTCAAGGCACAAGTCGCAATTCCAGAGTCGGTAGCATCAAAATGCAATTTTGATGTACACTGTGCTCTTAGAACCTCATTATGGAGCTTGTGCCTTGAAAGCCTTGATTTTGGAACATCAAAATCAGCGTCAAAATCAATGTTTCGAGGCACAACAAGCATTCAAGATGCAAGCCCCAGCATTCAATAATGGACCTCCAATAAACCTACAAAGTTAGCAACCTCACAAATTCATGGAAAGAATATCATCACAATATCGTTTATCCCAGTAATTCTCATACACCACTTACATGCGCAGTATGATTCATAAAACAATAAACATAAGACCTGGGCAAGTTGTTGATTTCAAACAATAGACATTACCAGACTGCAAAGAACAAATTAATAGCACACATGCATAGATCAGGAAATCTATAAGTTTTTTCTTGTATTAATTTCAAATAATGTATCACAAAAATAATCTAGTTCATAACAATCTGCAAAAAATAATCTAAAATCTCTAAGTGGGCCTCAAATCATCAATTTTTGGACTCTTAAAAATGAATCAAACTCCTCAATTTATAGAGTTTCTTGCCCTACTTTCTAGGAAATAAAACTATCTAAATTAAGAGCTAAAAATCAAGGAGCCACAGTTGACATGCAAGTCTTTTCCTAAGACTCCAATTAGCCATTAAAGCCTAAGTTGGAGGTGTAATTGAAGTCCCAGTGTGGTTCTAGAGCTAGTAGCATCAAAATTCAATTTTGATGCACATTGTGCTCTTAGAACCCTGTTTTAGAAATTGTGCCTCAAAAACCCCAGTTTTGGAGTATCAAAATCAATGTTTGGAGGCGAAACAAGGTTTCAAGATGCAAGTCGTGTTTCTAGAGCCGGTAGCGTCAAAATTTGATTTTGATGCACACTATGCTCTTAGAACCTTGTTTTGGAGCTTACGCCTCAAAATCTTCGGTTTCGAAGCATCAAAATTGGTGTTTGGAGGCACAACAAGCTTTTAAGATACAAGTCCCTATTCCGGAGCCTGTATTCTCAAAACGTGATTTTGATACACATCGTGCTCTTAGAACCTTGTTTTGGAACGTATGGCTCGAAAGTTCCAGTTTCAAATCATCAAAATCAATGTTTAAAGGCACAACAAGGATTCAAGACACAAGTCCCGATTCTCAAGCTGATAGCATCAAAACATGATTTTGACAAACATGGTGTTCTTAGAACCTCATTTCTGAGGTTGTGCCTCAAAAGCCTCATTTTTGGAGCATAAAAATTAGTGTTTGGAGGCACAAGATTTTTAAGACACAAGTCCCGATTCTCAAGCTGATAGCGTCAAAACATGATTTTGACAAACATGGTGTTCTTAAAACCTCATTTCGGAGGTTGTGCCTCAAAAGCCTCATTTTTGGAGCATAAAAATTAGTGTTTGGAGGCACAAGGTTTTTAAGACACAAGTCCCGATTCTCAAGCTGATAGCGTCAAAACATGATTTTGACAAACATGGTGTTCTTAAAACCTCATTCCGGAGGTTGTCCCTCAAAAGCCTCATTTTTTGAGCATAAAAATTAGTGTTTGGAGGCACAACAATGTTTCAAGAAACAAGTCCCAATTACAGAGTTGGTAGCATCAAAACGCAATTTTGATGTACATCGTGCTATTAGAACCTCATTTCAGAGCTTGTGCCTTGAAAGTCCCGAGTTTGGAACATCAAAATCAGTGTCAAATGCATCAAGTCTCGAATCTCAAGCTGATAGCATCAAAACACGATTTTGACAAACATGGTGTTCTTAGAACCTCATTTCGGAGGTTGTGCCTCAAAAGCCTCATTTTTTTAGCATAAAAATTAGTGTTTGGAGGCGCAACATGGTTTTAAGGTACAAGTCCCAATTCTAGAGTCGCTAGCATCAAAACGCAATTTTTATGTACATCGTGCTCTTAGAACCTCATTTTGGAGCTTGTGCCTTGAAAACCCTAATTTTGGAACATCAAAATCATTGTTTGGAGGCACAACAAGGTTTCAAGATGCACGTCTCGATTCTCATGCTGGTAGCATCAAAATTCAATTTTGATGCACATCGTTCTCTTAGAACCTTGTTTCGAAGCTTGCAGCTCGAACACCCCGGTTTCAGAACATCAAAATTGGTGTCTGGAGGCACAACAAGGTTTCAAGTTGCAAGTCCCAATTCCAGAGCCGGTAGTGTCAAAATGTGATTTTGAAGGAAATTGTGCTCTTAGAACCTTATTTACGAGCATCAAAATTAGTGTTTGGAGGCACAAGGTTGCAAGAAGCAAGTCGCGATTTCGGAGGCGGCAGCATAAAAACGTGATTTTGATGCACATGGTATTCTTAGAGCATCGTTTACGGAGCTTGTGCATCAAAAGACCCGATTTTGAAACATCGAAATTAGTGTTTGGAGGCACAACAAGGTTTCAAGATGCAAGTCCCGATGCAAGTCCCGATTCAATTTTGATTTAAATTGTTCTGTTAGAACCCTGTTTTAGAAATTGTGCCTCAAAAGCCCTAGTTTTGGAGCATCAAAATCAGTGTTTGGAGGCACAACAAGGGATCAAGATGCAAATCCTGATTCCTGAGCTGATAGCGTCAAAATTTGATTTTTAGGCACATCGTGCTCTTAGAACCTTGTTTTTGAGCTTATGCCTCAAAATATTTGGTTTCGAATCATCAAAATTGGTGTTTGGAGGCACAAAAAGCTTTCAATAGGCAAGTCCCCGTTCCGGAGCCTGTAGTGTCAAAAAGTGATTTTGATGCACATCATGCTCTTCGAACCTCATTTCCGAGCGTGTGGCTCCAAAGCTCCATTTTCAAAACATCAAAATCAATGTTTAAAGGCACAACAAGGTTTCAAGATAGAAGTCTCGATTCTCAAGCTGATAGCGTCAAAACACGATTTTGACAAACAGCGTGTTCTTAGAACCTCATTTCGGAGGTTGTGCCTCAAAAGCCTCATTTTTGCAGCATAAAAATTAGTGTTTGGAGGCACAACAAGGTTTCAAGACACAAGTCCCAATTCCAGAGTCGGTAGCGTCAAAATGCAATTTTGATGTACATTGTGCTATTTGAACCTCATTTCGGAGCTTGTGCCTTGAGAGCCCTGATTTTGAGACATAAAAATCACTATTTGGAGGCACAAAAAGGTTTCAAGAAGCAAGTCCCTATTCCGAAGCGTCAAAATTCCATTTTGACGCACATCATTATCTTAGAAGCTCATTTTGGAACTTGTGTCTCGAAAGACCCAGTTTTGGAGCGTCAAAATCAATGTTTCGAAGCACAACAAGGTATGAAGATGCAAGCCCCGATTCTAGAACCAGTAGCATCCAAATTCAATTTTGATGCACATTGTGCTCTTAGAATCCTGTGTTATAAATTGTGTCTCAAAAGCCCCAATTAAAATGGATGTTTGGAGGCATAACAAAGTTTGAAGATGCAAGTCCTGATTCTGTAGCCGGTAGCGTCAAAATTTGATTTTGATGCACATTGTGTTCTTAGAACCTTGTTTTGGAGCTTATGCCTCAAAATCTTCAGTTTCGAAGCATCAAAATTGGTGTGTAGAGGTACAACAAGCTTTCAAGACCAAGTCCCTATTCCAGAGCCTGTAGTGTCAAAACGTGATTTTGATGCACATCGTGCTCTTAGAACATCGTTTGAGAGCGTGTGGCTTGAAAGCTCGCATTTAAAAAACATCAAAATCAATGTTTAAAGAAACAACAAGGTTTCAAGACACAAGTCCCGATTCTCAAGCTGATAGCGTTAAAACACGATTTTGACAAACATGGTGTTCTTAGAACTTCATTTCAGAGGTTGTGCCTCAAAAACCTCTTTTTTGGAGCATAAAAATTAGTGTTTGGAGGCACAACAAGGGTTCAAGACACAAGTCCCAATTCTAGAGCTGGTAGCGTCAAAACGCAATTTTTATAAACATCATGCTCTTAGAACCTCATTTCAGAGCATGTGCCTTGAAAGCCCTAATTTTGGAATATCAAAATCAATGTTTTGAGGCATAACAAGTTTTATAGAAGCAAGTCCCTATTCTGGAGCCCGTAGCGTCAAAATTCCATTTTGACGCACATCGTTCTCTTAGAAACTCATTTTGAAGCTTGTGCCTCGAAAGATGCAGTTTTGGAGCATCAAAATTAATGTTTGGAGGCACAACCACGTTTCAAGATTCAAGTCTCGATTCTAGTGCTCTTGGAACCTCGTTTTGAAGCTTGTGCCTCGAAAGCACCAGTTTCAGAGCATCAAAATCAGTGTTTTGAGGCACAACAAGGTTTCAAGATGCAAGCCCCGATTCTAGAGCATCAAAATCGATGTTTGGAGGCACAACAAGGTTTCAAGATGCAAGTCCTGATTCTGGAGCCGATAGCATCAAAAATTGATTTTGATGCACATCGTGCTCTTAGAACCTTGTTTTGGAGCTTATGCCTCAAAATCTTCGGTTTCGAAGCATCAAAATTGGTTTTTGGAGGCATAACAAGCTTACAAGATGCAAGTCCCTATTCCAGATCCTGTAGTATCAAAACATGATTTTGATGCACATCGTGTTCTTAGAACCTCGTTTCGGAGCATGTGGCTCGAAAGCTCTAGTTTCAAAACATCAAAATCAATATTTAAAGGCACAACAAGGTTTCAAGACACAAGTCCCGATTCTCTAGAAAATAGCATCAAAACACAATTTTGACAAACATGGTGTTCTTATAATGTCATTTTGGAGGTTGTGCCTGAAAAGCCTCATTTTTGGAGCATAAAAATTAGTGTTTGGAGGCAGAACAAGGTTTCAAGACACAAGTCCCAATTCAAGAGTCGGTAGAGTCAAAATGCAATTTTGATGTACATCGTGCTCTTAGAACCTCATTTCTGAGCTTGTGGCTTGAAAGCCTTGATTTTGGAACATAGAAATCTTTGTTTGGAGGCACATCATGGTTTCAAGATGCAAAACCCGATTCTCATACTGGTAGCATCAAAATTTGATTTTGATGCACATCGTTCTCTTAGAACCTTCTTTCGAAGCTTGCACCTTGAACGCCCCAGTTTCAAAACATCAAAATTGGTGTTTGGAGGCACAACAAGGTTTCAAGACACAAGTCTCGATTCCAGAGCTGATAGTGTCAAAATACGATTTTGAAGCACATTGTGCTCTTGTGCCTATAAACATTGATTTTGATGCTCCAAAACTGGGTCTTTCGAGGCACAAGCTCTGAAATGAGCTTCTAAGAGAATGATGTGTGTTAAAACATAATTTTGACACTACAGGCTCCGGAATAGGGACTTGCTTCTTGAAATCTTGTTGTGCCTCAAAAGAAGTATTTTGATATTCCAAAATTAGGGCTTCCAAGGCACAAGCTCCGAAATGAGGTTCTAAAAGCACAATGGACATCAAAATTGCATTTTGACGCTACGGGCTCCACAATTAGGACTTGCATCTTGAAACCTTGTTGTGCCTCCAAACATCGATTTTGATGCTCCAAAACTGGGGCTTTTGAGGCACAATTTCTAAAATAGGGTTCTAAGAGAACAATGTAAATCAAAATTGAATTTTGATGTTGCTGGCTCTAGAATCAGGGCTTGCATCTTGAAACCTTGTTGTGCGTCAAAACACTGATTTTGATACTCCGAAACTGGGGATTTCAAGGCACAAGCTTCGAAATGAGGTTCTAAGAGCACGATCTGCGCCAAAATCAAATTTTGATGGTATTGACTCTACAATCGGGACTTGCATCTTGATACCTTGTTGTGCCTCCAAAAATTGATTTTGATGCTAAAAAATTGGGTCTTTCGAGGCACAAGCTCCGAAATGAGCTTCTAAAAGAATAATGTGCATCAAAATGAAATTTTGACGCTACAGGCTCCAGAATAGGGACTTGCTTTTTTAAACCTTGTTGTACCTCCAAACGCTGATTTTGATGTTCCAAAATCACGGCTTTCAAGGCCCAAGCTCCGTAATGAGGTTTTAAGAGCACGATGTACATCAAAATTGCATTTTGATGCTACCGACTCTGGAATTGGGACTTGTGCCTTGAAACCTTGTTGTGCCTCCAAACACTAATTTTTATGATCCAAAAACAAGGATTTTGAGGCACAACCTCTGAAATCAGGTTCTAAGAATACCATGTTTGTCAAAATCGTGTTTTGATGCTATCAACTTGAGAATCGAGACTTGTGTCTTGAAACCTTGTTGTGCCTTTAAACATTGATTTTGATGTTTTGAAACTGGAACTTTCAAGCCACATGCTCCGAAATGAGGTTCTAAGAGCATCATGTGCCTCACAATCACATTTTGACACTACAGGCTCTGAAATAGGGACTTGTGTCTTGAAAGCTTGTTCTCCCTCAAAACACCAATTTTTATGTTTCGAAACCGAAGATTTTGAGGCCTAAGCTCCAAAACAAGGTTCTAAGAGCACAATGTGCATCAAAATCAAATTTTGACGCTACCGGCTCCAGAATCAGGACTTGCATCTTGCAACCTTGTTGTGCCTCCAAACATCGATTTTAATGCTCCAAAACTGGGGCTTTTGAGGCACAATTTCTAAAACAGGGTTCTAAGAGCACAATGTGCATCAAAATTGAATTTTGATGCTACTGGCTCTAGAATCGGGGCTTGCATCTTGAAAGCTTGTTATGCCTCGAATAATTGATTTTGACGCTCCAAAACTGGGTCTTTCGAGACACAAGCATCAAAATGGAATTTTGACGCTACAAACACTGACTTTTGATGCTCTGGACTGGGGAGTTGCTTCTTGAAACCTTTTTTGTGCCTCCAAACACTGATTTTTATGTTCCAAAATCAAGACTTTCAAGGCACAAGCTCCAAAATGAGGTTTTAAGAGCACGATGTACATCAAAATTGAATTTTGACGCTACCGACTCTGGAATTGGGACTTGTGTCCTGAAACCTTGTTGTCCCTCCAAACACTAATTTTTATGCTCCAAAAATGAGGTTCTAAGAACACCGTTTTTGTCAAAATCGTGTTTTGATGCTATCAGCTTGAGAATTGGGACTTGTGTCTTGAAACGTTGTTGTCCCTTTAAACATTGATTTTGATATTTTCAAACTCGAACTTTCAAGCCACACGCTCCGAAATGAGGTTCTAAGAGCACGATGTGCATCAAAATAAAGTTTTGACATTACAGACTCTAGAATAGGGACTTGCATCTTGAAAGCTTGTTATGCCTCCAAACACCAATTTCGTTGCTTGGAAACCAAAGATTTTGAGGCATAAGCTCCAAAACAAGGTTCTAAGAGCACGATGTGCGTCAAAATCAAATTTTGATGCTACCGCCTCCAGAATAAGGACTTGCATCTTGAAACCTTGTTGTGCCAGTAAAGATCGATTTTGATGCTCCAAAACTGGGGCTTTTGAGGCACAATTTCTAAAATAGGGTTCTAAGAGCACAATGTGCATCAAAATTTAATTTTGTTGCTACTAGTTCTAGAATCGGGGCTTGCATCTTGAAACCTTGTTGTACTTCAAAACACTGATTTTGATAATCCGAAACCGGGGCTTTTGAGGCACAAGCTTCGAAATGAAGTTTTAAGAGCACGATGTGCACCAAATCAGATTTTGACGCTATTGACTCTAGAATCAGGACTTGCATCTTGAAACCTTATTGTGCCTCCAAACATCGATATTGATGCTCCAAAACTGGGGCTTTTGAGGCACAATTTCTAAAATAGGGTTCTAAGAGCACAATGTGCATCAAAACTAAATTTTGATGATATTGGCTCTAGAATCGGGGCTTGCGCCAAAGTCAGATATTGACGCTATTGACTCTATAATCGGGACTTGCATCATTGAAACCTTGTTGTGCCTCAAAATCAGAGCTTTCAAGGCGCAAGCTCCAAAATGAGGTTCTAAGAGCATGAAGTACATTAAAATTGTGTTTTGACACTACCAACCTTAGAATTGGGACTTGTGTCTTGAAACCTTGTTGTGCCTCCAAACACTAATTTTTATGCTCCAAAAAAGTAGGCTTTTGAGGCACAACCTCCGAAATGGGGTTCTAAGAACACCTCGTTTGTCAAAATGGTGTTTTGATGCTCTCAACTTGAGAATCGGGATTTGTGTCTTGAAACCTTGTTGTTCCTTTAAACATTTATTTTAATGTTTTGAAACAGGAGCTTTCGAGCCACACGCTCCGAAATGAGGTTCTAAGAGCACGATGTGCATCAAAATCATTTTTTCACACTACAGGCTCTAGAATAGGGACTTGCGTCTTGAAATCTTGTTGTGCCTCCAAACACCAATTTTGATGCTTCGAAACTGAAGATTTTGAGGCATAACCTCCAAACAAAGTTCTAAGAGCACGATGTACGTCAAAATCAAAGCTTGTTGTGCCTCCAAACATCAATTTTGATGCTCCAAAACTAGGGCTTTTGAGGCACAATTTCTAAAACAGGGTTCTAAGAGCACAATGTGCATTAAACTTTAATTATGATGCTACTGGCTCTAGAATCAGGCCTCACATCTTGAAACCTTGTTCTGCCTCAAAACACTGATTTTGATGCTTTGAAATGAGGTTCTAAGAGCACGATGTGCGCCAAAATCAGATTTTGACACTACTGACTCTAGAATCAGGACTTACATCTTTAAACCTTGTTGTGCCTCCAAACATTGATTTTGAAGCTCGAAAACTGGGTCTTTCTAGGCACAAGCTCTGAAATGAGCTTGTAAAAGAATGATGTGCGTCAAAATAAAATTGATTCGAAATAGGGACTTGCTTCTTGAAACCTTGTTGTGCCTCCAAACATTGATTTTGATGTTCCAAAATCAAGGCTTTCAAGAGACAATCTCCGAAATGAGGTTCTAAGAGCAGGATGTACATCAAAATTGCATTTTGACGCTACCGACTTTGAAATTGGGACTTGTGTCTTGAAACCTTGTTGTGCCTCAAAACATAAATTTTATGCTCCAAAAATGAGGCTTTTGGGGAACAACCTCCGAAATGAGGTTCTAAGAACACCATGTTTGTCAAAATCATGTTTTGATGCTATTAGCCTGAGAATCGGGACTTGTGTCTTGAAACCTTGTTGTGCCTTTAAACATTGATTTTGATGTTTTGAAACTAGAGCTTTCGAGCCACACACTACAAAATGAGATTCTAAAAGCATGATGTGTATCAAAATCACGTTTTGACACTACAGGCTCTGAAATAGGGACTTGCATCTTGAAAGCTTGTTGTGCATCCAAACACCAATTTTGGTGCTTCAAAACCAAAGATTTTGAGGGATAAGCTCCAAAAAAAGGTTCTAAGAGAACAATGTGCGTCAAAATCAAATTTTGACGATACCTCTCCAGAATTAGGACTTGCATCTTGAAACCTTATTTTGCCACCAAACATCAATTTTGTTGCTCCAAAACTGGGGCTTTTGAGGCACAATTTCTAAAATAGGTTTTTAAGAGCACAATGTGCCTCAAAACAATGATTTCGATGCTCTAAAACCAGGGCTTTGGAGGCACAAGCTTCGAAATGAGGTTCTAAGAGCACGATGTTTGCCAAAATCAGATTTTGACGCTATTGACTCTAGAATCCGACCTGGCATCTTGAAACCTTGTTATGCCTCCAAACATTGCTTTTGACGGTCCAAAACTGGGTCTTTCAAGGCACAAGCTCCGAAATAAGCTTCTAAGAGAATGATGTGCATCGAAATGGAATTTTGACGCTACAGGCTCCGAATAGGGACTTGCTTCTTGAAACCTTGTTGTGCCTCAAAACATTGATTTTGATGTTCCAAAATTAGGGCTTTCAAGGCACAAGCTCCGAAATGAGGATCTAAGAGCATGATGTACATCAAAATTGTGTGTTGACTCTACCGACTTTGGAATTGGGACTTGTGTCTTGAAACCTTGTTGTGCCTCCAAACACTAATTTTTATGCTACAAAAATGAGGCTTTTGAGGCACAACCTCCGAAATAAGGTTCTAAGAACACCATGTTTGTCAAAATCATTTTTTGATGCTATCAGCTTGAGAATTGGGACTTGTGTCTTGAAACTTTGTTGTGCCTTTAAACATTGATTTTGATGTTTTGAAACTAGAGCTTTCAAGCCAGATGCTCCGAAACGAGGTTCTGAGAGCACAATGCGCATCAAAATCATGTTTTGACACTACAGACTCTGGAATAGGGACTTGCATCTTGAAAGCTTGTTGTGCCTCCAAACACCAATTTTGATGCTACTGGCTCTAGAATCGGGTCGTGCATCTTGAATCCTTGTTGTGCCTCAAAATACTGATTTTGATGCTCTGAAACTGAGGCTTTCGAGGCACAAACTTTGAAATGAGGTTCTAAAAGCACGATGTGCGCCAAAATCAGATTTTGATGCTATTGACTCTAGAATTGGGACTTGCATCTTGAAACCTTGTTGTGCCTCCAAACATTGATTTTGATGCTCCAAAACTGGGTCTTTCGAGGGACAAGCTCCAAAATGAGCTTCTAAGAGAATGATGTGCCTCAAAATGGAATTTTGACGCTAAGGCTCTGGAATAGAGACTTCTTTCTTGAAACCTTGTTGTGCCTCAAAACATTGATTTTGATGTTCCAATATCAGGGCTTTCAAGGTAAAAGCTCCAAAATGAGGTTCTAAGAGCACAATGTACATAAAAAATTGTGTTTTGACGCTACTGACTCTGGAATTGGGACTTCTGTCTTGAAACCTTGTTGTGGGTCCCAACATTATTTTTTATACTCCAAAAATGAGGCTTTTGAGGCACATCCTCTGAAATGAGGTTCTAAGAACACCATGTTTGTCAAAATCGTGTTTTGACGCTATCAACTCTAGAATTGGGACTTGCATTTTGAAACCTTGTTTTGCCTCCAAACATTGATTTTGGTGCTCCAAAACTGGGTCTTTCAAGGCACAAGCTCCGAATTGAGCTCCTCAAAGAATGATGTGCGTCAAAATGGAATTTTGACACTATAGGCTCTGAAATACAGACTTGCTTCTTTAAACCTTGTTGTGCCTCAAAACATTGATTTTGATGTGCCAAAATCAAGGCTTTCAAGGCACAAGCTCTTAAATGAGGTTCTAAGAGCACGATGTACATCAAAATTGCGTTTTGACGCTACCCACTCTGGAATTGAGACTCGTGTCTTGAAACCTTGTTGTGCATCCAAACACTAATTTATATGCTCCAAAAACAAGGTTTTCGAGGCACAGGCTTCAAAATGAGGTTCTAAGAGCACGATGTGCACCAAAACCAGGTTTGAAAGCTATTGGCTCTAGAATTGGGACTTTCATCTTGAAACCTTGTTGTGCCTCCAAACATTGATTTTGATACTCCAAAATAGGGTCTTTCGAGGCAGAAGCTCCGGAATGAGGTTTTATGAGCACGATGTACATCAAAGTTGCGTTTTGATGCTATCACCTCTGGAATTGGGACATGTGTCTTGAAACATTGTTGTGCCTCCAAAAATCGATTTTGATGCTCCAAAACCAGGGCTTTCGAGGCACAAGCTTCGAAATGAGGTTCTAAGAGCACGATGTGCGCCAAAATCAGATTTTGATGCTGTTGACTTGTATCTTGAAACCTTGTTGTGCCTCCAAACATTGATTTTGATGCTCGAAAACTGGGTCTTTTGAGGAGCAAGCTCCGACATGAGCTTATAAGAGAATGATGTTCGTCAAAATGGAATTTTGACGCTCGAAAACTAGGTCTTTTGAGGAGCAAGCTCTGACATGAGCTTATAAGAGAATGATGTTTATCAAAATGGAATTTTGACGCTACAGGCTCCGGAATAGGGACTTGCGTCTTGAAAGCTTGTTCTGCCTCCAAACACCAATAGGGACTTGCATCTTGAAAGCTTGTTGTGCCCCAGAATAAGGACTTGCATCTTGAAACCTTGTTGTGCGTCCAAACATTGATTTTGTTGCTCCAAAACTGGGGCTTTTAAGGCACAATTTCTAAAACAAGGTTCTACGACCATAATGTGCCTTTAAGGGTTTTAGCACAACCTCCGAAATGAGGTTCTAAGAACACCATGTTTGTCAAAATCATGTTTTGACGCTATCAGCTTCAAAATCGGGACTTGTGTCTTGAAACCTTGTTGTGCCTTTAAACATTGATTTTGATGTTTTCAAACTGGAGCTTTCGAGCCACACATTGCGAAACAAGGTTCTAAGAGCACGATGTATATCAAAATCACGTTTTGACACTACAGCCTCCGGAATAGGGACTTGCATCTTGAAAGCTTGTTGTGCCTCCAAACACCAATTTTGATGCTTCGAAACTGAATATTTTGAGGCATAAGCTCCAAAATAAGGTTCTAAGACCATGATGTGCGTCAAAATTAAATTTTGACACTTCCGGCTCAAGACTCCAGGTTCAAGACTTGCATCTTGAAACCTTGTTGTGCCTCCAAACATCGATTTTGTTGCTTCAACACTGAGGCTTTTGAGACAGAATTTCTAAAACAGGGTTCTAAGAGCACAATGTGCATCAAAATTGAATTTTGATGCTACTGGCTCTAGAATTGGGGATTGCATCTTGAAACCTTGTTGTGCCTCAAAACATTGATTTTGATGCTTCGAAACTGGGGCTTTCGAGGCACAAGCTTTGAAATGAGGTTCTAAGAACACGATGTGCACCAAATTCAGATTTTGACGCTATTGACTCTAGAATCAGGACTTGCATCTTGAAACCTTGTTGTGCCTCGAAACATTGATTTGGATGCTCCAAAACTGGGTCTTTCGACGCATAAGCTCCGAAATTGAATTTTGATGCACATTGTTAGAACCCTGTTTTAGAAATTGTGCCTTAAAAGCCCCAGTTTTGGAGCATCAAAATCGATGTTTGGAGGCACAACAAGGTTTAAAGATGCAAGTCCCAATTTTAGAGCCGGTAGCGTCAAAATTTGATTTTGACGCACATCGTGCTCTTAGAACCTTGTTTTGGAGCTTATGCCTCAAAATCTTCAGTTTCAAACCATCAAAATTGGTGTTTCGAGGCACAACAAGCTTTCAAGACGCAAGTCCCTATTTCCGAACCTGTAGTGTCAAAATGTGATTTTGTTCCACATCGTGCTCTTAGAACCTCGTTTCGTAGCATGTGGCTCGAAAGCTCTAGTTTCAAAACATCAAAATCAATGTTTAAAGGCACAACAAGGTTTCAAGACACAAGTCCCAATTCTCAAGCTAATAGCGTCAAAACACGATTTTGACAAACATGGTGTTCTTAGAACCTGATTTCGAAGGTTGTGCCTCAAAAGCCTTGTTTTTGGAGCATAAAAATTAGTGTTTGGAGGCACAAGAAGGTTTCAAGAAACAAGTCCCAATTATAGAGTCAGTAGCATGAAAACACAATTTTTATGTACATCATGCTCTTAGAACCTCATTTCGGAGCTTGTGCCTTGAAAGCCCTGATTTTGGAACATCAAAATCAGTGTTTGGACGCACAACAAGGTGTAAAGAAGCAAGTCCCTATACTGGATCCTATAGTGTCAAAATTCCATTTTGATCCACATCATTCTCTTAGAAGCTCATTTCGGAGCTTGTGCCTCGAAAAACCCAGTTTTGGATCATCAAAATCAATGTTTGGAGGCACAAGAAGGTTTCAAGATGCAAGTCTCGATTCTAGAGTCAATAGCGTCAAAATCTGATTTTATCACACATCGTGCTCTTAGAACATCATTTCGAAGCTTGAGCTTCGAAAGCCCCAGTTTTGGAGCATCAAAACTAGTGTTTTGAGGCACAAGAAGGTTGCAAGATGTAAGTCCTGAGTCTGGAGCGAGTAGCATCAAAATTTGATTTTGACACACATTGTGCTCTTAGAACCTTATGCCTCAAAATCTTCAGTTTTGAAGCATGAAAATTGGTGTTTGGAGACACAAGAAGCTTTCAAGATGCAAGTCCCTATTCCAGATCTTGTAGTGTCAAATCATGATTTTGATGCACATCGTGCTCTTAGAACCGCATTTTGGAGCGTGTGGCTCGAAAGCTCTAGTTTCAAAATATCAAAATCAATGTTTAAAGCCACAACAAGGTTAAGACACAAGTCCCGATTCTCAAGCTCATAGCGTTAAAAATGAATGTTTTGAGGTACAAATGTGATTTCCGAGCTTGTGCTTTGAAAGACCTAGTTTTGGAGCATCAAAATCAATGTTTGGAGGCACAACAAGGTTTCAAGATGCAAGTCTCGATTCTAGAGTCAATAGCATCAATATCTGATTTTGGAGCACATCTTGCTCTTAGAACCTTATTTCAAAGCTTGTGCCTCAAAATCCTCATTTTTGGAGCATCAAAATCAATGTTTGGAGGCACAACAAGGTTTCAAGATGCAAGTCCCGATTCTAGAGTCAATAGCGTGAAAATCTGATTTTTGCGCACATTGTGCTCAAATCAGTGTTTTGAGGCACAACAAGGTTTGAAGATGCAAGCCCCGATTATAGAGCCAGTAGCATCAAAATCTAATTTTTATGCACATTGTGCTGTTAGAACCCTGTTTTAGAAATTGTGCCTCAAAAGCCTCAATTTTGGAGCATCAAAATTGATGTTTGGAAGCACAACAAGGTTTCAAGATGCAAGTCCTGATTCTGGAGCCGGTAGCGTCAAAATTTGATTTTCACGCACATCGTGTTCTTAGAATGTTGTGGAGCTTATGGCTTAAAATCGTTGGTTTCGAAGAATACAAATTGGTGTTTGGAGGCATAACAAGCTTTCAAGATGCAAGTCCCTATTCCAGAGCCTGTAGTGTCAAAATGTGATTTTGATGCACATCGTGCTCTTAGAACCTCGTTTCAGAGCGTGTGGCTTGAAAGCTCGAGTTTCAAAACATGAAAATCAATATTTAAAAGCACAACAAGGTTTCAAGACACAAGTCCCAATTCTCAAGCTGATAGTGTCAAAACATGATTTTGACAAACATGGTGTTCTTAGAACCTCATTTCAGAGGTTGTGCCTCAAAATCCTCATTTTTGGAGCATAAAATTTAGTGTTTGGAGGCACAACAAGGTTTCAAGACACAAGACCCAATTCCAGAGTCAGTAGCGTCAAAATGCAATTTTGATGTACATCATGCTCTTAGAACCTCATTTCGGAGCTTGTGCCTTGGAAGCCTTGATTTTGGAACATCAAAATCAGTGTGTGGAGGCACAACAAGTTTTCAAGATGCAAGTCCCTATTCCAGAGCCTGTAGTGTCAAAATTACATTGTGACACACATCATTATCTTAGAAGCTCATTTCGGAGCTTGTGCCTCGAAAGACCCAGTTTTGGAGCGTCAAAATCAATGTTTCGAGGCACAACTAGGTTTCAAGATGCAAGCCCCGATTCAAAAGTCAATAGCGTCAAAATTTGATTTTGGCGTACATTGTGCTCTTAAAACTTCATTTTGAAGCATGTGCCTCGAAAGCCCAGGTTTCAAAGCATCAAAATCAGTGTTTTGAGGCACAACAAGGTTTCAAGATGCAAGCCCCGACTAGAGCCAGTAGAATCAAAATTCGATTTTGATGCACATTGTCCTCTTAGAACCCTGTTTTAGAATTGTGCCTCAAAAGCCCTAGTTTTGGAGCATCAAAATCGATGTTTGTAAGCACAACAAGGTTTCAAGATGCAAGTCCTGATTCTGGAGCCGGTATCATAAAAATTTGATTTTGACAAACATCGTGCTCTTAGAACCTTGTTTTGGAGCTTATGCCTCAAAATCTTTAGTTTTGAAGCATCAAAATTGGCGTTCGGAGGCAGAACAAGCTTTCAAGATGCAAGTCCCTATTCCGGAGCCTGTAGTGTCAAAATGTTATTTTGATTCACATTGAGCTCTTAGAACCTCGTTTCGGAGCGTGTGTCTCGAAAGCTCCAGTTTCAAAACATCAAAATCAATGTTTAAAGGCACAACAAGGTTTCAAGATACAAGTCCAAAGTCTCAAGCTGATAGCTTCAAAACACGATTTTGGCAAACATGATGTTCTTAGAACGTCATTTCGGAGGTTGTGCCTCAAAATCCTCATTTTTGGAGCATAAAAATTAGTGTTTGGAGGCACAAGAAGTTTTCAAGACACAAGTCCCAATTCTAGAGTCGGTAGCATCAAAATGCAATTTTGATGTACATCGTGCTCTTAGAACCTCATTTTGGAGCTTGTGCCTTGAAAGCCCTGATTTTGGTACATCAAAATCAGTGTTTGGAGGCACAAGAAGGTTTAAATAATCAAGTCCCTATTCCAGAGCCTCTAGCGCCAAAATTTCATTTTGACGCACATCATTCTCTTAGAAGCTAATTTCAGAGCTTGTGGCTCGAAAGACCCAGTTTTCGAGCGTCAAAATCAATGTTTGGAGATTTTGACGCACATTGTGCTCTTAGAACCTTGTTTTGGAGCTTATGCCTCAAAATCTTCGGTTTCAAAGCATCAAAATTGGTGAGGCGCAACAAGCTTTCAAGACGCAAGTCCCTATTCCAGACTCTGTAGTGTCAAAACATGATTTTGATGCACATCGTGCTCTTAGAACCTTGTTTTGGAGCATGTGGCTCGAAAGCTCCAGTTTCAAAACATCAAAATCAATGTTTAAAGGAACAACAAGGTTTTAAGACACAAGTACCAATTCTCAAGCTAATAACGTCAAAACACAATTTTGACAAACATGGTGTTCTTAGAACCTCATTTCCGAGGTTGTGCCTCAAAAGCCTCATTTTAGGAGCATAAAAATTAGTGTTTGGAGGCACAACAAGGTTTCAAGACACAAGTCCCAATTCCAAAGTCGGTAGCGTCAAAACGCAATTTTGAAGTACGTCGTGCTCTTGGAACGTCATTTCGGAGCTTTTGCCTTGAAAGCCATGATTTTGGAACATAGAAAGCATTGTTTGGAGGCACAACAAGGTTTCAAGATGCAAGTCCCAATTCTCGTGCTGGTAGCATCAAAATTTGATTTTGATGCACATCATTATCATAGAACCTTGTTTCGAAGCTTGCACCTCGAACGCCCCGGTTTCGGAATATAAAAATTGGTGTTTGGAGGCACAACAAGGTTTGAAGACACAAGTCCGGATTCTAGATCCGATAGTGTCAAAATGCGATTTTGAAGCACATTGTGCTCTTAGAACCTTATTTAGGAGCTTGTTCGTCAAAAGCTCCGGTTTGAGAGCATCAAAATTGGTGTTTTGAGGCACAAGGTTGCAAGACGCAAGTCGTGATTTTGGAGCCGATAGCGTCAAAATGTGATTTTTACGCACATTGTGCTCTTAGAGCCTCGTTTGCAGAGCTTGTGCCTCGAAAGCCCTGATTTTGAAACATCGAAATTAGTGTTTGGAGGCACAACTTGGTTTCTAGAAGCAAGTCCCTTTTCCGAAGCCTATAGTATAAAAAATCCATTGCGACGCACATCATTCTCTTAGAAGCTCATTTCGGAGCCTGTGGCTCGAAAGACCAAGTTTTGGATCAAAATCAATGTTTGGAGGCACAACAAGGTTTCAAGATGCAAGTGTCGATTCTAGAGTCAATAGCATCAAAATCTGATTTTACCGCACATCGTGCTCTTAGAACCTCATTTCGAAGCTTGTGCCTCGAAAGCCCTGGTTTCGGAGCATCAAAAACAGTGTTTTTTGGCAAGACAAGGTTTCATGATGCAAGCCCCGATTCTAGAGCTAGTAGCATCAAAATTCAATTTTGATGCACATTGTGCTCTTAGAACCCTGTTTTAGAAATTGTGCCTCAAAAGCCCATGTTTTGGAGCATCAAAATCAATGTTTTAGAGGCACAACAAGGTTTCAAGACACAAGTCCCACTTCCAGAGATGGTAGCGTCAAAACGCAATTTTGATGTACATCGTGCTCTTAAAACCTCATCTCAGGAGCTTTCGAGCCACATGCTTCGAAATGAGGTTCTAAGAGCACGATGTGCATCAAAATCATGTTTTGATACTACAGGCTCTGGAATAGGGACTTGCGTCTTGTAAGTTTGTTGTGCCTCCAAAAACCAATTTTGATGCTTCACAACCAAATATTTTGAGACATAAGCTCCAAAACAAGGTTCTAAGAGCACGATGTGCATCAAAATCAAATTTTGGTGCTACCAGCTCCAGAATCAGAACTTGCATCTTGAAGCTTTGTTGTGCCTCCAAACATCAATTTTGATGCTCCAAAATTGGGCTTTCGAGGCACAATTTCTAAAACAGGGTTCTAAGAGCACAATGTGCATCAAAATTGAATTTTGATGCTACTGGCTCTAGAATCGAGGCTTGCATCTTGAAACCTGGTTGTGCCTCCAAACATTAATTTTGATGATCCAAAACTACGATGTTTATAAAAATTGCGTTTTGACGCTACCGACTCTGGAATTGGGACTTGTTTCTTGAAACCTTGTTGTGCCTCCAAATACTAATTTTTATGCTCCAAAAATGAGGCTTTTGAAACAAAACCTCTGAAATGAGGTTCTAAGAACACCATGTTTGTCAAAATTGTGTTTTGACGCTATCAGCTTGAGAATTGGGACTTGTGTCTTGAAACCTTGTTGTGCCTTTTAACATTGATTTTGATGTTTTTGAAATGGGAGCTTTCGAGCCACATGCTCTCAAACGATGTTCTAAGAGCACGATGTGCATCAAAATCACGTTTTGACACTACAGGCTCTGGAATAGGGACTTGCATCTTGAAAGCTTGTTGTACCTCCAAACACCAATTTTGATGCTTCGAAACTGAAGATTTTGAGGCATAAGCTCCAAAACAAGGTTCTAAGAACAGGATGTGCGTCAAAATCAAATTTTGATGCTACCGGCTCCAGAATCAGGACTTGCATCTTCAAACCTTGTTGTGCCTAAAAACATCCATTTTAATGATCCAAAATTGGGGCTTTTGAGACACAATTTATAACATAGGGCTCTAAGAGCACAATATGCATCAAAATTTAATTTAGATGCTACTAGCTCTAGAATCGGGGCTTAGATCTTGAAACCTTGTTTTGCCTCAAAACACTGATTTTGATGCACCGAAACTGGGACTTTCGAGGCACAAGCTTCGAAATGAGGTTCTAAGAGCACGATGTGCATCAAAATCAGATTTTGATGCTATTGACTCTAGAATCGGGACTTGTGCCTTGAAACCTTGTTTTGCCTCCAAACACTAATTTTTATGCTCCAAAAATGAGGATTTTGAGGCACAACCTCTGAAATCAGGTTCTAAGAACACCATGTTTATCAAAATCGTGTTTAGATGCTATCGGCTTGAGAATCGAGACTTGTGTCTTGAAACCTTGTTGTGCCTTTAAACATTGATTTTGATGTTTTGAAACTGGAGCTTTCAAGCCACATGCTCCGAAATGAGGTTTTAAGAACATGATGTGCCTCAAAATAATGTTTTGACACTACAGGCTCTGAAATAGGGACTTGTGTCTTGAAAGCTTGTTCTGCCTCCAAACACCAATTTCAAAGCTTTGAAACCAGAGATTTTGAGGCATAACCTCTAAAACAAGGTTCTAAGAGTACGATGTGCGTCAATATAAAATTTTGACGCTACCGGCTCCAGAATCAAGACTTGCATCTTGAAAGCTTGTTGTTCCTCCAAATATTGATTTTGATGCTCCAAAACTGGGGCTTTCGAGGCACAATTTCTAAAACAGGGTTCTAAGAGCACAATGTGCATCAAAATTAAATTTTGATGCTATTGGCTCTAGAATTGGGGCTTGCATCTTGAAACCTTGTTGTGCCTCAAAACACTATTTTTTATGCTCTGAAACCGGGGCTTTCGAGGCACAAGCTTCGAAATGAGGTTCCAAGACCACGATGTGCACCAAAATCAGATTTTGATGCTATTGACATTAGAATCGAGTCTTGAATATTGAAACCTGGTTGTGCCTCCAAACATTAATTTTAATGCTCCAAAACTATGTCTTTTGAGGCACAAGCTCTGAAATGATCTTCTAAGAGAATGATGTGCGTCAAAATAGAATTTTGACGCTACAGGCTCCAGAATAGGGACTTGCTTCTTGAAAACTTGTTATGCCTCAAAACATTGATTTTGATGTTCCAAAATTAGGCCTTTCAAGGCACAAGCTCCGAAATGAGGTCCTAAGTGCACGATGTTTATAAAAATTGCGTTTTGACGCTACCGACTCTGGAATTGGGACTTGATTCTTGAAACCTTGTTGTGCCTCCAAATACTAATTTTTATGCTCCAAAAATGAGGCTTTTGAAGCACAACCTCTGAAATGAGGTTCTAAGAACACCATGTTTGTCAAAATCATGTTTTGATGCTATCAGCTTGAGAATCCGGACTTGTGTCTTGAAACCTTGTTGTGCCTTTTAACATTGATTTTGATGTTTTTGAAACAGGAGCTTTCGAGCCACACGCCCTCAAACGATGTTCTAAGAGCGTATGTGCATCAAAATCACGTTTTGACACTACAGGCTCTGGAATAGGGACTTGCATCTTGAAAGCTTGTTGTACCCCCAAACACCAATTTTGATGCTTCGAAACTGAAGATTTTGAGGCATAAGCTCCAAAACAAGGTTCTAAGAACAGGATGTGCATCAAAATGAAATTTTTACGCTACCGGCTCCAGAATCAGGACTTGCATCTTCAAACCTTGTTGTGCCTCCAAACATCCATTTTAATGATCCAAAATTGGGGCTTTTGAGACACAATTTATAACACGGGGTTCTAAGAGCACAATGTGCATCAAAATTTAATTTAGATGCTACTAGCTCTAGAATCGGGGCTTGGATCTTGAAACCTTGTTTTGCCTCAAAACACTGATTTTGATACACCGAAACTGAGACTTTCGAGGCACAAGCTTCGAAATGAGGTTCTAAGAGCACGATGTGCATCAAAATCAGATTTTGACGCTATTGACTCTAGAATCGGGACTTGTGCCTTGAAACCTTGTTTTGCCTCCAAACACTAAATTTTATGCTCCAAAAATGAGGATTTTGAGGCACAACCTCTGAAATCAGGTTCTAAGAACACCATGTTTGTCAAAATCATGTTTTGATGCTATCAGCTTGAGAATCCGGACTTGTGTCTTGAAACCTTGTTGTGCCTTTTAACATTGATTTTGATGTTTTTGAAACGGGAGCTTTCGAGCCACACGCCCTCAAACGATGTTCTAAGAGCGTATGTGCATCAAAATCACGTTTTGACACTACAGGCTCTGGAATAGGGACTTGCATCTTGAAAGCTTGTTGTACCCCCAAACACCAATTTTGATGCTTCGAAACTGAAGATTTTGAGGCATAAGCTCCAAAACAAGGTTCTAACAACAGGATGTGCATCAAAATGAAATTTTTACGCTACCGGCTCCAGAATCAGGACTTGCATCTTCAAACCTTGTTGTGCCTCCAATCATCCATTTTAATGATCCAAAATTGGGGCTTTTGAGACACAATTTATAACACGGGGTTCTACTAGCTCTAGAATCGGGGCTTGGATCTTGAAACCTTGTTTTGCCTCAAAACACTGATTTTGATGCACCGAAACTGAGACTTTTGAGGCACAAGCTTCGAAATGAGGTTCTAAGAGCATGATGTGCATCAAAATCAGATTTTGACGCTATTGACTCTAGAATCGGGACTTGTGCCTTGAAACCTTGTTTTGCCTCCAAACACTAAATTTTATGCTCCAAAAATGAGGATTTTGAGGCACAACCTCTGAAATCAGGTTCTAAGAACACCATGTTTGTCAAAATCGTGTTTTGAAACTGGAGCTTTCAAGCCACACGCTCCGAAATGAGGTTTTAAGAGCGTGATGTACCTCAAAATAACGTTTTGACACTACAAGCTCTGAAATAGGGAATTGTGTCTTGAAAGCTTGTTCTGCCTCCAAACACCAATTTCGAAGCTTCAAAACAAAAGATTTTGAGGCATAACCTCTAAAACAAGGTTTTAAGAGCACGATGTGCGTCAATATAAAATTTTGACGCTACCGGCTCCAGAATCAAGACTTGCATCTTGAAAGATTTTTGTTCCTCCAAATATCGATTTTGATGCTCCAAAACTGGGCTTTTGAGGCACAATTTCTAAAACAGAGTTCTAAGAGCACAATGTGCATCAAAATTGAATTTTGATGCTACTGGCTCTAGAATCGAGCCTTGCATCTTGAAATCTTGTTGTGCCTCGAAACATTGATTTTGACGCTCCAAAACTGGGTCTTTCGAGGCACAAGTTCCCAAATGAGCTTCTAAGAGAATGATGTGCGTCAAAATGGAATTTTGAGGCTCCGAAATAGGGACTTGCTTCTGGAAACCTTTTTATGCCTCCAAACAGTGATTGTTATGTCCCAAAGTCAGGGCTTTCAAGGCATAAGCTCCGAAATGATGTCCAAAGAGCACAATGTACATCAAAATTGAATTTTGACGCTACCGACTCTAGAATTGGGACTTGTGTCTTGAAACCTTGTTGTGTCTCCAAACACTAATTTTTATGTTCAAAAAATGAGGCTTTTGAGGCACAACCTCCGAAATGAGGTTCTAAGAACACCATGTTTGTCAAAATCATGTTTTGACGCTATCAGCTTGAGAATCGAGACTTCTATCTTGAAACCTTGTTGTGCCTTTAAACATTGATTTTTATGTTTTGAAAATGGAGCTTTGGAGCCACATGCTCCGAAACGAGGTTCTAAGAGAATGATGTGAATCAAAATCACTTTTTGACACCACAGGCTCTGGAATATGGACTTGCCCATTGAAAGCTTGTTGTGCCTCCAAACAACAATTTTCATGCTTCGAAACCAAATATTCTAAGGCATAAGCTCCAAAACAAGGTTCTAAGAGCACGATCTGCGTAAAAATCAAATTTTAATGCTACCATCTCCAGAATCAAGACTTGCATCTTGAAACCTTGTTGTGCCTCCAAACATTGATTTTGATGCTCCAAAACTGGGGCTTTTGAGGCACAATTTCTAAAATAGGGTTCTAAGAGAACAATGTAAATCAAAATTGAATTTTGATTCTACTGGCTCTAGAATCGGGCTTGCATCTTGAAACCTTGTTGTGCCAAAAAACACTGATTTTGATGCTCTGAAACTGGGGCTTTTGAGGCACAAGGTTCGAAATGAGGTTCGAAGAGCACAATGTGCACCAAAATCAGATTTTAACGCTATTGACTCTAGAATCGGGACTTGCATCTTGAAACCTTGTTGTGCCTCCTAACACTGATTTCGATGTTTCAAAATCGGAGCTTTGGAGGGACAAGCTCTACTAGCGATGCTCTAAGAGGACCATGTGCGTCAAAATCACTTTTTTACGCTGCCGCCTCCAAAATGGCGACTTGCTTCTTGCAACCTTGTGCCTCCAAACACCAATTTTGATGCTCCCAAACCGGGGCTTTCGAGGGACAAGCTCCTAAATAAGGTTCTAAGAGCACAATTTCCTTCAAAATCGCATTTTGACACTACCGGCTCTGGAATTGGGACTTGCAACTTGAAACCTTGTTGTGCATCCAAACACCAATTTTGATGTTCTGAAACTGGGGTGTTCAAGGTGCAAGCTTTGAAACAAGGTTCTAAGAGAACGATGTGCATCAAAATTGAATTTTGATGCTACCAGCACGAGAATCGGGACATGCATCTTGAAACCTTGTTGTGCCTCCAAACAATGATTTTGATGTTCCAAAATTGGGGCTTTCAAGGCACAAGCTCCAAAACGAGGTTCTAAGAGCACGATGTACATCAAAATTGCATTTTGATGCTGCCGACTCTGGAATTGGGACTTGTGTCTTGAAACCTTGTTGTGCCTCCAAACACTAATTTTATACTCCAAAAACGAGGCTTTTGAGGCACAACCTCTGAAATGAGGTTTTAAGAACACCATGTTTGTCAAAATTATGTTTTGACTCTATCATCTTGAGATTCAGGACTTGTGTCTTGAAACCTTGTGCCTCCAAACACTAATTTTTATGCTCCAAAAATTAGGGTTTTGAGGCACAACCTCCGAAATGAGGTTGTAAGAACACCATGTTTGTCAAAATTGTGTTTTACGCTATCAGCTTGAGAATCAGGACTTATGTCTTGAAACCTTGTTGTGCCTTTAAACATTGATTTTGATGATTTGAAACTGGAACTTTCAAGCCATACGCTCCGAAACAAGGTTCTAAGAGCATGATGTGCATCAAAATCACGTTTTGAGAATACAGGCTCCAGAATAGGGACTTGTGTCTTAAAATCTTGCTGTGCCTCCAAACACCAATTTTGATGCTTCGAAACTGAAGATTTTGAGCCATAAGCTCCAAAACAAGGATCTAAGACCATGATTTGCATCAAAATCAAATTTTGATGCTATCGGCTCTTGAATCAAGACTTGCATCTTGAAATCTTGTTGTGCCTCCAAACATAGATTTTGATGCTCCAAACCTAGGGCTTTTGAGGCACAATTTCTAAAACAGGGTTCTAAGAGCACAATGTGCGCCAAAATTAAATTTTGATGCTCCTAGCTCTAGAATCATGGCTTGCATCTTGAAGCCTTGTTGTGCCTCCAAACATTGATTTTGACGCTCTGAAACTAGGTCTTTCGAGGCACAAGCTCCGAAATGAGCTTCTAAGAGAATAATGTGCATTAAAATGGAATTTTGACGCTACAGGCTCCGGAATAAGAACTTTCTTCTTGAAACTTTGTTGTGCCTCAAAACATTAATTTTGATGTTCCAAAATCTGGGATTTCAAGGCACAAGCTCCAAAATGAGGTTCTAAGAGCACAATGTACATCAAAATTGCATTTTGACGCTACCAACTCTCGAATTGGGACTTGAGTCTTGAAACCTTGTTGTGCCTCCAAACACTAATTTTTATGCTCCAAAAACAAGGCTTTTGAGGCACAACCTTCGAAATGAGGTTCTAAGAACACCATATTTTTCAAAATCATGTTTGGACGCTATCAGCTAGAAAATCGGGACTTCCATTTTGAAACCTTGTTGCGTCTCAAAACACAGATTTTGATGCTCCAAAACTGGGCCTTTGGAGGCACAAGCTTTGAAATGAGGTTCTAAAAGCACGATGTGCGCGAAAAGTAGATTTTGGCATTATTGACTCTAGAATCTGGACTTGCATCTTGAAACCTTGTTGTGCCCCCGAACATTGATTTTGATGCTCGAAATCTGGGTCTTTCCAAACACAAGCTCTGAAATGAGATTCTAAGAGAATGATGTGTGTCAAAATGGAATTTTGAGGATACAAGCTCCAGAATAGGGACTTGCTTCTTGGAACCTTTTCGTGCCTGCAAACATTGACTTAGATGTTCCAAAATCAGGGCTTTCAAGGCACAAGCTCCGAAATGAGGTTCTAAGAGCACGATGTACATCAAAATTGCATTTTGATGGTACCGACTTTGGAATAGGGACTTGTGTCTTGAAACTTTATTGTGCCTCCAAACAATAATTTTTATGCTCCAAAAATGAGCCTTTTGAGGCACAACCTCCAAAATGAGGTTTTAAGAACACCACATTTGTCAAAATAGTGTTTTGACGCTATCAACTTGAGAATTGAGACTTGTGTCTTTAAACATTGATTTTGATGTTTTGAAACTGGAGCTTTCAAGCCACACGCTCCGAAATGAGGTTCTAAGAGCACGATGTGCATCAAAATGATGTTTTGACACTACAAGCTCCGGAATAGGGACTTGCGTCTTGAAAGCTTGTGGCGCCTCCAAGCACCGATTTTGATGCTTCGAAATCGAAGATTTTGAGGCATAAGCTCCAAAACAAGGTTCTAAGAGCGTGATGTGCGTCAAAATCAAATTTTGACACTACCGGCTCCAGAATCAGGACTTGCATATTGAAACCTTGTCATGCCTCCAAATATTGATTTTGATGCTCCAAAACTGGGGCTTTTGAGGCACAATTTCCAAAATAGGGTTCTAAGAGCATAATATGCATCAAACTTGAATTTTGATGGTTCTAGCTCTAGAATCGAGGCTTGCATCTTGAAACTTTGTTGAGCCTCAAAACACTGATTTTGATGCTCCAAATCCAGGGCTTTCGAGGCACAAGCTTCGAAATGAGTTTCTAAGAGCACGTTGTGTGCCAAAATCAGATTTTGACGCTATTGACTCTAGAATCAGGACTTCCATCTTGAAACCTTGTTGTGCCTCCAAACATTGATTTTGATGCCCCAAAACTGGGTCTTTCGAGGTAGAAGCTCCAAAATAAGCTTCTAAGAGAATGATGTGCATCAAAATGGAATTTTGACGCTACAGGATCCGGAATAGGGACTTGTTTCTTGAAACCTTGTTTTGCCTCAAAACATTTATTTTCATGTGGCAAAATCAAGGCTTTCAAGGAACAAGCTCCGAAATGAGGTTCCAAGAGCACGATGTACATCAAAATTGCATTTTGGTGCTAGCCACTGTGGAATTGGGACTTGTGTCTTGGAACCTTGTTGTGCCTCCAAACACTATTTTTTATGCTCCAAAAATGAGGCTTTTGAGGCACAACCTCTGAAATGAGGTTCTAAGAACACCATATTTTTTAAAATAGTGTTTTGGTGCTATCAGCTGTTGGCAAATGCACACTCCAATGAGAAAGTGTAGGTGAATGAAGGTATTGTCATTGATGGCAACCTTACAATCATGTGATAGCGGTAGGTAGACACAGGCACCGGCACCGGCAGACTCTACACCGGCATATAGATCATCGACACCGAAAAAGAAGATTATCGGCACCATGGTTGAGAGGAATTTTGTGTATATATATTTTGTAATTAATTGTAAAATCTTTTTGTAAGCAAACTTGGTGGATTGTAATACAACTCATATATGTATGAGATCATTGTAGATCATTTAGAACACGAAGTATGGAAAGATAATTGCAGACCTAATATGTGAATTATTGGATAAGGGTTTATGTATGTAGCAAAGCTTAAACCGGCACTGAATTTGGCATAGTGGATGCTAATCTGAAGCAGTACAAGACATTGGATTTGTATAATCCATTTTTGTAAGTCAATGTGACTTCTTTGTAATTGAGCAGTGAGCTCTAGGCACTTGGCCTTCCTGCATGTGCAGGCCCCTATTGTAAGTAGTAATATTCTCTTATTGGCTAGTAAGTGAATATTGTGGGTCACAAATCCCACCGAGGTTTTTCCCACACTGGGTTTCCTCGTTAAAATATTGTGTTATGGTGTGTTTCTTATGCTGTGGTTATTATTCTTCTTTACTGCATTATTTTTCGTTTACCGATACACAGTTTTGATTTGCTTTTTATGTTATAACTTAAGAAAATTATTATACTGGTCAAATACTGATTCACCCCCCCCCTCTCAGTATCTTTGGGAATGCTAACATCAGCTTGAAAATTGGGACTTGTGTTGTGAAACCTTGTTGTGCCTTCAAACATTGATTTTGATATTTTGAAACTAGAACTTTCGAGCCACATGCTCTAAAACGAGGTTCTAAGAGCACGATGTGCATCAAAATCATGTTTTCACACTACAGGCTCTAGAATAGGGACTTGCGTCTTGAAACCTTGTTGTGCCTCCAAACACCAATTTTGATGCTTCGAAACCGAAGATTTTGAGGCATAAGCTCCAAAACAAGGTTCTAAGAGCGCAATGTGCGTCAAAATCAAATTTTGACGGTACCGGCTCTAGAAACACGACTTGCATCTTGAAACCTTGTTTCGCCTCCAAACACTGATTTTGATACTCCAAAACTGGGGCTTTTGAGGCACAATTTCTAAAACAGGGTTCTAAGAGCACAATGTGTATCAAAAATTGAATTTTGAATCTACTGGCTCTAGAATCAGGGCTTGCATCTTGAATGCTTGTTGTGCCTCGAAACATTGATTTTGACGCTAATTTTGATGTTCCAAAATCAAGGCTTTCAAGGCACAATCTCCGTAATGAGGTTCTAAGATCACAATGTACATCAAAATTGCATTTTGACGTTACCGACTCTGGAATTGGGAGTTGTGCCTTGAAATCTTGTTGTGCCTCCAAACACTAATTTTTATGCTCAAAAAACGAGGATTTTGAGGCACAACCTCCGAAATCAAGTTCTAAGAACACCATGCTTGTCAAAATCGTGTTTTGAATACTATCAGCTTGAGAATCGGGATTTGTGTCTTGAAACCTTGTTGTGCCTTTAAACATTGATTTTGATGTTTTGAAACTGGAGCTTTCGAGCCACACGCTCCGAAACGAGGTTCTAAGAGCATGATGTGCATCAAAATCAAAATTTTGAAACTATAGGCTCCGAAATAGGGACTTGGGTCTTTAAAGCTTGTTCTGCCTCCAAACACCAATTTTTATGTTTGAAAAATGAAGATTTTGAAACCTTTGTTGTACCTCCAAACATCTATTTTGATGCTCCAAAACTGGGGCTTTTGAGGTACAATTTGTAAAACAGGGTTCTAAGAGCACAATGTGGATCAAAATTGAATTTTGATGCTACTGTTTCTAGAATCGGGGCTTGCATCTTGAATGCTTGTTGTGCCTCGATACATTGATTTTGATGCTCCAAAACTGGGTCTTTCGAGACACAAGTTCCCAAATGGGCTTCTAAGAGAATGATGTGCGTAAAAATGGAATTTTGATGCTACAGACTCCGAAATAGGGACTTGCTTCTTGAAACCTTGTTGTGCCTCCAAACACTGATTTTTATGGTCCAAAATTAGGGCTTTCAAGGCACAAGCTCCTAAATGAGGTTCTAAGAGCATGATGTACATCAAAATTGCATTTTCACGCTACCGACTCTGGAATTGGGAATTGTGTCTTGAAACCTTGTCGTGCCTCCAAACACTAATTTTTATTCTCCAAAAATGAGGCTTTTGAGGCACAACCTCCGAAATGAGGTTCTAAAAACACCATGTTTGTCAAAATCGTGTTTTGAGGCTATCAGCTTGAGAATAGGGACTTGTGTCTTGAAACCTTATTGTGCCTTTAAACACTGATTTTGATGTTTTGAAAATGGAGCTTTGGAGCCACACGCTCCGAAACAAGGTTCGAAGAGCATGATGTGCATCAAAATCACATTTTGACAATAAAGGCTCCAGAATAGGGACTTGCATCTTGAAATCTAGTTGTGCCTCCAAACACCAATTTTGATGCTTCGTAACTGAAGATTTTGAGGCATAAGCTCCAAAACAAGGTTCTAAGACCACGATGTGATTCAAAATGAAATCTTGACGCTACCGGCTATAAAATCAGGACTTGCATCTTCAAATCTTGTTATGCCTCTAAACATCGATTTTGATGGACAAAACCTAGGGCTTTTGAGGCATAATTTATAAGACAGGGTTCAAAGAGCACGATGTGCATCAAAATTGAATTTTGATGCTACTGGCTCTAGAATTAGGGCTTAGATCTTGAAACCTTGTTGTGCCTCAAAACACTGATTTTGATGCTCCAAAACTGGGGCTTTCGACGCACAAGCTTCGAAATGAATTTCTAAGGGCATGATGTACGCCAAAATTAGATTTTGACGCTATTGACTCTAGTATCAGGATTTGCATCTTGAAAGCTTGTTGTGCGTCTAAACATTGATTTTGATGCTCCAAAACTGGATCTTCCGAGGTACAAGCTCCAAAATGAGCTTCTAAGAGATTGATGTTGGTGAAAATGGAATTTTGACGCTACAGGCTCCGGCATAGGGACTTGCTTCTTGAGGCACAACCTCTGAAATGAGGTTCTAAGAACACCATATTTCTCAAAATTGTGTTTTGATGCTATCAGCTTGACTATCGGGACTTGTGTCTTGAAACCTTGTTGTGCCTTTAAACATTGATTTTGATGTTTTGAAACTGGAGCTCTCGAGCCACACGCTTCTAAATGGGGTTCTAAGAGCACGATGTGCGTCAAAATCAAATTTTGATGCTACTAGCTCTAGAATCAAGACTTGCATCTTGAAACCTTGTTGTACATCAAAATTGAATTTTGATGCTACTGGCTCTAGAATCAGAGCTTGCATCTTGAAACCTTGTGTTGGGACTAATTAAAATTGAGTCAAGTTTATAGGCCCATTTCAAAAATTTGCCCGGCATTTGCGAATGATTAAAATAAGTCAGTTTGAATGGCCAACTTAGTGTAGCGTCGTAAATTGTACGCACTTGCTAGGGTGGTACAATTTCACACCTAGTTTAGCACCCGCCTTGGCGCATTTTGCATTTTGCATTGCATTTCCCCTTTAGCACTTAATTAATTAAATTAATTAGGTCTAGGGTTCTATTTTATCATCTCCCATATCATAAAGTTGGGCCCTTTTTATTAAAGTGTGCCCCTTTCATTTTATTCTTCCAATACATCATTTAATCAAAAACCCTAATTAGGTCCTATTTTGAACTTGGGGGCTTGATTTCGGGGGTCAAAACATCTTGAAATCACCTGTAACTTCGGGATTCGCTCAAAAATCATCATATCCGACGGCCCTGAAAATTTGGTGAAAAGTTGTCGGGACCATGGCACCCGGCGTGCACACGGTCCCGGACATTTTTCCCGAAATTTCAGGGACGCAATCCAATCATAAAATAAAGCTTAACCTCAAGAAATTGGCAGGAGATTCAATCTCTAGGTTGGCCAAAAGTTGAAATTATGACCTAGGGTTTCATATATAAGAGCTCTCTTTCTTCATTTGAAAGGATCCAGAATTTTGGTTTTAAGGACCGTCTATGCAGCGAAAGAGCAGATCTTTGAAGACTTCAACAACATTCAACATCCATCCATCAAGCATCCATCAATTTCATTCATCCATTTAGGGCTTTGAAGGCATTGAAGAACAATAAGGGATCATCGACTGAAGATTGGCTTGTACCCCTCCCTTGGGGTTGGGTATGATTTCATGTTGTTTTCATGTCTTTGCATAAGCTTCATCATATCATTTGTATTCATGCTTTAGATCACTTTGCATCTTGATTTGGAGCACTTACATTATCATGTACAAGCAATTAGGGTTTACTTTCTAGGTTGCTCTAGTTTGCTTACTTGCATTTTAGGATCTTGCACACACACAAGATCTGCACACACTACTTTTACAATACAACTTGGCTATTCGTGGAGGTGGAAACCACCAAAGCGGGGATTTGACTAAGGCAAAACCCTATATAGCCGCCCACCATACCTTTTCAGATATAAGTGCAGGTTTCGGGATTCGGACGATGCCACAAGTTGTAGATCCGACAGAAGCGGACCGAGACAGAACAACACGGCAAATTTTAGAGCAAAAGACCAGGACAAGGGCGTGGGGGCGCCCTGGTCCTGCCAGGATAGGGGCACTGGGCGCCCTGGTCCTTCTGTCAGACAGCAAGTTTCAGACAGCTTTTCAGGTTGCAGAACAGCAGTTTCAGGAGCAGTTTCAGGGGCAGTATCAGGATAGTGGCGCTTGCACCCCCATCCCAAACATTTTCACTCAGATTTTAACTCCGGGTACGCATTTACATTCTTGTCTTGTCCTTGTGTTTACAGCTTTCCATTGTTTAATCTTAATTCTGCAATCTTGTTATTAGTTCATACTTGGACTTTGGGATTAGGAATTGAACTTGTATCATTTTATCTTTCAATTACAACAAAGGAATAGAAATCCTAATAGGTAGCCCGTGGCTCTCTCTTCCACAAAAAGAAGTAGCCAATTGTGTGATACCTCTAGGCTCTTTCGTATTCCACAATGTGTGTCGAAAGGTAGGAATAGGACATGTTAGCCTAGTCTCGCTTTTTCCCCTACACATTTTGGTGAACCCGACGTGAACCTTATTATTGCTTTCTCTTGCATTACATTTGTTAGATCTAAATCTAGATTTAGCGTGTTTCATTTAAGTTTCATAAAAAAAAAAAGGAAAAAAAAAGAAGGAAAAGAAAGAGTATGTTTTGTTTCTTTGCATTGGGTGTTTAAGTTTTATGCAATTTTTTTAATTTTAAAATGTCAGATTTTTATTTACAAGATGTTCATATTTGTGATGATGTATACAATTATGTTGATTATGAGTTAGATGAAGCTTTAGATGAGTTTTTGAACCCTAAAGATACCAAACCTTCATTTTACCAAAAACTCATAAACATTGTTACTATGTCATTTCGTTCTGATGAGAAAGATAAGTCGAATGATTCCTCTCAAGGGTACATTCCTATCAACTCTTCCACTAAATCTAGTAACATCGTTGTTTTCAATGATCCCTTCTATGAAGAGATATCTCCTTTTGAATCAAAAGATAAACCTTTCAATAGATATGATCATGCTTTGTTGGATGATGCCCTTGATGACCTTGTGGCTCCTAAAAAACGCTCCCTTCATGAGGATCCTTTTGTGCAAGAAGATGACATTATCCCTACATTTCCTAGTGATGGCATTTCCTTTTCCAACAAAATTCCCACTAGAGATGATGAATTAATGATAAATGCTTACCCTTCTCCTAAAGTTGGTCTTACCCATAAGCATCCCTTAGAGAAAGAAGATGAAATAATAAGCAATTTCCCTAATTCTCTCTCCCCTAAAGATCATATTGAACATATTTTGAGGAAAGAGGATGAGTTTAACACATCTATTGATGCTCTCCCTCCTAAGGATGAGGAATTAATAAACAATGTTATCTCCTCTCCCGAAATTGACAATACTTCAAACACTCCTTCCAACAACCTCACTATTTGGGATGAACCATTAGAAGAAGGTGTAGATTATTCTCTTCCCCATGAGAGAACCCTAGCCAAAGGGGATGAAATCAAGATTGAAAACTCCCTTGATAGTTTCTCACCTTCCTTGAATCTCAATCATTCTCCCTCTAAAAATAAAGCATCTCCCTCTCCTCAACTTGGTTCTACTCATAAGGAAACCCTAGCTCAAAGCAAGATGGTTAACATCTCTTTCAAAGATCTCCCTCTCAAAAGTGAGACTTTAGAGAGTAATGTTGATTCTTCTCCTAGAGAGTTTATTCCCCATGTAGATCCTTTGATGATAGAGGATATGACCTTTCCTAGTATTACTCTTCCTACTGGAACATCAATGCCTACCCCTTGTCTCTCTCCTAAAATTGATTTAATCCGTGATAAGATTTTAGTGTAAGAGAAGACTATCAATAATTCTTCCAACACTTTTGTTCATTCCTCTAAACCGTCCTCAATTAATTTGATACGTGTGAATGAAACACCTAACAAACCTCTCTTCACTGTCCAAGGTGCCTATCCTTCTCAAAATTCTCAACCTTTAAATAAGCCTATCTTAGTGGTTCAAGGTGGTTATGCTAATGATTCTTTTTGCACTCCTAAGAAACCTATTATTACTGTGCAAGGAGGTTATTCTACTAAGAGCCCTTATGAGTATGCTAAGCAACTGACTAGAGAGAGTTATAATGCGGTTGCTCATACCTATAACACAAGAAATAATAGGCAACCTAATCCTCCTCCAGTTATCCCAACTTCACTTCCTCCTTCCCAACCTATTCTTCCTCAAGCTCCTCGTATTTCACAAATGCTTAGTAAGGACTATGATCTCATAGAACAACTTAAAACTACTCCTGCTAAGATATCCCTTTGGGATTTGATCCAAACTTCTTCTGCTCATCATGGAATGTTACAAGATGCCTTGAAAGATTTGAATGTTCCTCCACCTAATACATCTAGTAATATAGTGTCTTTGGTTAACTCTGTGATGAATCCTAAAGCTCAAATTGTGTTTACTCAAGATGAGTTGCCTACTAGTGAAATTCAACATCAATATGATCCCTTGATGATTGTGGTTATCATAAATGACACTGCTATAAGACGAACACTGGTAGATAATGGTTCTGGCCTTAATGTGTGTAGCATTAATCTATTGCATAAGATGAATGTGGATACATCCCTTATTGAGCCTGACTCTCGTCCCATTCGAGGCTTTGATAATGTGGCTAAGTCTTCATTAGGTATTATCACCTTACCCATCACAGTGGGACCTGTTACTTTGCCTACTCCTATCCATGTTATGTCGGGAAATCTAACATACAACTTGTTATTAGGGAGACCTTGGATTCACAGTATGCAAGCTGTCCCCTCTACATTGCATAGACAAGTTAAATTTATTTATAATAATAAGACATATACCTTGATAGGTGATACTAATTTTCAAGCTTGTTTGCAAACATCTACTTCCAAAGGGAGTTCTTCTAAGCCTTCCTCTTCTAGTGATGACTCGTTAAACAAGATACCTATGGATGAATCATCACCCTCTGATAATCAAAATTCTTTGGATGAGTCTGAAGTTCCTAAAGAATATTCTTCTCAACTTGAATCTACACATGAAAAGGCTTTTGATCCTGAGAAGGTTCTCGCAGAAGACGATTGGGGATCTCTTGATTTTAATCCCACCTTTGTAGGTGAGTATAGGGTTCCTCCTAGAGAGATTAAAGTTAAAAAAGAAGGAAGAAACTAGAGATCAATCAGTCTTACCTGAACCTATGAGCCATAATTTTGTGGCCGCTTCTCAAACTTCTTCTCCTCACACCTCTAATTCTGAAGTATTTGATTCTTTGTCTTATGAAAAACCACCTTTTCTTTCTGAAATGGCTAATCGTTATGGTCGTGGTTTCCATATTTTGGCTAAGAGTGGCTATAGTGGAAATGGTTGTGGCGCAAATGAACAAGGAATTAAAGTTCCTTTAGAACATAACATGCATGAATATTCATTTGGACTTGGATATAATCTTTCTAAGCCCACCAAAGCATCTAAAAGACCATCTCTCAATGTGAATGCTATATTTAGTAGTGATGATGATCTCACTTCAACTAAATCATCTTCTACTTCTATCAACTCTCATTCCCCTCATAAGGAAATCTTGGCGATGAACAAATCTCTTTATGACTCACCTCAAATTTCTAAATCCACTTATGAATCTTTATCTCCTATTCGTAATAAAGTCCTTTCCTCCAAGGATAAGGCTCTAATAAATTACACTCATCCCTCTTCTAAGATGTCTTGTGACTTTTCTTCTTCAATTTTTATCATTTTATACATGTTTTTGATCTCACTTATAGTTGAGCATTCAGCATGTCATATTCAAATACCTCATTCAATCTATCATGTCTTTAAATAACATTAATGGCTATTATGTTGCTCATCATTATGTGACATTGGTAGCTCATTTACTAGGGGCTCATTGTCATTCATGATGGTACAATTTCAAGTGCAACCATATTTTTTGAAGCAACATAATAGCCTAATTTTTCTATGTTATCTCTTGTTCCTATGGGGACAAGAGTGATTTCATACATCTCTTCTTTTTATGGTTAAAATTTCCCTTTGGGGTAATAGTGTGGAAATATTGATCATCTTTTCTTTAGAATCCTCTTTTCCTAGATAGGGGAGAAGATGTGTATTCTCTTTCTTATCCTACCTACTTCTTGTGAGGAGCATTTTACATACACCAATGTCTTGCTTGCATGAACTCATATGAGTATGTAGTACATTTTGCTTATGTCTAAATCTCTCCCTAGAAGATTGTGTAAGTCCTTCTCACTGTCCTTATCCTTGGGAGGCAATGATCTTTCCTTATATTTATCTAAGGATCCACCTTTTCCTATTTCGTGGATGGTGTGAACTTTATGTTATTCCTTGTATGCATTTGTTGTTGTTTGTTCAAGGATTCTCTCTTACAAGAGGTGTAAGTCCTAGACTACAACCTCTTTTGCACTTGGTAAAATACATCCATAATGAATTCACTCTCCCAATTGGGTTAAAAAGAGCATCATCCTTCATTAAGAATCACTTTCACCTCGCAAAAGAAGGAAGTATTGCATTCTTATTCTCTTCTTTGTCTTATTCTAGAAGATGTTATATTTGTCTAAGACAATTCCTCTCGGGGATAGGTGTCTTTTGTACAAAGATCTCTTCTCCTCTAAGGATCTCCTTTACACATACTACAAGATATCCCTTTTCAACTATCTTATCCTTGCTTAAAGAGTGCAAAACTCTCTTGCTTGGATCTATGACATTGTTGCATTTTTGGGGTATCTTCTTTTGTGATGAAGGTAGGTATCCTTGTTCTACTTTGCTTATGACATAAACATTACACTTTTTGAGCAATGGGTCATTCTCGAAACTAAAGCACAGACTTTTAGAGCGAGATGTCTCCATTTTTCTTTTATGCAAGGTGATTATTCTCGGAACCAAAGCACAGACTCTTAGAGCGAGATGTCACGCTTTTGTACTATACAAGTTGTAGCATACTCGGGCATAGACTCCTATGAGGTGCTTCTAACCTCCCTAACACACACATGCACGAGGTTGAGTGGAACTAGCGGCATAAGGCAAGACTTTCTCACTCTCCTCCCTTACATGGATCACCTAGATAGACTTTAGGGGCTAGTTTTCCATGTCCTTTTTCCCATGGATCACCTAGACAAGATCTAGGGGTGAGAAGTACATGTTTTCTCTCTCACTATTCTTCTCATGGATCACCAATGTGTGTATTCATTCTTTTTTTCCTTTCTTTTCTTCTCTTTGCATTTTGTTTACATTCACATCCTTCATCTTGTGTTAGAGAACTCTCAAATCCTCACACTCTTTGTTGTGTTGGAATTAAGATTTAGTCCTCTTTCTTACCAAATGATTCTCCATTAGTTTTTGATCTCATATCAAATCTTCTTGTGAGCATTTGTCATCAATATTCTTTAACAATTCGAAGTGGTAAACATGATACCCTGTTTCAACTCACTAAAATTAGCAAGCCGAAATAGGGGGGGGCATATAGCTACCCTCGAATTTTCATCACCTTCCTTAGTAAGCATTAGGTGATTTTGTGATCTAACGTGTGTTTTGTAGGATGCGGTTCCTAACTGTGTACTGCAGATACCGCTGGGGGCTTCGTTCGACAGACTTATGGATATATCATTTTTCAAATAATGTTTACTTTCCTGTACTTTAGCTTGCATATGCACGTAGTGTTCATATGACCGCTAAAGTGGGGGCTAAATGTAGCGTCGTAAATTGTACGCACTTGCTAGGCTTTAGCACCCGCCTTGGCGCATTTTGCATTTTGCATTGCATTTCCCCTTTAGCACTTAATTAATTAAATTAATTAGGTCTAGGGTTCTATTTTATCATCTCCCATATCATAAAGTTGGGCCTTTTTCATTAAAGTGTGCCCCTTTCATTTTATTCTTCCAATACATCATTTAATCAAAAACCCTAATTAGGTCCTATTTTGAACTTGGGGGCTTGATTTCAGGGGTCAAAACATCTCGAAATCACCTGTAACTTCGGGATTCGCTCTAAAATCATCATATCCGACGGCCCTGAAAATTTGGTGAAAAGTTGTCGGGACCATGGCACCCGACGTGCACACGGTCCCGGACATTTTTCCCGAAATTTCAGGGGCACAATCCAATCATAAAATAAAGCTTAACCTCAAGAAATTGGCGGGAGATTCAATCTCTAGGTCGGCCAAAAGTTGAAATTATGACCTAGGGTTTCATCTATAAGAGCTCTCTTTCTTCATTTGAAAGGATCCAGAATTTTGGTTTTAAGGACCTTCTATGCAGCGAAAGAGCAGATCTTTGAAGACTTCAACAACATTCAACATCCATCCATCAAGCATCCATCAATTTCATTCATCCATTTAGGGCTTTGAAGGCATTGAAGAACAATAAGGGATCACCGACTGAAGATTGGCTTGTACCCCTCCCTTGGGGTTGGGTATGATTTCATGTTGTTTTCATGTCTTTGCATAAGCTTCATCATATCATTTGTATTCATGCTTTAGATCACTTTGCATCTTGATTTGGAGCACTTACATTATCATGTACAAGCAATTAGGGTTTACTTTCTAGGTTGCTCTAGTTTGCTTACTTGCATTTTAGGATCTTGCACACACACAAGATCTGCACACACTACTTTTACAATACAACTTGGCTATTCGTGGAGGTGGAAACCACCAAAGCGGGGGTTTGACTAAGGCAAAACCCTATATAGTCGCCCACCATACCTTTTCAGATATAAGTGCAGGTTTCGGGATTCGGACGACGTCGCAAGTTGCAGATCCGACCGAAGCGGACCGAGACAGAACAACACAACAAATTTTAGAGCAAAAGACCAGGACAGGGGCGTGGGGGCGCCCTGGTCCTGCCAGGACAGGGGCGTCCTTCTGTCAGACAACAAGTTTCAGATAGCTTTTCAGGTTGCAGAACAGCAGTTTCAGGAGCAGTTTCAGGGGCAGTATCAGGACAGTGGCGCTTGCACCCCCGTCCCAAACATTTTCACTTGTTTAATCTTAATTCTGCAATCTTGTTATTAGTTCATACTTGCACTTTGGGATTAGGAATTGAACTTGTATCATTTTATCTTTCAATTACAACAAAGGAATAGAAATCCTAATAGGTAGCCCGTGGCTCTCTCTTCCACAAAAAGAAGTAGCCAATTGTGTGATACCTCTAGGCTCTTTCGTATTCCACAATGTGTGTCAAAAGGTAGGAATAGGACATGTTAGCCTAGTCTCGCTTTTTCCCCTACACACTTAGCAAGGGGGTAAAATGGAGCCAGTTGATTTTCAGAGGGTAAGGCTCAGGATTCATGTCCCAAACCTTTCATTTGGCTTATTCAATGATGTGCAACTTTCAGAAGTCAATTTGGATAAGTTTATGAGGTACCCAGTTTGAGGGGTGAGCTGGAAGTGCATTTTAGGCACAAGTGCAAATTTTATTAAGTAGCCTACTTTGGGTGTTTATATCTTTTGCCATGTTTACTATCATGAATAATTTCAAAATGGATTGAATTTTATGCATAAATGTGAGTCAACATGCAAAATTTCAAGTCCTTATGAATCCGTTTGCTCAGTTTTCAAAGCTCAATCCATTTGTAGTTTGTGATGTTTGCACAAGTGTAAAAATGTCCTGGTGAGCGTCATGTCAGAATGTTTGTTCCAGGCTAATGTTGGTATAAATGGTGAGCTACGTTTCAAATTTCAAGGCTCTACCAATCCGTTTGATCGGTTTTCAAAAGAGCTCATTTTGCCATCAAATTCAGTTGTCCGCACTCCAGTGTTATATCAGTTAATGTAGCCGTTTTGGTGAGCGCGCCGTTTGCATCCTATCAGTCTGGTGATAGAATTGAGAATTCAAAGATTTAATATGTACCTAAGGTACCTATGTTTCAAATTTGAGGACCCACGGAGGTCGTTTGGTATTTTTAAGAAACGCATCATGTGTTGCCAGAACATTGACTTCATCAGGTCCGTAGTGTCGACAAAGCCAGTTGGGCATTTTTAGAAATTAATATCTCTTCGCTCGGGACTTGTCTTGAGAAACCATTTGGTAGAAGTCATCCTTGTATATCAGAGTACACGCCTGTCAGACGGCGAGCTCCAGAAAGGTGTTTTGACCACATTGAAAATTACGTCTTCGCGATTAAATGCGAAAATTGTGGCGTAATTGCCTGAAAGTTGCGAAACTCAGTTTAATGATCCGAAAACGATACCGATCATTTCCAGAGGTTTGTTGTTGTCCGTGAGATATTTTAGAGGTCAGTTGCATGAAAACGAAATTTTTTTTAGTCAGACCCACTCTGGGGCCCGACTTGACTTGTTGCTCCAGGCATCTTTTCAGGCAAAGTTTTAATTGTTATTTTAAAATCATATGATATATGATTCAAGGTTTAAAGTGAAAGCCAAATAGGAGAGTGGTGGTTCTTAGTCTTATTGTTTGGTAGCATGGTATGGAAAGAAGAATTTCAACTTTCATGGTGGTGTATGATATTAGCATTGTGGATTGGCATGGTTCTTAACTTTTCCAATTGGAGTCATTCAAGCAACTACAAATCAACAACCAGGTTACATGTCCAAAATATAGAGACCACTTAAGTGAATCATTTATGATTTAAGAGTGAAGCCGAGTCATCTTGCTGAACATTGGAAACCTCCAAAGCAGATTTAATGAAGAGCCTAGCCAATCCTCCCTATGCATGGAGTGGAGTCTTGAAGATGCAGGACCATTGAAAACTCCATGGCAAATGAAATTGCCAAGTTCTCTGTGTGGATGGTGGAGGACAGGATTTTAAAAGATCTTTTAAACAAGTTTTTTGCTGGCAGCAACATCCTCCATTTGCAAGCTCCCAACCAAAACCCCCCACGTGTTAGCAACCATAGAAAAATTCCAAAACAAATGCAATTTGCAGCCAACTCACTCCTCTTGTGTAGTGATTCAAAGGTTTAATAGCAAAACCCACTTCCTTGGCTAAATTTCCTTGCATGGAGTTTGGAGGGCAGCAGAAATACTTCCAAATCAAATGCAAACAACAGTTAATCCTATCCTCCTGTGTGGCTGTTTGGAGGCCATGTTAAAACAATCAAATGCATTGAAACAACTGAGTCCTCCTGCGTGGTATTTGTGGGAGGGCATCTGCAGTCTTAATAAACAAATGAAGCAAATGAGAGGGGCAACGTTGAAGGAAGTATTGAAGAGTTAAGCTTTAAATACAAATGGAAATTTCTGCAGTCTCCTCTCCCTCACGTGGTTTGTGAGAGGATAGAGTGTTCAAGAAAAAATGCACTTTGTTGGGTGTAAAGCCAGTTCCTCCCCATGTGAAGTCTTTGGTAGCAGCTACAATAGTTAAAGAATTTCTCAAACAAATGCAATGATCAACAAATCCATTATTCCCTCTCACGTGGTAGGGTAAAGGATTAAAACTCTTGAATCAGATGTTTCAAGCAAAAGAAAATGATAAAAACGCCATTAAGTTGCAGAGAAAGCTTCAAAAATGCATTCCCAGGTATAATGCATTATCCCACATTCACTGTGGAGGGTAACTTTGTGGTATTTAAATGCAAAACCTTACAGTAGTAATATGTCTAAGCCATAAAGGCTTTTGACGGATGGTGCTTGATGGCGCCCAAGGTGGGCCCACATGCGAGCACAGATCCCGAGGTGACGGAGGAGTTGACTGGATGGCGACTAGGTGGACCCCACGCATGCATGCTTCTCGAGGCAGGTAGGCAAAATTTTGCAGAGAAAGGTCGGGTTAATGAGTGAGCAAGTTCGAGATGGATCGACGGTGCGCGCTATTTCACAAAAGGAAGATGCACGCGAATTACACCCTGCAAAATAGGGAAAGTGAACGAGAGCCGTCCACGTGTCGTGATAGGTGGCAATCCAGTGGCGATGACGTGGCGCTAAGGTGGTGTACACGTGGCGGCCAAGTGGCAGTGACAAAGTAGATGACGTGGCAGTGATGAGGTGTCATCCCAGGTGGCGTCCGGTCAACCCCATCGACCAATCGGAGGCCACCACGTGGCAAAAGTGTTAGGACCAAATGGAGGCAAAAAATCAAAATTAAAATGAATAAATGATATAGTTCTGACTATATTAAAATTCAAAATATTCAAATGACTGAGCACAAATGCGAATTAATTCGCCCAAGGTCTAAATTTTGGCCAAAATATAAAGTATTATATATCACCGGAAATCTCTCGGAGTGAGGAATCTGATTATGAGGTTAATTTTGACAAATGTGGGATATTTTGGAGGCAGTTTCCATGGGAACAAAATTTAGTTAGAGAGCAGACACTTGGCAATTCAGTTGCAGATTTGATTTTCTTCCCTCCTCTTTTTATTCCGAATTCTTCTCAGTTGTAAAGGTTCCAGAAATTTGGAAAATGCTCCAGATTTGATGGCTTCCATTTTCTGAAGATCTTGACCCAAGTTTGTAAATGCTTCTGTTTGGTTTCAGGGTATAGAGATTGCAGTGCAGTGTTGTAAATATGGTTTTAATTGCAGGTCTTACTGGTGTCAGGCATGAGTAATTTCCCACAAGATTGTCTTTGTGATATGTTTTTTTTCATTATTATGAATTCAATCCTCAAGGAGGATGAAATTTGTCATCTCAAGGAGATTGTATGATTGTCTATAGGCATTCTTCATTGAAGAGTTTAAATTCTATAGTCAGTCATAAATAATGAAATATGTATCCAAATCTGATGAATTTGTGAATGAATCAAATAGTGCATTAATATAAGGTATTGATGCATGAATATCTTGTTTAAGGAAAAAAAACTTGCATCTATGATTCATATTTGTAGTTCTGTGAGTGACTCTCCTGCCCAATGAAAAAAGGCACTAGTCTTTGACAGATTTGGGAATGGTCTCAGATATATATTTTAAAAGATAAATCTATTTCCCTTTATGTTTAGGGGTTAATGTTTTGTCCTTCCAAAGCTCTATTTCACCTATTATTTGTATAAGATCCAGCCCATCTGTACATGTTACCTAATTTGGTGAGCTTGTGGAATGGTTTGTCTGCTCATTGTTGATGCAGTCTTATGTTTGGGATTGTTGTATTCAATGCATCAAAAGAGTGTCCCCCCCTAGGTCTAGCAGAACCTGAAGTGCAGGAGGATCATTAGGATCCTATGTTATGTTGTCCCAACCCTGAAGTGTTTCATTGATTGAGATTGGCTATCTCATAGATAGATTTACAGGTGTCTTGGGTTATCACTTTTGGTGAACAACACCTTGTTGTGCCTCAAAACACTGATTTTGATGCTCCAAAAGTGGGTCTTTCGAGGCACAAGCTCTGAAATGAGCTTCTAAGAGATTGATGCGCGTCAAAATAGAATTTTAACGCTACAGGATTTGGAATAGGGACTTGCTTCTTGATACCTTGTTGTGCCTCCAAACACTGATTTTTATGTTCTATAATCAATGCTTTCAAGGCACAAGCTCCGAAATGAGGTTCTAAGAGCACGATGTACATCAAAATTATGTTTTGACGCTACTGACTCTGGAATTGGGACTTGTGTCTTGAAACCTTGTCGTGCATCCAAACACTGATTTTTATGCTCCAAAAAGGAGGCTTTTGAGGCACAATCTCTGAAATGAGGTTCTAAGAACACCATATTTGTCAAAATCGTGTTTTGATGCTATCAGCTTGAGAATCGGGACTTGTGTCTTGAAGCCTTGTTGTGCCTTTAAACATTGATTTTGATGTTTTGAAACTAGAGCATGTAAATCACGTTTTGACACTATAGGCTTTGGAATAGGGACTTGTATCTTGAAAGCTTGTTGTGCCTCCAAACACCAATTTTGATGCTTCAAAACCAAATATTTTGAGGCATAAGCTCAAAAATAAGGTTCTAAGTGCGTCAAATCAAATTTTGACGCTACCAGCTCTAGAATAAGATTTGCATCTTGAAATCTTGTTGTGCCTCCAAACATCATTTTTAATGCTCCAAAACAGGGGCTTTTGACGCACAATTTCTATAATCGAGTTCTAAGAGCACAATGTGCATCAAAATTGAATTTTGATGGTAGTGGCTCTAGAATCAAGGCTTGCATCTTGAAACCTTGTTGTGCCTCAAAACAATGATTTTGATGCTCCAAAACCAGGGCTTTCGACGCACAAGCTTTGAAATGAGCTTCTAAGAGAATAATATGCGTCAAAATGGAATTTTGACGCTAGAGGCTCCGGAATAGGGACTTGCTTCTTGAAACCTTTTTGTGTGCCTCCAAACACTAATTTTTTTGTTCCAAAACTAGGACTTTCAAGGCACAAGCTCCAAAATGAGGTTCTAAGAGCATGATGTACATCAAAATTGCGTTTTTACGCTACCGACTCTAGAATTGGCGCTACCAACTCTAGAATTGGGACTTGTTTTGAGGCATAGGCTCCAAAACAAGGTTCTAAGAGCACGATGTGCGTCTAAATCAAATTTTGACACTACCGGCTCTAGAATACGGACTTGCTTCTTGAAACCTTATTGTGCCTCCAAACACTGACTTTGATGTTCCAAAATCAGGGCTTTCAAGGCAGAAGCTTCGAAATTAGGTTCTAAGAGCACGATGTACATCAAAATTGTATTTTGATGCTACCGACTCTGGAATTGGGACTTGTGTCTTGAAACCTTGTTGTCTCTAAGCACTAATTTTTATGCTCCAAAAATGAGGCTTTTGAGGCATAACCTCCGAAATAACGTTCTAAGAACACCATGTTTGTCAAAATCATTTTTTGATGCTATCAGCTCGAGAATCAGGACTTTTGTCTAGAAACCTTGTTGTGCCTTCAAACATTGATTTTGATGCTCCAAAACTGGGTCTTTTGAGGCACAAGCTCCGAAATGAGCTTCTAAGAGAATAATATGCGTCAAAATGAAATTTTGACGCTAGAGGCTCCGGAATATGGACTTGCTTCTTGAAACCTTTTTCTGCCTCGAAACATTCATTTTGACGCTCCAAAAGTGGGCCTTTCGAGGCACAAGCTCCGAAATGAGCTTCTAAGAGATTGATGTGCGTCAAAATAGAATTTTAACGCTACATGATCCGGAATAGGGACTTGCTTCTTGATACCTTGTTGTGCCTCCAAACACTTTTTTATGTTCCAAACAGTTTTTTATTTTGACGCTACCGACTCTGGAGTTGGGACTTGTGTCTTGAAACCTTGTTGCGCCTCCAAACACTAATTTTTATGTTCCAAAAATGAGGCTTTTGAGGCACAACCTCCTCAATGAGTTTCTAAGAACACCATGTTTGTCAAAATCATTTTTTGACGCTATCAACTTGAGAATCGGGACTTGTGTCTTGAAACCTTGTTGTGCCTTTAAACATTCATTTTGATGTTTTGAAACTAGAGCTTTCGAGCCACACGCTTCGAAATGAGGTTCTAAGAGCATGATGTGCTTCAAAATAACGTTTTGACACTATAACCTCCGGAATAGGGACTTGCATCTTGAAAGCTTGTTGTGCTTCCAAACACCAATTTTGATATTTTGAAATCGAAGATTTTTAGGCATAAGCTCCAAAACAAGGTTGTAAAAGCACGATGTGCGTCAAAATCAAATTTTTGATGCTACCGGCTCCAGAATAAAGATCTGCATCTTCAAACCTTGCTGTGCCTCCTAAGATTGATTTTGATGCTCCAAAATTGGGGCTTTTAAGACACAATTTATAACACAGGGTTCTAAGAGCACAATGTGAATCAAAATTGAATTTTGATGCTATTGGCTCAAGAATCGGGGCTTGGATCTTGAAACCTTGTTTTGCCTCAAAACATTGATTTTGATGCTCCAAAACTGGGGCTTTCAAGGCACAAGCTTCGAAATGAGGTTCTAAGAACAGGATGTGCGTCAAAATTTGATTTTGACGCTATTGACTCTAGAATCGGGACTTGCATCTTGAAACTTTGTTGTGCCTCCAAATATTGATTTTGATGCTCCAAAACTATGTCTTTTGAGGCACAAGCTCCGAAATGAGCTTCTAAGAGAATGATGTGCGTCAAAATGGAATTTTAACTCTACAGGCTTCGGAATAGGGATTTGCTTCTTTAAACCTGTTGTGCCTCCAAACACTGATTTTGATGTTCCAAAATCAGTGCTTTAAAGGCACAAGCTCCGAAATGAGGTTCTAAGAGCATGATGTACATCAAAATTGCGTTTTGACACTACAGGCTCCGGAATAGGGATTTGCATCTTGAAAGATTGTTGTGTCTCCAAACACCAATTTTGATGTTTCGAAACCGAAAATTTTGAGGCATAAGCTCCAAAACATTCTAGGAACACGATGTGCATCAAAATCAAATTTTGATGCTACGGGCTCAAGACTTGCATCTTGAAACTTGTTCTTCCAAACATCGGTTTTGATGCTCCAAAACTGTGGCTTTTGAGGCACAAGTTCCAAAACAGGGTTCTAATAGCACAATGTGCATGAAAATTGAATTTTGATGCTACTGGCTCTAGAATCGGGGCTTGCATCTTTAAACCTGGTTGTGCCTCGAAACATTAATTTTGATGCTACAAAACTGGGTCTTTCGAGGCACAACCTCCGAAATGAACTTCTAAGAGAATGATGTGCATGCGTCAAAATGGAATTTTGACTCTATAGGATCTGGAATAGGGACTTATGTCTTGAAACCTTGTTGTGCCTCCAAACACTAATTTTTACACTCCAAAATGAGGCTTTTGAGGCATAACCTCTTAAATGAGGTTCTAAGAACACCATGTTCGTGAAAATCATGTTTTGACACTATGAGCTTGAGAATCAGGACTTGTGTCTTGAAACCTTGTTGAGCCTTTAAACATTGATTTTGATGTTTTGAAACTAGAGCTTTCGAGCCACACGCTCCGAAATGAGGTTCTAAGAGCACGATGTACATCAAAATCATGTTTTGACACTACAAGCTCCGGAATAGGGACTTACGTCTTGAAAGCTTGTTGTGTCTCCAAACACACATTTTGATGCTTCGAAACTGAAGATTTTGAGCCATAAGCTTCAAAATAAGGTTCTAAGAGCACAATGTGCATGCTAACCGCTCTAGAATCAGGGCTTGCATCTTACAAACTTCTTGTGCCTCAAAACAGTGATTTTGATGCTCCAAAACCGAGGCTTTCGAGGCACAAGCTTCAAAATGAGGTTCTAAGAGCACGATGTGCGCCAAAATCATATTTTGACGCTATTGACTCTAGAATCGGGACTTGCGTCTTGAAACCTTGTTGTGCCTCCAAACATTGATTTTGACACTCCAAAACTGGGTCTTTCGAGGCACAAGCTCATAAATAAGCTTCTAAGAGAATGATGTATAGGAACTTGCTTCTTTAAACCTTGTTGTGCCTCCAAACACTAATTTTGATGTTCAAAAATCAGGGCTTTCAAGGCACAAGCTCCAAAATGAGGTTCTAAGAGCACAATGTACATCAAAATTGCGTTTTGACGCTACCGACTCTGGAATTGGGACTTGTGTCCCTAAACATTGTTGTGCTTCCAAACACTAATTTTTATTCTCCAGAAATGACGCTTTTGAGGCACAACCTCTGTAATGAGGTTCTAAAAACACCATGTTTGTCAAAATAGTGTTTTGACGCTATCAGCTTGACAATCGGGACTTGTGTCGTGAAACCTTTGTTTGCCTTTAAACATTGATTTTGATGTTTTGAAACTTGAGCTTTCGAGCCACACGCTCTGAAATGAGGTTCTCAGAGAACGATGTGCATCAAAATCATGTTTTGACTTTACAGGCTCCAAAATAGGGACTTGCATCTTCAAAGCTTGTTGTGCCTGAAAAAACCAATTTTGATGCTTCGAAACCAAAGATTTTGAGGCATAAGCTCCAAAACAAGGTTCTAAGAGCATGATGTGCGTCAAAATCAAACTTTAACGCTACGGGCACCAAAATTAGGACTTGCATCTTGAAACCTTGTTGTGCCTCCAAACATCGATTTTGATGCTCCAAAACTAGGGCTTTTGAGGTACAATTTCTAAAACAGGGTTCGAAGAGCATAATATGCATCAAAATTGAATTTTCATGCTACTAGCTCTAGAATCGAGTCTTGCATCTTGAAACCTTGTTGTGCCTTAAAACATTGATTTTGATGCTAAAAAACTAGGGCTTTCGAGGCACACGCTTAGAATCAGGTCTTGCATCTTGAAACATTGTTGTGCTTCCAAACACCAATTTTGATGCTTTGAAACCAAATATTTTGAGGCATAAGCTCCAAAACAAGGTTCTAAGAGCACGATGTGCATCAAAATCAAATTTTGACGCTACTGGCTCCAAAATAAGGACTTGCATCTTCAAACCTTGTTGTGCCTCCTAACATCGATTTTGATGCTCCAAAATTGATGCTTTTGAGACACAATTTATAACACAGGGTTCTAAGAGCACAATGTGAATCAAAATTGAATTTTGATGCTATTGGCTGTAGAATCGAGGCTTGGATCTTGAAACCTTGTTTTGCCTCAAAACACCGATTTTGATGCTCCGAAAATGGGGCTTTCGAGGCACAAGCTTTGAAATGAGGTTCTAAGAACACGATGTCCGTGAAAATCAAATTTTGATGCTATTGACTCTAGAATCAGGACTTGCATCTTGAAACTTTATTGTGCCTCCAAACATTGATTTTGATGCTCCAAATCTGGGTCTTTCGAGGCACAAGCTCTAAAATGAGCTTCTAAGAGAATGATGTGCGTCAAAATGAAATTTTGATGCTTTAGGCTCCGGAATAGGGACTTGCTTCTTATAACCTTTTTGTGCCTCAAAACATTGATTTTGATGTTCGCCAAAATTAGGGCTTTCAATGCACAAGCTCTGAAATGAGTAAGACCACAATGTACATCAAAATTGCGTTTTGATGCTACTGACTTTGGAATTGGGACTTGTGTCTTGAAACCTTGTTGTGCCTCCGAACATCTATTTTGATGCTCCAAAACCAGGGTTTTTTGAGGCACAATTTCTAAAATAGGGTTCTAAGAGCACAATGTGCATCAAAATTGAATTTTGATGCTACTAGCTCTAGAATCGGGGCTTGCATCTTTAAACCTTGTTGTGCCTCCGAACACTGATTTTGATGTTTCAAAATCAGGGCTTTCGAGGCACAAGCTCCGGAAACGAGGCTCTAAGAGCACCATGTGCGTCAAAATCACATTTTGATGCTACCGGCTATCGGGACTTCCGTCTTGCAACCTTGTGCCTCCAAATACCAATTTTGATGCTCTCAAACCGGGGCTTTTGAGGGACAAGCTCCTAAATAAGGTTCTAAGAGAACAATGTGCTTCAAAATCGCATTTTGACACTACCGGCTTTGGGATAGGGACTTTCATCTCCAAACCTTGTTGTGCCTCCAAACACCAATTTTTATATTGCGACACTAAGGCATTCGAGGTGCAAGCTTCGAAACAAGGTTCTAAGAGAACGATGTGCATCAAAATCAAATTTTGACACTACAAGCTCCGAAATGAGGTTCTAAGAGCACGATGTACTTCAAAATTGCGTTTTGACGCTACCGACTCTGGAATTGGGACTTGTGTCTTGAAACCTTGTTGTGCCTCCAAACACTAAATTTTATGCTCCTAAAACGAGGCTTTTGAGGCACAACCTCCGAAATGAGGTTCTAAGAACACCATGTTTGTCAAAATCATGTTTTGATGCTATCAGCTTGAGAATTGATACTTGTCTCTCGAAACCTTGTTGTGCCTTTAAACATTGATTTTGATATTTTGAAACTGGAGCTTTCGAGTCACACGCTCCAAAATGACATTTTGACACTACAAGCTTTGGAATAGGGACTTGCATCTTGAAAGGTTGATTAGCCTCCAAATATCGATTTTGATGCTCCAAAACTGGGGCTTTTGAAGCACAATTTCTAAAGCAGGGTTCTAAGAGCACAATATGCATCAAAATTGAATTTTGATGCTACTGGCTCTAGAATAGGGTCTTGCATCTTGAAACCTTGTTGTGCCTCAAAACAATGATTTTGAAAACGAAGTTCTAAGAGCACGACGTGCATCAAAATAACGCTTTGACATTACAGGCTCTAGAATAGGGACTTGCGTTTTGAAAGCTTGTTCTGTTTCCTAACACCAATTTTGACGCTACGAAATCGACGATTTTGATGCATAAACTCCAAAACAAGGTTCTAAGAGCACTATGTGTATCAAAATCAAAATTTGACGCTACTTGCTCTAGAATCAGGACTTGCATCTTGAGACCTTGTTGTGCCTCCAAACATCGATTTTGATGCTCCAAAACTAGGGCTTTTGAGGCACAATTTCTAAAATAGGGTTCTAAGATCACAATGTTCATCAAAATTGAATTTTGATGCTACTAGCTCTAGAATTAGGGCTTGCATCTTGAAACCTTGTTGTGCCTCAAAACACTGATTTTGATGCTCCGAAACCGGTGCTTTCGAGGCACAAGCTTCGGAATGAGGTTTTAAAAACATGATGTACGCCAAAATCAGATTTTGATGCTATTGACTCTAGAATCGGGACTTGCATCTTGAAACCTTGTTGTGCCTCCAAACGTTGATTTTGACACTCCAAAACATGCTCTTTTGAGGCACAAGCTCCGAAATGAGCTTCTAAGAGAATGATGTGCATCAAAATGAAATTTTGACGCTACAGGCTCCAGAATAGGGACTCGATTCTTGAAACCTTGTTGTGCCTCCAACCTCTGGAATTGGGACTTGTGTCTTGAAACCTTGTCGTGCCTCCAAACATTGATTTTTATGCTCCAAAAAGGAGGCTTTTGAGGCACAATCTCCAAAATGAGGTTCTAAGAACACCATGCTTGTCAAAATCATGTTTTGACACTATTAGCTTGAGAAGTGGGACTTGTGTCTTGAAACCTTGTTGTGCCTTTAAACATTGATTTTGATGCTTCAAAACTGAAGCTTTCAAGCCACATGCTCTGAAACGAGGTTCTAAGAGCACAATGTGCATCAAAATCACGTTTTGCCACGGCGGCCTCCGGAATAGGGACTTGCGTCTTGAAAGCTTGTTGTGCCTCCAAATATTAACTTTGATGCTTCGAAACTGATGATTTTGAGGCATAAGCTCCAAAACAAGGTTCTAAGAGCACGATGTGCATCAAAATGAAATTTTGATGCTACCGGCTCAAGAATCAGGACTTGCATCTTGAAACCTTATTGTCCCTCCAAACATCGATTTTGATGCTTCAAAGTTGGGGCTTTCGAGGCACAATATCTAAAATAGGGTTCAAAGAGCACAATATGTATCAAAATTGAATTTTGATGCTACTGGCTCTAGAATTGGGGCTTGAATCTTGAAACCTTGTTGTGCAAACACTGATTTTGAAACTCCAAAACTGGCTTTTGAGGCACAAGCTTTGAAAGGAGGTTTAAAGAGCACAAGCTCTGAAATGAGGTTCTAATAGCACAAGTTCCGAAATGAGGTTCTAAGACCATGATGTACATCAAAATTACGTTTTGATGCTATCGACTTTGAATTGGGACTTGTTTCTTGAAACCTTGTTGTGCCTCCAAACACTAATTTTTATGCTCCAAAAATGAGGCTTTTGAGGCACAACCTCCAGAATGAGGTTCTAAGAGCATGATGTGAATCAAAATCACGTTTTGACACTACAGGCTCTAGAATCAGGACTTGCATCTTGAAACATTGTTCTAAGAGCACAATTTCTAAACCAGGGTTCTAAGAGCACAATTTGCATCAAAATTGAATTTTGATGTTACTAGCTCTAAAATCGAGGCTTGCATCTTGAAACCTTGTTGTGCCGCAAAACACTAATTTTGATGCTCCGAAACCGGAGCTTTTAAGGCACAAGCTTCAAAATGAGGTTCTAAGAGCACGATGTGCACCAAAATCAGATTTTGAAACCTTGTTTTGCCTCCAAACATTGATTTTGACGCTCCAAATCTGGATCTTTCCAAGTACAAGCTCCGGAATGAGCTTCTAAGAGAATGATGTGCATAAAAATGGAATTTTGATGCTACAGGCTCCAGAATAGGGACTTGCCTCTTGAAACCTTATTGTGCTTCAAAACATTGATTTTGATCTGCCAAAATCAGGGCTTTCAAGGCACAAGCCCCGAAATGAGGTTTTAAGAGCATGATGTACATCAAAATTGCATTTTGACGCTACCAACTCTAGAACTAGGACTTGTGTCTTGAATAGGGACTTGCATCTTGAAAGCTTGTTGTGCCTTCAAACACCAATTTTGATGCTTCGAAACCGAAGATTTTAAGGCATGAGCTCCAAAACAAGGTTTTAAGAGTACGATGTGCATCAAAATCAAACTTTGACGCTACCGGCTCCACAATTAGGACTTGCATCTTTAAACCTTGTTGTGCCTCCAAACATCAATTTTGATGCTCCACAACTAGGGCTTTTGAGGCACAATTTCTAAAACAAGGTTCTAAGAGCACAATGTGCATCAAAATTGAATTTTGATGCTACTGGCTCTAGAATCGCGTCTTGCATCTTGAAACCTTGTTGTGCCTCAAAACAATGATTTTGATGCTCCAAAACCAGGGCTTTCGAGGCAAAAGCTTCGAAATGAGATTCTAAGAGCACGATGTGCGCCAAAATCAGATTTTGACGATGGGTCTTTCAAGGCACAAGCTCCGAAATGAGCTTCTAAGAGAATGATGTGCATCAAAATGGATTTTTGACGCATTAGGCTCTGGAATTTGGACTTGCTTCTTGAAACCTTGTTGTGTCTCAAAACATTGATTTTAATTTTCCAAAATCAGGGCTTTCAAGGCACAAGCTCTGAAATGAGGTTCTAAGAACACGATGTACATCAAAATTGCGTTTTGACGCTATCGACTCAGGAATTAGGACTTGTGTCTCGAAACCTTGTTGTGCCTTTAAACATTGCTTTTGATGTTTTGAAACTGGACCTTTCGAGTCACACGCTCCGAAACGAGGTTCTAAGAGCAAGATGTGCAGCAAAATCACATTTTGAAACTACAGGCTCCAAAATAGGGACTTGCGTCTTGAAAGCTTGTTGTGCCTCCAAATATCAATTTTGATGCTCCAAAACTGAGGCTTTTGAAGCACAATTTCTAAAACAAGGTTCTAAAAGCACAATGTGCATCAAAATTGAATTTTGATGCTACTGGCTCTAAAATCGGGTCTTGCATCTTGAAACCTTGTTGTGCCTCAAAACAATGATTTTGATGCTCCAAAATGAGAGCTTTCGAGGCACAAGTTTTGAAATGAGATTCTAAGAGCACGATGTTCGCCAAAATCAGATTTTGACACTCTTGACTCTAAAATCGTGACCTGCATCTTGAAACTTTGTTCTACCTCCAAACATTGATTTTGATGCTTGAAAACTGGGTCTTTCGAGGCACAGGCTCCGAAATGAGCTTCTAAGACAATGATGTGCGTAAAAATGGAATTTTGATGCTACAGGGTCCAAAATAGGGACTTGCTTATTGAAACCTTGTTGTGCCTCAAAACATTGATTTTGATGTTCCAAAATCAAAGCTTTCAAGGCACAAGCTCCGAAATGAGGTTCTAAGAGGACAATTTAAATCGAAATTGCATTTACACGCTACTGACTCTAGAATTGGGACCTGTGTCCTGAAACCTTGTTGTGCCTCCAAACACTAGTTTTTATGCTCCAAAAATGAGGCTTTTGAGGCACAACCTCCAAAATGAGGTTCTAAGAACACCATGTTTGTCAAAATCATGTTTTGAAGGCTATCAGCTTGAGAATTGGGACTTTTTTCTTAAAACCTTGTTGTGCCTTTAAACATTGATTTTGATGTTTTGAAACTCGAGCTTTCAAGCCACATGCTCTGAAATGAGGCTCTAAGAGCACGATGTGTATCAAAATCAAGTTTTGACACTATAGGCTCTGGAATAGGGACTTGCATCTTGAAAGCTTGTTGTGCCTCCAAACACCAATTTTGATGCTTGGAAACCAGAGATTTTGGGGCATAAGCTCTAAAACAAGGTTCTATGAGCACGATGTGCGTCAAAATCAAAATTTGACGCTACTTGCTCTAGAATCAGGACTTGCATCTTGAAACCTTGTTGTGCCTCCAAACATCGATTTTGATGCTCCAAAACTAGGGCTTTTGAGGTACAATTTCTAAAACAGGGTTCGAACAGCATAATATGCATCAAAATTGAATTTTCATGCTACTAGCTCTAGCTTCGAGTCTTGCATCTTGAAACCTTGTTGTGCCTCAAAACACTGATTTTGATGCTAAAAAACTAGGGCTTTCGAGGCACACGCTTAGAATCAGGTCTTGCATCTTGAAACATTGTTGTGCTTCCAAACACCAATTTTGATGCTTTGAAACCAAATATTTTGAGGCATAAGCTCCAAAACAAGGTTCTAAGAGCACGATGTGCGTCAAAATCAAATTTTGACGCTATTGGCTCCAAAATAAGGACTTGCATCTTCAAACCTTGTTGTGCCTCCTAACATCGATTTTGATGCTCCAAAATTGATGCTTTTGAGACACAATTTATAACACAGGGTTCTAAGAGCACAATGTGAATCAAAATTGAATTTTGATGCTATTGGCTCTAGAATCGAGGCTTGGATCTTGAAACCTTGTTTTGCCTCAAAACACTGATTTTGATGCTCCAAAAATGGGGCTTTCGAGGCACAAGCTTTGAAATGAGGTTCTAAGAACACGATGTCCGTGAAAATCAAATTTTGATGCTATTGACTCTAGAATCAGGACTTGCATCTTGAAGCTTTATTGTGCCTCCAAACATTGATTTTGATGCTCCAAATCTGGGTCTTTCGAGGCACAAGCTCTGAAATGAGCTTCTAAGAGAATGATGTGCGTCAAAATGGAATTTTGACACTTTAGGCTCTGGAATAGGGACTTGCTTCTTATAACCTTTTTGTGCCTCAATACATTGATTTTGATGTTCGCCAAAATTAGGGCTTTCAATGCACAAGCTTTGAAATGAGTAAGACCACAATGTACATCAAAATTGCGTTTTGATGCTACTGACTTTGGAATTGGGACTTGTGTCTTGAAACCTTGTTGTGCCTCCAAACATCGATTTTGATGCTCCAAAACCGGGGTTTTTTGAGGCACAATTTCTAAAATAGGGTTCTAAGAGCACAATGTGCATCAAAATTGAATTTTGATGCTACTAGCTCTAGAATCGGGGCTTGCATCTTGAAACCTTGTTGTGCCTCCGAACAATAATTTCGATGTTTCAAAATCAGGGCTTTCGAGGCACAAGCTCCGAAAACGAGGCTCTAGGAGCACCATGTGCGTCAAAATCACATTTTTATGCTACCGGCTATCGCGACTTGCATCTTGCAACCTTGTGCCTCCAAATACCAATTTTGATGCTCTCAAACCGAGGCTTTTGAGGGACAAGCTCCTAAATAAGGTTCTAAGAGAACAATGTGCTTCAAAATCGCATTTTGACACTACCGGCTCTGGGATCGGGACTTGCATCTCCAAACCTTGTTGTGCCTCCAAACACCAATTTTTATATTGCGACACTAAGGCATTCGAGGTGCAAGCTTCGAAACAAGGTTCTAAGAGAACGATGTGCATCAAAATCAAATTTTGACACTACAAGCTCCGAAATGAGGTTCTAAGAGCACGATGTACTTCAAAATTGCGTTTGACGCTACAGACTTTGGAATTGGGACTTGTGTCTTGAAACCTTGTTGTGCCTCCAAACACTAAATTTTATGCTCCTAAAACGAGGCTTTTGAGGCACAACCTCCGAAATGAGGTTCTAAGAACACCATGTTTGTCAAAATCATGTTTTGATGCTATCAGCTTGAGAAACGATACTTGTCTCTCGAAACCTTGTTGTGCCTTTAAACAGTGATTTTGATATTTTGAAATTGGAGCTTTCGAGTCACACGCTCCAAAATCACGTTTTGACACTACAAGCTTCGGAATAGGGACTTGCATCTTGAAAGGTTGATTTGCCTCCAAATATCGATTTTGATGCTCCAAAACTAGGGCTTTTGAAGCACAATTTCTAAAGCAGGGTTCTAAGAGCACAATATGCATCAAAATTGAATTTTGATGCTACTGGCTCTAGAATAGGGTCTTGCATCTTGAAACCTTGTTGTGCCTCAAAATAATGATTTTGAAAACGAAGTTCTAAGAGCACGATGTGCATCAAAATAACGCTTTGACATTACAGGCTCTAGAATAGGGACTTGCGTTTTGAAAGCTTGTTCTACTTCCTAACACCAATTTTGATGCTACGAAATCGATGATTTTGACGCATAAACTCCAAAGCAAGGTTATAAGAGCACTATGTGTATCAAAATCAAATTTTGACGCTACTTGCTCGAGAATCAGGACTTGCATCTTGAGACCTTGTTGTGCCTCCAAACATCGATTTTGATGCTCCAAAACTAGGGCTTTTGAGGCACAATTTCTAAAACAGGGTTCTAAGATCACAATGTTCATCAAAATTGAATTTTGATGCTACTAGCTCTAGAATCAGGGCTTGCATCTTGAAACCTTGTTGTGCCTCAAAACACTGATTTTGATGCTCCGAAACCGGTGCTTTCGAGGCATAAGCTTCGGAATGAGGTTTTAAAAGCATGATGTACGCCAAAGTCAGATTTTGACGCTATTGACTCTAGAATCGGGACTTGCATCTTGAAACCTTGTTGTGCCTCCAAACGTTGATTTTGACGCTCCAAAACTTGCTCTTTTGAGGCACAAGCTCCGAAATGAGCTTCTAAGAGAATGATGTGCGTCAAAATGAAATTTTGACGCTATAGGCTCTAGAATAGGGACTCGCTTCTTGAAACCTTGTTGTGCCTCCAAACTCTAGAATTGGGACTTGTGTCTTGAAACCTTGTCGTGCCCCCAAACACTAATTTTTATGCTCCAGAAAGGAGGCTTTTGAGGCACAATCTCCAAAATGAGGTTCTAAGAACACCATGTTTGTCAAAATCATGTTTTGACACTATTAGCTTGAGAAGCAGGACTTGTGTCTTGAAACCTTGTTGTGCCTTTAAACATTGATTTTGATGTTTCAAAACTGAAGCTTTCAAGGCACATGCTCTGAAACGAGGTTCTAAGAGCACAATGTGCATCAAAATCACGTTTTGCCACGGCGGCCTCCGGAATAGGGACTTGCGTCTTGAAAGCTTGTTGTGCCTCCAAATAGCAATTTTGATGCTTCGAAACTGATGATTTTGAGGCATAAGCTCCAAAACAAGGTTCTAAGAGCACGATGTGCATCAAAATGAAATTTTGATGCTACCTGCTCGAGAATCAGGAATTGTATCTTGAAACCTTATTGTCCCTCCAAACATCGATTTTGATGCTTCAAAGTTGGGGCTTTCGAGGCACAATATCTAAAATAGGGTTCAAAGAGCACAATATGTATCAAAATTGAATTTTGATGCTACTGGCTCTAGAATCGGGGCTTGAATCTTGAAACCTTGTTGTGCAAACACTGATTTTGAAACTCCAAAACTGGCTTTTGAGGCACAAGCTTTGAAAGGAGGTTTAAAGAGCACAAGCTCTGAAATGAGGTTCTAAGAGGACAAGTTCCGAAATGAGGTTCTAAGAACATGATGTACATCAAAATTATGTTTTGATGCTACCGACTCTGAATTGGGACTTGTTTCTTGAAACCTTGTTGTTCCTCCAAACACTAATTTTTATGCTCCAAAAATGAGGCTTTTGAGGCACAACCTCTAGAATGAGGTTCTAAGAGCATGATGTGAATCAAAATCACATTTTGACACTACAGGCTCTAGAATAGGGACTTGCGTCTTGAAAGCTTGTTGTGCCTCCAAACACCAATTTGGATGCTTCAAAACCAAAGATTTTGAGGCATAAGCATCAAAACAAGGTTGTAAGACCACTATGTGCGTCAAAATCAAATTTTGATGCTACCAGCTCCTGAATCAGGACTTGCATCTTGAAACCTTGTTCTAAGAGCACAATTTCTAAACCAGGGTTCTAAGAGCAAAATTTGCATCAAAATTGAATTTTGATGCTACTAGCTCTAAAATCGAGGCTTGCATCTTGAAACCTTGTTGTGCCGCAAAACACTAATTTTGATGCTCCGAAACCGGGGCTTTTAAGGCACAAGCTTCGAAATGAGGTTCTAAGAGCACGATGTGCACCAAAATCAGATTTTGAAACCTTGTTGTGCCTCCAAACATTGATTTTGACGCTCCAAATCTGGATCTTTCCAAGTACAAGCTCCGGAATGAGCTTCTAAGAGAATGATGTGCATAAAAATGGAATTTTGATGCTACAGGCTCCGGAATAGGGACTTGCCTCTTGAAACCTTATTGTGCTTCAAAACATTGATTTTGATCTGCCAAAATCAGGGCTTTCAAGGCACAAGCTCCGAAATGAGGTTTTAAGAGCATGATGTACATCAAAATTGCATTTTGACGCTACCAACTTTGGAACTAGGACTTGTGTCTTCAAACCCTTTTGTGCCTTCAAACACTAATTTTTATGCTCCAAAAGCGAGGCTTTTGAGGCGCAATGTCCGAAATGAGCTTCCAAGAACACCATGTTTGTCAAAATCCTATTTTGACGCTATCATCTTGAGAATCGGCACTTGTGTCATGAAACTTTGTTTTACCTTTAAACATTGATTTTGATGTTTTCAAATTGGAGCTTTCAAGCCACACGCTCTCCGAAATGAGGTTTTAAGAGCATGATGTGCATTAAAATCACGTTTTGACACTAAATGCTCTGAAATAGGGACTTCCGTCTTGAAACCATGTTGTGCCTCCAAACACCAATTTTGATGCTTCAAAACCAATGATTTTGAGGCATAAGCTCCAAAACAAGGTTCTAAGAGCACAATGTGCATCAAAATAAAAATTTGACGCTACCGGCTCCAGAATCGGGGCTTGCATCTTGAAACCTTGTGCCAAAAAATACTGATTTTGATGCTTGGAAACTGAGGCTTTCGAGGCCCAGGCTTTGAAATTTGGTTCTAAGAGCACGATGTGCGCCAAAATCAAGGCTTTCAAGGAACAAGCTCCAAAATGAGGTTCTAAGAGCATGATGTACATCAAAATTATGTTTTGACGCTACCGACTTTGGAATTGGGACTTGTGTCTTGAATCGTTGTTGTGCCTCCAAACACTAATTTTTAAGCTCCAAAAATGAGGCTTTTGAGGAACAACCTCCGAAATGAGGTTCTAAGAATGCCATGTTTGTCAAAATCGTGTTTTCACGCTATCAGCTTGAGAATCGGGACTTTTGTCGTGAAACCTTTTTGTGCCTTTTAACATTGATTTCGATGTTTTGAAACTGGAGCTTTCGATCCACAAGCTCCAAAATGAGGTTCTAAGAGCACAATGTGCATCAAAATCATGTTTTGACACTAGAGGCTCTGGAATAGGGACTTGCATCTTGAAACCTTGTTGTGCCTTCAAACACCAATTTTGATGCTTCGAAACCGAAGATTTTGAGGCATGAGCTCCAAAACAAGGTTTTAAGAGTACGATGTGCATCAAAATCAAACTTTGACGCTCCCGGCTCCACAATTAGGACTTGCATCTTTAAACCTTGTTGTGCCTCCAAACATCAATTTTGATGCTCCACAACTAGGGCTTTTGAGGCACAATTTCTAAAACAGGGTTCTAAGAGCACAATGTGCATCAAAATTGAATTTTGATGCTACTGGCTCTAGAATCGCGTCTTGCATCTTGAAACCTTGTTGGGCCTCAAAACAATGATTTTGATGCTCTAGAACTAGGGCTTTCGTGGCAAAAGCTTCGAAATGAGATTCTTAGAGCACGATGTGCGACAAAATCAGATTTTGACGATGGGTCTTTCAAGGCACAAGCTCCGAAATGAGCTTCTAAGAGAATGATGTGCATCAAAATGGATTTTTGACGCATTAGGCTCTGGAATTGGGACTTGCTTCTTGAAACCTTGTTGTGTCTCAAAACATTGATTTTGATTTTCCATAATCAGGGCTTTGAAGGCACAAGCTCTGAAATGAGGTTTTAAGAACACGATGTACATCAAAATTGCGTTTTGACGCTACCGACTCAGGAATTAGGACTTGTGTCTTGAAACCTTGTTGTGCCTCCAAACATCAATTTTGATCCTCTAAAACTGGGGCTTTGAGGCACAATTTCTAAAATAGGGTTCTAAGAGCACAATGTGAATCAAAATTGAATTTTGATGCTACTAACTCTAGAATCAGGGATTTGAAGGCACAAACTCTAAAATGAGGTTCTAAGAGTATGATGTACATGTTTTGATGCTATCAGCTTGATAATCGAGACTTGTGTCTTGAAACCTTGTTGTGCCTTTAAATATTGATTTTGATGTTTTGAAACTGGAGCTTTTGAGCCACACGCTGTGAAATGAGATTCTAAGAGCATGATGTGCATCAAAATAATGTTTTGACAATACAGGCTCTGGAATAGGGACTTGCGTCTTGAAAGCTTCTTGTGCCTCCAAACACCAATTTTGATGCTTCGAAACTGAAGATTTTGAGGCATAAGCTCCGAAACAAGGTTCTAAGAGAACAATGTGCGTCAACATCAAATTTTGACGCTACCGGCTCCAGAAGTAAGACTTGTATCTTTAAACCTTGTTGTGCCACCAAACATCGATTTTGATGCTCGAAAACTGTGGCTATTGAGGCACAATTTCTAAAATAGGGGTCTAAGAGCACAATGTGCATCAAAATTGAATTTTGATGCTACTGGCTCTAGAATCAGAGCTTGCATCTTGAAACCTTGTTGTGCCTCAAAACACTGATTTTGATGCTCTGAAACCGGAGTTTTTCAGGCACAAGCTTCAAAATGAGATTCTAAGAGCATAATGTGCACCAAAATCAGATTTTGACGCTATTGACTCTAGAATCAGGACTTGCATCTTGAAACCTTGTTGTGCCTCCAAACATCGATTTTCATGCTCCAAAATTGGGGCTTTTGAGGCACAATTTCTAAAATAGGGTTGTAAGAGCACAATGTGCATCAAAATTGAATTTTGATGATACTGGCTCTATAAACGGGGCTTGCATCTTGAAATCTTGTTGTGCCTCAAAACAATGATTTTGATGCTCCCAAACTGGGGCTTTCAAGGCACAAGCTTTGAAATGCTAAGAGCACGACGTGCGCAAAAATCAGATTTTGACGCTATTGACTCTAGAATCGGGACTTGCATCATTGAAACCTTGTTGTGCCTCAAAATCAGAGCTTTCAAAGCACAAGCTCTGAAATGAGGTTCTAAGAGCATGATGTACATTAAAATTACGTTTTGACGGTACCGACTCTAGAATTGGGACTTGTAACTTGAAACATTGTTGTGCCTCCAAACACTAATTTTTATGCTCCAAAAGAGGAGGCTTTTGAGGCACAACCTCTGAAATGGGGTTCTAAGATCACCATGTTTGTCAAAATGGTGTTTTGACGCTATCAGCTTGAGAAACGGGAATTGCATCATGAAACCTTGTTGTGCCTTTAAACATTTATTTTGATGTTTTGTAACTTGAGCTTTCAAGCCACATGCTCTGAAACGAGGTTCTAATAGCACGATGTGCATCAAAATAACGTTTTGACACTACAGGCTCCGGAATAGGGACTTGCGTCTTGAAATCTACTTCTACCTCCAAACACCAATTTTGAGGCATAAGCTCCAAAGCAAGGTTCTAAGAGCACGATGTGCATCAAAATCAAAATTTGATGTTACGGGCTCTAGAATCGGGACTTGCCTCTTGAAGCCTTGTTGTGCTTCCAAACATCGATTTTGATGCTCAAGAACTGGGACTTTTGAGATAGAATTTCTAAAAAAGGGTTCTACGAGCACAATATGCATCAAAATTGAATTTTGATGCTACTGGCTCTACAATCGGAGCTTGTATCTTGAAACCTTGTTGTGCCTCAAAACATTGATTTTGATGCTCTGAAAACGGGGCTTTTGAGGCACAAGCTTCGAATGAGGTTCTAAGAACACGATGTGTGCCAAAATAAGATTTTGATGCTATTGACTCTAGAATCAGGACTTGCGTCTTGAAACCTTGTTGTGCCTCCCAACACTGATTTTATGTTCCAAAATCAGGGCTTTCAAGGCACAAGCTCCGGAATGAGGTTCTAAGACCACGATGTACTTCAAAATTGCATTTTGACGCTACTGACTCTAGAATTGGGATTTGTGTCTTGAAACCTTGTTGTGCCTCCAAACACTAATTTTTATGCTCCAAAAAGGAGGCTTTTGAGTCACAACCTCCGAAATGAGGTTCTAAGAATACCATGTTTGTCAAAATCGTGTTCTAAGATTTTGAGGCATAAGCTCCAAAATAAGGTTCTAAGAGCATCATGTGCTTCAAAAGCAAATTTTCGCGCTACCGGCTCCTGAATCAGGACTTGCATCCTGAAACATTGTTGTGCTTCCAAACATCAATTTTGATGCCCCAAAACTAGGGCCTTTGAGGGACAATTTCTAAATCAGTGTTCAAAGAGCACAATGTGCATCAAAATTTAATTTTGATACTACTGGCTCCAGAATGGGGGCTTTGAAATGAGGTTCTAAGAGCACGATGTGTGCCAATATCAGATTTTGACACTATTGACTCTAGAATCAGGACTTGCTTCTTGAAACCTTGTTGTGCTTCCAAACACTCATTTTCATGTTCCAAAATTAGGGCTTTCAAGGCACAAGCTCCGAAATGAGCTAAGAGCACGATGTACATCAAAATTGTGTTTTGATGCTACCAACTCTGGAATTGGGACTTGTGTCTTGAAACCTTGCTGTGCCTCCAAACACTAATTTTTATGCTCCAAAAATGAGGCTTTTGAGGCACAACCTCTGAAATGAGGTTCTAAGAACACCATGTTTGTCAAAATTGTGTTTTGACGGTAACAACTTGAGAATCGAGATTTGTGTCTAGAAACCTTGTTGTGCCTTTAAAAATTGATTTTGATGTTTTGAAACTAGAGCTTTCGAGCCACACGTTCCGAAACAGGGTTCTAACAACACAATGTGCATCAAAAACATGTTTTGACACTACAGGCTCCGGAATAGGGACTTGCATCTTGAAAGCTTGTTGTGCCTCCAAACACCAATTTTGATGCTTGGAAACCAAATAGTTTGAGGCATAAGCTCCAAAACAAGGTTCTAAGGGCACGATGTGCGTCAAAATCAAATTTTCATGCTACTGGCTCTAGAATCAAGAATTGCATCTTGAAACCTTGTTGTGCCTCCAAACATCAATTTTGATGTTCCAAAACTAGGGCTTTTGAGGTACAATTTCTAAAATAGGGTTCTAAAAGCACAATGTGCATCAAAATTGAATTTCGATGCTACTGGCTCTAGAATCGAGGCGCATCTTGAAACCTTGTTGTGCCAAAAAACACTGATTTTGATGCTCTGAAACTGACACTTTCGGGGCACAAGCTTCGAAATGAGTTCTAAGAGCACGATGTGAGCCAAAATCAGATTTTGATGCAATTGACTCTAGAATCAAGACTTGCATCTTGAAACCTTGTTGTGCCTCCGAACATTGATTTTGATGATCCAAAATTGGGTCTTTCTTGGCACAAGCTCTGAAATGAGCTTCTAAGATAATGATGCGCGTCAAACTGGAATTTTGACACTACATGCTCCGGAAAAGGGACTTGCTTCTTGAAACCTTGTTGTGTCTCCAAACACTGATTTCGATGTTTCAAAATTGGGGCTTTTGAACACCTTGTGCCTCCAAACACCAATTTTGATACTCTCAAACCGGAGCTTTCGAGGGACTAGCTCCGAAATAAGGTTCTAAGAGCATAGTGTGCTTCAAAATCTTATTTTGACACAACCGGCTCTGGATTCGGGACTTGCATCTTGAAACCTTGTTGTGCCTCCAAACACCAATTTTGAAGTTCCGAAACCGGGGCGTTCGAGGTACAAGCTTCGAAACATGGTTCTAAAAGAACGATGTGCATCAAAATTGAATTTTGATGCTAGCAGTATAGGAATAGGGACTTGCATCTTGAAATCTTGTTGTGCCTCCAAACATTGATTTTCATGTTCCAAAATCAGGGCTTTCAAGGCACAAGCGCCGAAATGAGGTTCTAAGAGCACAATGTACATCAAAAATTGCATTTTGACGCTACCAACTCTGGAATTCTGACTTGTGTCTCGAAACCTTTTTTGTGCCTCCAAAAACTAATTTTTATGCTCCAAAAATGAGGTATTTGAGGCACAACCTCCGAAATGAGGTTCTAAGAACACCATGTTTGTCAAAATCGTGTTTTGATGCTATCATCTTGAGAATTGGGACTTGTGTCTAGAAACCTTGTTGTTCCTTTAAACATTGGTTTTGATGTTTTGAAACTGGAGCTTTCGAGCCACACGCTCCGAAACAAGGTTCTAAAACCATGATGTGCATCAAAATCATGTTTTGACACTATAGGCTCCGGAATAGGGAATTGCATCTTGAAAGCTTGTTGTGCCTCCAAACACCAATTTTGATGCTTTCTGAGGCATAAGCTCCAAAACAAAGTTCTAAGAGTACGATGTGCATCAAAATCAAATTTTGACGCTGCTGGCTCCAGAATCAAGACTTGCATCTTGAAACCTTGTTGTGACTTCAAACATCGATTTTGATGCTCCAAAACTGTGGCTTTTGAGGCACAATTTCTAAAACAGGGTTCTAAGAGCACAATGTGCATACTGGCTCTAGAATCATGGCTTGCATCTTGAAACCTTGTAGTGAAAAAAAAAACTGATTTTGAATCTCCAAAACTAGGGATTTCGAGGCACAAGGTACGCAATGAGGTTCTAAGAGCACGATCTGCGCCAAAATCAGATTTTGACACTATTGACTCTAGAATCGGGACTTGCATCTTGAAATCTTGTTGTGCTTACAAACATTGATTTTGATGCTCCAAAAATGGGTCTTTCGAGGCACATGCTCCGAAATGAATTTCTAAGAGAATGATGTGCGTCAAAATGGAATTTTGACACTACAGGCTCCGGAAAAGGGACTTGCTTCTTGAAACCTTGTTGTGCCTCCAAACACTGATTTCGATTTTCAAAATTGGGGCTTTCGAGGCATAAGCTCCGCAAACAAGGCTCTGAGAGCACCATGTGCGTCAAAATGACGTTTTGACGCTACTAGCTCCGAAATCATGACTTGCGTCTTGCAACCTTGTGCCTCCAAACACCAATTTTGATGCTCTCAAACCGGGGCTTTCTGGGGACAAGCTCCGAAATAAGGTTCTGTAACGTCATAAATTGTACGCACTTGCTAAAGCAGTACAATTTAACACCTAGTTTAGCACCCGCCTTGGCGCAGTTGCACTTTGCATGGCATTTCCCCTTTAGCACTTAATTAATCGAATTAATTAGGTCTAAAGGTTCTATTTCACCATTTTCCACATCACAAAGTCGGGCCCTTTCATTAAAGCGTGCCCCTTTCATTTTATTCCTCCAATACATCACTTAATCAAAAACCCTAATTATGCCCTATTCTGAGCTTGGGGGCTTGATTTCGGGGGTCAAAACATCTCGAAATCACCTGTAACTTCGGGATTCTCTCTAAAATCATCATATCTGACGGTCCTGAAAATTTGGTGAAAAGTTGTCGGGACCGTGGCGCCCGGAGTGCACACGGTCCCGGACATTTTTCTCGAAATTTTAGGAGCGCGATCCAATCATAAAATAAAGCTTAACCCCAAGAAATTGGCGGGATATCCAATCTCTAGGTCGGCCAAAAGATGAAATTGTGACCTAGGGTTTCATACATAAGAGCTCTCTTTCTTCATTTGAAGGGATCGGATTTTTGTTTTCAGGAACTTCATATGCAGCGAAAGAGCAGATCTTTGAAGACTTCAACAACATTTAACATCCTTCTATCAAGCATCTATCAAATTCCTTCATCCACTTAGGGCTTGGAAGACATTGAAGAACAATAGGAGATTACCGACTGAAGATTGGCTTGTACTCCTCCCTTGAGGGTTGGGTATGATTTCATGTTGTTTTCATGTCTTTACGTAAGCTTCAATACATCATTTATTCATGCTTTAGATCACTTTGCATCTTGATTTAGAGCATTTACGTTATCATTTACAAGCAATTAGGGTTTACTTTCTAGGTTGCTCTAGTTTGCTTTCTTGCATTTTAGGACCTTGCACACACACTAGGTCTGCACACACAATACATTTTACAAAACAACTTGGCTATTCGTGGAGGTGGAAATCGCCGAAGCGGGGGTTTGACTAAGGCAAAACCCTATATAGCCGCTCATACACCCTTTTTCAGATATCATTGCAAGTTTCGGGATTCGGACGACGCGGCGGGATACAGATCCGGAGAGAGAAGGTCGAGACAGCACTCTATATCAAATTGCAGAGCAGAAGACTGGGACAGGGGCGCTGGGCGCCCTGGTCCTGCCAGGACAGGGGCGCTAGGCACCCTGGTCCCTGGGACAGAGGTGCTGGGCGCCCTGGTCCTCCGGACAGACAACTTTTAGACAGCTTTCCGACAGTGTTTCGGAGTGCAGAACAGCAGTTTCCGGTGCAGTTTTCAGGACAGTGGCACCCGCGCCCCCGTCCCGCACATTTTCAGTCCGATTTTGACTTCCGGTACACATCTGCATTCTTATTTCATCCTTGTATTTACAGCTGTTCATTGTTTAATCTCAATTCTGCAATCTTGTTATTAGTTCATACTTGCATTTTGGGATTAGGGTTTGAACTTGCATTACTTGATCTTACAATTTCAACAAGGGAATAGAAATCCTAATAGATATCCCGTGGCTCTCGCTTTCACAAAAAGAAGTAGCCAATTGTGCGATATCTCTAGGCTCTTTCGTATTCCGTAATGTGTGTCAAAAGGTAGGATTAGGGCATGATTAACCTAGTCTCGCTTTTTACCCCACACAGGTTCTAAGAGCACAATGTGCTTCAAAATCGTATTTTGACACTACCAGCTCTGGAATCGGGACTTGCATCTTGAAACCTTTTTGTGCCTCCAAACACCAATTTTGATGTTTTGAAACCGGGGCGTTCAAGGTGCAAGCTTTGAAACAAGGTTCTAAGAGAACGATGTGCATCAAAATCAAATTTTGATGCTACGAGTACGAGAATCAGGATTTGCATCTTGAAACCATGTTGTGCCTCCAAACAATGATTTCTATGTTGCAAAATCAAGGCTTTCAAGCCACAAGCTCAGAAATGAGGTTCTAAGAGCATGATGTACATCAAAATTGCGTTTTGACACTACCGACTCTTGAATTGGGACTTTTGTCTTGAAACCTTGTTCTACCTCCAAACACTAATTTTTATGCTCCAAAAACGAGGCTTTTGAGGCACAACCTCCAAAATGAGGTTATAAGAACACCATGTTTGTCAAAATCTTGTTTTGACGCTATCTGCTAAAGAATCGGGACTTGCACCTTGAAACTTTGTTGTGACTTTAAACATTGATTTTGATGTTTTGAAACTGGATCTTTCAAGCCACACGCTCCAAAAAGAGGTTCTAAGAACACGACGTGCATCAAAATCATGTGTTGATACGACAGGCTCTAGAATAGGGACTTGCGTCTTGTAAGCTTGTTGTGCCTCCAAAAACCAATTTTGATGCTTCGATACCGAAGATTTTGAGGCATAAGCTCCAAAACAAGGTTCTAAGAGCCCGATGTGCATCAAAATTAAATTTTGACGCTATCGGCTCCAAAATCAGGACTTGCATCTTGAAACCTTATTGTGCCTCCAAACATCAATTTTGATGCTCTAGAATCGGGGCTTGCATCTTGAAAACTTGTTGTGCCTCAAAACACTGATTTTGATGCTCCAAAATTGGGGCTTTCAAGGCACAAGCTTCGAAATGAGGTTCTAAAAGCACAGGCTCTGAAATAGGGACTTGCTTCTTGAAACCCTGGTGTGCCTCAAAACATTGATTTTGATGATCCCAAATCAGGACATTCAAGGCACAAGCTCCGAAATGAATTTCTAAGAGCCCGATGTACATCAAAATTGTGTTTCAATGCTACCGACTCTGGAATTGGGACTTGTGTCTTGAAACCTTGTTGTGCCTCGAAACACTAACTTTTATTTTCCAAAAATGAGACTTTTGAGGCACAACCTCAGAAATGAGGTTCTAAGAACACTATGTTTGTCAAAATAATGTTTTGACACTATCAGCTTGAGAATCAGGACTTGTGTCGTGAAACCTTGTTGTGCCTTTAAACATTGATTTTGATGTTTTGAAACTAGAGCTTTCAAGCCACACGCTCTAAAATGAGGTTCTAAGAGAATGATGTGCATCAAAATCGCGTTTTGACACTACAGGCTCCGAAATAGGGACTAA